>NC_140584.1:1174689959-1175328105 GCF_964204655.1 Triturus cristatus | reverse complement strand
TGCAGACTGCTGCTGAGGAGACTGCTGTACACTCAGGGTCTGCAGCCTGCTGTCACTAACCGGGCTCTGCTGCACATTGAGGGGCTGCAGACTGCTGCCACTAACCGGACTCTGCTGCACGCTCAGGGTCTGCAGACTGCTGCCACTAACCAGACTCTGCTGCACGCTAAGGGGCTACAGACTACTGCCACTAACCGGACACTGCTGCACGCTAAGGGTCTGCAGACTGCTGCTGCTAATGAGACTGCTGCATGCTAAGGGTCTGCAGACTGCTGCCACTAACCGGACTCTGCTGCACGCTAAGGGTCTGCAGACTGCTGCCACTAATGAGACTCTGCTGCACGCTAAGGGTCTGCAGACTGCTGCCACTAACCGGACTCTGCTGCACGCTCAGGGTCTGCAGACTGCTGCCACTAACGAGACTCTGCTGCACCCTAAAGGTTTGCAGACTGCTGCCACTAATGAGACTCTGCTGCACGCTAAGGGTCTGCAGACTCCTGCCACTAACCAGACTCTGCTGCACGCTCAGGGTCTGCAGACTGCTGCCACTAACGAGACTCTGCTGCACGCTAAGGGTCTGCAGACTGCTGCCACTAACCCGACTCTGCTGCACGCTAATGGTTGAGGAAATTCGATTTTCGATCTCGCTTGTATTCAGTTGTGTTCCACTGCCATTTTGTGTTGCCCTCACTCAGGCAGCACAATGAACGAAGTTTTTCTGCTGATCTTACTGCGACGTGTCAAATAACCTTCTGCCTCTGTTTACGAGACTGATGTCAGGGACTGGCTGAGTCCACTAATCCTCCTCTGGTTTGACTAAACCCTGTCTCAACTGTCTGTCGGTTCACACCATTCTTTCCTGACTTTATCTTATTTTCTGGCCTTCGCTATTCTCTACTTGTATTCTCTCATTTCACAACTGTCCTCCAAAGCATACAAATATGTCCTGCCACCTGCAAGTTGAGTTGTAGACACTACCACTGATTAACTTGTGGGGAGGGGTGACAAAAACAGTTGGAAGAGAGGTTTATTTGGGTTACTTGATATCTTGTTTTCAAACTTTTCTCATTGGTTATATCTTGTTTTCAAACTCTTCTCATTGGATAACCATGTATGCATTGGGAGGGTTCTTGGTGAATCTATGCGCTATAAAAGATTGTGCTCCACGGAGTAAAGTGGCAGTCTCCTAAGAACATACTGAGTGTACTTCTGGGACAACTGTACTTAGCTGCAGCTAATAAACCTGATCTTCTACGCTCAACAGAATGTCCTGTGTCTCTGTTCAACAAAGCAGGTGAACTCAGGAGATTAAGGCGTGCCCTGCGCCGCCAGGCCCATAAGGCCCTGGTTCTTCAATTGGTGCCCTCTGTGAGGCGGCTTCAGAGGTAGCGATTTTGCCTGAGGGTCGTGAGGAACCCCGCAAGAAAATTCTGGAGGAATCGCGAACCACGTCAAGCGACCCCTGTATGTCGAAGTGGTCCGAAGGTCTTTTTCAGCGCGATTTCTCCTTCCTGACGGCTGCTGACGACTGCTGCCCTGACTGCCGCCTTGCTTTGGCCCCTTTTGGTGATGTATGGTATCGCGAGACGTTAGACGGGCCTCTGTTGGCGTAAGAAGACACTTAGTTAAGTATTGGTGGGTAGCTCCCACTATTTTTGTTTTGATTTGGGTCTTTGATTCGGCTATTGCAAAAGCCGAAGCCGAGGGGTGAGTAAGTTTGTGCTATATTATTTCATTTAACCCCTTGATGTTTGTGAACAGTCCAGTGAATTAACGATGCCTGGTCTGAGCAAGTTTAGAAAGTTTTGTTGTTTTGGTTGTGATAGGGATTCCCGGCTGGAGGACTCTTGTCCAATTCCTCCGGTTGGAACTCCCACTTATGAGCTTTATTCTAAACATGGTGTTGGCCCCATTGCCTTTAATGAGGCATGGATCCGATACACAAAGAACGATGGTGTTCTACAGTGGCCACAGAATGGTAGCTTTGAGCCTGACATATTAGATAATTTGGAAGAAATTTTGTTTAAAAGAAATGCCCGGCCGGCAATGTTTGACTCTTTCCGCCTCTGGCGTAAGGAAGCCAAACAGAGAGAAATTAAACAGGCAAAACGGGATAAGAAAACACAAAGTATGACGATTATACAGGCTGCCCAGCAGTTTAAAGATAATGAGATTAATCATGAACTGGAAATTTCAGAGAGACAGCATCGTATGGCGATAGATAAATGCTATCCGGTGTTGCCTATTTCCCCTTCTGATAAAAGTAAGGATCCGGAGGAAGACCCTTTAATGTCTCACTTATTGAGATTACCTCCTCCCTATGTACAAGGTGCTAATGCACCCCCATTGTTACAACCAGTTCAGCCATTAGTTGCGCCTCCGCCTGCTCCGGCTCTTCCGCATTTGCCCCTTCCGGTAGTGCCACCCCCACCTCTTCCGCCATCGACTTCTTTGCCTCCGTTTCCTGAACATTAATCTCCTTTGCCTTCGGCTCCCCTTATAACTGTTAATTCTTCTGTTAGTTCACCTAATACCTTGTCCCCTGTTCTTATGTCTAATTCTCCTACTGTGCGCAAACGAATCACAGATACTGTCTCTGGGTTTCTGTCTCCTTTTTTTGAGACTTTGAATATGTCTCCGGCTTTTTCTCGAAGACAGTCTCATAGTCAACTCCCAGGTTCCGATGAACGGGTGGTATTGGACTCTCTCGCTCGCAAATGGATCGAGAAGGGTCCCCAGTATAGTGTGAAAGATATCATGACCACCTTTCATCAGTGGGAGGCGCCCACGCAGAGATATGTATTTAATGTTATGTGTGACACTCTCGCTAAAGAATGGGAGGATATTGATTTGGGTTTACTTCCTCAGGGTTTGTTAGATGTTCAGGCTAATTTTGATAAGGGACTCATTGTGGGTTCTAAGGTTGAGGATGCCGTAAGGACACTTGTCACTTTTAGGTCCTTATTTTCCTCACAGACTTTTTTTGATTCCGATCCTGCTGTTAGGCTGACATCCAAACATTATCCCATGAGAGAGGTTCCTCCAGTGTGGTGAGAAGCGGTTGCACAAGCAGGTGCTAATCCAGCTGTTCCCGCGCACTTCCAGCGTATATGGGTGCATGTCCCCTGGAAGAGATCTGAAGTTTTGGCTCTTAAACAGTCTCTACCGGATCCCCGTAAAAACCCTGCTGGCTATTATAAGGAGTTGTCCCAGACTGTTGATGCCTGTATTATGAATTTAGCCGATATTGATATGTTGATGGGAAATGTAGTCCCACAAGCATTATGGGCTCGGATTCGTAGAGAGGATCACGCCCAAGCATTGGGTGGCGATTGGGCTGCTATAACTGCCGCAGATGCAGCCCAAGTGGGTGGTGCTAAGCCTGATGTTTTGATTTCAGAACGCCCTGGTAGGATTATTACTTTAATGAAAACGATGATGCCCGCCTTGCGAGTTAATTGGGATAAATTAGCTGCGTGTAAGCAGAAGAAAGATGAGAGTGTCTCTGATTTCTTCACTCGTTTTGAGGAGACGTTTATTGATCACAGTGGTCAGGATATGACTACGGAGGGTAGACAGCGATTATTTGTAGATAAATTTGTATTTAATTTGCTTCCCGAACTGTCACATAAGTTGAAAGACTCCGAGAGTTCATGGGCTGTTTCTTCTTCTGCCCAGATATTGGCTACTGCTCAATATTATGAGAACAGGGATAAAGAGGAGAAAGATAAGCAAGAGAAGAAGACGAAAGAATTAAAAACGAAGGTTCTTCTGCAACAAGCTTATCCTCCTTGTTATACTCAGCGCCAGTTTCAACAGCCTCCACAGTTTCAGAGGGTGTATCAAAAGCCTGAGCCCTTTATTCCGCGGCCTTTATTAGGTCCTAACCAATGTGCCTATTGAAGAGAGGAAGGTCATTTTAAGAATAGCTGCCCGGTTTTATTGCAACGTAAGGGAGAACTATCTGCTCCACGAGGCCGTGGTGATTTCCAGATAATATACAGGGGTAGAGGACGAGGTGTGATGCCTCAAAAACAGCGTTCCTCCTTACCCCCTCCAAATTCTACAAACTACTTCGATCAGCAGAATACTCAGTCTACACAGTATTACAATGATGATTATCATGTTGAAGGTGAAAATTAAAGCCTTCACGCTAACTAGGACAGCCACAGACAAAGTGAGGGAGTTGTATCGATCCCAGTAAATCAGGATGGGCCTTATGTCAATGTCACTACAATGGGTGTTTCAGAGCCATTTCTTTTAGATACTGGTGCGATGAGAAGTTCTATCATTCACTCTAAACTCCCTGGGGCACCTTTGTCTGGCTCAACGAATGTATCCGTAGGATTTTCTGGTGCCCCAGTTCGTAACCCGGTCTCCTGTCCTTTGCCTATTTCAATTGGCCCTTATGATATGGAAGCTCCTCTTCTTTTAACGACTGGTTGCGGCGAGAATCTGTTGGGTTTGGATCTCTTGAAAAGAATGCATGCAACGATATATTGTTCTCCTTCTGGTGTGCATCTTACTTTAGGGCAGAAATTGACTTCTTCAATGTATTTGTCTAAAGATCAATTCCTACCTGAATTGCTCTCTCTTCCTGCAACGCTCTGAGCTACGGGTCCAAATGATGTTGGTTGTCTTGAGATCCCGCCTTATGTTGTTACTCTCAAGCCCAATGCTAAATTGCCACGCATTCCTCAATACAGAATTTCCAATGAAGGTGAAAGAGCGCTTTTGGATATCATTTATGATTTGGTTCAGAAGGATGTGATTGAGGAAACGAGAGGAAATGTATGTAATATTCCTATTCTTCCTGTTCTTAAACGCACTGATCCTTCTAAGCCTCCTGTTTATCGTTTTGTGATTGATCTTTGGGAGGTCAATAAAATTGTTGTACCACAGTTTCCTGTTGTTCCAGATATCACTGCCCTGTTATCTATGATACCTGCCTCAGCGGATTGGTTTTCTGTTATTGGTCTGAAAAATGCTTTCTTTAGCATTCCCATTGCCAAAGAGAGTAGGGATATTTTTGGTTTCTCTCTAGGAGGCCGAAGTTTCCGGTTCAAGCGCGCACCCCAAGGCTATTGTGAAAGCCCCTCTATTTATAGTCAAGCTTTGAAATGTCAGCTCGATGTTTTTCCTTTGCTCCCAGGTGCTACTCTTATTCAATATATGGATGATTTGTTGATTGCTGCTGATTCAGAGGATGTCTGCAAGAATGTGACTGTTGCACTGTTACGTCACTTGTCTGATCTTAATCATAAGGTTACCTACTAAACTACAATATGTCTGTCGAGAGGTTACCTATTTGGGTCATCTCTTATCAAAGGAGGGAAGGCGATTAACCTCAGAACGAATTCAAGCAATTGCGCAAATGTCTGTGCCATCTACACAAAGAGAGGTGCGCGCCTTTCTGGGCATCACTTCCTTTGTTGGCCAAACCTTTGTTAGCACTCACTTTGAAAGACACACCCCAACCCCTTCCTTGGACTGACAAATGTCAGAAGAGTTTTACTGATTTACGTGCTGCTCTGTGTTCTGCTCCTGTGTTGGGTACTCCAGATTACAGTAAGCCCTTCACGCTCTATGTCCATGAAAGAGAGGGTTGTGCGTTGTCAGTCTTAACACAACAATTTGGAGACAAACAGCGGCCATGTGCCTATTTTTCAGCTACATTAGACCCAGTAGCCAAGGCATTGCCTAGTTGTCTCAAAGCTATAGCAGCAGCAGCGATTTCTATTCGTCAGTCTGCTGGAGTGGTGCTAGATAATACTCTCATTGTTATGGAACCACATGCAGTGGATACCTTGCTAAATAGGACGAAAACACATCTTACAAGTGCTCGATTGTCTGGATATGAGCTGACGCTCTTGGCTAGTCATGTGCACATCAAACGATGTAATATTTTAAATCCAGCCACACTGTTACCTCTTCCAGAAGAGAAAGGTATTCAGGAACAACATGATTGTTTTCTCCGTACTGAGGAGGAGACAAAAGGCAGGATTGATTTGAAAGATACGCCGTTAGTGGATCCAGATGGGATCCTATGGGTGGATGGGTCTTGTTTCAAACTCCCAAATGGTGAGACAACTTCAGCTTATGCTGTTGCCACCTTGTATACAATCGTGGAGACAGCACGCATCAGACATAATTCAGCTCAGGCAGCTGAACTGATAGCTCTGACCAGAGCGTGTGTGTTATCTAAAGGAAAGAGAGTGAATGTGTATACCGACAGCCAGTATGCGTTCGGTGTGGCGCATAGCTTCGGTCGTTTGTGGAAGGAAAGAGGATTCCTTACTTCCCACGGTACTAAAATACAGCATGGTCAATTGGTAACTGATCTTCTTGAGTCACTTGTTTTGCCTACCCAGATAGCAATTGTGAAATGTAGTGCGCATAAGAAGATTACTGATGATGTTGGTCGTGGAAATGCTTTTGCGGATGAGGTAGCAAAAAGGACAGCCAGTGATGCTACAAGTCGCATGTATGTTGCGGGCCCTGCGAATTGGGTCAGGGAAAGAGGGATGTGTGAGGACACAATAGAAAGTGTGAGATCGATTCAGGGAGATGCTACAGAGAAAGAGTTGAGGAAGTGGAAAGAGAGTACAGGAATGTTAGAGGCAACAGGATGTTGGATAGAATTGTCAGAACACCAGAGTTGGCTGTTACCAGACGCCTACGTACTGCCTGTAGTTACTATGGCGCATGGTCCAGCCCACATCAGTGCAAAAGGAATATGTATGTAAACTTCTGGCTCCAGTGTGGCTGAACAAAGGGATTCCAAAATGTGCAGATAATGTGGTGAAGCATTGTATCATTTGCTTGATGTACAATCCGGGAAAGGGAACCCCAACTCCGGCAGGTCATTTTGCTCCCCCAACATATCCTTTTGAGGTGTTACAAATCGACTACATTCACATGGATCGATGTAACAATCTTAAATATGTTCTGGTAGTGGTATGTGCCTTTTCCAGATGGATAGAGGCTTACCCCCTGAAAGACAACACTGCTTTGTCCGCTGCCAAGGTTCTTCTAAAAGAGTTCTTCCCTAGGTTTGGTTTGCCGCGCATTGTCTGGAGTGACAATGGAAGTGAATTTGTAGGCCAAATTATGCAAAAGGTGTGTACCGGTCTTCGTATAAGGCAGAAGTTTCATGCGGCAAATCATCCTCAGTCCGCGGGTTTAGTAGAGTGCTATAACGGCACTCTCAAACTTAAGCTTGCAAAAGTACAAGCCAGCACAGGTCTTAATTGGCCCGATGCTTTACCTTTGGCTCTCCTGTCCACTAGAACAGCTGTACATTCTCGTTTGGGACTCAGCCCATACGAGATTGTTTTCTGGCGCCCAGCTAATGTATGGGGAGTCCCTCGCCCTAGAAAGTATTCTGATATACAGTATCCAATGCTGATTGACTATTTACATGACCTCACCACTAAATTACGTGTTCTTCACCAACAGGTTCAAAACGCTTTATCAGAAGCCTCCACAGACCCAGGTCATTCTATCCAACCTGGAGACTAGGTCTGTGTGAAACTTTTTCAGAGGACAAAGAATTTGGAACCTCGCTGGAAGGCTCCTCAACAAGTTCTCCTGACAACTCGCACAGCAGTAAAAGTCGAAGGGAAAAAGAACTGGATCCACGGCGTGCACTGCAAGAAAGTGCCCTTGCCTTTTGATCAGTGGGTTCTTAAGGGTATAGGTGATTCTGAAGGAGAAAAAGTCCCCCGATTCATACCTTTCAGTAGGGCACACCTGGATGGAACTCAATCGGAGAAAGAAGATGACGACATTCTACAAGAAGCCGTACCTTCCCATCTCCGATTAAACACTACAGAGCCACAGACCCTATTTCAAGACCAAACTGTACCAACAAGGACTAGATACAATTTAAGACCTAGATTGGTCAAGGACACCAGAGATTTCCATCTCTTCTGCTACATTTATCATCTGTCCAGGTTGCAGGGTCACGGTAGGAGTCTTGGTTTGTGACCTGTATAGTGGCTAGGCCCCCAGGACTTGCAGTGTCATAGGATGGCTAATAATCACAGCCAAGTGAGTAAGGAAGATTGCCGTGATCAACAATTTTAGAGGATGGATGTTAAATTAGGAAAGAAGGATAATAAGGAAGAGATGAGAAAGAAATATTGTAAAATATTGTACAGTCGATGTGGCGTAACATTGTTTGTTTCTATATTTTTGTGTATCTTCTTGGCTTGTGTAGGTTGGGTTATTCATGCTATGCAGCAAAAATTTGTCCCTAATTCTATCTCCTTGCCTCTTCATTCTACTATCTCCCCACATCAATTATATACACTTCCCCAACATGAACTAATCAGGAGAACAGAATATTTTAATAATTCATTTATCCAATTGTTGCACCAACACCAATTGGTAGTCAACACAACCGACTGTTGGGTGTGTGGACTTATGCCTCATACCACAGATAAAGGGATGCCATATTTAGTCCTTCCATTTTCTTATGAAGGTTCCGCTTGGGCCTATTTTGTAATATTTTCAAATGCATATCAGAGCCGATTTAGACGTCCAGTTGGTTCCTATGGTAGTAAGCCAGATTTTAGTCATACTTCTCTGATAAAGGGAATGGTGGCTATGACTAAAATTGTGGAGAATAATAAGGTTCCTGTTGACGAGAGACAAACATATACTACTTGGAACGTGACTCGTTACATTACTAGCCTTACAGATAAAACTAAACAGGGAAAATCTCCACCAATTTGGACTGTCCCTCATCAAGGTAATTTCTGTTTACAAATGAATGGCCAGACTACTGACACTGGACAAAGAAAAAGCTTTTGTTCCCATACATACATCTACACGTCTCAGAATTCACCGCCGTTAGTGCCATCCCAGGGCACATATTTTGTCTGCCACGATAGAGCTTACACGTGGCTACCAACGGATTTTTCAGGAACATGCTATATAGCTTTTCTTCTCCCTCCTACATACACTGCTACTTCAGGCCATCATAGAAACAGATATGGCAGAGGTATTATTGATTCTAAAGACACGACAGGAAAAGAGGGAAGTGATTTCCTCAAAGGATTTCTTCCTTTTTGGGGCCCAATGGCCAACAGCAGAAACATGAGACAGCTGGTTCGTGTTGTTGAGACCACCACAGATGTCACTGTGGGAGCTTTGAGTAATCTCACAGATGAACTTCAGGCGGATCGTCTCATGACTTTGCAGAACCGGATTGCACTAGATGTTATTCTTGCAGATCGTGGTGGATTCTGTAAATTGATCGGATCTAGCTGTTGTATTTATATACCTGACGACGCCCCTACGGTATACCAAGCCATCTCCAAATTACACATGATCTCCGAATCGATTCATCAAGACGAAGGAGATTGGTCTTTATTAGGATGGTTTTGGGGATTACTATCTAAATGGGGATGGAAGGTACGAACCTTCCTTGGAGTGGTGTTTGCCATCATTTTTTCCTGTTGTCTCTGTATGCAGTGTGGCCCCGCCATCTGCGGTCTTTGTGCCACTTTATGTGTCCCAGGACCTGAGTCACAGAAAACAGAGAACATCAAAATGATGTTGCAGCAACAGTTTTACGACCTCATTGCTATTGACATTGATTCAGATTAACGTGAATCTGTGTGTTTTGCCTGAGTTATGGCAAAAGGAGGGTCTGAGGAAATTCGATTTTCGATCTCGCTTGTATTCAGTTGTGTTCCACTGCCATTTTGTGTTGCCCTCACTCAGGCAGCACAATGAACGAAGTTTTTCTGCTGATCTTACTGCGACGTGTCAAATAACCTTCTGCCTCTGTTTACGAGACTGATGTCAGGGACTGGCTGAGTCCACTAATCCTCGTCTGGTTTGACTAAACCCTGTCTCAACTGTCTGTCGGTTCACACCGTTCTTTCCTGACTTTATCTTATTTTCTGGCCTTCGCTATTCTCTACTTGTATTCTCTCATTTCACAACTGTCCTCCAAAGCATACAAATATGTTCTGCCACCTGCAAGTTGAGTTGTAGACACTACCACTGATTAACTTGTGGGGAGGGGTGACAAAAACAGTTGGAAGAGAGGTTTATTTGGGTTACTTGATATCTTGTTTTCAAACTTTTCTCATTGGTTATATCTTGTTTTCAAACTCTTCTCATTGGATAACCATGTATGCATTGGGAGTGTTCTTGGTGAATCTATGAGCTATAAAAGATTGTGCGCCACGGAGTAAAGTGGCAGTCTCCTAAGAACATACTGAGTGTACTTCTGGGACAACTGTGCTTAGCTGCAGCTAATAAACCTGATCTTCTACGCTCAACAGAATGTCCTGTGTCTCTGTTCAACAAAGCAGGTGAACTCAGGAGATTAAGGCGTGCCCTGCGCCACCAGGCCCATAAGGCCCTGGTTCTTCAGGGTCTGCAGACTGCTGCCACTAACCAGACTCTGCTGCACGCTGAGGGACTCCAGACTGCTGCCACTAACCGCACTCTGCTGCACGATCAGGGTCTGCAGACTGCTGCTGCTAATGAGACTTCTGCACACTCAGGGTCTGCAGACTGCTGCTGCGGAGACTGCTGTATACTGAGAGTCTGCAGACTGCTGTCACTTAAGGGACTCTGCTGCACGTTGAGGGGCTGCAGACTGCTGCCACTAACCGGACTCTGCTGCACGCTAAGGGTCTTCAGACTGCTGCCACTAACCGGACACAGCTGCATGCTAAGGGTCTGCAGACTGCTGCTGCTAATGAGACTGCTGCATGCTAAGGGTCTGCAGACTGCTGCCACTAACCGGACTCTACTGCACGCTAAGGGTCTGCAGACTGCTGCCACTAACGAGACTTGGCTGCACGCTAAGGGTCTGCAGACTGCTGCCACTAACCGGACTCTGATGCATGCTCAGGGTCTGCAGACAGCTGCCACTAATGAGACTCTGCTGCACGCTAAAGGTCTGCAGACTGCTGCCACTAATGAGACTCTGCTGCACACTAAGGGTCTGCAGACTCCTGCCACTAACCAGACTCTGCTGCACGCTCAGGGTCTGCAGACTGCTGCCACTATTGAGACTCTGCTGCATGCTAAGGGTCTGCAGACTGCTGCCACTAACCGGACTCTGCTGCATGCTAAGGGTCTGCAGACTGCTGCCACTAACCAGACTCTGCTGCTCGCTGAGGGACTACAGACTGCTGCCACTAACCGCACTCTGCTGCACGCTCAGGGTCTGCAGACTGCTGCTGCTAATGAGACTTCTGCACACTCAGGGTCTGCAGACTGCTGCTGCTGACAGTGCTGTACACTGAGAGTCTGCAGACTGCTGCTAATGAGACTGTTGCACGCTCAGGGTCTGCAGACTGCTGCTGCTGACACTGCTGTACACTGAGAGTCTGCACACTGCTGCTAATGAGACTGTTGCACGCTCAGGGTCTGCAGACTGCGGCTGCTAATGAGACTTCTGCACACTCAGGGTCTGCAGACTGCTGCTGCTGAGACTGCTGTACACTGAGGGTCTGCAGACTGCTGCTAATGAGACTGTTGCACGCTCAGGGTCTGCAGACTACTGCTGCTAACCGGACTCTGCTGCACGCTAAGGGTCTGCAGACTGCTGCACACTCAGGGTCTGTGTAGGAAGGTGGAATCTGACTGAATGGTTACCCCCACTTTTTTCCTGGTGTTTTGCTGGTTTTCGACTTAGTCTGACTGGGATCCTGCTAATCAGCACCCGTCTATCGGCTTTCTCCCTAAATTGGTTGTGCATGTACTTAAGGTGCACTCCAGGTTGGATTCTGGTGGACTTATATCAGTCATTAGTATATGGTATACTATGTACACAGGGCATAGGTATCCCAGAGGCATCTCAGGGGCTGCAGCATGTATTATGCCACCCCTGAGAGACCATTCAAACTGACAACACAGGTCTGCTACTGCAGCCTGTGTAAGGTGGTGCATGCACCCCTTACTTAAATATAGAGTCACTATATCTATTCTAAATTACTGCACATATAAACCTATCAGTCACCCCTATGGCAGGCCTTAACAATCCTGAAGGCAGGGTGCTGGGTTTTATGTGAGGGGGTGCCCATGCATGAGCAGAGCCCCTCTGCAGCCTTCGGAACCTATTTTTCGGGGTTGCTTGTGATGTAGCCAACCATATATATTTAATTGAATTATAACCTCACGGTAAATGCTAACTTTAAAATAGTTGCTTTGAAACATGTTATGTTTGGTGTAAAACACCTTGGAATCATACCTCCATACCAGCAACTGGTGTGGGAGGTATGATTCCACCCTACTAGAGGGACCTATGTGTACCAGCTTTCTCGACCTGCACATCACAAAATGGATGCTACCAGCCACAGACACAAGTCTGCCCTCCTGCTGCTGGACGAAACTCGAGCAGAGGAAGGCCTGACAATAGGTTTTCTGTCACAGGGAGGTGTGACCACCTCCCAGACAGGATTTAGTGTATTGGGGCTGGGTGGGTGCACTGCTGCAGTGCCAGAAAGTCTGCACTGGGGGCACATTTGGTGTCCCAGTGCATAGTCCAGCTGAAACCGGTTGCAGGTGCCATTTGCTCCTCCTCTGGCACGAAACTGGACAAAGGACATGGGTGTAACCACCCCTCTGTCCTGACCCTCCTATAGGTGGGTCGCCAGAGTTTGTCCCACCCCTTCCTTGGGTATAAAGTAGGAACCCTGACTACAGGACTTTAGATTTTACCTGGACTAAACTCTGCTACAGAAACCAAGTACTTCGACGATCTACCCTACGCTGGATGACTGAAGAATCTCCCTTGGAGTAAAGGAGTTACTCCCCTGCAAGGCAGGCACCTTTAACGCATCTGACCGGTTTGCATCTCCCGAGCTCCCGAGGACTCCAAAGATTTCTGCAACACAGGAGGTGGGTTCCCGAGCGTCCCTGCGGTTGATCTGACCTCTCAGTAACTCTGAGACCAGTATCCCTCGTGGGGACTGCGCAACCCGAACCCCTGTGCACCGTGTACATTTGCAGCAGCATTTGCTTTTCGGTGATCGCTGAGGCTGTGCTTTGGGCTACTTGTAGTCCTGACCCCGAGCAGTAATCCCTCTGAAGATTTCCGGCCTACACTCCTCGAGTGTTCCGTGGGCTGGTATTTTGTGATTCAGCTTGAGGTCCTTCACGATCCCTTGTCCGTTGGCCTGTGGGTCCCTGTGAAGGTAACTTTGACTTTCAGTGGGCTTTCATGGTTGCTCCAGACGTGCTCTGACTCTCCATTTCTTGGAGAGATCCCAGGACCTTGCTGTTTCTCACCAAAGCTTATTTCCTCTGCCCATGTGGGTTGTAGTTGCCAAGGCTTGTTGGTGTTCAATCCAAACACTGAATCCCCAGCACTCGACATCCTTTGTGGGACAGACCACCTCCGAACTTTGGTAATCGTCGACGTCTCCTGATCCCCGTGGCTGCAGAGTCAAGCATCGCATCTTCTCACCTGAAGCACCCGACATCAGTGAGCATTCGTCTAATGTGCCTCTGGTCACTGTGAAGTGACCCAGACTCTGTCCTCTCTGCTTTCAGGTTCTTCTCATCTCCGATCCAGGCTTGGATCACACCAGACACTTTTCATCTTCCCGGCAGCAGCACTTCTTCGCATCACACCATTGGAAACAACTAAGGTTTCCGACATAACTTGACCCCTATGCACCCGGCTCCTCTGGGATAGGTAACACGGGTACCTCGGTACTCTCAAGGGTGCTGGCCTTAGAACCTTCTATAATTGAAAGGGTTTGCTTAAAGTCCTCTCCGAAGTGTCCTTAATCCTTAATATTCCAACCGTGACTTTCCCATAGGATTGTACGGAGCTCGCGCCTGTGTTCACACACTGCACCCTTCCTCTGTGGGTCCCCTGTGTCACTCTTTGGGTGGTTCCTTGGGGTCCCAGTGATTCTACGTGCTCTAGGCACTGTGTCTAGGTAAGTCGTGGTTGTTATACCACTTTCTTAGTATATGGTTCGGTCTCCCCCTGGAGCCCCCTGTGTATTGTGCTATTTACGGTCGTTCTAGTGATTTAATATTGTGTGCTTTGTGCTCTAATTTCATAAAGAGATTAGTAGAGAGCGTTTAGTAATAATACATATTTTTATAATAACACTTGTGTGGTTCTCTTTTCATTTGGTCATTCAGGAGGTTATGATCTGGTAAAACAAGCTGTGTTACATTCCTTTGAGACTTAGCCTGAAGGCTGCTCTCCATAGCTACCTCTAGGATAGCATTCAATAAAGGTTGTCTTTACCCTATCATCAAGAAGGGTCGTTTGGACTGGTGCAAGGTGCCCACTTTAATTAGTGGACAGTATATACCAGGCCAACTTCTCACAGTCTGCAAACTGCTGCTGCTGAGACTTCTGCACATTCAGGGTCTGCAGACTGCTACTGCTAACCGGACTGTGGGCACAGTCAGTGGCTGCAGACTGCTGCTGTGCTAATCAGACTCTCTTGCACACTCATGGTCAGCAGACTGCTACTGCTGAGACTGCTGTACACTCAGGGTCTGTAGACTGCTGCTCACTCATGGTCTGCAGACTTCTGCTCACCAATGGTGTGCAAACTGCTGCTCGCCTCAGAGAGAGACCTGCATCCATCTTCTACAGTTTGTGTTGAGGACACTGAGGCACAGCATTCATTGTAGACAAAGAGCTGCTCACTCAGTCTGCTGCTCACTCAGGATCTGCAGACTGCTGCTCACTCAGAATCTGCTGTGCTCTCAGGTTTGGTGGACTGCTGCTCAATTAGAGTCTGCTGCGCAGTTACACTCAGGGCCTGCAGACTGCTGCTCAATCAGAGACTGATTCACACTCAGGGTCTGCAGACTGCTGCTCACTCAGGGTCTGCAGACTGTTGCTCTCCCAGAGACTGATGGACACTCAGGGTCTGCAGACTGTTGCTCACGGAGAGACCTGCATCCATGCTGCACACATTGTGTTGAGGACACTGACACCCTGCATTCATTGAATGCAGTCCACTAGTAGTCTGCAAACTGTTCTAGGTCACTTAGAGTCTACTGCGCACTCTGGGACTGCAGACTGCTGCTCACTCTAAGTCAGCAGGCTGCTTCTCACTCTGGGTCAGCAGACTCCTAGTCACTCAGGGTCTTCAGACTGCTGCTGCTCACTCTGAGTCTGCTGCGCACTCCGGGACTGCAGACTACTGCTCACTCTGAGTCAGCAGGCTGCTTCTCACTCTGGGTCAGAAGACTGCTAGTCACCGAGGGTCTGCAGACTGCTGCTGCTCACTCAGAGTCTACTGCACACTCCGGGTCTGCAGACTTCTACTTCTCACTCAGAGTCTGCTGCTTGGGTTTTTTCAGGAGAGCTGTGATTTCTGTGTGTTTCCAGTATCAGGGAAGGCTCCTCTTTGGATTGAGGTGTTGATGATGGTGGTGAGGTTGGAACTGATCAGAGTTCCTCCTAGGTTGAAGATATGAGGGAGGCAGGTGTTGGTGGGGGCACCATAACATATTGTTTTCATGATTTCAGTGGTATCTTTCGGGTGAGAGATTTCCAGTTTGTGATCTGATTGTCCAATTTAGTGGTGGTGGGCAGCTGGTTGAGGAGTACTTGTGCCTTGTATTGGGGTTCAAAGTTGCTGTAGATATTGCGACTTTTGTTGTGGAAGTAGTTGGAGAGGTTGTCACAGAGTTCTTGTGAAGGGGTGATGGAGTTGGTGGCAGCAGTGGGGTTGGAGAATTCTTTGATGATGTTGAAGAGCTTTTTGCAGTTGTTGTAGCTGTTTTCCAGTCTGAGAGCTAGTGCTGTTTTTTTTGCGTCGTTGAGTTAGGTGTGGAACTTCCTGAGTACAGACTGTAGACATTTCTTACGGTGGTGTCCCGACTGATTCACCATCTTCTCTCCAACTGTTTGCATGGATTCTGGGGTTTCTAAGGTATGTAGTGTACTAGTTTGCTCATGTGTTGGTTCATCAGTGTCTGTCATTCTTCAGGGGGGCTAAAGTGTCTGCGATGGTGGTGATCAAGCTGTTGAAAGCTTTGATGTCAGCATGCAATGATGAGGTTAGATTGCTGTGTCCATTATCTTGTTCCAGCTGTGTGTGAGGTTGTAGGTAGTGTTGGCGGAGGGGGGAGTGGGTGTGTGTTGATGAATAAGTAAATGATAGAGTGGTCTGTCCAGGTAATCAAAGGGAGCTGGCCGAACTTAACCTTATTGCTGGCTGTGAATATGGGATCACGGGTGTGCTCCGCCTTGTATGTGGAACCCTGGATGATTTGGGTGAGTCCTAGGATCTCAAGGCTTCCGAGGGCGGTGGTGGAGTTGGGATCTTTCGGGTCATAGAGATGGAAGTTAAGGTCGCCGAATAGGATGAATTCATTTGAGCTGATGATGGCGAGGGCGATGAAGGGTGTGACGAGAGTGCTTAAGGTGTTGCGTAGTCCGGGTGGTCAGCAGGACAGGGTGCCTTTGATAGAGGTGTGGTTTCCGGTTGAAGTCAGAAGTGCATGTGTTTCATGAAGGTAGTGGCATCGTTGGTGGAGGAGGTGCACGTGATGGAGTCCTTGTGGTTGATGGCGAGTCCTCCCCCTGATTTGGTTAGTCTGTCCTGGCTGCAGATCATGTAAACTGTGGAAAGGCGATGGTAGGTGCCAATGTGGGGTTCAGCCAGGTGTTTGTCAGGAAGAAGATGTCTGGGGAGTGCATCTCAATGATGTCCCAGAACTTGGTGGTGTGATTATTGAGAGATCTCGTGTTGAGAATATTGATTAAGCTAGTTGAACTCTGACCTACTTCAACTTCCTATTTTGTGAATAAGCCTACTAGTATGTAGGTTATTTTTTAAAATAAGTTTCTTGTCACAGTAGTGTCACAAACTGTTCACTTTATGCACCAGAAAAATAGCACACCTGGCTCTAAGTATGTATATTTGCATTTGCACATTTGAGCAACATAGGTTGCTAGTGTGTGCTTAGGTTGTCAGCCCGAGCAATAGGAAATCCCAGATTCATGCAGGAATGCCCTGCCATGGCACACCCTCAAGGTACACTTGCAAAACTTAAATATGTAGCAGATGAAAGGATGGGTCTCTGAAAGGTTAAACTGGAATCCTGTTCAGCCAGTGGCATAGCTAGACCTTTGTCCGCCCGTGGCATGTAAGGGGGGAGGGTTGATGGCGATTCCTGCATTTGACGCCCCTCGACTGCCTCAGGTAAAAGGAGGGGGGAGGCCATTGTCATCAGGTGGATCGCCCTCCCTTTCATACGCCACTGTATACAGCCAGTTTCTCCAAGGTAAAACTGTTGTCTCAGCACATGAACTGTGGAACCAGCTACACCCCACTGAAGAGCCCCAATCAGGGTGAAACTGGTCTTGATTGCTTGACTTCGGTTCAGGAAGATCCTAGTCTGGCAGGTCGGGTTGGGCTGTTCCTATTGTAGAAGGGTCAAGACTGATTTGCATATGGCTGGGTTGAAAGGGATGTGGCATGGTAAGCAAAATCACAGTGGGTAAGAATGCTACCCTGAGCGATTGCCGGTGGTTAGACAAATTGCATGCATTCTTCCCATCTCCTTTTTTCTGTGTTTGATGTACGCCCTAAGCGGCAAGGGTGTGCCTAGATATGGGTCCCTTACACCCTGTGCCAGTGGAGCCAAGCTACACTAACTGAAGAGCTCCCATCAAGGAGAAAATGGTTTTAGATTGCTTGTGTTCCCCTTCAGGGAGGACCTGGCTTGGCTTTTTGGGTTGGACGGTTCCTATTGAGCAGGGTAAAGGCTGGTTTGCATAAACCTGAGTCCAAACTGAGGTAGCTTAGTGGACAAAAGAACGATGGGTTGGAACGCTACCACGAGTAATTGCATTGCAAGCACTCCTTTAATTGTTTTTTTGTGTGTTTGTCATATAATTGAGACCTATTACTTTATCTATTTATTTATTGGGTTTGCGCAGCGCCCGCATGGGCCAAGGGTGTCAGAGGGAATCACATAATAGTAATGGCTACATCACATAGGATATCCAAATCCTGAGAGATTTAGTTTGGAATCAGAGGCAGAGCCTGGAACAGGAAAGCGAGGTAATTTTAGGGGGTGCTATTCTCCGAAACCAGGAGGTAAAGTAGTGTTTCCACTAGGAGAGGTCCGCCTTGGTCTGGCTCCGCAGTGCTCATTAGTTGATAGCAACCGTACATGTGATCACGGAGGAAATCTGTATTCCCAACTAGGAGACAGTAGAGTTAGTCCAGGACAGGGAGTGTTGGCTAGGCCTGGGTGGAATTTTTAATTCTAATGGTGGAATACGAGGAATTTGGAAATGCCACTTTACTCTTGTGCCGTACTGTTACTGATGAATTCTTCTGCCCCGTAAGTGGAATTAATCTGAAGTAAATTGTTTCTAAAGTGGGCTGGTTTAAAAAATCACTGTAAGTTTAATTTGTGGTATTTTCTAAACATAGATGGACTGCTCCTTCTTCCGGCCCTGTTTAGAAATCACTGCAGTACAGTACATACCCCTCGGTGCCCTTACATATTCTGCAGTAATCACAGGAAAACAAGAGAAGACTCCAACAGTCACAGTCACAGCCGTCTTCGGCGATTCTCTGGAAATAAAACAGAGCTGGTTGAGAGCCTCCACATCTGATGATATGTCACGGGATCCCCAGCAACCCTGTCGTCTCCCATAGCTGGTACAAGCCACCGGTCCTAGCCTAATGCCAGTTATCCCTTCAGCAAAACCAGATGTGGGGCCTGTCTTGGTGTACATCTTGGCCCTCTGGATCCCCTGGTAGGGTACCTATGGCTGTTTACTTCTCTAAGGTCATGGATGTAGGGTCAAGACAAAGAGCTCTAGGGGATTACGTGACCCAACACCATTGGTGTTGTCATCCGCCGTTGTTCGCAGGGATTGCGTGGCCTGATGCCACTGGTGTTTTCATCCACCGTTGTTGGCAGGCATTGAGTGGCCCGATGCCACTGGTGTTCTCATCCACCGTTTGCAGGGATTGCGTGGCCCAATGCGACTCGTGTTGTCATCGCTCATTGTTCACTGGAGACCAATGTGGGGAGCTCTGCTCTGGACCATCTGGAATGTTCAAAATTTGACGCGCCTCTGCCACCATTTTTAGCTGGTGCTGCGAGTCCTCCCAGCAGAAGATGAGGGGGAACAGCAGACCCCAGTTTTAGGAGACCCTTGGTTTCTGAGGAACACTGTGATGTGGTGGAAGCCTCTGACTTTATTGAGAGTAAGAGCAGAGAGGTCTTGATAGAGGGCAAGCTTGTGGCCTAAGAATTGGACTGTCTGGGCATCTCTTGCACAAGAGTGTTTCTTTGACTTGGAAATCATGGACACAGGTGAGTATGTCAACACAGGTGAGTATGTCCAGTGGACGGCTCCCACCAGCTACGGGACGAGCCACTGTGTGGCCACTATCTAATTGTAGGGCATGCTTTACTGCTGAGTCCAGTATCTGATGAAATAGGACCGAGACATAGCCCAGCTACACTTCGAAAAAGGCGGGGCCGGCATCGGCCCTGCCGCAAGTATGGCGGGGCACCGACCCGCTCGCCTGCTCTTCCTGGTGGGGCGCGCTCGCCGCGTCATCATGACGCGGTGGACGCGCCACACTGGGGATTGGCCTGAGGGGGCTCCACCTTGACCCGGAAGCGATTGAGTCGCTTCCGGGTCAAGGGGGAGCAGGGGTCAGGCCGGTTAGAACCGGCCTGCCCAGAAATTGAGGATAAAAGGCCGGGGAGCACGGGAGTCGGTCTCTTTGTCCCCTTCTCCCAGGTCTGCCGCACCCAGCCTCTAGGAGGCTGTAAACTTTTTGTTTCTTTTATTGCAGGTCTTTCAAGTCGACGCGGTAGCCGGCGGTTCCTGTCCTTCGTTTCTCTGACGCGGATTGCGGTTGCAGGCTGTTCAGGTCGTGTCGAAGAGGATCGTGGTCTCGCGGAGGATCGCGGCGGATCGTGGTACACTTTCAGCTCTTGTCGGAGCCCCCACGAGGAGGATCTTACTTATGTGGGGGTGGCTCTTGAGGTGCTCCACATGGACTTTGGGGTTGCCTGCTGTTCTTGGAGGCTGAGCACCTCCAGTTCCTCCCCTCTCACCCTTTCATTATCCTCGAACGTAGACACTCCAGATCATGCTTGACATCTCAGGGGTCTCGAGAGAGCTCCCATTTCACAGACTGAATGGCTTCCCGTAGCGAGGCAAAAAGCAATTCCATGAGCGACCTTAGGAGCGGGTCCTTGTGCTCACCACCGTCTGTCATCTGCGCGGGTCCTTGGGGCTGTAGGGCTTCCTCTAACACAAGGCCGGTAGAGCGTGTCAGCATGTGCTTAAGGGAACGGTCGTTCTTTAGCTGGGCTGACACCATTCCGGGCAGGTGTCTCTGAGGGCCAGTCACAGTCGTAGCACTACGCATAGGAGCCCAGAAGCGGCTGCTGTGCTCACTCAGCGGTCTTCCAGCTTGTAGATTCCCCCCCCCCTCCGTTTGCGGGTGTCTAAAGAGAATGACCCTGGGAGCCTAAGGGCCTGAACAGCTCTGGTTCTATGCCCTCTTCATCATGGCTCCAGTCTATCAACGGCTGCTGGGTACCCTCGCCCCCACCCACGTCCAGGCTGCAGCGCCCTCTGAAGATGTCTGCCCCCCCAGTGTAGGCCGGTGCTTTCACCAGCGAGTCTACCGGTGTGCCCCCATGGGTTGTGGGTAGACACATTACCTCACTCTCACCGGTCGTTGCTCCTTGGAGACTGTCGTATAGGCCAGCACTTAGTACCGCAAGCCTTTGTCGGCCAGTTCTCTCTGCACTGTAGGGGGGCCTGCTTGGATCAAGTCGTGCACAGCGCCCCCTGTCGCTCCAGCCGGCTCCCCGGGTATTTTTCCTGTGTGTATTTACCGTGTCTCCCTCACCCCCCTGGATACCACCCTCTAGGCCAGCACTCACCTCCTCAAGTCCTTGTAGCCCACTGCATCGCCAGAGGGAAATCAGCCAAGCTGCTGCCACCTGTGGTTCCTCTACGCTGCTGTTGGCTCTCCGTGCGGGCTGGGTCCACTTACGACTCCTCCACCTTGCAAGCCGGTGCCCTGAGGAGTCCTCTGTCACATATTCACCTTGTGGTCGCCGCCATCTTGGACCACGGAGCTCCCAGCTGCCGGCCGCGGCGACTTTCCTCAGAACGGTTACATCTAGGCCAGACAGCAATCTTCAGGCCCCCTGCTGCTCAGGACAGGAGAAGGGCCCTGCCATCTCCAAAGGCAGCAGGGAACCTTGAGGTCAGCTGTAGCCGCTAAAATGCATGGAGGGCGACCGGAGGAGCCGAGACGGTCGTCCAACATGGCTGCCATCTTTGATTTCAGTTGGTGAAAGAGTATAGGAAGCAGTAAATACAATGACAATTGAAACAATACTTTAAAAGCATCCTAAGGGAGGCCTCCGAGGTCAGCAGCAGAGGTGTGCGAAATTTGCAAAGTTAGTCTAGGCATAATTACTCGAAATCATGGCAAAGCATGCAAAGTGCAAACCTGAATATATTATATCATTTTTTGACGCGAGGATTCATTTAACCAGCAACTTATCACCAGCTGCTTGCGTTCCGTTGTTCCTGTGCATTTGCAATACATTTTTATCACAAATTACACCATTCATTCACTATACATTTTTACTGTGAACGGCATGTAGTCACGCAAAGCGGCATACTGGCATATTTCCGGGAATTCCGCGTAAGAATTGGAACGCAAAACTCCCCAAATTATCGAATTATGCCGGCATATTTCAAATATCGGCCAGGTCTCATAACCAGAATTAAAAATCACGCACTCCAAAGAACGGTCACAGCAGGGAACTAAACTTCTAAAATGTACAGGTTTCTGATATCCGTGAGGCGCCTACAGATAAGGGGTGTGGCTGCAGACTCTAACATGCATTCAAAATCACCCCCTAACCAGGCTTGGGGTATTGACCTTTTGACCTTTCATCACAACCAAGTAACTACGGACTTTGCCACATTGAGCTGAGATCAGTAATGTAGATCTGCGCCTTCGACTTTACATTCACTCTACAGCAAGGAGGCCAGGAACTAGGCCTGGGCGGTAAATTCCGTTCCGCTCGCGTAATTTGCGGAATTTGCGTAATTTCGCGTTCCGCGGAGAACGCGAAATTGCTCAAAAGTATGCTTGCCGCGATTTCGCGAAATTTTTGCTTGTTCGCGTTCTCAAAATGCGTGTTCACGAGATATTTCTCCCCGAGCACGCAAACAGCAATTGTGAACAGGAAAAAAGCATCACGAACAAGCATCTCCACGTGTTCGCGGAATTTCTGCGTGTTCGCGGAGATTTTTTACCGTTTCGCGGAGATTTGCGTAACGCAATTACGCAAATTCCGCCCACCCCTACCAGGAACACAGAATGAACATGAGAGCTCCCGAGAAAGAACATATCTAAAAATACATGTGTGCATCAGCACGTGTGTGCTCACCTCAGTGGCGTAACGATAATGGAGGGGGCCCCACTGCAAGGTACGGGAGGGCCCCCCTCCGACTCTTACTAGGAGCTCCCCGGCCAAAGTGTCGTGCTGAGGGGGCCCCCTAGAGCTTGGGTCCCCCCCCGCACTGCGTGGGATGCGGGGACCTGTGTTACCCCCTGGCTCACCTGACTGACCAGACCTTCCGTCAGGCACAGACAGCAGTGCGCTGTTCACACCGGATCCCCACCAAGCTTCGAGGCCCGGGTGAAATGAAACTACTGAACTTGCACAATTACGCCAGCTTAAGTAATTAAAAGAAATTATAGGCAAAAATGCTACCGCGGTAGCACAAGGCCAGCAATCTCCGAGAGAACATGCGGCTGCTGTCTACGGCTGGTCAGGTGCTGGTGCTTTTAGTGCGATACACCTCTCGCAGAAAGCGTCCTCGGGCCCAGTTTGAACGCGAGGGTGTGTTTTGCCCTAAGAAAATAGAGCTAAATGCTGGAGTATGGTTCTCACAAAATTACGCATAGCTTAAATATTTTTGCTGTAATTATGAGTAAATACGCTAGGCAGTGGTTCCCAAACTTTTGACTTCTGGGGACCCCCACTTAATCATTACTGGAACCCGGGGACCCCAACTGAATCATTATTCGAATCCGGGGACCCCCCACAAGTCATTACTGGAAGTCGGGGACCCCAGCCTAAGCAATGTTGATGATTTGAACCACAAAACAATACACAAAAATACACAAAAAAAAGCATTCATCAAACAAATACACAAATAACACATTTTATTTAATTAGAAAACATATCATTAAAGTAGAAATCAAAATGTAATTTTAATAGAATTGTTGGAGCTTTTCTAAATTCAATTGAGGCCGCTCATCATCCATACTATATTCAGTTTGATGCACTTGCACTGCTCCCGCAAATCAATCTGAGGATACCAATTTAATTATTAGCCTCCAGTTTCAAATTCCTTCACATTTACAGTATGTTTTAAAATGTTCAATTGTACATTTAGCCTCTTTATATATATCTACATTTTATTGATCTGTTATTATTATTCGATTTTCGAAGTAGTCGTGGACCCCCGGCGGAGGCTTCGGGGACCCCCAGGGGTCCCTGGACCCCAGTTTGGGAACCACTGCACTAGAGAGAATTTCGCCAGGTACGCCCACCCCATGCACCCTTCATGATCCAGTGATACAAAAGGCGAGCCCCTGGAGCAGTATTTAACAGGTGCACTCCTGGTGTGAGACTCATGGATACTCACTCCTTGGAGACTCTGAGTGGATACTCACTCCTTGGATACTCACTCCTTGGAGACTCTGAGTGGATACTCACTCCTTGGATACTCTCTCCTTGGAGACTCTGAGTGGATACTCACTCCTTGGATACTCACTCCTTGGAGACTCTGAGTGGATACTCACTCCTTGGATACTCTCTCCTTGGAGACTCTGAGTGGATACTCACTCCTTGGATACTCACTCCTTGGAGACTCTGAGTGGATACTCACTCCTTGGATACTCACTCCTTGGAGACTCTGAGTAGATACTCACTCCTTGGATACTCACTCCTTGGAGACTCTGAGCGGATACTCACTCCTTGGAGACTCTGAGTGGATACTCACTCCTTGGATACTCACTCCTTGGAGACTCACTCCTTGGAGACTCTAAGTGGATACTCACTCCTTGGATACTCACTCCTTGGAGACTCTGAGTTGATACTCACTCCTTGGAGACTCTGAGTAGATACTCACTCCTTGGATACTCACTCCTTGGAGACTCTGAGCGGATACTCACTCCTTGGAGACTCTGAGTGGATACTCACTCCTTGGAGACTCTGAGTGGACATTTCCTCCTTTGCATGTTTCGGTCTAGGGCACCCTCCTGCCTTTGTGTGACCACCTGGTTCCCCTTCCCCTAATCCCTCTGAACACCTGTCAGACATCAGAGTTTTCTCTCTGTCTAGGGGGCATCTGCCAATGGCTCCTGCTGAGCACATCCTTCAAAAGCCCCTAAGTCAGCAAGTACTATACCAATGTTGCTGCTGTTTAGAGTTTTGTTTTAACTCCAGAAAGCAGTCCCAATTTATGAAGTTACGCACGTGGTCCCAAGTCTTTGTCCTTCTGGGTCCCCTACCGGACACTCTTCCACACCCCTCCTGCTCGGTACGTTGGCCTGTTCCCTAAAGGCACGTGCAGCACCTCTTGCAGGGATAGAACCCGAGTCCATGCACAGCTCCTTAACCATCAGCCGCTGGGCTGATGACTCTAGAGGGTAAGCTCTCTTGAGGGGATGCAAGTCACCAACCCCCTTTTTTCTTGTCCAAGATGTCTACAGCTGTCCTTGAAGTGGACTTCTTCAGGTTGTCTCTGCTGAGATCCAGGGTCTAGAGCTGAACTATTTCCCATGAATCTACGACGTTATTCCACCGCCTTTTTCCCCGCTTGGAATCACAACGCGGTTGTTACAACGACCGCGTTGTGATTCCGCATACCATTACCCCGCAAGTCGGAACAACGATGTTGGAATAGTAAAATTTACTATTCCAACTCTGGTCTGTGCGTACACTAGGGAAGGTGGTGGATTTTAAATCCAAAACCTTGCCCCCCCCCTCCGCAAGTCATTCTTCTGACTTGCGGAGTAATGGTATGCGGAATCACAATGCGGTCGTTGTAATGACCGCGTTGTGATTCCAAGCGGGGAAAAAGTTTCGGGGAAAGCGTTGTTTACCATTTCCCACTAGCACTGGTGTGTGGGGCCTGACACTGGTCAGTGAAAAACCTGAACCTGGCAGACTCCGAGGAGCCCTGGGGTTTAGACGAGGTTGGGGCGCTACAGCACCTGGTGTACTCTGTCATGCATCGCGAGGGCCCCCTCCTTGCCCCAGCTGTTGCCCAGCTGTCTTTTCTGGCCTGGACATTAAGTAGACAGCTTGCCAGCCTCCTGGAGAGGCCCCTGCTTTATGCTTTGATGTGTGCTGTTGTTAGAGCCCTCGGTAGGTGCCCGCAGGTGCTGATCTGATTGTATGATGCTGATGCAGGGATCTTGAATATTTGTGGCTGCTATGACCTGCCAGTTTGTTACTGTAAAAAATACTTCTGAATCCTGACTGCTATAATGTCTGTTACTGTCGCAAAGATATCCGGAACCTTTGGGTAGCGATAATGCGAGGTAGACCACGGCTAGCTACTCTAGCAGATGTACCACTGTCTGCACTGGTTAAAATCAATAACAATGCGTTTTTTAAACCTGTCACACTGACCTTGGTTTCTACCCTGCTTGTATCACAATGCTGCAGACATAGAGGCAGAGTCAAAGACCCCCCTCTGGAGCTTACTTCATGCAGCTCCTGACAAGATGTTTATTAACATCAGCCTGGTCCGGCTGAAGTCTTTATCATTCAAATTCAGCAGGAAGAGAGGGTGGAGCTGGGTTTTCCATGACAGGGAAATCTGAGAAATGGGCACAAACGAGAGATACAGGTCTTCCCACTCAATAGTATGCGCACAACGTGACATTCACTCCTCCCCATTTCCGACATTCTTCCACCCCGCTATGCCCAAGAACTCTCAGAATCAGAGCATGTTGTCCAAGGCGTAGACTTTTATTCACATCGAACCAGGTAATTCATCACAGACCAATAGGAAAAAACCATCCTGTTTGGAGATATAAAATTATTCACAGCATCATGCTTTAGCCGCATCAACCTGTCAAAGGCATTAAGTACATTAGGCACGACATTACACTTGAACTTCAGTTTGGCCGTACACTTTAGCGGCAACATGTCAAAGGCAGTAAGAATATTATGCACGACATTACACCTGCAGTTGAGCTTGGCCATACAGTTGAACTTGGCTGACTCAGCCCGCCAAGCTCCCCACTCAGCTGCGCACATTGTGCCGGCAGGCCCCAACGCCCTACAGCAAATAATTCTTTAAATCCAGGGCACCGCATAGCGCATCGGCCCACCGGGGTACCTGAACACAGGCAGCCTCCCCAAGGTTCTACTCAGTCCATATGTTGCGGGTTAGGGCAGTAGAGTCCAGGACCACTTGCAGGTCAGTCCCCCTTTTCCGTCTACCCTCTGTACACGTGGATCCTACCCCTTCCTGGGGTCCATCTAGTCGCTGAACTTCCATTATTGTGCATCCCTCTTTGTTGTTAACTATCAATGCTCCATGAAGCCTCGCTCTTCTGCCGGGTGGCTGGGTGGTCAACAACGCGCATCTGCAGCTTGCCTTAGGTCGGAGGGGACAAAGAGGCCAAAAACCCCAGGGCGCAGCCTTAAATAACCCTCCCAGGAATTCCTGTGCACCCTGATGACATCACCGGCCCTCCTCCTTCAATCCGCCTCCTTTGTTAGCTGGAGGAGGCTCAGTCTCGTGGCGCAACTAAGGGTGACCTCCCCAAGGCACGGGGGGCGCCTGTTCAATACTACACAAAACTGCATGAAGTCACACCTCTGGGGAAGAATGAGGCAGGAGGAAGGCACAGGCTGTCCCTACACTACAATGGGGCCAATTTCTCCCTTCATCCTTCCAAGGGAGACTGTTCTGTTTCCAAAGTCCTCGTCAACTATCCGAGAAGTTGCACCTCTCTCTGGCAGGCTCTATCTTTCATCTGTCTGTCTTTTGTACCATACACACCCAGAGATTCAAAATGGAGTCCAGTCCTCATGCAGTAAAGCAGAGCAGAGACGCGCCAGGCTCAGTCTGAACCACACATACGACATGCACCCACAGTCAGAATACACTTACCTCTGCAAACTCCCCCGAGCCCTTAGATTAGATGTCCGTGGGCAGCTGCTCTTTTGTTCAAAGGTGGTGCAATACAGGTTACCTCTCATACTCTAGGTAGAGCCATACCACAGGAGAGGGCAAACACCGGGGGGTCAGAGAGCAAAACAACCTGGGATGGATGGATTAGAACTAAGCCTGGGCAAAGCACTACGCTACGCTCGCGTAGTTTGCGAAGTTCGCGCTACTTCGCACTACGCGAATTGCACGTTGCACAGTGCGAACACGCATAGCGTAGTGTTGCGTAGTGCTGCGGTCATTTTTTGCTTGCTCGCGGTCCTCAACGTCAAGTTGGCGACTGCGAGCAAGCAAGAGATTCCCAAAGCGAGGAGGTCAGGTTTCTCGCGATGAGAAACCACCAGTTCGCGTTGAGAAAGCTGCCGCTCGAGTAAAAATCTACTCGAGCAGCAGAAAACTACAGCTCGCACTGTGCAAGATGCCATTTTCAATGATTGCACAGTGCCGGTTGCTTGTCCGCACTGTGCAATCATTGAAAACGACATCTGGCACAGTGCGAACAAGGTACTGCGCAGTTCGCGAAGTGCGAACTGCACTTTGCGTAGCTTCGCGAAGTGCTACTTTGTGAACTACGCCCAGGGTTAATTAGAACCACATTTACTAGGAGGCAATTTATAGAATAGCGAATGGATACCCTCGCCCGACACAGCAAGGAAACTATATGAGACACACACTAGTTCACATCCGGACTACCTGTAACAAACAGCATCCCTGCTGCCCACGAGGAAGCCCTTCCTTAGTTTGCTACAGAATGCAGGTGTTCTTTCCTACATTTGAGATATTCTGCACCAGGGAGAGGTCTCTGAAGCTTTCACCGCATGTCAAAAATCCATCGCTTTCTTTCCATCCCACCGGTGCGCGTGAAATCAGCTGAAAATAAAGATTTAGCAAAGAGCAGAAATGGCAAATGCTTGAAAGGTCGAAAATCTGTCTGCAGTGCAGGTGAGTCAGGGAAAGAGACGCCTTTGTAAAACACGTGGGGGCAGATTTATAAGCCCTGTGCGTCACTTTTGCGCCGCCGTTGCGTCACTTTTGTGACGCAGCGGCGCCGCAAAGCCAGCGCCATGCTGCGGCAGATTTACAACGTGACGCATCTAGGGAGATGCGTCACGTTGTAAAGCTTGCGCCACATGTGGGCGTACCTTCACAGGGGGGGGGGGGCGTTCCGGCGCAGGAACGCCTCCGAAAAGTGGCTGAGTGAAATCTACAAGATTTCACTCAGTCACTTTTCCGGCCATGCTGCGTCAAATCCCTGCGCCTGCTTGAAGCAGGCGTAAGGATTGACGCAGCATTGTACCGATAGGGCACCCCCGAGCCTTGCTGGAGTTGCGTTGCGCTTGCGACGCAACCCCAGCAATGCGCCGCCCTTCCGCCATCAGATGCGTCACGCATCTGTTTATCCTTGCGCCACGATGCGCTGCATTGTAAATGCGGCGCATCTATTGTGGAGCAAGGGTAAACTTGCGTGACACATCTTCCCTGGCGCATCCATGCTGATTTGCAGGGATGCGCCAGGGAACATAAATCTGCCCCGTGGTATATTCACTCTTTGCTCGTGAACAAGTGGGAAGTGAACAAGCAGTGGCAAAGGAAATCGATCTCGGTTAAATGTGCTAATGCATGGAAGCATTGGGCGTTCACAAAAGTTGTTTGCATGTGCTGCACGCACAAATGGTGTTTGGGAAACATACAGGAGTAAAAGAACTGGGTATCCGAGCATTATGATGGAGTGTCATTTTGAGGTGAAAAATACGTTCCACATTTGTTGCAACGGAAACACTTCCTTGAAAGTGGAATGACAGACCACGCAGCCTATAGCAACAGAGTGGGCGGGCAGTACACCTCGGCAGAGCCAAAGTGCACTCTGGACTGGTAACAAAAAGCTCGCAAACGGCTACTCTGTCAAGCCAGACCTAAAAATGCTTTTAAATGTGTGCACACAAAAGAGCCATAGAAGCACATTCTGTACACTGACCTGAAATAGAAAAATGATTTCTGCCCTGTAGCAAAAAGGAAGTCAAATCCATCCTGGTGGGTAAATGGAATATGTGTAGAGAACGCCAGGAAAAAATAAAACTTGCACTAAATACGGTCAGGAGAAACAAGGCTACCAGGTATGTGTGAGAACAACCTATGACCAATTTTTGCTGACCAGATTATGCCTAAAATTGATTCATCATTTAGTGGTCTTTCCAAAAACAGATCTGTGGCCCTAGAACCTCACGAGATGCCCGTGTGAAGGAAAGGCAAAACAGTTGACTCTTTTTATTGTATTTTGTAATCTTTCTGCGATATTAGATCTTCTATTCGAAGGCCCCTTTTGCTGTCACAAGATGTTATTTGCCATCAGCATGCCCTCGCATTTTTAAAAGCTCTGAGAAATGTGTAAACGTGTTGTACAATCCTCGTTTATGTTAGAATGGCTCTTCACAGGCGAAAATCACTATCTCATTCAATCCCTGGCTGATGGGTGCACTCAAACGCTGAAACTGATTAGTTTCTCCTCTAATTAATTGTGACTTACTAATCACGAAAAAAACACTTAAAATCCAATTTCATCAATTTAGATCATAAGTTTAATGTTCTTCATGTTTTGAAATCCATCCTTCGTTATATCATATATTTCAATACAATAACTTGTCAAACTCAATGCATTTCGGGTCGAAAATGACACTTCCTCAAGGGTCCCTACAAGGGAAATGAAACAAGAGCCAGTTCAGCCTAAACTATAAATCTGCATATTTTCCATGTCATGCAATGTGAAACTCGAGAATCTCAAATTTCAATCATACTGTAATAATCGCGTGTGGTTAGTGTGAATGTTACCAAAATCTACACGACAATGTGCCCGATACAACTTAAAGGAAACCACGTGACAACCGAGATCAATAAATCCAACGTGTTCAAAATGTATGTGAATCATATTAATAAACGAGAAAATGCTCTGTGATTAAATGAATGAATGAATGAATACGCATTTATATAGCACATGGCTACCAAAAGGCATCCCAGCGCTTACTCATGGCACCTCATTCAGCAGGCACAACTCAGCGGAAAAGGAAGGTCTTCAACTGTTTCCTAAAACTAAAGTAATTGGAATCCGAGCGAATGTGCTCAGGCAAACGATTCCATAGCATAGCAACGTTGTACGAAAACAGACGACCTCCGGAGCGAGCTCGCTTGATCATAGGCACTCTGAGCAAAAATGTATGCTTAGATCGCAGCATCCTATTGGGAACATAGAGTTGGACCAGCGAATGAATAAAAGGTGATCCCTTCCCGGCGATGGCCTTGTGAGCAATGCAAAGGGCCTTAAAGCCTATCCTGGCCTGAACCGGGAGCCAGTGCAGGGCAGCCAATGCTGGTTTAGCTGAACTATATTTGGGAATGTTCATAAGTAGGCGGGCCGCACTGTTCTGAACAATTTGTAACCTGTTAAAAGTGCCCAAAGGGGCACCAAGGTACACTGCATTTGCATAGTCCAGTCGCGATAGTATAAGCGCCTGGACTAACACCCGTCTAGCATCAAAAGGAAGAAGAGGAATAATTTTCCTTATCATCCTGATCTGTCCATAGCAGCTAGCTGCCACCTTACACGCCTGTTCTTTTAAATCAAGCTTGCAGTCCAGCTAAACTCTTAAGCTCTTAATCTTAGTCTTTGGTACAGGTGGCGTACCTAGACAGCTAGGCCTAGAAGCTTCAATGCTAGTGGGAACATTATGCCCAAGCAGCATAAGTTCCGTTTTTGCACCATTAAGCTTCAAAAATGACTTGTCCATCCAATCCGAAATCTTTCCCAAACAAGATTCAAGACCCGATTCTCGTTTTCCTTTCTGGCTTAGAGACACCACAAGCTGTGTGTCATCTGCATAGGTGACAATTTGGATCCCCCAGGGATACACTAATTCAGCTAAGGAGCTCATGTAAATATTAAACATGGTAGGGCTAAGAGATGATCCCTGGGGGACCCCACACTGCAAAGGAATGTGCTCTGATGCAGCTTCACCCTCAAAGACACATAAAGAGCGATTCTCCAGAAAGGACTGAAGCCAGCGAAGCGCCGCTCCCTCTACGCCCACCTCCTTAAGTCTCTGAATTATGAGTTGATGATTGACGGTTTCGAAGGCTGCGCTAAGATCCAACAATATTAGAGCTGCGCAGCCTCCGACATCCAGGATCTTCCTAGTCTCCTCCATAACAACAAAAAGAGCGGTCTCAGTACGCTGATGGCATCTAAAGCCTGTCTGGGAGGGATGCAGGCACTTATTGTTTTCAAGAAATGAGGACAGGGCCGAGTTAACATGTTTTTCTGCCAGTTTGCTAATTCCTGGCAACAAGGAAATAGACCGATAGTTCGCCCAGTCCTCTGGGTCAAGATTAGTCTTTTTTAGTAATGCCTTGACCCTGGCCTGTTTCCAGAGAGGAGGCACCACTCCACAGGAAGGAATTTATCACATCCCGTATGACTGGAGAGACTATGTCAGGTATTAGATTCAGAATGGACGGAGGGGCCGAATCAGAGGGGGAGCCTGATTTCAACTGTCTGAGGAGTTCCTGCGTGGGAGATAAGGAGAGAGGAGGAAACTCTTTCAACCGAGTTTGCTTATCCACAATAACACTGTCCCCCAAAAGATTGAGGTTTGAGAATGTGTTATAAATCCTTTGGACTTTAGAGGAAAAGTATTCGGCAATTTCATCACACCTCTGCTGGGCCATGGGCCATCAAGGAACCATGATCGCAATAGAAGAAAGGCAAAAGTGACCCCTCTCGTGTGGACTTCCAAACGCATCAGGACTCCACGTTCACAACCCTATGAAACCAATACATGCTAGAAAAACATGCCTGTGATTGAAAAATAGTGATGCTTCACTACATTTTTTGTCTCCTCCACTAGTATCTGAAATAAACAATCGGTTTCTCACCCGTTGTAGTGGAGATATTAGATAGTAATCCTCGTTCAATAGTGTGTACGCGCCAGAGCCTCAACGCCCCGGTTCAAAATTTACATCAAAAAAGACGTGCTGACATGTCTCTTATTTGTGCAATAGCTGCCTTCCTAAAGTGACAGTGCTCTTAGTTAAGGTGATGCGTGTAGCACTATGGGTGTAATAAAGTTTTGCGAAACAAACGTGCCGCATGATACCAAACTATAAAAAGTCAAAGTGCGCTTCCTGTTGATGAAAATAATCACCGATCTATATGCAGATGTTTACCACATAAATCCATAACAAAAAACACATATAAGACCTAAATGATGATAATGAAAATGAAAATTGAAAAATGCAAACTTCCTCACTATAAAGGTAACGAGATAAATGGCACAATGCATGCTAATATGTCCATCAGTTATAGAAAGCATGATAGTTCAATACGGCCATTTAAACCTTGTGGCTTAATTTTTTGATCCAATAAAATTCAGATCTCAAGAATAATTTATGTGGATCCACATCAGGCCGATTTTTTAATACTTCCAATATGGTAAAACGTAATTGAGAAATGTTATGTCCCTCATCTCACCAATGCATTGCTACAGAGGACTTTATATTCTTCAGTCTGATGTTGCTTTTATGTTCTGCTATGGGAATTTTTATTTTTCGTTCTGTTTCCCTACATAGATCTTTCCACCAGGGCATTTTAAAGCGTACACCACATTGGCCGTGTCACAAGTGCTGGAATGTTGTAATGTTATATTGGTACCCTTGGTTGGATGGGTGAATTAGTTTTCTATCATTACATTATTACAATGTGTGCAGTTTGCACATTTTTGCCTACCTTTAAACTTCTCATTTTGATTTTTAGAATTTTTGCTTGACAATAGTTCTCAATGTTGAGAAGACAAAAGTCCTTGTCCTTGGTACAACCCCTTCTGCGTGGGACAGCACCTGGTGGCCGACCGCCCTCGGAAGCCCACCTCCCCCTCAGATAATGCCAAGAACCTCGTCATCGTACTTGACTCATCATTCACCATGAACCGACAGGTCAACACCGTCACCTCCAGCTGCTTCAACACCCTCCGCATCCTCCGCAAGACCTTCAAGTGGATCCCCCTAAGTCAAGGAAGACAGTCACCCACGCACTCATCACCAGCAGACTGGACTATGGAAATGCACTCTACGCCGGCATCAACAAGACCCTACTCTGCAAACTCCAGACAATACAGAACACCGCTGCCAGACTCGTCCTCGGCATCCCCCGACACGAACACATCAGCCAACACCTACAAAGTCTCCACTGGCTCCCTGTGAAGAAAAGAGTCACTTTAAAAATCCTCACTCATGCCTACAAATGCCTACACAACATCGGACCCAAATACCTCAATGACAGAATCAACTTCCATGTACCCAAAAGAAACCTCCGATCTTCCAACCTCGCACTGGCCAAAACCCCGCGCATCCACAGAGCCAGAGCAGGCGTAAGATCCTTCTCTCACATTGCAGCCAAGACCTGGAACGAGCTACCGGCAGACATCAGATGCGCCCCCTCCCTGAACACCTTCAGGAAGACCCTCAAGACCTGGTTCTTTGGCTAAACAGATCTGCGGACCCGCCATCAGCACCTTGAGACCCTCACGGGTGAGTAGGGTGCTTACAATTCCCTGATTGATTGATTGATTGATGTTTCTAGAACGCTGAAATGCGAAGATAGGATTTTATTAAATAAAGGTTGTAGGTCTGGTTCAGTTTGGATCATGGTCCAATGTTTCCTAATGATGGTTTGAATCTGGTGAGCTTTAGTAGAATGTTTTAGGATGCAAATGGTAGGCTTCTCTTTAATATGTTCTCTTTGTTGTAACAGTCCTTTTCTGTCTAGTGCCGTCACTTGTTTGAAAGTGATTTGGATAACCTCTTCTCCTAAATCTCATGGCATATTGATTGATCGCATTGGTTGCTTTCAGTGGGTCTGATGTGATTCTTTTTAGTCTAGTGAATTGAGAAAATGGTAGGTGAAGTTTCAATGACTCTTGATGAAAACTCTGATAATGTAGACAATTATTTCATTCTGTTTCCTTGGTGTATACGTTTGTATTGATTCCCCTTTCATTAATTTGTATCTAAACATCCAAGAATGCAATTTTCTTCTTCTAAATTTGGTGAGTGAATTTAATGTGTTCATGACACTGGTTAAGCTCCATGATATTATCCTGCAATTGTTTTACCTCTCCCTTCCAGATGATAAAAATATAACCGATGTACCTTTTGTAGGTTACCAGATGTTCATGCCATGATGTTTTCAAAAGAATATGTTCATGTTCAAATTTTGACATAAAAATATTCGCATACGATGGGGCTCCTGTAAAGCCCATCGAAGTTCCATTACACTGTGAATAAAAGGTTTCTTTCCACTGAAAATAACTGTGATATAATGCAAAATACAGAACTCTAACAAAAAGACTTTCTTTGCTCCTACTGTATCATTTTGCAAGAGGGCCCATTCAATTGCCTCAATGCCTTCATTATGTGGAATGGAAGTATATAGAGCGGTCACATCATCTGTGCATAACCACCACGAGTCTGTTCCTTCCTGCTTTATTAATGGCAACATGTTTAAAAAAGCTGTGGTGTCTTTGATGTGTGTGTCCCATTTCTGTACGATTGGCTGGAGAAAAAAATCTAAATATTGTCCAATAGGTTCAGATATAGATCCACAAGCAGATACTATTGATCTAAATAGAGGATTCATTACAGTTTTATGCACTTTTGGTAGCATGTAGAATTGTGGGCAACGTGGGTATTCAATATACAGAAACCTGTACGTTTTTTCAGTGATCCATTTCATATTTAGTGCATTATCCGGAATTTGTTTGTGAATGATTTGAAATTCTCTGGTTGGATCTTGATCAAGCTGCAAGTAAATGTTTTTGTCTTGTACATGTGCGTCCACATTAGCCTCATAGAATTCCGTATTCATTACCACCAGTGCTTCTCTTTTGTCTGCTTTCTGAAATGTGAGTTTGTTTTTATTTGCCAAATTTAACAAGGTGCTCCATTCTTTATTCGAGAAATTTCGTTTCTTAGTTGCTTTGAAATGTATTTTGTTCACATCCATTTTAATCAGACGTTCAAATGCATCGATGGTTTTGTTCGAAATCGGGGAGCAAAAGGTGCTTTTTGCCCTAATTTCTTTGTATTCGGATTCCTCCTCTTGGTTAACCGTAGTTTGCATGGTGTTAAAAAAGTATTTAAGCCTCATGTATGTTACAAATTTGAAGATTGAAATTTCAGTTTCTGCTGCATTACTGTCATAGGATGGTACAAAGTATATGCCTTTATTGAGTAAATTTTTCTGTGCGTGGTCAAATTTATATTGGAAATATTGATGAATAAGTCGTTTTTGCCTTGCTCCGCAGGGTTCTTCCCTCTATTTCTGTGTCGATTCCTTTGGCCCCTCCTGGTTTTTGAATGTTTGGTTGATTGTTTGCCGCCGGGCTGGTGAACAAAAAAGCCACCTTTGATGTTTTAGGGCCTCCAGTGCTAGTTGACGGTTGAGTAGAAGCTCCTGTTGTACTGATCAGAGGTGGTCTATTTTGCACAACATCAGAATCTTTTCGTGATTAGTAAGTCACAATTAATTAGAGGAGAAACTAATCAGTTTCAGCGTTTAAGTGCAACCATTAGCCAGGGATTGGGTCTCCAGACCTGGCACTCTTGGCAATTTACATATGTTAGCACTCACAGACCCAGTGCCAATGATGGTGAAGCACATCTAAAAAGCATTGAATGAGTCATTCAGTAAAATATGAATATAAAGAGTGCACAATGATAAATACATTGGTAATTCTCAGGAAGATGCATGGCCAATTTATATTTTTTTTATTGCTCTTTTTAAATGGTTCTAAAAGGTTTTTGGGGTTTTTATTAGGAAAATGTGTCTGTTAATGTATATAAATAGCCCTTTGGAATTATTTTAAAAAATTGGAATATGCAAACTGCACTATTTGCCGACCAGCCCTTGAATACTGATTGTAATATTTGAAATTCTTACTATATGTCTTATGGTTCCTTTTATATCTGTGGATGATATATGCCACTATTATGTAAATTATCTTTGTCTCTTTTATGGGTTTGGGTATAAATCTGAATAAAGATTCGTTTGGTTTTGATTGATTTCCTCTCTGACCGTGCAGGCCTACATTGGGCTTAGGTGCACAGAAGACTAATCCTGGAGAACACGTTTCACAATGAGAAGGACCCGCGTCTGTGGCAGCGCCACCGTGCAGGAGGCGGTCCTTGGAGTGATGGATCACCAGGGTTTCTATACCACTGAGTTTAAGGGCACAGCGGGATCTTTTGTTTCCCAAAGGGAAGGCTGGGGGATTCTCATTCTGAAAACAGTGAACACCCACACTGCTGAAAGTCACAGGTATTAACACAAGTTTGTGAATAGTTTTCACATCGATTTTACGCACTTCAGTTTATTTAAAAAATAAACTGGAGTAAGTTTGTAAATTTGACGTGACAGACACCCAAACAAGTTCCTATCTTTTGGGGATGGAGTTAAAGGGATTTTCCCACACTCAAAGCAATGCTCTCTGACAGGGAAAAAAGAAGAAAAACAAGCATTTGCAATGCAATAGGTTTTCCATTATTAAAGTTTGAGCTATTGGTGTTGCATTATTTAGCAATGCCAATAGCTCAAACTTTAATAATGTGAGACCTATTGCATTGCAAATGCTTGTTTGTTATAGTTATTGGCCCTTTTCTCACATTTCCTGGGAAAACGATAAGTCACATTTTCTAGATTGAAGGGGTCATGGGTCCAGATGTTATGCGCTCCTGCCTATAAAGGAAGATATTTGTGACCCCCACCCCCCCATTCATCCAGTAACTGAGGTGTCCTAGGGCGAATAAGAGTATTTTTAATCGGTGGTATGAGGAAAAAAAGGCCGATAGGCCAAGAATCGGGGACGAAACGTGTGATGATATTTGCATAGCCCTATTTCAATTCGTATGACCTTGCGATGCAGGAGAACCTCAAAGTGGGAAATAGGTTATGAGGGAGGGGAGACAAGAGTAACTTGCTGGCTGGAAAAAAGTAACATTCTGAAAATAGCAAACACTCATAGGAAATGGAAGATTAGGTAAAGCAGGTTTGACTGAAAAGTTAAGAATGGGACTACAGGGCTGGAAGGGACTTGTTTCAATGTCCATTGCTTGTATCCATACAAAACATAAGCAGTATGATTTAACAAGGGGGAGGCAGAGACAGCACGGGCAGAGAGGTCGAAGGAATAAGGAAATGACAGGCCAGAGAACAGAGGCAGGGAGACGGACGCATGTACAGAGGGCAAGAAAGGCGCACAAACACAGCACTTGAAACGAGCACTACAGGATCAGAGGAGAAAGTCAAAGTCAGGAGTGCGGTGGGATGCACTGACCACTGTGAACGTGATGCAGAGACACGCATAGCAAAGCATAGGTACGTAGACGAAATGCACAGAAACCGGATGAGAGAGATGGTCAAAGAGCGATATACACAAGCTGAGGGTTAGAATGCGTGGGTTGTGGGGTGAGGCAGTGAAAAACTAAGGAAGATTATCGATTGTAAATGGAATGGCCAGTGCAGAGGGACAGCGACACAGGTGGCAAGCAGTGATGACAAACGGGGAGGACAGGGGGCAGACCAAGACAGGCGCTGCATATAACAGAGGCAGCCAGACAGGTGGATCGGAAGTGGATGAAAGCTGACACAGAGTGACAGAGGCAGCCAATAACAGGAAAGAGTGCGCGAATAGAGAGCTTGAGAAGGGAACGAGCACTCAAGGTAGCAAAAGCAGGCTGCGCATGTCGAGCACATTCATAAACAAGTGATTCCGGGGAGGGATGCAGAAATGCCGGGCGTAACTCGTGGGCAATGGAAATTACCCGTGCCTGAGTGAACAGTTTGCAGTTGTGGTGGAACTCAGTGACAATGTCACCAAAGGACACGCTCACACTCCCCTCCTATGAGATAAGCTGAAAAGATCAGGCCATGGTTGATCTCAGAGAACGTGACTGGGTATCGAGATGACAATACGCGCTTCTCTGATCGTACCGTTATTTAAATAACAGTAACACATGTTATTAACAGCGCCATGAAGGTGCACCACTGTAGTAGCAGGCGCTATATAGAAAGGTTTGCCTCATCATGTACAGGTGACCGAAGCAAACCAAACAACTTCTCTGCCCACGGTCCTGGAGGGTTAGTTGGTCTCTGCCTCCACTCCATCACTGACCTTTTTGCTAGGGGCGATATAAGTAATGCTGCTTTCTACATGGGTCAATCCCGCACTTGGGGATCGCTTGGTATGTACCCATTCTTTTCTTGGCCTCTTCTATAGCGTGAACAATTGTCAAGGTGGCTTTTATCAGAGAAGATCCCCTAAGCAACAGATCCTGCAGGGGTCAGTAAAAGGGGTGATACGATACTACTGACGGACCGAAAAATCTTGCCCACTCTGCCACATTGTGTGATTCCAATCAATTGACGTTAGCACCACGTGGTGATCTCCCTTCATCAGACGCGCTCGCGAATGATCTGAGTAACACTTTAGCCCTGCTTCATGTTTCTTGAATTGCGTTTATAATAAAACAAAAAGCAAAACATCCCGCGCCGAAACCGCGGTTTGTCACGTCAACAACCCTCCCCCGTGCTCAATGAGTGGGGACAGAAGCCGCTTCCAGGGCCTCTGAGGCATGTAGAAATGCATAGGGCTACCATCCTCCTGAAGAAATAGGGTGCTGGGATGAGTGAGAGGTGCAGCGACTAACTCCTCAAACTCGTTCAACGTCTCAGAAGAAGGAGACTGCAGACTAACTGGCCGGTCAGGCGCGCGCGCGCTGTCTGCCCCCGATTAAAAAAGAAAACCGTTAACGCTTGCGCTATGACTGAGTCACCACTCCAACTACTGCAGGAGTTATGGTGCGCGCGCACGCACGACAGCCAAGCATGTGATTTCAATTATCGCGCCTGTGTCTGGGCACGATAATTGAAACCACGTGACGGCCTATTGGTGTCTATTACGCACACCAAGCACGTAATAGACTCCAATAGGCCGTGGGCGGGGCAATGCACCCGCCTTTGGCCAATAGCATGCAGTCTTTCATTAAAAGACGCACGCTAAGGCCAATGGGGTAGCTGAAAAGGAAACGCACGAGCGTGTGCGATTCCTATGTCAACTTAGATTCCCAGTTTTTCACCTACAAAATGCCTCGCACCTGCGCGAGCACTGCTACGCAGTGGAACGCAGGCGTGAGACCTAAAAAGAAGCTTTTACTTCCTTCAAGCAATTGTAAATGGGGATTTGCACCAGCAGAAATTTCACCTGTCGATGATTATCTGTTTTCGTGGAAATGTAGAACTTGGATAGATTTCCATATGCCGTTTTTGGGAACTTTGTGAATCCCCTGGTAAGAGAAAATTAACATTGAAAGATTTTCACATTTCACCATTATTTTCGTAAGTAATACCTTCAGCCAACAGGAAAAATGTAAATAACTTAAAAACTGGAAAAATAGAAAAGTACCCACCTGCTGTCCTCTCCTGGGAACAATAGACCATCCTCACTTCTTCTGTGGCCGTCAGCACTGTCTGTTCCTCGCCACAAACCAGAACTTCCACCATTATGTCAGGGCCTCAGAAGTCTATCTTCACAGAGAAAGAGTACCAGATTCTTTAACTTGGCAGATGCAAAAAAAACAGTGCTTATTTTGTACCCTGTTGTTGTTGACCAAGTTTCTTGTAAGGCCACAATCCCTGGTCGGTCTTCCATAATTAAGGCTAATTTCTCCTGTGTTTTTCCAGCGATATTCCAGGAAGAGATGGTCAAGCCAGTGTTAAAAAGGGCGTTTGTTTTCCTTGCCCGGTTTGTTGCTATTCAGATCCTCAGCAATCCAAGCCCATGAGTATTCATTTGTTGTTATTTTCCACTTTGGTGTGTTTTTTCTCCCGCTTCTCCTTTCTCCATTCTTTATTGAAACAGATATATTTTCTTTAAAGAAATTTGGGGGATTGTTTATTATGTTGTGCCTTTGGATCGATTGCTGAGTTTTAATTTTATTAGTTTCTTCAGGAATCTCCAGTCTTTGGGTTTCGCAATTTTGTACAGGTGTCAAGTTGTATCCATATGTATGAAGAGTCTCGCTTTCCTTTAATATTATTCCTGGTATCACTGGAGACCAGAATTCTACAATCGCTGTTGTGGTTTTAGATTTTTCTGGGAAAGTTACTAATTTTATTTCGTTTCTAGATAGAGACTGTAGCGGCTGTATCTTTTGTAGTAGATTTGTGATTCTCTCACGATTAAGCTGGACGTCGCCTGATAGGAATAGATCTATAATTTCCAGGCGGTATGGTTTGATCTTCTCAGACTGAACGTGCGTCTTCCCAATGGAATTGGTTCTTAGTGGGATATCTATATAAGCCGACTTCTTTGTTCCAGGTTCAATAGCTGAGAAACATGATGCCATTGGGTTAAGTTTGTTGTAGTTTACCCTTTGTACTTTGATTGAGGTTTTCTGCTCCATTTTTGCCGGTTCTGAACCATTTCTGATCTTTCATCTTTTTCTGGGGACTTGACAATGGAGGAGAAGGTGTTCTGGAACCTTGTCTTCCGGGCTTTCTTCTTTGCGAACCTTCTTATCGCCCTTCTCTTTGTCCTTTTCCGTTTGATCTTTTTGTTGTCTTCTTTCGTTGTTCGATGTTTCTAGGCCAGGAGAAATAACGGCTGGGATTGCGGTAGTTTCGTCTTCTTTTTGATTGGATACTGATAAATTATTCAGATTTAGTAGTGCTTTAGTTTTTAATTAGGTGGAAAACATTTTTTTACGTTGAAACTTGTACCGGTGGTAGCAGTAGCTGGGGCTTATATTTGGAGACTGGGGCTGATTTTTCAACATCAGACTTTGACCAAGAAAATCAAGGCAAAAAAAAGGAGAGAGAACGAGTAAGAGAAAGTTAGGAGGGCAGCAACAAAGGGAAAAGATTGAGAGACAAAGACAGGAAGTGTAGGGTGGTGCAGGAAAGAGGGATGTAGTGGAACCGAGAATAGGCAGACTTTGTACCCAGCAATCTCATAATTCGGTAGAGAGACAGCAGGATCCTACAAATTAATTTTATATAGAATTAAACATTGGAACAAGACCTTTTTGTGCAGTCACACCACACCCAAAATCACACTGAAGTATCTGCTGGTCGAGGTGTGACCCAGGACTGCAGCTCACCCTCCTATCAGCAAATATGTTACAAGCGAGCATTTTACAAACAAACAAACGCATAAAAATCCACAAAGAAATTAATACAAAAAAATAGTAATATACATAAAATATTGCTACTGGAGGAGAGGGAGGTTCTCTGCCGGGCTGCTCTGCGCCTTTCATCTGAGGCAGAGTAGAGATGCAATCCACACTGAGTACCAAGTGACGAGGACTGTCAAAGAGTCAATGGGCCCAGGCACAGTAACTAAAGATCAACTGGTCTGTGTGTGCCTTGAAGCCAGGGAAGCAGCGCGTGTGCTATAAGAGCAGAGCACTTCCCTGCAGCCTGTAAATTTATCGATATTGGAATGTATTTAATTTGAGAATATCAAAAACTGAAAGAACTGGGGGTCTTGCAATAAAACAATTATATATATCCACAAGTGCCAAAGCTACCGGGAGCAGGAGTACAAAGGACAGAACGCAAGAGACAGAATATTATAAAGAGAAAGGGACCCTTGAGCAGAGCTTGGATACCCATCAATTGTCTATATGATCAATCCTATCATCTGGTCATCCACCCAAGCGAATGATATGTCTCTTGGTCATAGAGACTATCTTCTAGGGAAACTCTCTTGTTCGGGTCAGCAAGGGAACACCAGATAGTCAAGAGAAACAAAATCATATGATGATCAGTTTAAGGGTTTGTGCAGTGCGTAAAGAGGTGAGTGTAGTGTTAAAATAGAGTTGTGAGGAGGGATGCTATTTATTTAGAAAAAAGGAGTACCTCACACCCTAAATAAAACCAAACAACAGTGCAAAAAGCAGTGTTAACAAATAACTGCTATTTATCAAGGTCGACATGTTTCAGCCATATCGGAGAGATTTTTTACCCACGGCTTTCTTCAGGACCTACGTTGTCAAATCTTTGCTACTGCATTAGTGTATCCAAAAGGAAAGCAAATGAAAATAAAAATGAAAAATGAAGATGAATAAATTAACGGTTGGAATTAATACACCCTTCGTTTGATCCTCCACCTCAAGAGATGCAGAAGGCATCCATCTTGATCGAGGGCTGGACCTCCCCTCACCTGACGTTTGTCCGAGGCAACGACGGACAGAGCGGGGCCTCGTATTCCTGAGTAAGGTTCCAGGTGAGGTGAGGTCCAGCCCTCGATCTGTACTTTGACACAGTCCTCAGACCTCAACACTGTAACTGCTTTCCCGGCAGAAGAGTTGGATTGAACTAACTGTTCTTGTTTTGCCAAAACGCCTCTTGTCTTTTTTTGTTCAAGGTAAATTAACACACAAGCAACATAATTAACACTGGGCCCTACCAGATATCACGGCAGCCATGAGGAAGGGACCTACCAACTCCATGTCATGGACAATATTATCACTTTTCAACAATAAATAAGAAAATACTGGCCTAGTAATTTTTTACCAGACATTTGATCCCTACTTCAATGAGTTGAACAATGAAGCATTCCAATAACACTACAATCAATTGCACAGGAGTAGCCGTACTACAAATGGAAAGACCCAAAGCCTAAGGTACACCTGGCGTAGATCTAAAAATTGTGCAACTCAATCTAAACTTCCAGAAATAACTATGCACACAGCATGTTCATTCTTACTTATCTACTAGTAAACAAACATGTTACAAAATCAGTAGAGTCGAGGGGTTGGTGGGTTGGAACAGAGCTGGTTAGGAGTATTTGAGTGGTTGTTACAAGACAGATACAAGCTAAGATGTGTACACAAGTCCTGAGTTGCTCTAAGGCCTGAGGTAGACATTACTTGAATGGGAGACTCGTTGCTGAATTTATGGTGGGAGGTGGTGTGTCTGGTGTGCAGTTCGAATCTGGGGTCCATAAATGGATTTGCATGATTTTGAGTCTTTTCTCTCTTGAAATTTGAATTTCTTATTAAGGAAGAAAACTTTACTTATATTTTTTTTTCCTTTTTTTAAATGTTTAAAAATTTGAAAACTTGGTAAGGTTCATGCAGTTGGAAGGATTGAAAAAGTGGAAAAATACCGTAACGAAAGTTTTTTTTAAATGAAAACCACACCTACAGCAAACTTTTAGCTATTATAATCTAGGAGTAGTCCTAGTGACAGGATCAGGATCGGGGTAATGTGGTTGGGCTTACGTTTATCTTTTGTGACGTCTCTCTTCAAATGGGATAACAAGTGTGCTTCTCTATCAGACACACAGAAAATCACAAATAATTTGGATAGTCGTGGCTCTGGTGTCAAAAGGGACTTATATTTATTTATTTGCAGAGTTTTATATAGCGCTGGCTAGACCCGGAGGTATCAGAGTGCTTTACATGTGGACCAGAGAGTTACAGGTTACACAATTACATCAGTTACAGGAGCCAAGAATAAACATAGGAGAAAAACAGTGATTACACAGGAGGCATGGGAGGGGAGGAAACACAACGGGGAGACGAGGAAAAACTATGTCCAATGTCCGGCTGAGTAGGTGACGGCCGAGGGGCTGGACCAGAGTCAAACTTCTCTATAGCTGTCTAAACAGCTCCACCGGGCATCAGCCATGTTACTCAGTCTTAGCGGTAAGTACAACATTCATGGTTTCCGCCTGGGGGGCATCGTCATAGTTCCATCGTCAGTAAGGGTGGGCGGAATTTGCGTAATCGCTTTACGTAAAGCACCGCGAAATTGTCACAAATCACCGCAAGCATGCAAACTCTCCACAAAGACGCGGAAATGCTTGTCCCGCCTGTTAGCGATGTGTTTTTGCGTGCTCCCGGTAAAATATATCGCTAACTGCCCGTGCTGTCACTAATGGGCGTGGCCATCTTCTTCTTCACTTGTCCCGCCCACTCGCGATGGTTATTTCCTGTTCCGGGTCACGTATTGCATGCTCGCGATGCTTATTTCCTGTTCCGGGTCGCGTACTGCATGCTCCCGCCCGTTCTCGATAAGTATTTCCTGTTTGGGAACGCATATTACGTGTTCGTGATGCTTTTTGCGTGCTCGGGGGGGAAATATCGTATGAACTTGCCCACGCAGTCGCAATTGGCGCGGCCATCTTGTTTTTCACTCTATTGCTATGGTTCTGGGCCTGCTTTTCAATCCTCCCTCTATCTTTTCCATCCTTTTTGGATCTTTTTTATTTATTATCTATCTCTCTGTTTTCCTGATTCTATATTTTGAGTTTTTTTCTACTTTTTGTGTATTTTTCACTACATTTACACTCTTTTTCTATTACCTGCTTTTTTCATTTCTTTTACTTACTTTTTTCTTTCCTTTTCCGCCCCCTGTCCTACCCAGAACCATGGCAAAGGGCCGCAGGGCTCGTAGCCGTAGCCTGAGCCGCGACCGCCTTCTTTTCGGAAGGCGGCGCCAACACAGGGTGTTATTCGGTGATGCAGAGGTGGCCGCACTGGTTTTATTTGTGGAGCGCCCCCTCTCCTTTACCCTGGCAGCAGGCGGCAAGCCTGGGTCCGGATACGGGCTCCGGGAGCGTCGGCAGCGTTGGGGAAAGGTGCGCCTGGCAGTGTTTTGCTGCTTTGGTGTCCGGCGCACCCATAACCAGTTGACGCACCGGTGGTCCGATATCCTGGACTGGGAGGAGCACCTGCTGGACCTGCTAGGAGTGGAGGTCCCGGGACTTGATGAGTAGCTATTTAATATTACTTCTTTATGTCTATTCTTTTGCTCTGTGTTATATATTGCGAATATATTTTTTTTACGACAAGCAAGAATGCTGCTGCTTACATTGCAGGTAAATTACATTTAAAAATCGTCTGTGATTGTTATGACACAGGTGCTCGGCGCTACTAATTTTGCAACTTTGCGCTAGCTTGGTGTGATTATGTAAGAGTTTCTTTTACAGAACTTAAGTTAGGTAATGCTAGAGAGACTCTAGTCCTTCCTTTGTCCTCCTGTCACTAAGAGATAGCGGTGGATTGATACTTCGGTTTAGTTACTTTTTAGAATGAGTTGGTAATTTTTTAGTGGTCTGCATGATGCACCCTCTGTTACGTCACGTGCTGCTGAGTACTGCTTACCCCAGTCCTTAGTAGAACCTTTTGTAGTTTGTTTAGTGAGTGGTAATAGGCTTAGCACTAGCAGAACATCAGCAGCAACCAATCAACAATTTGGTGTATGCAGAAATTTAGGCATGTGTCCTCCATTTATGCATTTTTGAGGACTAAAATAAATGGAAATGCAGACTTAGTGAACAATTGGCCCGCCTGGTTTAGGTGGGATAGGTCAGATGGTACTTAGGCTTAGTTAGTATTCTGGAATCAGAATGGAACACTGGATTAGTGTTGCTAAATAATAACTAGTCGGTCCGCAAATCCCTCGATACTACTAGTCGACCAGATTAGATAGGTCAATTTTATTGCAATTGCTGTTTCCATAAATGTTTTTTTGACCGTTTTTAAAAATGTTTTATTTGTTTCACACCAATCATCAATGTTTGTCTCTTTCTTTCTTATATCTTTCATGATCAGCATCCAGGGGCAAGAAGACGGGGTCGGAGTCGGCGGGAGCAGCTGGAGAACACCTCCAGGGACAGGAGGAACAGGACCAGGTCCGCTCCTCTATCGAAGGCTCTGCTGCTGGCGCCAGTAAGTCTTCATGTTGCTAATATTAATAATTATTATTCCCTAACTTTTACTGCACCTTATTTTTTCCGAACTAATATTTCCGTTTCCTAATGCTATTTTTTACCAATTCTTCTTCGATCTAGGCTATCTGTTTCTAAATACTTGTTATCCTTGCCTCTAACTGCCTCTGCTATGACTCTCTGTACTACTACTATTAGTCTGTCTGTAGCTAAGCTTGCCCAGTTGGCCACTCTTTATTTAAAAGGTTTTAAATAAAACTCAGATTCACCAATAGCTCTAGCCATTGCTTCCAATTCTTTGGGTTGTCCTCTTCTGCTACTTCTAGTCTTCTTAACCTCGAGGCTTTCTTAATCTTGAGGCTTTTCGACAATTCCCACCAACAAAATGCCCAACCAGATTTTACTATTTTCGATAGTATAGGACATACTACTACTGTTGTAGGGATTCTGCACATACAGTACTTGGTGGAAGGTTGGACCTTCCTCACACCTCAATCAGAACCCACCACAATCCCCTGACCGACTAGTTATAGTGTCTCATTACCATTAGCTCTCCGAACCCCCCCCCAAGATACCCAATGAGTAGACAACCAAGAACATCACACTCCGACCTCTCAGTCGCGGAAGCAATGCACACCCTCACTCACTCTTGTAAGTCCACACCAAATAGTTACCACCAGGTCTATGTAAATTCAAAAGGTTTATTTTCAACTGACAAGCTCTGTATGTTGTTCTATAATGCAGCACCAACAGCAAAATGCATAAGTAAAAGCATTAGCGGCGGGAGTGTTGAGTAACCAATGGCCTCTTCTATCTGACTTCAACTCAGCTGTGAAAGTTTTATGGAGAAGACTAAAGTCAGATCAGATGACCTTGATGGATGGGTTGAACGAAAAGGGAAAGAAGGGTGGAAGGAAGAAGGACGGGCGAGATTTAATATTTATGACTGGCAGAGAAGAATACGTGGGATGCATGCATGCATAAGAATCAGATGCATGGGTGGTTGAATGCCTGAAACTCCCACAAATGTTAGAGGCCGAGGAAGTGGGAGGATACTTACATACCACAAATGTTATGTACTGTGCTTGCTAGTGCTACCGTGCCACTATCTGTAATATTAATTTGTCTTACTGCTTCGCTAAGAGTATATTTTACAATAGTCTTGTTTTTTCTTCTTGATGTAGCTACCCCTTCCAAAGGGAAACCGGACAGGAAGGAGTTGGCATGATGATGATAACTTGATGGTTAATGAGAATTAGTACTTACTAACCACTACTAGATAATTAGACAGTACAGGGCAGCAGTATATTATGCAATTTGTATTGCCTGTCTGCCATCAGAGAGACCCGAATTACATACAGTTTCTGTTCTGTTTTACCGGGCTTACTTTTAAATATAGCAAAGAAAATGCTAAAAAAGCTGTAGCGATGAATTATTAAGCAGAGAGCAAACATAATAATAACAAAAACACACAGTAGTAATGATTGAAGACAAAAAATGAATCAAATTATAAAGGTTGATACTGTTACTGTATGTTAACTAAGGGTGGGCGTAGTTCGCAAAGTAGCACTTCGCGAAGCTACGCAAAGTGAAGTTCGCACTACGCGAGCTACGCGTAGCACTTCGCGAACTGCGTAGTAACATGTTCGCACTGTGCAAGATGTTGTTTTCAATGATTGCACAGTGCGGACAAGCAACCAGCACTGTGCAATCATTGAAAATGGCATCTTGCACAGTGCGAGCTGTAGTTTTCTGCTGCTCGAGCAGATTTTTACTCGAGCAGCAGCTTTCTCAACGCGAACTGGTAGTTTCTCATCGCGAGCGGTCGCGAGCATACGCGACCCCTGGCAATGAGAAACCTGACCTCCTCGCGTTGGGAATCTCGCCAGGAGGTTTATTTTCCATGCTCGCGATCTCCAACTTGATGTTGCTGATCGCGAACAAGGAAAAAGTCTCGCCGGGATGTCATTTTGCTTGCTCGCGGTCGCCAACTTGATGTTGAGGACCGCGAGCAAGCAAAAAATGACCGCAACACTACGCTACGCGTGTTCGCACTGTGCTACGTGCAGTTCGCGTAGTGCGAAGTAGCGCGAACTTCGCAAACTACGCGAGCGTAGCGTAGTGCTTCGCCCAGGCTTAATGTTAACCTGGTCAAAATGGGGAGTTTCATCTCGGCATTCCTCTTGGTCCTCCCTACCATGGACTCTCCGTCCATCAATCTTGGGTGACGCCACTGCCTGCCTGGCAGATGTAGATTCATTGGTAAGGTAAGTATGAGTTGTTTTTCCCAGTATAGCACAGGGTAAAGGCCAGCCTGTAATTGTAGATGGAAAAACAAAAGGGATATTGATAAATCAAGTAGAAAAGAAATGTACAAAATTTGGTGGAGTGCAACAAGAATGGGTACATCATGTCTACTCTAGTCTGTTTCCAGCATTAACCTACAACAACAACAGGACAGAGCAGGCCCAAGGCACCCTTGACCCATCCTCCATTTATAATACATTTTTTGACAGAGTCAGACAAAGCACATATACAGCAATATAGCATTTTACAAATTACGTGACTAAATTAATGTACCGCTGTCAGTCATACCACCACTACACTCGACTCCACCACTACACAGACAAGTAAGTGTGCTGTGGTTGTTGTTGACTTGTTTACCTTTTTTATGCCACTCATGAAACGCTCTGACTTATTCCATCAATCATCTCCGATCCTACTGGGTGATTGCGAAAATATTATGTCACTGTGGTCATCATCATGGTGTTGTCCAACTCAGTGTGTGCAGTGTAGAGACTGAGTCCCCTTTCAATATTCAAAATGCAATGGATCGGCCTGCAGTAGAAGTACAAATTTGTTATTAAAAAACAAGAATGGAAACATTGCCTTGAGTTACTTTTAGTGTGTAGATTAGATAATAGTACACAATGAATTAACTTCATGCACAACAAACAACAACACAAATCACTCAGTCAGCGTCTAATGCATGGCATCATTCATTACCTGTTCCTTCTCATCTTCAGTTAATGGGCAGTCTCTCTCAGCTCGGAAAGAAGGATAGCTATAGTAATCATCATCATGTTCCACTTCTTTTGGAGGGACTCAACGAGGCAAGATTTTCTTTTTACTTCTATTATGCTACATCCAATCATCATATGGCTTGGGGGCAATGGATTTAGGGCGATTCAAGAGGATGGAGGAGCAGGACTCGGAGGAGTGGACTGTGAAATGCAGAGAGCTGAAACTCATATATGGCAATAAAAATTAAAAAAAGACTAGAAGACGGTGGTGATGGATTTGTTGTGATTTGAAGTTTCGAACTAGAAAGACAGACACACAAACAAAAGTAAATAAGGGACGAAGACAGTAAGAAGTGTAAGCCTAATTGTCAGGGAAGTATAGCTTGTCCTCAAACTCTGGGGGTTCAACCAGAAGTAGGTGATCATCTAACACACTACTTCTGTCACCTGAGCCGCTGTCCTCATCTTCCTTTGTTGATTCATGTATTCAGTGGTATAAAGTGCTGATTCATTTTGATCATGGTTAACCTCTCCACGTTTTTGGGCGAGAGACTGGTCCTTCTCATTGTTACAATGGAACCAGCAGCACTGAAAACACGTTCAGAAGAGACACTTGCAACAGGGCAAGCCAGATAGTTTATCGCCAGCCTCCTGAGCAGTGGCCATTGCCCCTTTTCCCATACCAATACCGCAATGGTTTTTGATCAATGTACACCTCTGTTGGGTCATCCAGATAGGCCTGGACCATCCGCTCAATGTTCAGGGGTGCTACGCTTTGTTCAGCCTCTTTTTTTTTTGCATCAGCACTGGGCTTAGCAAGTCCTTGCTGCAAATACCAATCCTTTAACGATTTTACTGTGGCTGATGATCCAGTTCTTGCTGTTGTCAATAGTGTTGGTGAGTGTTCTGAGACAAACGCACTGCCCTCAGGCTCTGAAGTTGAACTTGACGCCGGATGCCCTGCTGCAGTACTTGTTGTGGGTTAATGTAGCGGGCTTTTAATTACCAGCCATTCATTTTCCAAATTAATGGCTGCCTCAGCTATCCAAGTTTTGTACCGGGCAACATCCACTTCTGGAAAAAGGAATTCATGTCTTACTTTTCAGTGCTGATTTGGAACGTGGATCCAGAATTGTGGCACAAATGTAATGTTCTTGTGACAAAATCTTATTTTGCACCCTTGTATCGTCAGCTAAGCAACAGGATAAGCTCTCCACCAACTCATATGCTTCTTTTTTTTTTCCTCTACACCTTTGTACGCTTCAGAAACCTCCTTCAGCTGTTGCTCTAGCATGTGCAACAATGGGATAGCTTGGCCCATAGTACAGTCCTCCTTGCTGACTTCACGTGTGAAGACCTCGAAAGGAAGAAGCATCTCAGTCAGGCATTTAACTAGGCACTATTGGTCCATCTGAAGGGTCATGCCTGTCACAGTAGCATTCCCTCTTCGCATGACATATTCATTGATTGGTCTGTACTGCTCAAACAGACGGTCAAGCATGTAATAAGTTGAGTTACAACGTGTTGCCACCTCCTGGATGAGTGCTTTAACTGGCATTCTATAGTCACGTTGAATGATCCTCAGCTGCTTCTGAGCTTTAAAAGAATGGCTGAAATGAGTGCATATTCTTCGGCAGGTGGTGAATAAGTTGCTGACTATGGCTTCTTTTTTCACAAAGTCTTGAAATATAATGTTAATGCAGTGCACCAAACACGGGACCCTGAAATAGGAGCCAAGCTCCATGGCCTTACGTACATTACCTGTGGAAACAAAACCAATCTTAAGCTCTTTTGGGTGCAGCCATTCAAAGACCTTGCTGTGAAACTCTTCCAAAATGTTTACAGCAGTATGAGATTTCTCCATGGCGAACATGGCTACAGTTGCATGTTTCCGAGTAGCATTACAAATCTCAGCTGTGTCAATAGCACCTACTTCAGATAGCTTATCACTAACCCCCAAAAAAGAGACCCAGTATGCAGTGATGCACATGTAATCAGTGGCTAGGCAACTGGTCCACATGCCATTTTGGATAGGGTAATAATGTTGGTCTCCATCTCCTTGGGGCTGGGAGTGGCTCGTCATCATCATCATCCCCTTCTTGTACATCTACCTTCATAACTCTAAGTCTTTCTGGAACCTTCCTTTTCAATAGCCTTGTCTTGTGGCGTGCATCACTCTCAGACTGAGCTGGTGGCTTCCAAGTGGCATCTCGATCATCAGAAGCGGGGCTTGTAGAAGAAGATAATGGACTAACCCTACTATTCCTTGCTGGGGGTCTGGAAGACAATGGATCTTCTGAAACAGTGGCTTGCTCCACTTTGTCTCCAGGAAGCACGATTTCCTGAAATGCCCCTACTTCAGGAGGAACTACTACTATTGTGGGCTGTTGTTGTGGCTGTTCTTGCTGCTGTTCTTGCGGCTGCGGCTGTGTCTGCTGCTGTTCTTGCGGCTGCTGCTGTTCTTGTGGCTGCTGCTGTTCTTGTGGTTGCTGCTGTTCTTGCGGCTGCTGCTGTTCTTGTGGCTGCTGCTGCTGCGCCTGTTGCTAACCACTTATCTGTTGAGTTTCTGCCTGCGTTGATTGTGTACTACTTTGTGATAATGATATTTCAACATCGCTGCTCGTTAGTAGACTGGCTACCTATGCGACAGTCATGGGCTTGGGCCTAGGTTGGTGGGGCTGGCCCGCTGATGCGGAGGTGCTGCTCCCAGCTTGGTCCCCGGACAACGCTGCTGCAGGCGTAATTTTTTTTCCCCAAAAAAACCTGGGGCGGCACACCAGTCTTTGTAAGTGCCACTTTCTTTTTCTGTTCCTTCTTCTCACTGACAACTTTCTTGGTACTGGAGGACCTGTTACCTTTCTTTGGGCCCATCTTGTTCAGATGTCAGCAGGACGCAGGTCCACAATTTGGCGAGATGTCTGTGGTCACACGTGGATGTGACGTGGTGCGCAGCAGGACTTCTGTCTGGCAGTACAACGGGTGATGATGATGACACTTCCTCCTTTGTCTTTTTGTGCACCTAAAATCACAGAAGCCAGGAGAAGAACATCAGTGAAATGTTGCATTTGTTGTTGTGTTTCAATTACTACTAGTACAAACAAACAAATAAAAGATATAGTGTAGCCATTTGTGAGACTTTGTCAACAAGGGCTTTCATGGTATACTGTGTACACTACACTCAGGAAGCATAGGAAAGATGAAGAACAACAACGAAAATACAAAAGTAATGGAAGTGGACACTGTTTGGCATTAAATTATTTGCTCATCGCATCATTAAGGGATCTGCGGCTGGCAAAGGGGATGGATGCAAGCAGTAAGCCAAGAGGAATAACATGCAGGCCTATATGGCAAAAGCAGCACACTAATAACTTCCACCAGAAATGGCCACAAGCCACATGGACACTCACAAATCACAAGCAACAAGCAGGAGGCCTGGAAATAATGTACTGAGAAAAGGCCTATAATAGCCAGGCAAAGGATGAATGCTAAACCACACTGCTTTGCCTTTTAATGCAATAAAATGCAAAAACAAAAATCCACAGGGGTAAACAAGGCCTGCAAGGTACACAACAACACGCCACTCACAACAAAGGCATTTATTTAACACACACTTAAAAACAGACATAACCCCAAAAATACACATTTTGAAATTCAATTCAATGCCATCCATGCCCTAAATGATGTTTGAAATATAAATTCAATACACACGAAAGGAACAATTGCTTCATGATGAACCCACCCATGACTAGCTCTGGGCCTACTTGCTACCCACAACAATTAAAAAATAAATAAATGATAAGTACCAAAATTGTAGTTGCAGCAACTGCAATGCCCCAATCAAACAAACAACAACACCAACTTACTTGTAAAATATCAAATTCAAAAGTCCTCAAATCCAATGATAATGATGCATCAGACACAAAGAGTGATCCGTCCAGCTCAAAATCCAAAGGCAGAATGAACAGGAGATGGACAAAGCACTGGGAGGAGCCTTCTGGACAGGAACAGGAAGTTGGAGACTCTGTGGCACTTTCTCCCTCTCCCCCCCCAAATTATTTTTTTTTTAAAGGACTCCTTGCACAAACAAGGACAGCCAAATGTCACTCTGAGGAGTTTTTTTCATCCAAATCATCATTTACAGAAGGTTTTATGCTGCTCGAGATATTATTCTTCTCCAGATTGAAAATTTTGTGTGTTCGGGATCACAAGTTTCACCACACTTCCGCCGGATGTCGGATGGCGTGTCCAAATGACGTGTTCGCGATCGCGCACTGTCTCTTGCGGTGGAAAAGGACATGTTCGCGACCGCATACATCTCGCGGTGTCCGATGGCGCGGCGAATAACATGTTCGCGATCGCAAACTCTCGTGGGATAGTGTGATCGGCTACCAACATCTCGTTGCGCACACGAACGGATAAGAAAACTTGTTGGCGACTGCAGGGATCCCGGTAAGTTGACCGCGAGCGCGACAACGCATTTTTAAAGAGCGAACATGGAAAAAATCTCCGCTACGCCGTGGATCGCAGACATTTTGACATCTCCGCGTTCTCCGCAGAACGCGAGAATGCCTGAATTTTGCAAATTCCGCCAGCGTAACGGAATTTGGCACCCACCCTTTATTGGCAGCACCAGTCCCGGTGTTACTGGGAAACCCTGAGCGTAGTTAACACATCAAGGCAGTGATTGCTCCGTGGCGCTTGTCCAGCTGGATTCCTCAGACCGTGCTGCAGCGCGTTCCGAGCCTCCCTCAGTGTTTCATGTACTCCAATGTGGTCCGTCAATGAGGGGGGGAGATTTTTGGGAGGCTTCTGCACTATCAGGTTTGAAGTGTGTGGCTGCGGAGTGTTCCCCAAAATGGCCGCTTCATTGGCTGGTGGTCCCCAGGCTAATTCCGGCATTCCCTTGTGCAACAGGGCAGCCCACCTCTGGGAAGCTCCTCTGGTGTCCATCCAGTTGCTCCTGTGTTTTCACTTCTCCCTACATGATATCGCAGGGAGGGGTAAGGTGGGGCTCACCTCTTCGTAGTTTGTCTCCTCCGCATGGGAAGCAGTGTGTGTAGTTTAACAGGGAGGTCGGGGTTCCGGTCAGATCAGCTGTTGCAATGTCCCTTAACGGTTCCCGGGGCCGTTGAATCCTCCGATCTGTGGTTGCTCATGAGGGGGGAGCCAGTGTGGCCGCGGCGTCCGAAAGGTCCAAGCGGTGCAGCTGCGCTGGGCCGTCACCACCAGAATGACTTTTGCTGGGTCCCCGCTGTGTTGCCGGTTGCCATGATCCACCCGGAGGAATTGAATCCGGAAAGCAGAGGTAGGTGACTGTCACCCAGTCATTCCGGAGGCGTTCTCTGGCCTCAGGATCAGTTCTACAGGGCTGTTCCAGTCCCCAGTGGCATAACAAAATTGAGGGGGCCCCCCTGCAAAGTACATGGAGTGGCCCCCCCATTCTCTGCGCCAGTCAAGAGCTCTCAGGCCAGTGACCCAACATACTGCAGGAGCTCACCCCTGCCATAACAAAAGGATTCTGGTTCCTCCATTGGTCACACCCGCCCTCTTATCGGGTGATTTACATACATCAGTAAATACTGCTACTGGACCCTCCAGCAAAGTTACATAACACTGCCTCCAGCCGGCCCACCAAACACATCCTTCTAATTGATGACAAACCTCCAAGCGAAGCCCGCTCAGTTAACCACCTCCAAACACAGACCACTGCCATCGTACCTGCTACTAACGCATCCATTACACTCTACTCTCACCCGCACGAGACCCGCAGTTATGCTTTTCTGCCCACCTTTAAAACCAGCCCTCGGATGTCACTGCGATCCCGTGACCACCGCCCACTGCTCCCCTGTCCACCACCGACAGAAAGACTGATGGCCGGTCCCCATCTAACCACTGCCTACCAGTACAGACAGACCCCTTCAGCTGCTGCCCTACTCAATGCCACTGTGGTAGTTTAAACATGTTAAACAATCTCTTCAACTGACCACCCCAAAACAGTTCTTCCTGCTAACCTCTACAGCATCAAAGGCGTTCCTAACCTACTACTTATCATCCTCTGCATGATGCACACAATGATATTAAATGTACAAAGGGTCCGATTTTTGTTTCCTCACACCAATATTAATTTACAATATGTACCCCACTAAACCATACCTCCCGTGAAAGGCAAATCTCATCCCATATGTAGCACCAGTCAGCAAGTACCCCAAGGACAAACACCAGAGAGAATGTGCGATTCATGTAATTAAACCTACAGTGACAAAGTAGCATTTCCCCACCCACTGTCAGCCCAGCGAAGTCTGCAACGGCGCAGTAGCCATCAATACCGGCAACGTCTAAGGAGCATTTCCACTTCCTTTCACTGGCAGCTCCTGATACATATATATGACTGAAGTGTGGCTCAATGATTAGAGCGGCAGACCCTGATGCAGAGGTCTAGCCCGGGACCAGGGTTCAATTCCCTGCCTCGGTGGGTCTTGGGCTCAAAAATTCCACGGACCTGATAATTCTCGCCTCGGTGCCATTCCAATCATGGAGTCCCACTCTGCAACTCTGGGTAATAGCTTGCTTAATCTCCACAACGGCCCCCACAACGCTAAGGATGCCTGGCCTCCACCTTGGGGTGCCCAGGAGTGGACGCCTCACAGGGAAAGCCAGGATGGGTTCCACAGCGGTATTCGTACAAGCGCCTTGAGACCCTTGCGGGTGAGTAGTGCGCTATACAAGTATCAATTTTTTATTTTACAATTTATGACTTCTGGGCGGCATCTACCACAAACCACAGCATTCTTTGTCTATCTAAGACTAACCAAATGCTGTCGGTGAATGCTTCTCTTCCCCCTTCCTTGCTAACAACTAATGGAGGATAACTAATAAAATATATAGTATTTTCTTATGTAAATAGTATATCAAGCACTTGCTGCCTGCAGTCCTCACCAAACCCACACTGTAGGAAGGTAGGATCTGACAGGATAGTTACCCCTATGTTGGTTTTTGGCTCGTCTGGCTGGGATCCTGCTAATCAGGAACCCAGCCCTTCTGCTTTCTCCCTAAATTGCTTGTGCTATGTACTTAGGTACACTCCAGATTTGATACTGGGCTACCCTTGCCAGTCCCTAGTATATGGTACATATGTACCCAGGGAATAGGTACCCCAGAGACCTCCTCTGGGCTGAAGCATGTATTATGCCACCCATGAGAGGTCATGCAAAATGGAACTACAGGCCTGTCATTGTAGCCTGTGTAAGATGGTACATGCACCACTTACGAAAGATATAGGTTTACCATATCTACAGGTCACTACACTTAATACCTATCAGTCACCCCTCTAGCAGGCCTTGACAAACCTGAAGGCAGGTTGCTGGGTTTTATATGAGAAGGTGCGCCTGTATGAGCAGAGCACCCCAGCAGTCTTCGGAGACTATCCTCCCGGGTGGGTGATGGTGACGCAGACAGACATATGGGTAGAGGTGTATTATATGCTAGCGTAAAATGCTATCTTGAAAACGGCTGCAACAAAACATGTCGTGTTTGGTATCAAACACATTGGAATCATACCTTCACACCAGTAACCGGTGTGGAAGGTACGATTCCACCCCTCAGAAGCAAGCTTCGTGGGTACCCGGTCTTCCCGGTACCAGCCTTCTCGACCCAGTCAGCACAAAATGGATGTTGCCGACCAGAGACATATTTCTGTCCTCCTGCTGCTGAGCCAAGCTCAAGCAGGGAAAGGCAGGACAATAGGCATACTGTCACTGGGAGGTGTGCACCATACAGGCTCCGTGCAGGACCTGTGAAGCATCAAGGACAACCGAAGTATCTCCCTTGGAGTGAAGGAGTCACTCCTCTGCGTTTGCAGGCACCGTAACGCAACTGACCGGTCTGCTGATCCTGAGCTCCTGTAGACACTAAAGCCTCCAGCAACATAGGAGGTGAGTTCCTACAAGTCTGAGGCCAGAATCGATCATGGGTTCCGTATAACCCGAACCCCTGTGCACCGCGTACTTTTGCAAGTGCATATGCTCGTTGGCGCTCCCCAACTACGTGCATTGAACTATTGATAGCCCCAACCTCTGCCCACATTTTGTACATAGGACTTTGGCTTCATCGCACTCGGTACCCTGCTAGCTGTGTCTTTGTGAAACTGATAGAGGTCCCCTCGTGACTCCTGTGCCTTCGGCCTGTTGGTCCATTTGAGGGACAACACTGCTTTTCCTGGTCTCCTCTGGTTGCTCCAGGCCTGCCCTGACTCCCCTTGCTGTGGTGAGTCCTCTGGTCTTTGCTGGGCCAGACCGTAAACATCCTTGACCTTCTTCGTGGATTGCCGCTGCCAAGGCTTGTTGGTGCTCCCACCGGTCACCACCCCTCAGCACTCGACATTCTTCGTGGGACAGCTCGGATCCGGCTCCTGGTTGTCCTTGACGTCTCCTGGTCCCTGCAGCTGTAGAGTCAAGGTCTCCGTCACCACACCTGATGCACCCGACATCGGTGGGCATTTGTCTACGAGCCCCTGGTCACTCCTGAGTCACCCAAGCTCTGTCTCCTGTGCTTTCAGGTACTCTTTTTTCTTTTTTTAAATATGTTTATTAACATTTTCTTAATTACATTACAAAAACATCGTTGAGCAGCGAAACACGGTAACATTTTCAGCGTAGCAGCAACATAATACACGAACGACAGTGATCGACAATCAAATAGTTGCATCATATTCTTATACATTACGGTGGGCCCCTTCCGGTGGTACAACCCGTGCACTCCCCTTAGTCAGAGAGTGAAAGCCCATAATGTGGGAGCCATGGCTTCCATATTTTCTAAAACTTTTTGGGGCAACCCCGTACTTCATATGTCGTCTTTTCCCCCAACATATACATATACATGCTTTTTTTCCATTCTGATAGAGATGGAATCACTGTTGCCCCCCACGCCTTGGCCAAGTCGCGTTTTGCCACCACTAATCCCAATTGAAGCAGAGTCAACTTGGGTTTGGGGAGATCAATTTCAGTAGATATTCCCAGCAGAACAAATTGAGGGTTAGGAGGAATCATCTCACCCTGAACAAGTCCCAGCTCCTCTAACAGGATGTTCCAATACCTCTGAATCTGATAGCATTCCCACACTGTGTGAGAGAAAGAACCTGCCGACGCTCTACAGCGCAGACAATCTGGTGTTTCTGCCCTTCCTATACGGTGCTTTCAGGTACTCTTCATCAAAAATCCACCCTTGGATTCCATCGGACACTTTTCTTCCTTCCCGCAGTGGCATTTCCTTGAAGTCCTCCATTGAGATCGACAACTTTTTTTGACACCACTTCAGCCCTATGCACCCAGCTTCCCTGGGATAGGCAACTCTGGTATTACAAAATCCACAGGTCGGGTGGCTCTTCAACCTCTTCCGATCCAAAGAGCGTCCTTGTAATCTACTGGGAAGGGACCTTAAACTTTAAAACTGCAACTGCGACTCTCCCATTGAATTGTACGTAGCACGCAGTTGTGTTCTCACACTGCACCCTTCCTCCGTGGGGTCCCAACTTACTCACCTTGGGTGGTTCCTTGGGATCCCAGCGATTCTACATCCTCTAGACCATGGGTACTCACAAACTTTCTCTCGGGGGCCAAATTTACAGTGTGGTTTGTGGCTGAGGGCCGCATCGGTGGGGGCGGAGGCAGTGGGGGAGGAGGCGGGACTAGAGCAAAAAAAAAAACTATGACCATGAGGTTGAACACAGGCTCCTGCAGCGGACGCCTTCGTCCACTGAGCCACCAGACCCGGCATTCACACATCTTTATCTATCTATCTATCTATCTATCTATCTATCTATCTATCTATCTATCTATCTATCTATCTATCTATCTATCTATCTATCTATCTATCTATCTATCTATCTATCTATCTATCTATCTATCTATCTATCTATCTATCTATCTATCTATCTCTCGCTCCGTCTCCCTCCCTCTCTCTCTCTCCCTCTGTCTCCCTCATTGTGTCTCCCTCTCTCTGTCTCCCTCCCTCTCTCTCCGTCTCCCTCCCTGTCACCCTCCCTCTCTCTGTCTCCCTCCCTCTCCCTCCCTCTCCCTCTCTCTGTCTCCCTCCCTCTCCCTCCCTCTGTCTCCCTCCCTCTGTCTGTCTCAGTCTGTCTCAGTCTGTCTCCCTACCTCTCCCTCCCTCCCTCCCTCCCTCTATCTCTCTCTCTCTCTCCCTCCCTCTGTCTCCCTCTCTGTGTTTGTCTCCCTTTCTCTGTCTCCCTCCCTCCCTCTCTCTCTCTCTCTGTCTGTCTCCCTCCCTCTCTCTCTCTCCCTCCCTCTCTCTCTCTCTCTCCCTCTCTCTCTCTCTCTCTCCCTCCCTCTCTCTCTGCCTCCCTCCCTCCCTATCCCTCCCTATCCCTCCCTGTCTCCCTCTGTCTCCGTCTCCCTATGTCTCCCTCCCTATGTGTCCCTGTCTCCTTCTCTATCTCTCTCACCGTCTGTCTCCCTCCCTCTCTCCATCTCCCTCCCTCTGTCTCCCTCTGTCTCACTCCCTCCCTCTGTCTCCCTCTCTCCGTCTCCCTCCATATGACTCACTCTGTCTCACTCACTCTGTCTCCCTTTCTCTCTGTCTCCCTCTCTCTCTCCGTCTCCCTCCCTCTCTCTCTCTGTCTCCCTCCCTCTCTATCTCTGTCTCCCTCCCACTCTCTCTCCGTCTCCCTCCCTCTCTTTATCACTCTCTCTCTCCCTCTGTCTCACTCACTCTGTTTGTCTCCCTTTCTCTGTCTCCCTCTCTGTCTCCCTGTCTCCTTCTCTCTCTCTCTCTCTCCGTCTGTCTCCCTCCCTCTCTCCATCTTTCTCCCTCCGTCTGTCTCCCTCCCTCTGTCTCCCTCCCTCTCCCTCTCTGTCTCCCTCCCTCTCTCTGTCTCCCTCCCTCTGTCTCCCTCTCTCTCTCCGTCTCCCTCCCTCTCTCTCTCTCTCTGCATCACTGTTTGTCTCCCTTTCGCTCTCCCTGCCCCTCTGTCTCCCTCCCTCTCCCTGTCTGTCTCCCTGTCTGTCTCCCTATCTGTCTCCCTCTGTCTTCCCCCTCTCCCTCTCCCTCTGTCTTCCTCCCTCTGCGCACTGTCTTCCTCCCCCTGTCACCTCACCTGCTGCTCTCACTCCCTGCTGCCCTCCATCACCTCACCCTGCTGTCCTCCTCACCCTTTGACACCTCACCCGCGCTGAGACAGCTTCCGAGAACACACACAGCCGCCGCCGCACCCAAGTACTTAACAGGTGTTTTAAAAACCATTCACTTGTTAATGAGGCTTTATTGTATTTCACCTCTTCTTAGTGCCCCTGCATCAGGGGCGCTAAGAAGAGGTGAAATTCAACAAAGCCTCATTTACAAGTTAATGATTGTTTCTGTGCTACAGTATTGTGTGCTTTGTGTTTATCTGTGTGTAGCCGATACTGTGAGGCATTTAGTGTGTTATATTAATAAATACATATTTTTATAACCACCATGTGGTTCTTCTTTCATTTAACCAATACAATAAGGTTGCATTCTGGTAAAACAAGCTGCTTAACATTCCTTTAACACTAAGCCTAAAGGCTGCTCTCCACAGCTACCACTCAGATAGCTTTCTAAGGTTATCTTTGACCTCTTAAATCACCATAAGGGTTGTTTGGACTGGTATAAAGGTGCCCACTTTAATTAGTGTACAGCATATACCAGGCCAACTTCTCACACACACCTATCAATATTCTGCTATCGCACCATCCTGTCAACCCTAATTTTATTATCTGGAGATGTTTTTTTTATCCCTTCCATGAACTGGGAAAAGCAATTCCTTGCAGGAAAACAAGTCCCTTTAAAACCTTTGCTACTTATACTGGCAAAGTACTTACTTGTTTTACTAACTGTTGTTGTAAAGCAAACAGGTAACTCATTCTAGAATTGGAATTCCTGCTTAGAATTGTGGAAGTTAATACTGAGACGTAGGGTGATGATTTTTTGCATGTCTGCCAGACACTTGTTCTTCCTTGCATGCGCACACAATGCAACAATACAATTTAGCTTAACAAATTGTTCGGGAATGTACCAGAAGGTAATGAAACAGCCCATATTATTTTTAAAAAGAAAAATATACAATCGTCAACTTTATACCCCATGGCATAAAAGCCTTAGCGTGCACAGCTTGTCCAAATCCACCGCACCTAATTCTACCATACACAACACAATTGAACATCTCATAATTCTATGCCACACAATTCAACTATAAATAAATAAATAAATAATTTAACTCTACAACATTCCATACCACATAATTACAATCCTAAAAAATTAAAAACACATATTTCCACTTCACTCCAAACCACATAATTTTACTCCACAGAACACAATTCAACTACAGATAATTCCACTTCAACCTATATAATTACACTTCCCACAACATATTACACTAACTCCAAAACACATAATTACACTCCACAAAATGAAAATGCCTCTTAGGATTGTTTTTGTGCAGGAAGGTGACCTACGTTGGCTCTAGCCTGCTGAAACGACGCCAGCACTGGGAGACAGGACAGGAATGCGCCGTCTTGTTTAAATACGGTGGGGCAGATTTATGAGGCCCGTTGCGCCATCGGAACGTCACTTTTTGTGATGTTCCGTGGCGCAGAAGCCTGCGTGATATTTATCAGGCAGCACTGAGCCCCTTTTTTTGGCGTCATGCTGCCTCAAAAATATCAGTCCCTTTAACGCAGTGTTCTGCGTTAAAGGGGCGTGCAAGGGTATTGCTGGGTGCGTTCCCAGCAACACCCATGGCCTTTTGACACTGCCCCAGATTTACGAGAAATCGTAAATCTGAGGCAGCGCCAAAGGCTTCCGCCTCCCCAGGGGAGGCGTAAGGGAGGCGCAACGGGGAGAAATATCTTTATTTCTCCTCGTTTTTCCTTTTTCTATACAAAGAGGAAAAACCTCTTGTGATTATTTTTGTACAGAAAGGTTTCCCTTCCTGTACAAAAATATTCATCTCCGCAACGCAGGCACCCTTGCACCATGGTGCAGAGGTGCCTGCGTTGGCGCAGGCAGCCCATTGTGCGCCGGCGCAAGGGAAAAGGACAGGAATGCGCCACATTTTATAGATACGGCGCATCCCTGCCCTTTTCTTTTGCCGTAGGGAAGCGCAGCAGGAAGGCCTGCTGCGCTTCCCTACGGCAAAACCTCATAAATCTGCCCCGGTGTTTCCTGCCCTTTCAACTTGACATTGGGCAGCCCAGCAAGGTGCCTTTCTGTGCTGCCCTGTGTCAAAATCTCATATATGAGGCCCATATTCTTTTACAGCAAACAAAAATGAAACTTACAAATAAAAAACTCTGCTTATGACCTTTTTGTCAATTTAAATAAGAATTGTATTTAATTAAATGCAAGACAAAGTGTCTGATTTGGATGTGTACACTCATGGAAAGTCCTCTGGTTTCGGGTAAGTGGAAGGTTGTCCCTGACACTGGCCCCAGTGAACGGGAATCGCTCTCCGCCACCAGGCCCGTGGCATTAAACTCGGCTCTCCGCCACCAGGCCCGTGGCATTAAACTCGTCCTCGCGTTGCAGACAGCAGATCCTATGCATGAGCTCTTCTGCCCTTAAACGCGGGCTCGACGTCATCAATTCTTAGCTCGCTCGCACACAAGGAGCGCCTCGCGCAATGCTAGCGCTTGCAGTCAAGGACATGAGTTGTTCTGTTCTTGTTCTGCAAAGATAACACGTCACGCTCCACTTCAGTGAGTCATCAAAAGAAAAACAATCTCAAATCCACCTTTCCGGAAACCGTTGTTAACGAAAAGCAGAGCTCTGTAGGACGCCGACCGACGCTCAGCTTTCCTTCAGCAGGAGGAGGAGGGTTAGTCAGTGCCCTCGCCGCCTCCACAACAAGGCACCAGGGGGCAAAGCAGGGCACACGTGTCCGCTTCTGACACGACCGGACATTGAAAAATACGTTGGTGAAATGGTTGTGATAACTGCGAGGCGCACTGGCTGCACTTGTGAACCATTAGTCATTTCAATAAAGCATTATTGTTTTGACCGTACTGCTTTGGTATAGGCGGGCTGATGACGCACAGAGGGGTCCTTCCCCCACATACACTCACTCACGGCAGGAGGGCAGCTTCCGTTAGTCACGCTTCAGCCTTTGCGTGGCACACGTCAGAGTGGAGAGAGTGTGTGTAGGTGGGTACAGGGGGTTAGTGGTTAAACTAGGTGGGGGCAGTGAGGCATAGAGTGAAGTCGTATGAGATCCCGCGCACGTCGAAAGCGCGGATGGAAGCAAAGGGTCAGTCTGTGGGCGGTAATGGATCCAGACACATACAGAGAATAGGGGGCTCTGGTTGGGGGAGCCTAGCCTACTTCAACAGGCCTTCCCGCATGTTACCATAAATAGTTTTTAAATATCAGCAGATTTAACTTTGATTGCTCCGCCCATGTAGTGCGCCCAGTTTTTTTTGCTGTTTGATCCCCCATTTTCTTGGACTTTACTGTGGGCGAGCCTCACTCACGGTCATTGCATGGTGATTGGAGGGCACATGTTTACAGTCAGAGTCCGCCTTTCACGATAAGGTCACTGCAACGCAGCTAAGGTAAAGTGCAATGGGCTGGTTACACATGAATGCATGTGCACACGCGTGAGCGCACGTGTGGGCTGCACATGAGAGGCTACAGTCGTTCACAGCCTGGTAGCTGTGCACAGGTAATCTGCCCGTAGCATCTTTAAACTGCAAATCCAATCTCAAATACCCCTCTGACAGGCCTATGCCTTCCCTTTATCTAATAATGAGTCACCTATATGCAGGCCTTATGGCCACAAAGGCAGAGTGCATGATATTTAAAAGTATGTCATGTAGAGCACTGGAGCATCCGTACAGTGAAATATCCCCCCCAAATGATTTTCACAATAGCGAAGCTGGCTTCTGCCATAACTAGGGCCACTGGAAATATGCGATTTTACGGGCGTGGCGATTTTCACATAATTTTTGCCACATTCGCCACATAATCCATCATCTGCTCACATTACCTGCAGATTTTAACAAAAATATTGTTTCTAGCTCAAATGGTTCAAACGTTACTGAAAAAGTGACACCTGTTGTGACTCAGTGGAAGGCCCTTTGCAAAGCTCAACTGGCCACCTTTGTCTTACTTATTTCTATATTTGGGTGTTAAACTGGTACTAATAAGATGAAACCAATGCCTAGACAGTGTTAATATGTGTAGTAATGTTAAAATAATGAAGTAATGTTATTACAAATTGTGCCACATTAAGCTACGTAACTTGGCTTTTCGTGTCGCAAAAGTTACTCAATCCTGCCGCATAATTTGGCCCGCTCCTGCCACATAATTCGAATGGCACTCTCCATAAGGAATCTTCGGGCTTTTCTCTTACATTTATGAAATGCTAAATTTGGATTGGTAGCAGGTAGAGAAATACTTTTTCCTCTCATTTCATTTGTACTTTAGAATCCTCTTTAATTATAAGGTCAGATTTTAGAAAGTTGGCATTTCCCTGCCTGAAGATTCTGGGGACTCCCCGTGAGCGACCAGCTGCCTGGTCTGATGATGTCTCTACCACCGGGCAATGTGTAATGGGACCAGACAGGAGACAAGGGGCCCAGAGTGTAAAGGAGAGGGGGTCTTCCAGACAAGATGGCAGGAGAGGAGTCGTACCCTGCCCTGATTACACTTCAAAGAACGCACAAAGGAATCTGAAATCATGCCTGCCTCTGCCTCTTTCACTACCCAGGCTGGAGCCAAGCGCAGGGTGAAGGGAGGAACTGTCCAGAACCTTTTTTTGGGTTAAACAAAGGGTTGTCATTGGACATAAATGAGGCATCTCCAGAACCTGAAAGAGAGCAAAACCCTAGAACTGGACGGTCTCTAACACCAAGGACAGCTGGAAGGACAAGCCACTTGATGTCCTGTTGGACTAAGGACTCGGTGGGCAGCTGACTCCAAGACTAAAGGGTCTCTCCTCTCAATGACCTTTGACACTGGGCCACTTACACTCTCCGGAGGACCAGTTAGAGGAAGACTTGGACTTCTGTGCCTTACCAGGAGGAGAGGAGCACCAGAGGCCAGGTCAAGGGTGAAGCTGGTGCATGGAGTCAGTGAAACCAGCTTCCTGCAGAGTGTGCCCATTTTGAGGCCAGGAGGCCGGTTGAAAACGCACCAGGTGGCTAGGGCTCGCCACCAGGAGCAGAAAGGGCCTAAGATGAGGATAATCAGAACAAGAAGTCTGAGCTAATGCACATTTAACGATTTGTCCTTTTAAACATTCATTTTTCCTGAACAGAGTGCGTGGGACTGTATTGCATTTTTCATAAATCTAGAGGTGCATCCATAAAGCAAAATAATAATAGATAAAAAAGTTCTATCCAATTGTCCAATTTTCTCACTTTATTTTATATTTTCCACAGTGGTGCCTTCAAATTCTCTCATGAGGGCCAAATCCAGAGGAAATGATGCAACACTTTTTGTTGGCAGGCCCAGGGAGGGAGCATGCATGAGGCAAAACATAACATGCATTACAATGAATAATAACTTTTTTGTGTGAAAACTGCAGTAACCAAAGATGTCCACACGGAGTGTTGTAAAACAGGAAGTGGAACGATGTAATCCAGTCGAGAAAAACACAGTAGAACTCGATGTAATTCAGTCGTGTTAGAAATGGGATTTCTGGCGCCTAAGCCAGGCAGAAACCACCACTCTAGTCAGGGCAAGGAAGTTACACGCCAAAGATAACCCCTGCTCACCCCCTTGGTAGCTTGGCACGAGCAGTCAGGCTTATCCCGGAGGCAATGTGTAAAGCATTTGCGCACGCCCCCAGCGACAAAATCCCAGGCCTACCACAAAAGAAACTCCACACAAGGTTATATAAAAATAGCCTTTGTATTATCATAACACATTAGAATAGTACGCACATATTATACACTGTGCCCACTGGCACTGGGCAATATTTACAAGGGATTATTTACACCTGACAGGGCCCACTGGACCACTGTCAGTACCATCACAAAGTGAACTTAGTAAAGGTAGAATTTAGCATAAACATAGAACACAACCAGTACTACTGGTAACCACTGTACTTAGCATCAGCCTGTAACATCAACTACATTTGGCTCAGTCTCATATCAGGCGCCAAAGCATTGTATGCCAACCTCCTCAGCATAACCCCATTATGTCATTATCTCAGAAGTCTAAACACATTACTCTAACCTCCTAAGCATAACTCTTCTTAGGGAATAACTGTCACTAGCATGAACCATTAGATGCGAACCAACCTCATAATCCTAGTGCACCTTTAGGGGTATCAACACAGGTGCGTAAATCAGTCTACATACATTACATTTCCTAGTACCCACAAATCACATCAGAAGTCTAACGCATTAAACACTAACATCTTAATTATAACTCGCATTAGGCATAATCACATGAACATAAACCACATTAGGGCCTGACGCCCTACACAACTCACAGTCCCCCCCTGGCCAACTGGCCATCTCAAACAGGGCTCAAATGTCCTAGGTCCCAAGAGTCAGGGTTGCTGCCTAGGCAGCGGAAGTCAAGGGTGCACCACTGCGCCAACCTAAACGTGGCAGCTGCCCACTACTTGCTGGGCAGCTGGGAAAGTGTGGGGCAAAGGAGCGCATCTGACTCCTGACTTCACAAGACCCCAAAAGAACGGTGCGCCGAAACGATGCAGCTGGCACTAAGTGCTGCGCAGCTGGGAATGTCAGGGGTAAAGGAGTGCATCTCACTCCTAACTTAACCACGTCCCCTAAAAGAAAACAAGACCTAAACGGTGCAGCTGCTCACTACTTGCTGGGCAGCTGGAAGTAGGGAAAAGGCGGCCTGTGCTCTCAGTGGCCCTTTAAACAAATGCGCCCAACGTTGGAGCCACGCACGGGCTCTAAACATACACATGTCCCCCTGGAGCACACTGGCTCCTGAAATAATCCTGCCATAAGGAAGGGAGAGCACTTGCCCCCTCGGTGGAGTCATCAAGCTCTAAGATCAATACTGTGGGGCGTGGGAGCCATCTGGCTCTGCAAATAAATCTGCCCCCGTGGAGCGCACCGGCTCCGGAAATAAATATGCGCAAGGTTGGAGCTATGCACAGGCTCTCACAGCAACACATGCCTGCCTTGTTGGAGCCCCGTAGGCTCTGAAATACTGCGGCCAACATCGAAGTAGCACTTGCCCCCAACGATGCAGGTGCCCTCTAGCAAGCGGGGCAGCTGTAGGACTGGTCAAACTGGTAGGCGCTCGGGCCCATCTGGGCTCTCCTAAGCAAATAATAACGGTGGAGCGGCCCGCTCTGTGGCGGGACCGCTCGGGACCTGGGCCTCGACCGGCACCACCCCGCCCCCTCGAGCTCTCACTCACCGGCTCTTGGGGCAGGACTCCGGTCCAGCTTCTGCTTTTCACCAGGGCCCCCTCCTGGGACCCGGGACTCCTCTCGGGCGGCACACACGGGGCTCTCTCTTCTCCTAAGAGAGCCCCACCTGGAATCGGCGTCCGGGTGCAGCACGCGGGGCTCCCTCTCCACAACAGGAGCCCCGTAGCGGCCATGGCCGGTCTTCTGAGTTGCCTTCCCTGGGGAAGGCGGAAGTGATGCCGACTGCCACACCCCCAAACAGGCAATGGCGCCTGTCATCCGGGTCGCGCTGAGATGCGGCCCGGCAGTCTTCGTTCTCTCTGGGCGCAACAAGGGGTAGGCTCTCTCTGAGGCAAAATACCAAGCGGGGTGGGCACCCGCAATAGACAAATTCGCAGTGGCCATAAGCGGAGTGGGCACCCGCATGTAGGTACAAAGATAAGTGGGGTAGGCTCCCGCAATTAGACACACCAGCGGGGTGGGCACCCGCGGTAGACAAAGTCAGAAGGCAACAATAGCGGGGTGGGCACCCCTGAACAACTACAAAACGCGGGGTAGTCCCACATCGCAGCACAGCGCTGAAAAACCCCAGCTGGCAATTTGAAATCTATCGCTCCCAAGGCGCTAGAGGCAATAAAAGGCATAAAAAATGTAGCGCCCAGTAAAACAAGGGAAGCTCTCTAATCAAAGCCCAGCGCTCCTTGACAATCAAGAGTAAAGCTCTCCCAAGGCGCTTGGACAGCAACAAAAAGGTCCTGGAGACATCACGGGGGCAATGTAGGGCCCAGGGGCCAGCACACAGGGCCCTCCAGCAAGGAGGCAGCCCCCATGGCGGTCCCTCCTGGGCCCCACCAGCAGCAAGCCCCCTCCTGTCAGGATCCAAAGTAGAACAACCTCATGGGGTCACAGCCCCTTCTTTTATACACACATTTCCCTTTGTGACACAGCACAGGCAAGGGGGGAACCAGATACAACTGGTTCAGGAGCACTTGAGCACTTTTTTTTTGCTCAGCTCCTCTCTTCTATTCACAGGCCAGGCCAGGGACATCAGGCGCACCACAGGGGGCGGAGCCAGCATTGTGAAGGGAAGGCCCAGCCCCATTCAGTCCCAGGTGCAACTCCTCCCTCCCATCTACATGCAGATCTCTCCATTCACCACCGGGCAGACTCACCCTGGCTCCTGGAATTCCCCAGCCCTCTCAGCTCCTGTCAATCACAAGCCAGACAGGCAATTCACATCACACAGCACACAGACATGCCAACTTCTAGAAGTGGCACTTCTCCACCAGTCACAATAAATCTGCGCACACCATTGCGCAGCATTTACTCTCACGAGTTCGCACATACCAAACTCGCCCCTACACTCCTCTCACATCAGGAACTACCATGGACACACCTATCCCTCATGCATTCCTATGGGAGGGCAGGCCAGTCTCACTACATGTAACACAGAGCGCACACACTTTACACTGGGACACAGTGCTAAAGTGCCTAGAGGCCTAAAAACTACTAACACTATGTAGGGAAAAAGGCCAGGGCAAATGCAAAAAGTTTAGGGGTGAACCTGCCAAAAGGGCCAGGTCCAACAAGTCGTCAGTAAGTCGTCGGAAACAACGTGGAGTGAAAAATGCTTCGTAAAGAAAATGTGGAAGATCACAAAGCAGCAGAAGATGAAGCAGGTAAGTCAACATGTGACATCTTGGATCGCATGAACAGGAGCTTAATATCTTGAGGGAAAGAGTCTTTTAAAGTCAAACTGTATTGGTGCGAGCGGAGACGCTCGATGACACAACAGAGAAAGGCACTTTGGACGTAGTAAGCACTCGAGTTGAGATTGATGGCGCCACGAGCAGATAAACGCTCCAGTGGGTGCGGAAAGGAAGACACTCGAGCCGTGATAGGTGGCACCGCCAGCAAGGATACGGTCCAGCGTGTGCTAGAATGGAAGACGTCCGAGCCAAGACAGGTGGAACTGCGAGCAAGGGAACGCTCGAGCGAATGCAGCGCGAGAGGTAACGCGCACAGTAACAAGCAAATAGACTCCTTTAAATTTTTTTTTACATCGGAACAGAAACTTGAACAGGAACCCTGGGCCCTCAATGAAAAAAAAAATTGTACCTGAACCAGGTTTTGTAAACCTGCAAGAGGTGCGTAAACACACACTTTGTACATATAGTCATTGCTTAGGAGAAGCTAGGCTGGCAGTAACTACACCTCTTTTACTGCCAGCCTTGCTTTTCATAAGCAAGGACTATAAGTTTAAACACTATTTAAAACCGACTGCTTCTAGGAAACTACAAGCAACCTCAAAGTACTCAAAGTCTAACCGATGAAAGGCTGAGGTCAGCCCTGTGCAGATTCAAATCACTCTCAGCCATACTCAGCATCTTGCATTTGTGTTGGCTTGCACTGTTTCAAACCACTCTCAGGCATTCTCCGCATCTGACAAATGAAATGCTGGCTCGGCCTGTGCTGTTTCAAATCTGTCAACAGCAGATACTGCAGAAATCTATACTATGCCGCAGATGCATAAGCCCGCAGAACTATAGTACCGGGCAACTTGGTTTATCAGTAACCACGTGTACATCAGTGAAATACTATTTACAATGCTGCTAGGGGAAGGCACAGGCGATCTTCCTCGTGACACGCCAGGTCACGTGCAGGAGGGGTTCAAAACAAATTTCCACATAGGGCACGTCGCGATTCTCAAAAGCATGTGCACAGGACTGTAATAAGAGCGTTAAACACAATAAAAGCGGGCACAAGGGTGACATCCTCTGGACTCTGTATGTATAACAGAGATCAGTCATGAATGCGTGGAACATACAGATATGTTCGGTGGGGCCAGCACAGGCACTGTCTTCTGAGCATGTATGTATTTTGTTACACGGCTGCCCTGGCACCAGAGTGCAGACTTCAGTGGGTGAAGTGCGAACAGAAAAAAACTCCTTTCTGCATCTGGAGAGAACGTGTGTTTTCTGCCACCTTGCAAATTCAATGGGGAGGGAAACTTCACTGGGAACCGTCAATATCATAACTTTAAAAAATCCTGACACGAGGGGCTCTAGAGCACGTCTGGTTTATATGAGAAATGGGCCAGGGACAAAGAGATATATCAAGAGAACAAAGACAGAAATCAAGAAAGAAAAATATATGAACAAAGTAACAGAAGTACAATTAACATAAAGGCTGTAGGGATGTCAAAAGTAAAGAAAACAGTGTGAGGGGAAGTGAGAGAAAGAAATATAGATCGCAGGAAATAATGAAAAAATGAAATCTTAGAACTGTCCGGTGCCTTAAGGCACCATGTCTGCCCTTGAAAAGCGGAAACCAAAGGACAGCGTCTATGCTCCACCATATTCCGGAGAAGCAGGTTCCCTCTACACTGCTGCCAAACACTGGCAATGTTATGATTTCAGCCCCCACTCCCTCTCAGTTCCCTCGGGTGCCTGAACACAGAAGCCTGTGTGTTCATGGACACGACTCGCACTGCGCCGCTGCTGCACTGGCGTCCCCAGCACACCCGGGGAAAACCCAAGCCCCGCTGCAGAAACCACAGGCGCGGACTCAAAAAATTTACATTATTCATCAAGAAAATGCACCATTTACATGGCGCGCAAACCACAACCCCAACTGTGCCTCAGCTGTTCAGTGACCGGTGTGCTGCCCCACTCAACATTACTTTTTTTTATCAATCCTGGTATGGAGAAAGTCGTGGTTAGCCCTGTCACTATGCGATTCGGTGCTCAGCTGAGCGCATACAGCCCCGTGCGGCAGGTGCAGTAGCCCACCAGGCCGCCTTCAATATGCTGCGGAGTCTCAAGTGGAAGTTGACCACAATCGCGGACACGAGGACCACATGTGACTTGGTGAGAACCACCTGCTATTTGTGAGGCCCCATACATAACACAGCCATGTGACTCGAGGAGCTATCCTGCCAGACTAGCCTGTCAGGACCCCTGTCTATGTTTAGCTTACACGCACCTCTGCAATGCATCAGTTTAATTGTAACGAGGCGCTACAAAGTTACCATACTGCGGCGATTGGCGCTGGAAATACAAAATGAAAGCGACTGCTTTGGACCACAGGCGGACTCATCAGAAGCACACATGACCCATCGGGGTGGCACCGTCAACTCTGCGCCGGGCGCATTTCATGCTACGGACCCACTATAGATTGGCGTGCCGCCCAAGATTTCCAACCACACCCCACACACACCAAGCGACCCCCGCTCCCCCTAAATAAACCCTTCTTCGAAGCCACCAATCTTCAGCGAGATCTCCTTGGTTCGGTCGCCAGAGTCCAGGTCTTGCGTCGCTGCGGCGGCAACAATCTGGAAGGAGAGACACAGGACTGGGCTCTGTACCATAGACAAAGAGACAAGCAGGATCTGGCCTGAAGACAAGAGCAGCCTAAAACAATACTTCGGAAACATGATCCATCACTACACGCCTCCTTTAGATAAGAAATACCCTCACAACAGCCGATAAGCAAGTGATCCAGTCCAGATGGGCCGTTCCAAAAGGAGACAGGGCGGTAATAAATAAGCCTCATTTTCAATCGAAGGCCACCGTTTAGCATAAGCGATGACGTCAGCGAATAAAAATAATGGGCGGGGTTTCAAGTCCCTTTCTGAAATCTCCTCTACCACAATATGTCTCACAGAGCATGCAGCGCATGCGCGCTGCAACGCTAGGCGAGACCTAAAAACACAAGCTACACGAAGGGCATGGATAAGGGAGGGAGGGAGGAGTGAACAATGGAGGAAGCATCCGGAGAATTCTGTAATCAACACAGGGCGTCCATGCGGGGGGGGGCAAGTGGGTGATATTTAAAAGTTAAGCCAACGCCAATAAGCAAGAGTTAAAGCATGCGCAGCGCGCTGCAAATACGGCCACCATTCCTATAGCTGGCGTCCCACCAGTGCTCTTTAAATTTAATTAGGCAAAGAGTTCGCCAGAGGGGCTAATGCAGGCAATATCGAAAAGACACAAGTAAAAGGTCCAGTTACCATAGGAGGGTACAAATGGAGACAAGGCAGTACGAAGGAGGGACTAACAAGCCTGTTTACAAATCAGACACCAGCATTTACGAAGGACACTGACACAAGCCAATGGCAAATATTGGCAGAGAGTGGGCAGAGCTTCCATTACATACTCCACTACAACAAGTCTCTCCTAGAGCAGCGCATGCACGCTGACTCTGGGCTCGAACTAAAAACTGTTATAACTCAGGTTAGATTTTCCCTTAGACTGCTGGGATACCGTAATGTCCAGTACCTTTATCCTATTGTATATCATATATGTATTGTGTTTGAAAGGTTCTAGCACGGATGGTGCAAATGTGTTGAAAAAGCCAACTTGCCAGGTTTTGGAGCTCAAAACTGTAATGGCCTATATAATTACAAACTTCTGTTGCAGTCACTGTATTCCAAATTCAGAAAGCTCAAGACATCAAGTATGTATATCCCCTAGTTAATGGCTAGGGATATCCGGAGATTTTACTGTACCATATCACAAGTCCCATGTAGGAAGCAGGGTTGCTGAGAGGGGCTACTTCTTCCGCTACCATGGCAAACTAGCTCCTAGTCAGGCAAAAACCTTTTCTCTAAGACAGCCTCGTTAACCCCTTAGTAGAGCAGACCAAAATGGAAGACAACTTAGAGAATGTGTGTTAAGGGTAAATAGTACCAGCACAACACTTGCATCACGAAACCACTCAGTGAAGCCCCTAGACCATGTTAGTAAAATCAAAACGAATTTTATGATTAAAATGAGCCCAAAAGGGCAAAAATGATTTCAGTCACTGGAAGGTTTTAGCTTCTTAAAGAGACAGTCCACTGCACATGGCTCCTCTTTGCACATAGATAGTAAATGAAAGTTTCTGCAGAGTACTCATAAATGGACTCTAAAACCTTCTTCTCCCTCCCGTCCAACAGCATGCTACCCTGCTCTGCCTCTAGCCTTCACTCAGGTGGTCGAAGGGGCTGGACAAGAGTCAGTCATCTCATGCAGGCAGGTAAAGCATATAGTTTCCTAACTTCACAGACTTTCTATAATGGTGTATTTGGCGTGCATCTGCACAACAGACTTTTTGCTCTTTGTGAAAGTGCCCAAACCACTAGCTTGCACACCCCGCCTCTCATTCTCTGCTCACAGCACGATTCTTAGTGTTGACTCTTAAATCCTCACCTTCCTCTGGAGCGTCCCCATCTCGGACACTAGTTCACAAAGAGTGTAAGATAGCTGTGCCACTCAGTTCCAATTTCCAAAAATGAATCTTCACTGATTCCAGAGCCGGAACATTTACATCTGGACAACTCATCTGCTTCACAAGAAGAGTCCTGGGGTGCTCTGGAGTGGGCCGGTTCAGTCAATTGTGGGATCCGCTGACACTGAACCTGGTGTAGAGTTAAGTATGTGAGTGTTGGTCAGGGCGGATCATGTTCCCACTCACAGTTCAACATACTTGATCCGCTTCCAAGTCCTGCACCCCACACCTTTGTGAGTCTGGTTCTCGTTGTCTTCAGACTTCCAGCTGTGTTCCAGTCTGGGCTCCGCATTATCAGGCGCAACACAACTCTCCCCCCAATGTCAAAGGGTCTGTGTTTCTGAGCCTTTCAAGCAAACAACAGGCTTGAGAGTGTGTCTGTCTCCCGTCCAATCCAGTGCTTCTCACTGAAGCACCAACTGATGTAATATCAAGCCCAGGTGGTGGAGGGGGCCCTAAGAAGGTGGCTATGTCACTCTTTGCTCCTCTTTAGTCCACTGTGAGGCCATGCACAGGTAAAGCCGCACCACGACATCCCTGTCCTGCAAAAAGAGGCAAGTTGTGCACCTGAGAAACTGAACACCATCAACTTATATACACAACAAAGGAAACACATGCACCGAGCAACCAGTTACTGGTTTCTCAATGCGCAGAGTCAAAATACCAGCAATGCCCAGCAGAGAAAAAGGACTGGAACAATGAAAAAAAGTAGATTGTCTCCACTCCAGTTGAGGTAAAACATTGAGTCGAGAGCTCTGATTGTCGGGATGTCCTTCTTTATGCTACCTGATTTTCAAACTAGTTTTCACCTCGGCCAGAACGCAAAGTCCTCATTAATCACTACCTAAGATGACCTCAAGTCCACTGACTATCAAAACCATGTAATAGCTCTCCAGCTCTGTGACCTCATAGCAACACTTAACATCACTATCATTCCATCCTACTGAATAGGTCAAGGCGGCCTTTCCACGCCGGATCATGTCCTTCCTTGCAAGAACGCCTGAGATCCTCAGCTTCCTGCCCCTTCAATCCTCACCTTTCAGCATTCCAGCGGACGTCTTTCAAGGCTCCACCATCATGTCCCTCCACATCAATGCCTAATTTTAGCAATTTCTGACATCAATACCTTAGTCTCTCCTGGTATAAGTATGCTGACCACACCTCCATCATGATCAGTTTAGAGAAGCCCTGTGGCCTTGATCAGTGTGTTCTTGCAGCCTGGCCACTGGAAGTGGAGAACAGGTGGAAGGGAAACTAATATATTGAAAACCAAAATTCTGATGTTTAGGGACTGAGGGACCATTCAATGACCTACCCCAGTGTGAAGCTCAACAACCACTGCCTGTAAGGCGGGGAGCCTGGGAGTCATCTCAAACTCTCACCTCTAATTTATACCTCAGGGCAGCAAAGAAACACAATTATAGTTCCACCTTCTTTGAATGTTTCTATACATTTACATTTTCCTGGGTTTCTAGGCACCTGACACTTTTACAAGCCCATTGCACTCACTGTTCGGTACATTCTTAGGCGAGCACATGTTTGTACCAAAGCACCAGCTTTAGTGGGAGAAACAGGCAAGCCTGGACCATGCCTCTCCCACAACTTGCCAGACAGAGTCTTACTGAGCAACTATCAAACTAGCCAGAGACTCAGGAATACATTATGTGTTAGTGGGTTACTGGAACACTTTTCCTTGAAGATTGAAACACAAGTAATCCACCCTGTTATTTAAAAGGCTTCATTACCATGTTAAAGTGCTGTTTAAGTGCAGATTATTTGAGAAAGCGTAATGGCAGCCGTAGGCATGGTGGTGAGCAAAATTAAGGCCATTCGTATAAATATTATAAAAATTGGAAATACACGATGACAATCTTTGATGGAGAAAGCACGGTCTTTGCACAGCCCCTTACTTAGAGATGCTCCTTGTGGCATGCCTGAAACTAACATTTTTCATCATTATTTAGAGAACAATCATCAGTCCTGTGATTCATGCCCGAGGGTGTGAATCGAAAATATGAATTTCATTGAACATTTATCCAAAGCTACTAACATCACACTTTATCAATATAACTTATGAACTATTGATACGATATCAAACTATAAAAAAACATTTTGAAATTGTAGGTGCATATGCAGATAAATGAAACAGCACATGGCAGTTATACATGTTAAAGTATTTAGGAAGCCACAGGCAACAGCAAGTCCAACAGACAAATATACATTATTGGAGGAGCACAGAGTGAGTAAGGAGGCAAGGCAGACAGCATTGTCTGATAAAGTCTAGCTAGACTACGCCTACAGCAACCATCTAGCGGCACATGCCTTTCTTCTTCAGCAGATCAAGATCTCTATGGCCAGGCTGTCCGACATGTCCAATCGCGGCACCACATTAACCTGGCATTACAAGCTTTGCATTAGCTCCTTCCTCCCAGATGATCCTTCTCACAGCACTCTGCCTCCTACCACAATCAACTACCAGATTATGCCCCTTATTCCTGCAGCACAAACTACAAGTCTCCTGGCCAAACAGGAACCTCAGATCACAAACAGCGCTGCTAACCAATATCCTGAGAATCTTGAAACCTTGGATGGACAGAGATCTATTCTCCATGCTGAATGACAGGCTCTGGAACGGTCTCAAATACTGTTAGAGGGATCAGACAGATACAGAAGGAAATACAAACCCAGCTTTACCTGATGTTACTGACAAGAACCAATCATGCCTCCTATTCCTTAAAGTATCCTACTGGCCAGTCCATTCTAAGCGTTTCTGCAGAATGATGCATCCCACAGGTCCATCCTTAGCAATATCTCAGATCAGTGCATACCACGGGTCCACCCTTAGCAGAACCTCAGATCAATGCGTACAACTGGTCCTTTCTTAGAAATACTTCACATCAGTGCATACCACCTGTCCAGACGTAGACGTACTTCAGATCAGTGCATACCACTTATCCAAACTTAGTAATACCTCAGATTAGTGCATACCATAGGTCAGTCTTTAGCACTACCTCAGATCAGTGAATACAATTGGTCAATCTTTAGCAATACCTCAGATCAGCGCATACCATAGGTCAATCTTTAGCAATACCTCAGATCAACGCACACCATAGGTCAATCTTTAGCAATACCTCAGATCAGCACATACTATAGGTCAATCTTTAGCAGTACCTCAGATCAGCGCTTACCATAGGTCAATCTTTAGCAATACCTCAGATCAGCGCATACCATAGGTCAATATTTAGCAATATCTCAGATCAGCGCATACCATAGGTCAATCTTTAACAATACCTCAGATCAGTGTATACCATAGGTCAATCTTTAGCAATACATCAGATCAGCGCACACCATAGGTCAATCTTTAGCAATACCTCAGATCAGCTCATACAATAGGTCAATCTTTAGCAATACTTCAGTTCAGCGCATACCATAGGTCAATCTTTAGCAATACCTCAGATTAGCGCATACCATAGGTCAATCTTTAGCAATACCCCAGATCAGCGCATACCATAGGTTAATCTTTAGCAATACTTCATATCAGTGCATACCACTGATCCAAACTTAGCAATACCTCAGATCAGCGCACACCATAGGTCAATCTTTAGAAATACCTCAGATCAGCGCATACAATAGGTCAATGTTTAGCAATACCTCAGATCAGCGCATACAATAGGTCAATGTTTAGCAATACCTCAGATCAGCGCATATCATAGGTCAGACTTTAGCAATACCTCAGATCAGCGCATACCATAGGTCAATCTTTAGCAATACCTCAGATCAGCGCATACCATAGGTCAATCTTTAGCAATACCTCAGATCAGCACATACAATAGGTCAATTTTTACCAATACCTTAGATCAGTGCATACCACTGATCCAATCTTAGCAATACCTCAGATCAGTGCATACAACTGATCAATGCTTAGCAATACCTCAGATCATTGCATGCCATGGGCCAACCTTTAGCTATACCTCGGATAAGCGCATATGACTGGTCAATGCTTAGCAATACCTCAGATCAGTGCATATGACTGGTCAATGCTTAGCAATACCTCAGATCAGTGCATATGACTGATCAATGCTTGGCAATACCTCAGATCATTGCTTACCACTGGGTCATTCCTAGAAATACCTCAGATCAGTACATACCACCCGTCCAATCCGAGATGCACTGTAGATCAGTGCATACAACCGAAACACCCTGAGCAATCTCTCAGATCAGTGCGTACCACAGGCCTACGTTTAGCAATACCTAAGACCAGTGCATATCACCTGTCCAATCTTACATGTATTGTAGATCAGTGCATGCCACCAAAACATCCTCAAGAATACCTCAGATTAGGGCATACCACTGGTCCATTCTCAGAAATACCTCAGATCAATGCATACTGCTGGCCCATACTTTGCAATAAAATGTCAAGTAGTCTTATAGACACAGAAAATAACTCCTCAGAGCAACCCTTCTGCCATTTTCCAAAATGGCTGCTATAATAGAGGAATAAGAGACATATATAGACATGAAACAAATAATAGTGGTTTTAATACTTCTATGTATACACCAAACAATGTTTATGATCTGAATATGAAAACAAATTATGTTTATCACTCCTGTTATAGACACATTTTCATAGTTCACTTTATTTATTTGTTTCAGCACTCGCTTGTGGTATATTTGCAGAAAGTTGTACATTTGAGAAAAGCGCATCAAGAGGGACATCTTTTTGTAGCACAGGTTTTGCAAGTGAATGTACGTGTAAGCTCTGTGGATAGCTTCCTGACCAAATTCACACAGATCTTTCTCTACGTATGCATGAGCCAAAACATTACACAACTTCTGATCAAGTAGAACGCTCATTTAATGTGTCCATGCACAGAAAATGACATCAGTGGAAGGTCACTTAGCAAGACGGATCTCTTGAGCTCACTGTACCGAAGATCGTCAAAAGTGTGACAGTCAGAACTCATTTTCCATAAACACAAGGTATTTTTCTTCCTCTTTAAAAATCACATTCTTCTTCTGTGTCAGAAAATCCTGTTAGAAACATCACAGGTTCAGCAGTTAAAGCTCCAAACTTTGTTCCAATTTTGCTCATAATGTCTCCACCCGTAAGAATGAGTGCCTTGATAAGAACAATGGGCGTCTCTGGGTCAAATTTCTTGTACAAAATGTGAAGCGGAATGAAGTGTAAGTTATCGTCTGCTCCATAACGGATTCATAACCCTGACAGTCCTCGACGTCTGAACATTGCAACAAATATAAGTAGCATAATAATAACATCTGTGTCATTTGACAGTACAAAGACTCGGTTGGAACTATTTCAAACAGCCCACTCAACCCGCGGCACAACACGAAAGATCAGCGTCCTCCAATTTGCGGTTAAGTTCTTGAACGATATGGCCCGTAGCTTTTGAATATATCTCTGCAGGCACTAAATCCACATTGACAATCATTCCACTTGCAATAATTGGAAATTCAGTGTTAACTAAAGCATCAGCAATGTTTTGTCAGTTAACATCTCCCAGTTCATCTTGTTCGATGTTGATGACCTGAATTCATCAATTTGCAGAGGTATAGGTGTCGAATTTTGATGTAGGCAATGCCAATTATTCCACTTTAGACATTTGTCTGGTTCTCTCGCATTCTTTGACAGATAGTTCAAGATAACTGTCAAAGACAATGTGCAGGTCTTGCAAGGTGCACACTGACTTCGATATCTGTAGGGTAAACAACCTTTACAACGCACTCATTACAATGCACTACCTTTACCAGGCAGTCATTACAACGCAACATCCTTTACATCGCATGCCATTACAACGCATTTCATTACAACGCATGTCACTACAACGCATGCCATTACAACTCATTATAAGGTAAGTAATGGGGAATAGTAAATTTTTACCCCTACACTATCCAACACTTACCCTACTGTTGCACTCACTGGAGTGGGATTAGTACATTTTACCCCTACACTATCCAACAACTACCCTACTGTTGCACTCACTGGAGTGGGAATAGTAATTTTTACCCCTACACTATCCAAAACTTACCCAACTGTTGCCCTAAAAGTGATATGCGTTGTAATGGTATGCGTTGTAATAGTATGCATTGTAGTGACATGAGTTGTAAATGTAGTTTCTGAAAAGGCGTTGTGATGGCATGCGTTGTAAAATCATGCATTGTAATGGATGTTGCGATGTAAAAACTGCGTCGTAAAGGCATGCGTTGTAAACGTTTGCTTTGTAATGTCATACATTCATCTGAAGGACAGTCTAAGCGACCTCTCCGAAGTTTTGCATGGATGAAGTCTTTCTTTTTTAATTTTTTTTTATTGAAAGTTGGTTGCAAAGTGAATACAATTTGATACACTACATGTTAACAAATTCAAATTTTCCACATAGCAGGATAAACGTCAGTTGTAATTTCATCAAAGTTATCGGCAGCATGTGCAGCTTTCCCCAACCCTCATTGTTCCCCCTGCAAGGATGAACCATCAAACGGTATGCATATCATCCCCCTGCTTTTGTTCCAATTTCCCCAGATCTTGGTCCACTTTTGTGGACAACCTCTTCCCTCGTAAGTCACTCTTTCCGCCTGCATACACCAATCCATGTCTGCCTCCTACTCTCGGAGCATAGGCCCGGTCACCCCTCTCCACGTCTTTGCAATATTGCACTTTGCCACCATAAATCCTAGGGTGACCTAGGTTCTTTCTTTAGATGTAAAGTCATTGTTGTCCCAGACATTGAGGAGGCACCATCGGGCGAGATCTCTACATCCTTCCCACTCAGAGTCAACATTCTTCCTGTTATTTTATACTAGTATTTTTGTATAATTGGGCAGTCCCACCACTGATGTTTACAGGTTTCCACCTGACCACAATTTCTAGGGCATAATAATGAACTGGAGACTAGTGTCGTACTCGTGTAGTATGTTCTATGTAAAACCTTTAGTTTTATTAATCAGAATCGAGAACGTATAGCCACCTCCCAGGGGGACGCCAGCGCCTCTTGCCACTCTTCATCGCTCATGTTTCCAACATCATCTACCCACCCAGCCTGTAATTTCCCCAAATGATCTGGCATATTATTTAATATCTTCCCTGTAAGTTAGTGATATTGCTTTCTTCATTAAGTAATTATCTAAGAGACTATCTTCTAGGGGGGAGGAAGCCGGGAGTTCGGTGCCCTGGGGAATTGCTTTTTGTAGCGTGCTGCGCACCTGTAGGTATCTAAAAGTTTCTCTGACGTCAAGTTCATAGTCCCTTTGGAGGTCGACAAACGGAACTATCTTCCCTTTCGCCCATAAGTCTCCCACCTTGGAGAGACCGATAAGGTCCCATTTGTTAAACCCAGGTTGTTTTGCTAAGAGGCCCAGCTGCACCGATTCCAAGAGTGGAGTAGCCATCTTATTAATCCACCCCAATGCGGCTGCTGCTGTGTGCCATAGTGCGATTGTTGTTGACGTTGTTATGTGCAGCGGGGTATGTCCCTGTCCACCATAAATCGCTCTTAGGCAATTCCCTGATGACATATTGTGTCTGTCTATCATTTAAGCTGCATCTGTCTGAGACCAGTGCACCGAGTGGTTTGTTACTGCAAGTTGAGCTGCTCAATAATAATATTGGGTTGTTGGGAGGGCAATACCTCCATCGTACCAGTCTTTCATATGTTTAGCCAGTGCTATGCGAGGGATACATTTGTTCCAGAGCAGTGTACGAATCTCTGATTCAATCGCTTGTAAATATTTTGGTGGAACCAGATAGTGAGTGTGTGGAACCAGATAGTGAGTGTTCTGTAAAATACGAGGGAGCACCATCATTTTATATAGGGCGGCTTTTCCGAGTAACGTGAGAGGATGTGTCTTCCAATGCAGCACGTCTTCTTGTAGCCGACGTAATGGGAGGCTAAGTTCTGCTCATAAGAGACTACTGTGTCTGTAGTAACATTAATCCCTAGGTATCGAAAACCGTCAGTCACTCTTTGTGCCACACAGTCCCTGGGAAGATTGATGGCTGGGCCACAGAGGACATATATGAGCGACTTGTCCCAGTTAATAATATATCCTGAATATTTTGAAAAGATGGTAAATATATGCAGTACTCTGTGTACGGAGGAATAAGGATTAAATAAGTAAAGTAGCATGTCATCTGCATACAGGGAGATTCGGTCCTCCCACTCTTCTGTCCATTTGAGTTAGGTAATGAGTGGATCACCCCAGATCCATTTGCCAGTGGTTCTCGCACCAGTGCAAATATTAATGGTGAGAGTGAGCAACGCTGCCGTGTCCCCATTCGCTGTTTGACGACGTTCCCCCATTCACTGTGACTTGTGCTAGGGGCTCTGTGTAAAGAAGTCGTATCCACGACACATATTTCTCTCCAAATCCGAGTCTCTCCAAGACTGCAAATAAAAAAGTCCATTCAATAATATCAAACGCCTTTTGGGCATCTAGTGACATTATTACCACTTCTTCACTAATGTTCCGGGCCATACCTAATACTCCGTGGAGACGCTGCAGGTTAAGCGCGGTGTTTCTGCCTGGCATAAAGCCGGATGGATCAGGGTGGATCAATTTGTGCAGCAGTGGAGTCAGTCAAGTTGCAAGGATTTTGGCAAGAATCTTGACCTCTGCGTTCAGCAAGGCTATGGATCGGTATGAACCACAGTTTTCGGGGGGTTTCCCACTTTTATGTATTATTACGATATTGTCAAGCTTCTGACTCTCAGGCAGGGTAGCTCGCATTACCCTTTCTGAGTACATCTGCACCAAGTATGGAGCTATTGTAGATGCAGTTAGTTTGTACAATTCCATCGGTAAACCACTCAGGCCCATTGCTTTCCCTGTCTGCAGCACCCCAATTGCCTGTACCACCTCTTTTTCGGTTAAATCTACCTCTAGGCTTTCCCTATCAGTTTCATATAAGAAGTGTAGCTTAAGAGTGGCCAGCAACTCTTGAGCCCCGGTCTGTGTGGACGTCCCCGCTGGTGTGTATAGTTACTAAAGTATGCTGCAAAGGCCTCTGCTATTTCTTGCTTATCTCTAAGCGGTGTACCGTCACAGGATGTAATCTCAAACACCCAATTGTTAGCCTTTTCCTGTTTATCCAACCACGCTAACAGTTTACCCGCCTTGTCTCCTACTTCATATATTCGGTGTTGGGTTGCTTGGTAATGCACTTTTGCAGCTTCTTCAGCAATATCTTTGTACTTTTTTTGTTTAATCATCAACCTGTGTTTAGTGTCTGGGGTATCTAGTAATATTAACTCAAATTCTACTTTGCTAATCTCTTCTTCTATTGTGAGCAGTTGCTTCTGTTTTTATTTTATTATGTACGGCTATGGCAGAGATCCCTTTTCCTCTAAATACTGTCTTGTATGCGTGCCACATTGTTTTGGCTGAATCCAGCGACTTGTCGTTTTCTTTAAAGTAGTTAGTGGTCGTTTCAGCCAAGCCCTCTTTTATGATTTGTATCCTAAAGTACCAGGTATTAAGTGTCATCGCCTGTCTGTTGGTGGAAGATGTACTTCCATAGCGAGCCCTCTCAAACATGTAATCTATACAGGATAGACTTCCATGAACACCGTAATGAAAGATATACTGGCGAGTTGTGGGAGTGTGGACCCTCCACACATCTACTAGGCCCATGGCCCACAAAAAATCTTCGAGTTCCTTCCGAGGCACTTCCCTTGATTTGGCTGGTTTTCTATCCCATTCTCCGTTAATGGCCGCATTGCAGTCCCATCCTATAAGTAATTCGCCCTCCGGTAGGTTAATTATGTGTGACCCCGAATCAGCTAGGGTGGAGGAAAGCAATCTTGGAGGTACATAAATAAACGTGATGTTCAATAACCTGCCCAGCCAGTAACCGGACAGAGTGACAAACCTTCCCAGTGTATCGTGTCTAACCGCTTGTATGCTAAAGGGGAGAGATTTACACAGGAGAATACCAACTCCCCTTGATCCCTTGGTGTACCCCGCATGGGCCACTACTTTGTAGCCCCACCTATTTAATGCACAATAAGAGGTCCCCTGTATGTGGGTCTCCTGTAACAATACAACATCCGGCGCTTGCCGTTTCAGGTACTGCAGTACTACCCTTCTTTTGATTCTGTCCCCCAGCCCATTTACATTCCACAAGAGAATCTTCAAATTACAGGGGTGGGGGGATAAAGTAAAATTTCCATACATTTCATAGTTCCAGTGGGCACCCCCCAAGAGGCTCAGAAAAGTATTATGTTTCCCCTGGGCCTCCAGAGGCGATTGGTTGTCTGATACTTCCATAGTTAGCCACATAGCAACTGGAGATGTCATTCATCCTGCACATAACTTTGTTCAACACATGTACTGTAAGCTTATCCTCTGTATTCAACATTAATAACTCAAACTTTGTGCCATTTTTCCCTTATGTAACTTCCCAACCCAACCCGCTCCCTGCCTCCCTGCAGTGTGGACTTAAAACTGCCCACCCCCAACCTCGCAGAGTGCCGGTATACCCATACCCATAAACACAACGTTTGGGGAATGTAACCTAGCTGTCCTTGACTAATCGCAGTTCCTCCCCATCTGCCTGTACTATTTAAGCCATTTTGGATACCTTTTACATTTAGGCTATCGGACCTAACATGCAATAGAGCCAGTTACCCGTTACCTGTTATAAACTGGTAAGATTGAACTATTGTATCGAGAGTACTACTAAGGGAACCCTCACTTTTATGCTGCATGTTTAACAGTCACAACAGTGTTCCCTACTGTTTCAAGGGGGCCATTCGACCCTGCTAGAACATTCTAACTTCTACCAGTGTCCTGTGAGTCCTTCAGTTACTTTGCGGTACCATTTTGTCCCTCCTCTGTCTCCAAACCTTCGACTTGTCTGTGACTCTCCTGTCGCCGTTCTTGTCCCTTTGCATGTCTGTGCGGGGTTAGATCTTTGGGCTCCAGGAGTTCTCCACCCCTCCAGCCATTCCCAGGCCTCCTCCAGTGATGTGAAGAACCATGACTTCCCTTCCGCCACCACAGGGAGTTTGGCCGGGAAGCGCATTGCGTATTTTATGTCTTTGTCCTGCAGAGCCCATTTCACCTCCAGAAAGGAGCGTCGCATCTTTTGAACCTCCACAGAAAAGTCCAGGAAGAAGGATATAGTTGAATTTTTTAGCTTTAGTGGGGGAGCTGATCGTGCTGTTTGCATAATTCTGTCTCTATCTCTAAAATTGAAGATCCTCACTAGGTTAGGGTGTGGGGCGCACCCGGTCTCGGTGTGCCTCCCGGCACCCGGTGGACATGTTCCACCGAGAAATACTGGAAAAGAGTGCGGGGTTGTAAGTGGTTTTGAACCAGGTGCTCCATAAATAAGTCTGCGGCAAGACCTTCTGCCTTTTCGGGAACTCCCAAAATGCGAACATTATACCTACATGAGCGCACCTTCATAGTCTTCAAGCTTTGCCTCCAATTCTGCCTTTGTTGCTAGGAGCTTTTTCATGTCCAGGTCAAGTGTTTTAGTGGATTTCTGCAGCATGGAGACTGAGTCTTCTGTAACTTTTACTCGGTCACCTAAATTACGTAGGTCTGTGTGCATTAGTGTCACTTCTGCGGTGACCTTGTCAATTTTTTCGTTTTGTAAAATATTTTTTATTATTTTCAAAACATAGAAGTCACAGATTTTAGGCAGTGTACAACACAGTCAACTGCAATGCATATACATATCAGCAGATAAATATACAAATGACATTCACAGTCCTTCCAGAGAGTGCGCCGGATTCCGTTGCAGTTCCATCTCTGTAATTGGGGATATACACAGGTCCCCCCGATAAACATTCCACTTACCCCATTTTTTATCTAATTTCCTGAGGCACCCTTTAGATTTAAAAACCTCCTCCTCAGCAAACATGCACTTATCTCATTCTATGTGATGGGCTGTCCGCCACTCCCCATTTTTTGGCTATTTCACGTTTCACTAGAGTATAACCCAATGTTGTCAGTTGCTGTTCGACTTCTGTGAGGTCAGTATCGTCCCATATGTTAAGCAACCCAAGTTTTGATGTGAGGGTGAGTGCCTTCCCCAGTGCGTCTTGGAAGTATTGTGTTGCCCCTTCCCATAAGGGTCGTATAACTGGGCAGTCCTAGATGGTATGGAAAAAGGTTGCTTCCTGGTGGCAGCCACAAAGGCATAACATGTCTGATCTGGAGCCTATTTTCACTAGTGTAACCCCAGTGAGGTAGGACCTGTGTAGGATTTTCAGTTGGATCAGACGGACCTGAAGAGTAATAGCCGCCTCCCTCGGGAAAATCAGTGCCGCCTGCCAGTCTTCGTCATCAATGGACCCTAAGTCTATCTGCCATTTTTCTCGAAGTGTGTGGAACGGGTCTGGTAAGTTATTGCACAGTTTCCTGCATGTTAGTGATGTGGCTTTATTTAAAAGTGGTTCATCTAGCAGCCGATCCTCCAAAGGGGACGACTCTGGTATTTTGCTCATGTCTGGCATTGCCGTAGTGAGGGCATGTCTAATCTGTAAGTATCGGAATATCTCCTCCTGTGCGAGTTCGTATTTCTCCCTCAATTCCCCAAATGTGAGGAGTGAACCCTTTTTCACCAGGTCCCCTACAGTGGAAATTCCAATGGGGCCCCATTTGTCGAATCCGGGCTGATTACACAGTAATCCTAATTTTTGGGTGAACCATAATGGTGTGGCTTGGGTCATCACGCTCGACCATCCAAGGCGGTTAATCGCCTGATGCCATATCGTGAATGGGTGGGCCGTTGGGCCGATGTACCTTCCCTTCTGGGCTTTCGTATACAGCGCCCCCAGACATCCCTCTCTACCCATCTGACAATTATCCAGCATATAGGCCGGATCCACCGAGGAGCGATAGATCCAGTGGTTTACCACCACTAACTGCGAGGCCCAATAGTAGAGTCTCAGATCCAGGAGGGCATTCCCCCATCGTACCATTCCTTGGTCAACTTCCTCAGTACCATACGCGGCGATCCTCCGTCCCACAAGAGCATTCTGACCTCACTATCCACCCTCGCGAAATAGGCAGCCGGAATCTTATTAGGACAGTTCTGAAGGATATATAAAAAGCGCGGAAGAGCCAGCATCTTGAACAAGGCAGCTCGGCCCAGTAAAGATAGGGGGAGGGATCTCCAGTGCTTGACATAATTCCTCAACATTTCCAAGGGTGTCACATAATTTCGGGCATAGAAGAGTTGGGGATCCGGGGTTATTAAGACTCCGAGATATCGAAATCCATCTATTGCCACTTCCTCTTTGCAGCCCAGGGGGACACAGGGCACCGGACCTCGAAGGACAAATAATGCCGACTTACTCCAATTTATCTCATATCCAGAGTACTTCCCGAAGTTCGTAAATATAATTAGTACGCTGTGCAAGGACGCGTATGGGGATGCGAGATATTGCAGGATATCGTCGGCATAGAGTGACATTCGGTCATCGTGCCCTTCTGCCCATTTTAACCCCCTCAACATTACATCCCCTCTCACCCAGGATGCCAATGGCTCCAGCATTAAGGAGAAGATCAGGGGGGACAGGGGACAGCCCTGTCTAGTGCCTCTATTTATGTATGATTATTAACCCGTGCTTGACCCTGCAAATCTGTGTACAGCAGTTTTACCCAACCCAAGAATTTCGGTCCAAATCCCAGACATCCCAGGACTTCAAACGAGGTATGCTTCTACGTTAATTAAGGAGATCGGCCTATTTGAGCCGTATTCCTCGGCGGGCTTCCCTGGCTTAAGGATAACTACTATCGAGGCCAACCGTTGATCCTCTGGCAAGAACTGTTCATCGTAGCTTGTGTTATACATAGCCCACAGGTGTTGCGCGGTATGAGGGACGACCGTTTTCAGAGATTCAATAGGTATCCCATTTGGTCCCATCGTTTTTCCTGACTGAATAATATTAATTGCCCTCTGTATTTCATCATCTGTAAGCTCTTTGTCTAGAAAACCCTGTCTGTTTCTGAAAGAGTAGGCAAGCGAATATCTACTAACAATTGACAGCAGTCCTCTGCCGTATAGGTTGTTGACGGGGTATATATTTTTTCTAGGTGATCTGCAATGCATTCGCTATATCTTGTGGGTTGGAGATCTTGTGTGTTCCCTGGAGGGTCAGTCTGGGAACCCATCTCTCCCCTTGCTCCCTTCTCTCCAGCCATGCTAACAGCTTCCCAGCCCTGTCTCCCAATTCATAGAGCTTGTGTTGGGTATGCAACAATTTGGTTCTCATATATTCCCGCACCAGAATCCTGTACTCTAATTGTTTAGTAGTGAATCGATGTATAGCCGCATCTATGGGTGACTTGATACTATCTTCTTCCAACTTTTGAAGTTCGTCTTCCAATTGTGAGATGTGTTGCTGCCGTTTTTTACTATAGCCCACCTTCAGCGCCAGTGCCTGCCCCTTCAATACCACCTTAAAGGCCTCCCATATGGTTTGTGCTAAGTCTACTGACCCTACATTTTCTTTGAAGTAATTAACTGTCTGTGTGAGTAGATTGTCTCTGATATCGGGGATTTTTAGCAGCCATGGACTGAGAACTATGGTGTCTCGTTGGCGACGACAGAAGTATGTAAGTTCAACACATACGGGGGAATTATCCAAGATGCCTCTCGGTAGAGCATGGGGTTTGCGGAAATGACCAATGTCTGCAGACTGTGTCAAAAAGTAGTCTATGCGGGACATGCTCTTATGTGCGTTAGAGTAGAAAGTGTATTAGGTCCTGTCTGACTGTAGAGACTGCCATATATCTTTGAGGCCCATAGCGTCCACAAACTATGCCATGTGTGTATAGGGTCGTGTCTGGGGCCGCTGTGGGTGTCTATCCCTTTGGTCATACATCGTCATATTAAAGTCGTCCCCCAAGATCAGGATGCCCACAGGAAGATCCACCATAATTTTTCCCAGGTCTACCAGTGCCTCTTTACCAAGTGTCGGCAGGAGGTACACCATGACTACATTGAGCGCTTTCCCTTCCCATTGCGCCTCCAGAACTGCAAATCTTCCCCCCGGGTCCACCATGTGCGTATCGGCGTAAGTGCCAGCCCTTTCCTAACTAGGATACCCATCCTGCGGGACCCTGAAGAAAAGTCTGCATGAACCAGGAGCTTGTATCCCCACCGTGTAAGAGCTTTGCATTTGTTGCCTACTAAGTGTATCTCCTGCAACAGCACAAAATCAGGGGCTTGTATTATAAGATAATGCTGCACTATACCCCGTTTGATTTTATCCCCCATCCCATTCACGTACCATGTCAGCACGGCGAGTGATGTCTCTATCTTAGCCTCTGTCATACGGGTGGTGAGTTAAAAGACAGAAGCATCTGACACGACCCCAGGGCTCATCCCTTGTATTTCACTGTCTGAGCAACACATGCATGCTTTTTGCCCAATCGTTGGGCGCACAAACTGCCGAGAGGGCCATGATTCTTCTTCCTGTATAGATATTAGCATTGACTGCGCTGAAATGTGACATTCTACACTTTGTGACGCGTGAATACTTGTAAACCTGTACCCCCAACCCCCCTCCCACAACCCCCATGCCTCCCCCTCCCTGCCTTCCTGCCAGTGGTTTTCGAACTGCCCACACCCCAACCAGGCAGAGTGCCTATCTCCCACCCAAATACTAGTAGGTGCTGGCTGTCAGCCCCCTAACCCCTGCCCTAAGCTGAAATAGCATTAGTTTAATCTCGTCTGTGGGTGTGAGTCGACCATGTCAATCTTGTTCTCCAGTGCCGAACTCACTTCCTGTATTGCCGCCAACATATCTGGCAGGGTCAGGCGTCCTCTTCCATTAGTTGCTGTGGACCTTGTGTCTAAGACTTCCTCCCTGTTGCTTCCATTTTGGAATGGGCATATTTTTTCAATTTAGTTTGGTGCGTAGGTTTCTGCACCTTGGGGTTCGACAAGTTGTCAGGGGTGCAAAGTATTTGCTCACATTTTGCCTTCCCTGTTTCACAATTCACGATTACACCTTTAGGTTGTTGGGAGCAGTCCCTTTTTCAACAGCTAATGTCTCGGGAATATGTCACTCCCTTGTTGTGTGCCTGAGATCGGTCGTTTGGCCCCCTCCACTCCTTTAGGTCTGGGAGCCTGCCCTGGGCCAATGCCTGCTCTCTCAGCATGGCGGTCACTGGGAGTTTCCGCGGTGTTGTCACGGACCTGCTTATGCTGTAGCCCTGCAGTCGCCCCCTTCGTGATTACTGGGGGATTCAGACGTCTGCTAATCCCCACCCTCAGCTCATTGCGACCTTCATTATTTATTTTGACACCTTTGTAGTCCTAGATTCAGTAGTTCGTTTCGCGCCCATCCAGGCCGCGAATTCTAGTGCGTTTTGGGTGAGGCCTGATGTGATTCTCTAGGCCGCGGCCATATTTACTACAGCCCACCCATTTCCTCCTTCACCTTCCAGGTACTCTCTCACCGGCTCCCGGCTGCATAGTCACTGTGCCGCCCGTGTCTTCCATCAGGTTAAGTTATTCTACCCGGGGGGAGGGAATCATTTCCTAACGCAGCTGGATCCACTGTTATTGATGCCCTCCGAGTCTCGGCCACCTTCTTTTGGGTCATTGGTAGGGCTCCTCCTTCCGTTCCGCACTCTGAGGCTTGAATTGTTGCCGGGTTCTTCTTTCTGGAGCCGCAGGACCTCGCAACTTCTTCTGGTGGGTCCCTGAGGTATACCACACCCAGGCGACGGTTGATATCTTGGCTTTTACGGATATTTTGGGAGGATTTCAGTGAAATTGGGGAATGATTTACGGAGCGGTACCGAGTGTGGCCATCTTGATTGCCTGCTGGCCACAACCCCCGCATGGATGAAGTCTTGCATTTGTGACATATAGTCCACAACAACAGACGTTTTCAATGAGATCACCTTTTTGAATTGATATTCTTCAGGTGAAAGTTTTTTTCAAGCTCTTGTACAAGTTTATGCTTCACTGGTTTGGTTGCAGCATCTTCATCAAATAATGTGTTTATTGGAAGAAGATCATGCAACAGAATGTACTTGATAAATTCACCCCTTTCTTTGGCTACATTCATCTCTCCATGTGCTTGCGAAAGTTGTTTTTTGTAACCTGTTTTGTAGTGGCTGGGTGGACGAAGCTCTTACTATGACAATTAAAGCGTTGAAGTTTAGCTTTACTGATTATGTCAAACAGCTTTTTCTCTTTCAATACAAATCTCTCCTGCTTTAATTCTGCATATAGCTTCGATCCATGTTCCAGGACATCTAGTGGACGTGTCTTGACATCGTTATCCACATATTGTTTGGTCACAAAGTTGTGTAGTTCCACAGGCTCAGCCATTTCAAAGGGGTTTCCATGCTGCTTCATGAAATGAAAAAGGCTGTCAACATGCTTATTAAAATGTTCCCCTAAAGTTTGTGGTGAGGAACATTTTCACGATGGTGCATTAATTTTGAAATTATCATCTCTCTGAAAGCATTGCACATAGAAAGTCTGCACAGTGAACTAGCTGCCATTGAGCAGCATTTTCAATTTTATGTGTGTGGCCAACTATTACCTTGGAGCTTTTCTGTAATCTCTGGATCGTCTGTTCCAGTTTCATATCTGGAGCAGCAGCATTGTACCTTCCATTTCTGTATTTCACTACAAAATGTCTTTGGATTAATTTTCTGTAGAGGTATGGTTTTTCCACCTTAAGCTTCTTCACTCTTTCCAAATGCCAGAAACCATATCTCAATTAGTTTATGCAATCAAATGTGCTAAACACAGTAATCTGTGACTCCACAGCCTTCACATGCAGCTACCAGTCACCTTCTTGACCAGTATGTACCAAGTTTTTCACTAGAGCTATCATGTGCAAAACATTTCCCCAGTACTTGCAAAGTTCTAATTTTTCTTTACATGCTTTGACAAACTCTACAAACTTGATTTTCAGGTGTTCTGATTTTGAAATAAGTGTATTCATTGCCTGGCTTTGCATTATGTCTTTTGAATGAAGTGCACCCTGTGCCTTCTTCACTTCTGAGATAAGATATGCAAAACCTAATTTATCATTTTTGCTCCAGAAAGCATTCCAACGCAATGTTTCCATAGCCTCATATAGGATGAGCATACCTTGCAACAAATGAATATCATGAGTTCTGCTCAATACTAACTGGACAGTTTTGCTTCCAAAGATTTCATCCTCAATAAATACATTGTCTATGCCACATCCACTGAGATAACTTTCTGCACACCACAACGCAACTATTGCCATGTGTAAAAAAAAACATCATTCGGTAAAGATCATCAAATTCTCCTGGATTGCTCATAAAAATGTCAGCTACAACATGGAAAACACCTTCATCACAGAACATTGGCGGTGTGGACTGGTCTAAAAAAGCAGAGCTTGCAAATTTTTGAATTTTTTTAGAGCTGTGTATACTGTTGCGTAGTTTGTGACTGGAGATGGTATTACGGGTAAAAACCCAAGCCTCTTCAGTAGGACGGTATTCGGGGAGATCAGAGCATGAATTCCAGCCCAAGAAGTAAATGGGTTTTCTTCATCCTTCAGTCCTCACTGAATAAGAGATAGTTAAATCAGCTTTGCGGATCGCAGCGTCAGGTAGAGGAAGCTCTATGTCCTCAGCCTCATTGAAACTTTCTGGTAGACTGAGACGTGTTGATGGCTTGTAGTGATTTTGCACATGTTGGCAAGGCAGTTGGGTTATAAGTTTGCAGCTGACACAGCTTGTTTTCCAGCAGCTGCTTCATTGTTACAGTTTTGAAAGAGCACCATGTCAGTATAATGTGTGCTGGATGTTGCAGACAAAGAAGAGCTGTCTTCAAAATCTAAATTATCAAGAGCAGCAACAGTAAATCCTTTCCTGGTAGAGTGACTTGGAAGTGGTGTGCCGTTGGATGCACAAGATTTTACAGCATGAGCTGCTAACAAGTTCCTGCTCCGTACTATGTCATTATCACTTGATGCACCAATCCTAGTCATTGAAGTGATTAGCTCTCTACTTGCTCTCTTGCCATAGATTGCGAGTGCAGTGATCATGTGCAGTGGAGTTTTCTTTTTGCCATAATGTAATTCATAAAATATGATTTGGAAAAGACAGTGTATTGGGCCTGTAGGTTTATGGGATTGTCTTCCACTTCTTCGCTTATATCTTCAAAGCCATCATCAATGTTCTCCGCTTCTGTTCCGAACTCAAGAACTTTAGTTTGTAACAGTTTCGCTTTGCTGATATTAAATAATGATGTAAATAATGTTAAGACAACATCAGGCATTGATTTGCTGAGCTCTGGGGCATCACAACATTTTTTATTAAGTCCAAAATCTAAAGCTTTCAGGATGTTTCTTTAAATGGTTCCTGCTGATTTACTGTATTCTGTGAACTTATTTTGGCAGCAAGAACTTCAGGAGTCAAATCATCTGAATACCATAAGTGGCTCATTCTTTCTGTTAGACTGACAAAAACGGATTCTGTCACTGTACATTCTCACTAGAAAAATCTTAATTTCATTATTATAGATCAATACAGTTTCATCAATGTTGACCATTATTTCTCTGATCTCACTGAGTGTGAACCCGAGGCCAGCACTCAAGAGTGGCTTTAAAAGTGGATTTGCTTTTTCAAAGAGTGCAAACTTAACTGAAGGCTGGCAGTTACTCTCCCCCCGTTGAAGTTGTGCTTGTGCCTGCCACACCACCAATGGAAGGAAACAGGCAAGGAGGCGCCAAGGAAGGATCGCTGCTGAGGAGGATCATTTTTTGGCTTTCGGTATTCTGGCTCTGGCCCTGTTGCAGCCGCCCCCAAACTGGTTATTCCCCAGGCCCTGGGCAAGTTTTGCAGTCTGAGGCCTAGATGTACGACCCACAAATTAGTGAGTTGCAAATTGCGTCGCATTTACGGCTTGCAATTTGCGACTCGCTAATTGGAATGCACAACAGTGTCTCCGACACTGTTTGCAATTCCTAATGGGGTCGCAAATTGCATGCCTAATTAATATTAATGAGGCAGGCGCAATTTGCGACCCCTTTAGGAATGGCTAGCATTCACAGGGATGGTGGCCTGCTGGGGTCAGCAGACCACCATTTCTGGGACTGCTTTTTAATAAAGTAGTTTGTTTTTAAAAATGCAGCCCGTTTTCCTTAAAGGAAAACGGGATGCATTTAAAAAAGTAAAATGAAACTTTTCAGTTTCATTTTTTTAAGGGCAGGCAGCGGTCTCTGGGACCAATGCCTGTTCTTGAAAAATATTTTCCAACATACTCACAAGGGGAAAGGGGTCCCCTGGAGACCCCTTCCCCTTTGCGAGTGATTTGCGGCCGCAAATGCGGCCAAAACATTATTACATAGCATGTTGACTTGCTATTTGGAAGGAATGTCCCTTCCTAATAGCATTTGTACCTGCTCTTACCCTTTTTTTAGGCCGCAAACGGATGTTTCTCCCTTTGCAGCCGCAAAAAAAGGTCGTACATCTGCTCCTCAGGGACTGCTGGCTGACACAGCCGACACAGTCTGTACTTTTTCAGTGTTACCGATCTTGTTGCCGTCACTTCGCCCAGCCAACTCGCAGACTCAGGTAGGTACGGGTCCGTGGCAGGGCGGTCTGGAGATGTTCCCTGGTGCACCTGTTGCTGCTGTGGCTGTGTGGAGTATAACAGCAGCTTTCCTCCATCAAGGTTGCAGAGGTGCAGGAGCGGGGTGGAGGACAAAGCACTTGTGTCTGTGGTATGTCTGCCAGGCCACAAAGCATAATTGGCCCTGAATTGGCCCTGAACTGATCTAATCTGAGCCTTAACCTTATCCCCCAAACTTGAGACTTGAGACTCAAGACTTCCGGACTCATAATCTCAGAACCTTAGAGTCTAAGAACCCCCAAAATTCCAAGTGGGTTCTTAGCAGCATGTTGCCACCAATACTGCTTGACAACATTGGGCATTGCCTTGGTAGCTTGTGCTCTGTATGTGTGGTGGAGGCAGCGGCCTGCAATCCAGGGAGGAGGTGGTAAGTGACCCGGTTACCACTGCCTACCTTTGCTCCTACTGCTGCTGGCTACTAGGTATTGATATTGCCACTAATATTGCTACCATTGCTGCATTAGACAGACTAGGTTGGGACACCAGTTTTACATCAACCCTATAACTACTGGTTTACTTTCACTTCTGTGTTTGACTACCAGGATTCAGAAAACGTCAGTTCGCCCGGCTACTCATGCATCAGGAAATGAAAGGGGCATCTAAATTTTGGGCGAGAGTGGGGAAACGTAAAATACATACACGCACCCCCACAGCCACCTCTACAACTACAACTATGGATGCGTTTTTGACATAAGCAGTGGACATTATATGTAAATAAATCATGTCAGCAGAACGGCGCCTCTCCCTTTCTTCCCAAAGCTCACACCAATTGAATTTTTCAAAAGGGCACCTGCTTAGCCCCTCAAAATCAGTTATAAGACCAGGAGCCCCAATTGAATTGACGGAAGGATGAGAGAACTGTGAACCGAGGCAGTCAATCTTAGAGATCCCCGATACCCCAGGGCGGCACTCGCAGGTGCTCCCCCTGGAGCCTGAAGTCACAGTAGTCACTCCTGTCACACAAGGTGTGGCTGGAAAAAGAAAGAGCCAGGAAGTCGTATCCAAATCTAAACGCCCTGGGGTCACAATTAGCCAGTTGCTTAAAAAGAGGGACTCTCTAGGGAAGAGAAAGGAAAAGTCGGGCTTCACACCTGACTATCCCAAGAAATTTTAAAACTTTATCTTTATTGCTGGCACTGGCCAAGTTGTTGATGGTGTCTACTAATTCTTTCCTTGGTTTAATGCCAGAGCCAGAAATGGTATGACCTAGATAATCAATGCTGGGTATATTGAATGTGCACTTCTTCGCTTTGAGTGTTAAACCATTATCTTTGAGTTTATTTAATACCACTCTGACTCTATTATCATGTTCTTGTTCAGTTCTTCCAAATATAAGTATGTCGTCTTGATAGATCTTTATCCCATCACAATCATTAAAGTCATGTTCCATCATCCTTTGGAAGACTGCTGCAGCTGATATTAGCCCAAAAGGCATCCTCAGGAATTTATAGGGCGTTATAAATGATGTAAGGTGCTGAGAGGTAGCATGCAACTCTATTTGATGGTATGCTAATGCTAAATCGATTGAGGAAAATAATTTAGCCCCTCCCAACAGTGATAACATTTCTGCAATGTTGGGCAAGGGATAATGATCTACGACAACACACTTATTGAGTTCTCTTAAACCGATACAGAGTCTGGACTCACCATTGGCTTTGAGTGCCATAACAACAGGAGCCACTTCACCAATGATACCACTCTTTAAAATGAATAACCCTGTTAAATAATTAATTTTCTTTATTGATGTTTCCATCTTATATTAACTCTTTCATTACAGGTGTTCCTATATAGTCTGTACTAAGCTCTTCTGAAATTATTAGAATCTCACTTGTAACTTTATTTAACAGGGTTAATCATTATCTTCTTTTATATTCCCTTAAACATGCAAAATGTACCTCCTCCTGCGTTTTCTTGTCTTCTCCTGGAGAGCCACCCATCCCATGGAAAAAATGGGAAATTGAGTTTTCACATTATTCGAGAGTATGTGGTGTCTCGCTCAGTGCAGAAAGAAGAATGTCGCTTCTTTTGCACTCTCTGGGTTCAGAAGGACAAGAAATATTTCAACATCTTCCTAATTTAACCTCTCAAGATGCTGACAATATTAATGATTATGAGATTTGTCTTAAAAAATTAGATCTTCTCTTCTTGCCAAAAGTTTCAACTGTTTTAGAAAGACATCATTTTGGCAGGCGCAGGCAAAGATCAGGTGAGAAGAATGCAGAAGAATATATCACTGAATTGAAAAAACTAGCTTCTACTTGTAATTTTGTGACTAATTAGGAAGAGCGGTTAAGGGATCAATTTATGTTAGGCTGTTCTTTAGACAAAGTAAAGGAGCAATGTTGGGCCAAAGACAATCCTTCTATTGCTGATGTGATCTCTATAGCTAAATCGTGTGAACACACTAAAGCATGTGAAGAAGAATTAAATAAGAAGGATGAGGAAATACAGAAAGAAAGTAATATTCATGTTGTAAACAAGTTTAAGAATAAGCAAAGTAATGTTTTAGCTTCTCAACAGAACAAAGGAGAGAGTAATTACTCACAACAAAACAAAGGGGCTAATAAGTACAAAGATGAATACAATAGTAGTGATAGTTACAAAAATGAATCTACTTCAAGAAAATTCCAAGGTACTTGTTACAGATGTGGTGAGAATGGTCATACACCGAAAATTTTGAGATTGCATTGGTTGGAGAGCTACATCTAAAAGGTGCTGAAAAAGAGGTCATATCTCAAAATGTTGTCACAGTGGGACTTTTAAAAAGAATGTTCAAGAAATCTCTTGTGATGATGATTGTGAAGTAGAAGAGATTATTATGAGAATTAGTGATGGAGAAAAAGATGGTCCTTTTGATGTTGTGTTGATTGAGAATGTTCCAGTACAAATGTTGTTCAACACAGGTGCAAAGGTAACCTTAATCCCTAAAATGGTCTATGATGAGTTCTTGTTCAACAAAGTTGTTTTACATAAACCAGGTATTAAAGCAAGAGGTTATGGTAGTGAACATATTAAACATTCTGGATTTTTTAATGGTAATATTTCTTTCAAATCCAGCTCAACCACAGGGAAGGTTTACGTTTCTGAAAGAGGTGATTCATTGGTGAGTTGGGCTCTTCAGAAAGATGTCCGAGTAATCCTTGTTCCTAAGGAAACTCCATCCATAAAACATAAACAAAATGAATCAGCCTGTGCTCAACCTAGTCATATTTCAACTCTCAATGGTGAACAAAATGAATTACTGCAAGCATCAATTTCCTCATTTGAGAGTGAATTTCCAGAAGTATTGAACAAACAATTAGGTTGTTTGAAAGGATATTGCCATACAATAGTATTGAAGAAAAATTCCATACCAATTGTTAGTAAAGTTAGAGGTGTTCCCATTAAAGTTAAAGAGAAAATGAAGATTGAACTTGACAAACTTTTAAAGAGTGGTATCATTGCTGAAGTAGAGGCAACGGAGTGGTTGGCTCCTGTTGTTGTGGCACTCAAAGTCAATGGTGAGTCCAGACTCTGTATCGATTTAAGAGAACTCAATAAGTGTGTTGTTGTAGATCATTATCCCTTGCCCAAAATTGCAGAAATGTTATCACTGTTGGAAGTGGCTAAATTATTTTCCTCAACAGATTTAGCATCAGGATGCCATCAAATAAAGGTGCATGTTGCCTTTCAGCACCTTACAGCATTTATAACACCCTTTGAGGCCTATAAATTCCTAAGGATGCCTTTTGGGCTAGTATCAGCTGCAGCAGTCTTCCAGAGGATGATGGAACATGTCTTTAAAGATTGTGATGGGATAAAGATCTATCAAGACGACATACTCATATTTGGAAGAACTGAACAAGAACATGATAATAGAGTCAGAATGGTATTAAATAAACTCAAAGAAAATGGTTTAACACTCAAAGCGAAGAAGTGCAAATTCAACATACCCAGCATCGATTATCTAGGTCATACAATTTCTGGCTCTGGCATTAAACCAAATAAAGGACTAGTAGACACCATCATCAACTTGGTCAGTCCCAGCAATAAAGATGAAGTTTTAACATTTCTTGGGATGTCAGAGTATTATACCAAGTTCATCCCCAACTTTGCCAGCAAAACACATCATTTGTGACTTTTACTAAACAAGGGTGATGGTTTCACTTGGAATACTCAATGTGATGATGAATTCAAACTCATTAAGAGACGACTTTCTGAAGCCTCCTCTTTGAAGAGCTTTGATCCCAACCGGGAGGTAGTTATCATGGCAGATGCAAGTGCAACAGGTCTAGGCGCAGTCATGATGCAAGAACTTGATGGAGTGGAAGCAACCATTTTATTTTTAGCCAGATGTTTGCGAGGGGCAGAATCCAATTATTCTGTCAAAGAAAAAGAAGCCTTGGTAGTATTCTGGGCTGTGAGGAAACTTTGCAAGTTTTTATGGGGAAACAGGTTTACAATTAAGATGGATTTTAAAAGAAAGGTTTAGACAACAAATCCTCCAGAATACGAGAATGGGTCGTTGCGCTTCAAGAATTTCACTTTCATGTAGAATACGTCCCAGGTGCTAAAAGCAATATAGCTGACTATTGCTTCCGTTTGATCTCAAAAGAGAATACTGAGGATGAAATATTAGAGGATAGTTTTAGTGAACTTGATGAATATGCTGTCTGCAATGTCACGGACAGCATAATAAAACAAGATGTTTGGATCAGTGAACTGTCAAAAGATTAAACTCTACAGTCTGTCTTAAGTTCTATCAAAAACAGTTGGAAGACATGCGATAAAGTAAATGATACTTTATCTGGATTCTATCCAGTAAAAGTTGAATTATCTTGCCACAACGACATCTTGTAGAGGGGAACCAGGCTGATCCCTCCAACCAGTTTATGGAACCAATTAATTTAATTTGCTCATGAGAGCCACCCAGGTATTTCTAAAATGAAGGAAATTTTAAGACAAACATACTGGTGGCCATGGATGGACATCTCTATAGAAAGGTCTGTGAAAAAAATGTATTGAATGCAACAAATGTGACAAGATTCTCAAACCGAGAGTTCAACCCATATCCTTGAGAGAACTTCCAAAACTGAGTTGGGAAGAAGTTGCTATAGACGTTCTAGTTCCCGTCAAGCATACCAGCACAAACAAATACATCATAGTTCTTATTGATGTCTACTCTAGGTGGCCAGAAGTCAAAATTACCAACTCTGTGGAGACAAGAGATGTAATAAAATTCCTTGAATATATCTTTGTGAGAGAAGGCTTCCCTAACACCCTGTTGCCGGATAATGAAGTCCAATTCACGTCAAGAGAAATGGACAAGAACTTGTTTGATAGAGGGATTAATCACAAAAGTCTGCCTTATATCGCCCTGAAACAAATGGTGTTGTTGAAAGGTTCAACAGGGTACTCAAGGAAACCATTTAACGAGCAGTGTCGTACCACAAGTGTTGCCAAACTGAAGTTTTGAACAAAGTTAAAACCTACAGACTTTCTCCACATTCCACGACTGGCCGAACCCCTTTTGAACTGCTTCACAAAAGGAAGCCGAATACAATGTTAAGTCCCTCATGAATCCTGAACAAATCACCCGAGTTGAAGCAGTTTGAATTTGAGCAGGAGAAATTTTAAAAGGAGATGAAAAGAATGTCTGAAAACAAAAAGTATTTTGTTGTAAGGAAAGCAGTAAAAGGGACAATCATTAGAGTAGTTGACTTGGTTAGGATAAAAAACCCTCGTAAAGGAGCATCCACTCTGGGAACCAAGTACCTATTGCATATGAGAGTAATTAGAGTTTTTAAAAATGCTGTCAGAGCTGAAGATCGGAGGGTATGGAATTTAAATAGAGTTGCTAAGCTCTCTTAGCATATCTCTGACAATTGCAAAGAGACTAATGGTGAGGAACCTTTACCTGTAAAGTATAATGGCAAGACAAGTAGCATGTGGCAACGTGTCAAGCCAAAGTACTTACAAGACTATATTTTACTATAAGTGTGACTCCTACTGAGACAAAGTTTGCATTCTTATTCCTGTAGTTGTTTTTTTTCTTTTGTTTTGTTATAAGGAGGAAGATGTGTAATATGCTATACATTGTACTTCAAGCCATTGTAAGTATTTATGTGGAATGCTGTAGTCATGATATTCTAAATGACATAGTGTTGTTCTGAAGACTGCTTCTTGAGAATATTGGTATTCAAGAGAAAGCAGTTGGATGGACTACAGCTGAGTTTGCAGGCTGAGGTGTATTGGATCTACCTGAATAAATAACTTTGGATTAAATCTACTGGATTGGAGTGATCTTTACAACATCCCATGGCTTAAGTACATTAAAACAAGTTTTGAAAGTTTTGGTGCCCCAACATTTTATCTGAACCCGGACAGCCTGTTGACTATTCCCTTAACCTGAACTAAAGCACATTTTAATCAAAAAGCACTAAGGTCACGGGCAGAAACTAGAGTGGGAGAGTTAGACAACACCCTCAAGGTTTTGCCTGCATGTTCGGCACATTGTTTACAGGTTATTGTAAAAGAGAGACACAAGTTCCTTCTGACAAGGTTAAGTCTCCAAACGAAACTCTTTCTGCTAGCTTTCCCAGTAAAAGGCATGTGGTTTTCATCCCTCCCTCGTTGTCATTGTGAAGTCCCAGCAGAACAAAGCACAATGCAGTTTTTGCTTTCTTGTACATTTTATACTGCACAAAGAATGCGGTTTCTTTGTCCTATACTATCAGCACTAGAAACCAGATCTTATGTTGCAGCATTTGCTTATCTTCACTGCCTAGGAACAAAAAACTTTATTCATGGTGTTCTAAATTACATATTAAATGCTGTAAGGTACAATCTTATTAATGAATGATTTTCCTATCATATTGATGCCTTTTAATATCTGTTTTTAGTGTGTTTTCAACAATTATATGAGGTTTAATACTGTATTTGTTTATTTTTGTTGTGACTTTTATGTCTCAGTAGAGCTGAATAAAATATTTGATAATGGTGAGTGTATACTTAACTGAAGGCTGGCGGTTACTTTGCTGGGTAGGTAGGAGATCATTGTGCTTTCATATTTTCGAATGCGTGCAAGCATGCAGTTCAGGTGGACATGTTTGCCCTTTGAGACTCACCTTCTCCATACTTTGTTCTTTTGTGAATCCCTTTAGCACTTGTTCTAGATAAACCACAGATTTCTGTTGTGATTCACTAGTTTCTGCTATTTTTTCCCATGCTTTTTCCCATTGTATAGGTCCTGTAGCACTTGTTGTTACAAAGATAAAATGTTTGATCCTCTTCAACCATCAGTTTCAATCTTTTGTGAACGTAGTCTTGCCGTATTTCTGCAGCATCTCAAACTCTCTTCTGTCCAGCCAGAGTTGATGTTAGCTTTTCTTTCAGATTAGCTTGGCATATGACACATTTTTCTTTGTTGAAGGAGTACTCAGATTTTGTAGTTAGCAACACTCATCAAGAGGTAAAGATCCTCTGCTACCACCTGCTTTGTTCATGTTAACGAATTTGAATCAATGGAAAATTTGAATGAAAAACAATATTAAAATAAATTACAATATGATGGCTAAAACACATCATTGTAGAGCCGCTATTTTGGAAAATGGTGGAAGGGTTGCTCTGAGGAGCTAGTTTCTGTCTGTATAAGACTACTTGACAACAAAACCAATGTTTTGTGACCAAAGTGAACTATAAAGGTCTCATGGTTCCTGAAATATTACATCAGCACTGCAACACAGTCCACATGCTGAAACAAATAAATAAAGTGAACTATGAAAATGTGTCTAAAACAGGAGTGATAAACACAATTTTCTTTCATATTCAGATCATAAACATTGGTGTATACATAAATGGATTAAAAAGGATTATTACTTGTTTCATTTCTATATATGTATTTTTCTCCTCTATTATAGCTGCCATTTTGGAAAATGGCGGAAGGGTTGCTCCGAGGAGTTCTTTTCTTCACAACACAACCTATGTTCTGACACCAAAATGAAGTATAAAGGTCCAATGGTTCCTGAAATATTACATCATCACTGCAACACATCAGCCATTTTCAAATATGCCATCCCGGAAAATTCAACCCGGATTAGCAATGTCTGCCCAAGCTAAATTACTTCTCTAATGATACAAAAACACAAATGTAAAATGAAAATCTCTGGACAACAATTTTTTTACAAAGGTATATCAGGGGGCCAAGACTAACTTGCCCATACTTAGCAATACCTCAGATCAGTGCGTACCACTGACCCACACTTAGCAATAGCTCAGATCAGTGCACACTAATGGTCCATCCTTAGAAATAACTGAGATCAGTGCACACCACTAGCCCACATTTTGAAATACCTCAGATCAGTGCATACCACTGGTCCATCCTTATCAAGACCTCAGATCAGTACACGCCACTGGTCTATCCCTATCAGTACCTCAGATCAGTTTATATCACTAGTGAGATTTAAGAAATACCTCAGACAGTCCATTTTTGACTTGTAGCACAAAGTAGCTGTATAACTAAGGGTCTGCCTAGGCTATTATTGTCAATATTACTTTGTTAATACCATTTTTCTGATTATTTTTCTTGCTGTTATTGTTGTTACTGTTGTTGATGTTAATATTATTTGTTATTTTTTGTATTTATTGTTAGTAATATAACTCTCAGCAGTGGTGCTTAAAGCTGGGTCTGAGGGTACGCTGTCTATATGGGGTGCGTTACCCCCTTGTTTTACCCCCTTGATTTACAATTAAGCAATTTATAGAGTGTTACACAAACAGGCGAGCTGACTGTCTACAATATATCTTAAGCGGGCACGTGTCTCTAAATACTGCTTTGCCATCTCTTCTGTTTGAGTCCATCAGAGACATCTCCAGCCCTGTGCTTCAATTCAGGATTCTTTTAAAGGAAACAGGACTGACCCGCTCTGTCCAGCGTTATGTCACCGAGGAACAAAAGCTAGGCATGTTGTGCACCTACAACTGAGAAACCTATTAAAGGGCATTTACATGTATCTACAAGCCCTCATCTGAAGAGTATGTAAATCCCTTTACGTTTAAAGGGAAACAAGTGCAAATTCTCAATGCAGAGACCTAAAATAGCAGGAGAACCCAGCAGAGAAAAATGAAAGTAAATGTGGTGAAAAGCAGATTTTCCATGTACAAAAGCAGAGCTTTCAACAATGATGAATTTATTCATGTTTACTTTCTGTAAAAAAATTATTTGCAGCAACGTTTTTCAGCAAAATGTGTGAAACTCCACTTTAGAATATTCCTTCAATTTTTTATCAAGCAAATCTTTTTATTGGTTTTCAAACAAATGAAAACATTTTACATCAGGATACAGACACCAAGTCATAATAGTTGATCACTTCTAATATCACATTAAGTAACAAGGTTTGGATAACATTACATTTGCCAATCTCATTGGAAGGTTCATTAACCAAAGATAACATGCAAATCCATCATTTTAAAATCTTCCGTACACTGCCTCCTCCATCTTCACGAGCTCTCACCCATTCCCCACCAAATTATGCTCCCATAACTCAAAATAACCAATGAAACCCTCACAATTAAGGGGCCGATTACAATGTCGGTCGGAAAGGCTCTGAATGGCATCCGGTTTTCCGTACGACTCGGAAACACATCCGACCTGTTCGATTATGATAGTCGGAAACCATTCGGCTGTTCTGACTCAGTTCCGATTGGCATTCAAAGAAACCGAATCGTACAGGTCTATGAACAGTGTTTCTGACTGACACATTACCATGTTGGATTCGGACAGCCATTCCTAATTGTTTTGTCCAGCACGGATTGGCTGTCGGACTCCGTATTTGGGGGACCATAGCAGGCCCCCCCTTCACCCAAAGACCTCCAGTTGGTGGCCGTGGGGGTACCTATGGGACCCCTCTTTCCAACCATGCATGGTGTGGCAGGCACCAATGGGTGTCCGCCACAGGGTGCAAGGTTTTCCGCAACCACCCCTTTTTTCAATGGGAGCATGTGCTGTCGGTCAGAACACAGGCTCCTATTGAAGCCAATGGGAGTCTGACCGACTGGTGTTTGGAAACATCATAATTGGTCGGTCGGACTCCCCGAATTCGATTTGGTCAGAATGCTTTCCGACCGACATCGTAATGAGACCCTAAGTTGTCATTTCAATTATATCTGTCTTTGTTATATCTTGTTTATGTATTCAGGTTTCAGAACTTGTCTGGCCACCTCCATCTTCACCAGATATGTCACCTTTATTAGACCCATTTGGAAATCTGGATTGGTAGGTAAAGAGCTTCAGAGATCCCACTCTGGGGAGACAGACCTTTAAAGACAGGCCCTCTGATAGGTACAATTGTACTGGACCCCATATTGAGGCAGAATCCCCAGTCCACACACTTGAGATATACGAAGGTTTCTCTATTGCTATCATTGTCCACAGCTGGACCTGCAATAATGTTATTGGGCTGGCTCTTTCTTTCGCCAGTGTGCTGATAGGGTTATTTAGGAAGCCCTGAAGCGCCCCCATAAAAGTGTTCAAACTGCTCTTGTACGGTGTTTTAAATGTAAGATGTAACCCCAAGGACAATCACTGCTATGCCCTTTGGTGTGGGGTTTTATTGCAGCTAGTATTTCCTTCCAGCGGGCTTGATATGTGGGTAGGCACGCAAGATTATCCGCATAGCCCCTAACAATTCAAATCCAATCCAGCATATGGCATTTACCATGGGGCAGAATTTATGCAGTTTTATTGTGCAGAAATAAAAGTCGACGAGTCAAATATGACTTTAGAGTGAGCCTCCCTCTCAATATTGAGGGGTATTGCCTTAGCAGGCCCGCACAGTGTGCGGCTGCAACATCTCTACAGACATTGATGGAGCTCAGTTTTTTCTATATGTCTGGTTTATTTTCGGAACAGATATGAGCAGCATGGTAATCATATCATGGATTCTTATTGAAGGCTACTGGAGAGGCACTTAACCGTAGCCTCTTCACTGGCAGAACTTATCTGAGCAGCTGGCTTCGCAAAGCAAGAACTGAAGACATTTCTATTATATCTAAAACAAGTATTATTGTTCAAACAGGTATGCAAGTGTGAATCATCTTTGAAAGTAGAAATACGTTTTTATTTTCTTCTGTGGTAGAATTAGCTTAGCATTTAGAGGTAGCAGAAGGGGTACACCTGCTAAAAATGTATAACGGCAATCATGTGGGAGTATTTCCTCTTGTTTACATTTTTAGTAAATGTTGCTGTTACCATTTTATTTGTCTTCATTGTAGTTTCAATTCATGTTGTGTACACTAGACTAAGGTTTTGATGATAGAATAAATTATTAAAATGTATTCCTTATGTTTTAGTGTTCTTGGATGCATTCTTCTTTAAATACAGAAGATTTTGGGTACTGCTATCTTTCCTTCTAATGTCTCATGGGATCATTCATTATTATGAAATCTGTTTATTGGCATTTCTTAGTTTAAAACAAATACATTGTACACTTTAAGATCCGGCTGGCTAACATTCGATATAAACCCAATGATACATCTCTGGTCACGTGTACATTAATTAGAGGGAGCGGGTTCTACACCTAATCTCTAAAAAGGAGGAGTATCTCGGGTCTCTCAACTTAAACCATTAACACAGCATCCCCCTCGTTATTGTATCATTGAGTGACCTCCCCAAGGCAAGCCTCTAGTATTTCGCCCTCTCACCGCCTCCGTGCTCCCATAAACAGTTGATTAACCATAAGGAAATAGGGCAGAACAACAAATGCCCAGTTAAAACAACGGCTGCAGATTCCGGCCTTTGCTTCAGCATCCCCCTATTCTGTCCCTTGCTCCAACCCCCCCACCGTCCCCCCGCCTCCTGTACAGGCTGTTTGATCGCTAACATCTCCATTCCCTTGCGCCCCATCTGGGCTACCAGACCTTTAATACAACACATCACGCCTCACCCCCAGATTGACTGTCGCCCCGTCCGCCACTAAGGTCACCCCCATCTCGTTCCCCGCAGGGCCCCACAGTGTCCCCGTCCAGTCGCGTCATGACGTGCAGCAACGCCTCCCATTGTCTCGCTATTGGTGTCCGCCTGAGGCCTAGTGTTTCCTCCCGCAAGAGGGCCGTGCCCTCCGCCCTTGCCCACAACAGCAGCGAACCTGCCATGCTCGCGCATGGGGGGTTCCGCTGCCTTCCAGCGCTTTGTGATCAAACGCTTCGCCACCACCAGACCCAGATCGAGAAACCTAGATGTGACCCTCGTGGGGGGAGTCCTGTGAAAAAGGTGCAACAAGTAGACCGGCCATTCAAACGGGAGTCGACGGCCCGTACACGCACCAAGCGCTCCATGAACCGTCCGCCAGTACAAATCCAGCGCGGGACAACTCCACAACATGTGGACCAGCCCAGCGTCCAGTTCCCCACAGCGAGAACAGCCCGCGTCTGCGCGATGGAAATACCGATTGATGGAGTCTGGTGTGAGATACGTCCTACGTAGAATAAAGTATTGTATTTGGCAAAATCGCATGTTTCTGGGGATCTTCGTTGGGCTCTGCAGTGCCCTATCCCACTCCTTGTCGGCCATGGGCCGGGCGAAGTCCGTCTCCCATTTACGGCGCAGCGGAGCTAGACTAATCGCCGTATGTGTGCGCAGAGAGACTGCGAACCACCGGATCATGTGCCTCCCGCGCCCCATGACATGGAGGTATTGCATCATGAGGTGCTGTTCTGGCTCCTCCCTGAGATCACCCCACCGATTCGTCAGCGCCGCTATTAGTGAGCGATGATGAAGGAAGTAGCCAGGCGGCAACCCCGTCCCCTCTGCCAATGAGGCGAATGAAAGGAGAGCACCGTCCCGGTAAAGGTCCCCCAATGTGTGGATGTCCGCCGCATGCCAGTCCGCGAGCTCAGCAGAACGCAGCACCCTCTCTCCACCGGGAGAACCCTCTATTGGTATGGCTGGGGCATATGGGGTACGGTTCCGAGTTAGATAGAGAACACGGCGATAACATTGGTATGCCACCCTGATGAGGAGGGGCACCGGTTTTGACACCTTTGCGGCCAGATGGAACAACTCGGTGATATCAGCCAAAGAGATGGGGGGCGCCACTGCGGTCGCCGTGTCGTCTCGTTCTCTGTCCGCCAGCCACCTAGCCACCCACTGTAGCTGTGCCGCCAGATAATAATGCGCAAGGTACGGCATCGTAAGTCCTCCCTGGCCAGAGGGGAGGCATAGTTTGGATAATGCGACGTGCATTAGCCCATACAAAGTCCCGGAGCGATCGCTCTAGGGTTGCAAAGAAGGAGGCCAGTATGTAAATGGACAAATTAGCGAAGTAGTATAGAAGCCTGGGCAAAATCACCATTTTGACTAAGGCGATGCGCCCCGTAACCGAGAGGGGGAGGACACCCCAGAACCGCATCTGAGCCCTGATCGCTGTTACCGCTTTGCCCAGGTTGCCCTCCACCAGGTCCGCCGGTTGCCGGTATATTTAAACACCCAGATAACGAAAGGTATGCGGCTGCCACTTCACCGGCACGCCCCAAGATGGTATTGCGGGTCCCGAGTCTCCGCTCGAAACGCATAGAGACACGACTTAGTGGCATTCACCCGGAGACCGGAAAGCGTGGCGAAGTCAAACAGGGCGCGCTCCAGTCCCCCCGGGATGCACGTCACATCTTTGATAAAGACCAGGAGGTCATCCGAATATAATGATACCTGGTGAGTCGCGTCGCCCAGAGGGATGCCATCCATCAGTACTCTACGTAGCGTAGCGGCCAGAGGCTCTATTGCGAGCGTGAAGAGGAGGGGCGAGAGAGGACACCCCTGTCTGGTGCCGCGGCCGATCGGAATGGCGTCAGAAATGTATGGACCGGTTCTCACCCTCACCACGGGATTCTTATAGAGGAGTTGTGCTATCTGGAGGAACCCAAGGCCCAGCCCATAATGTGACAGTGTCGCCACTAGATACCCCCACTCAAGACAGTCGAAGGCATTTTCAAGATCTAAAACTAAGCAGCCTGCCTGAGGCCAGTGTTGCACCCCATCGGTGGCCACCCGGAAGAACCGCCATAAATTAAGAGAGGTGTTACGCTTTGGCACAAAACCGTTTTGGTCCCTGTGCACCAACGCCGATACCGTTGGGGCTATCCGCTCCGCTAAGACCTTGGCGAGAATTTTTTAGTCCACGTTAGGAAGGGCGAGGGGGCGGTATGACCACAGGCTGGTGGGGTCACGCCCAGGCATGGGAAGAGAGACCAAATAAGCCTCCCGCATGGAGGCGGGCAAAGTGGACTCCTCCAGGGCCGCAAGAGAGAGAGCATGTAGCTTGGGCACTAGGGACTCCCGGTAAGCCTTATAGTACTCCGCCGGGAGTCCATCCGGGCCCGGCGCCTTTCCAGAAGCCAGAGAGGCCACCGCATCGCCTATCTCCTCTACTGTAAGGGGGCATTCCAGTGACTCCTGGTGCTCATCTGGTACTGTGGGTAGTTGAGGAGCCTCCAGAAACCGATCCATATCCTGTTCCTGTCGACGCCCTGCCGATCTATAGAGGGCCGCATAGTGTGCCGTCAGTACTTGGTGAATCTCCCACTGTGTGTGGACCAGCACCCCGTCAGGCCCTCAGATGGATTCTATCTAAGCAACCAGGCCAGCAACCGCCCTGCCCTATCAGACGTGGCGTGAACCTGGGCCGAATGAACTGCATAGTTGTGGGATCGCAGCCGCTCAAGCAACGCAGCATGACACGCTCGGAGCCGCGTCAACTGGGTCGAGTCCCTGCCTCCTCCCTCACCGAGGCGTTCACACAATAGAAGGCGATACTCCAGGGCAGCAAGGGACAATGCACGTTGCCTACGAATGTTCCACCCCGCACCTAGACAATGGCCCCATATGGCGGATTTGTGCGCATCCCATTCCGTCAGCTCACTACTTGTCGTCCCCTCATTCAGGTCAAAGAACTGCTCAACCGCGGTGCCTAGGGAGGCGCGGAACTCAGCATGCTGCAGAGCGGCCGGCTGCAATCGCCACGTGGGTACAGGGGGCCGCCCGGGGTCCCAACACAGACTTAAACTAAGAGGGTTATGGTCCGAGTGGGTCCGGCCTAGATATTCTACCTGACCTATCAGAGGAGTCAAAGAGCGAGAGCCTACCACTCTGTCAAGTCGGACATGAAAGTCATGTACCGCCGAGTAGTACGAATAAATGCGGTCGCCAGGATGCAGGCTGTGCACACATCACGTAAGGCCCAACGCGACAGCCAATCAGCGAGGCTTTTCGCATTTGAAATCGCTTGTGTGCTGCGGAGGGGCGGGTATGACCTGTCTAGGTGCGTATCAAGTACTGCATTAAAATCCCCACCCAGCAGCCAGGGAAGGCCCACATATGGAGCTAGTACCACAGATAGGTGATCCAAGAACGACGGTTGGTCAACGTTCGGAGCATAGAGGGAGCCTATTAGTATGTGCTGCCCATTGAGCTTCCCACGGATCAAGGTGTACCGTCCGGCGGGGTCAACCACTACATCTGTGTGTGTGAACGGCGTACCCGCCCTTACCCAAATCAAGGTGCCACGGGGGTGTGCGGAATATGTGGTCCCAAAAAGTTGACCCCTCCAGTGAGTACGTAGCTTGTCGAGCTCCGGCCGTGTCATATGGGTCTCCTGAAGGAGGGCGATGGCTGTCCTATGTCGCTGCAAGTAGGCGAAAACAGAATAACGACGTGCCGGCGTGTGCATACCCCTTATATTCCATGTGATCACCGCAGTGTTAGCCATCTGGGGCAAGCAAGGGCTGTGTAGAACTCAGGACCAGGGTCGGGTCGGTCGAGGGGGAAGACCTTGGGTTGGATGTCATGCCGACATGCTGTAACAACAAAGCGAATAAGAAAACTTCGGTGCGCTGCTGGGCGCACCTAACAAAGATCAAGACCTGTGTAACTGCCAGGGCAAACCCCAGAACGGGCGTTCGTCCAAACTACAAACCAAGTGTCTATGGGAAACTAAGCCAGATGGTAGCTAATGGGCGCTCAGGGTGATTGGAACGGTCACAAGTTACTATGACACTGCGCTACCCCCACCTTCACCTTATGTGCCTTCTAAACTGCTAGCAGTGCCGCGCACGCGCGAGCGGTCATATTGCACCGGCCTTTGCCACCCGCCGCTGACTGCTCATAACCTGTGTGTCCCCCTCCCCTCCCCGGCCGCTCAGCACCCCACACGGCCAAGGCGCCCCAGCCGGCCCGCACGTGCTGGCGCGAAGAACCACAATACATCAGACTGGAGAGCAGAGGGATCTACAGTCCACCCCCGCAGCCAGCCTCACTCATTCCACCTCAATCACTTGCACATGTCATTGCCCTAATGTGTCAATGTTCACACAATGATATCAGCTGTCTGAGGTGTCACCACTGGTAGCATTTGATCGTCTGAAAGCATGGCAGCCGGTGAGGAAGATCCACTAGTCTCGGGGTCGCTAAGCTTGCGAACTGCCGCGTCCCCTGGGCTTCTCACGGACCCCAAGGTCGCCACCGCCTCCAGAGACTCCTGACGTTCCAGTCACATCTTCTCTGGACTGGGTGCCGCAACAAGGCCTGACCCATCTCTCCCCGGGTGTCCCTCTGCCGCCTCCGTCGCGCTCTTCTCTCTTGCTGCCTGCCAGTACCTGAGTCCATGGGCCTTTGCCCACTGTGCAGCCCTGTTTCCTCCAGCCAGTCCCAGACATCATAGGGGGCGTCAAAGAAACGCGTCTTCTCCTTGGTGACCACACGAAGGCGCGAAGGGAACAGCAGAGAATACGTGATCTGTAGTTCACGTAGCCGGCGCTTAACCGTCAAGTAGTTGCTCCTCCGCTCCTGGACCGTCGCCGTATAATCCAAGAACAGCATCACCGGGCTACCGCCTACTACAATGGCGCTCAGCTTCCTGGCTTCACGGAGCACCACGTCTATGTCGCGGTAGTTGAGGAGTCTGAAAAGAAAGGGATGCGGCCGGGCCCCGGGGACAGGCCTCCGCGCAGGGACTCTGTGTGCCCGTTCCACTACAAACTGTGGAGAGGGCACCCCTGAAGGGAGAATGTCACGCAGCCATCCCTCGACAAACTGTTCTGGATGCCGTCCCTCCTCGACTTCCACCAGGCCCACCACTCAAACGTTATGGCACTGTGAGCGGCCTTCCGCGTCCTCAGCACGGTCCTCCAGGGCATTAACTCGGTCGAGCAGGTCCTGTAAAGTGGCGGTGTGGCTGTGCACCACCGGCTGAACGTCCTGAAGCGTTTGGCTGTGATGAGCGACAGTGTCCGCCAATTTGCGGTGGTCAGCATGAAGGAGAGTAAAATCCACTTAACTTTGTCGATGCGGGACTCCAAGGAGGTTCTCGTCTGTTCGAGGGTGTTACCCAGCCGGTCCACCGCCGCCAGCATGGCGTCCATTTTGGCTTCCAATGTCGACGCCATCTGCTCTGCACCTCCGCAAGTGCGCCCCAGTACCAGGCCGGGGCCCTCCACCCTCGGCCGGATCTCATTCTGCTTGTTCCGCAACTGCCCTATAGCCAGCTGCTGTGCTGACGGCATTCGCGATCTTCCCCGGCACGCAACAGGTAAGTTCAGTCCCCGGCCCCTGTACGCCAGATCATCGGAGGAGTTAACATCTTTTCTCCACCACCATCGCCGGAGGGGAAGAGGGAAGGGGGCCACGGCGCCCCCGCAGCAGCTATCGTCGTCCCTTGCACAGAGCTCACGCCAGTCGATCGCTGCCAGCCCCCGCCGGTTAACTCACGGGCCTTTCACCGTCTCCTGCATGCGTCCGGCGCAAGGGGATCAGATCCCCACCACAGCTAGTCAGCTCCCCAGGAGGGGCCCCCTCACTAGCGCCGGGTGTCCTCCCCACTTCGGAATGTCTGCAGCTCCCCGATCCTCTGCGACCACACGCCTCAAGAACAACGGCCTTCCGCCAGGCCCCAATCCACCAGTCACTCCGATTCTGGGTCTCAGTAGAGCGCTCCGCAGAGCCGGGGCGGCACGCCTCACTCCAGGCGTACACTCTTCCAAGTCCGCTTCTTCAATTCTGCGCACGGGGGCCCCGCTCCTCTTCCCAGGCCTCCCCGCCGCGTATGCAAAGTTCACTCCAGACCCGGATGCCAGCCGCACATGCCTCACATGGGCCGCTCCGACAGGCGGACGATTAGGCCTCACCGGGGGATCCGAAGCCGATCAGGGTGTCCTGCCACTCCCCATGGCGGCCTCCTCAGGCTTCCCCTCCGACACTGCCGCCATAGTCCGTGGTCCAAAGCGCCTCCCGTGGGCCAGATCCACTGCGTCGATTCTCTCCGCTCCAGCGCTTCTCCTGTGGGATGCCACAGCACAGTCGGCCGCCGGCTTCGCCTTACTTCGCCGTCACCTGTATAAGCCTCAAGGTCTCTGCAGGCCGCCGTCAGCGTGTTTTCCGCCTCGTGGTGTGTGTCCTGTGCGGCCTAGACGCCGCGTGGCGAGCCACGGGCTGGGGTGCCACTCGCAGCCGGCCGCCGCCCACAGTTCGTTCCGCGTCTTCCACAGGGCTGGCTGTCGGAGCTAATATCTCTGGTGACAGACCGTCCCCAGCCCGATTTTTCCCCACAAGGCCGCCGGAGTCCGTCATGTAGCAGCGGGTGACATTCCACAGCCCCGTCTCACGCTGTGGGCAGGAAAATTGTAGGAGAATGGCACCAGGCTGCGGGAGCCTTAGGCGTTAGCAGCCATCTTGTCCGCGTGCCCCCTAGCGCCCCGCCCTCATGGCAAAATTCATTACCGAAACACATCTCACATACATTTTGGTCAGTGGGTTGTTGGGTGGTTGCAGTACCACTGTGTTTTCTATTTCAGCTTTGGCACATTAGCGAGGTGAAAGGAGGTCTAGAACACTGCACTCTATAGTGATAGAAAATCTAATAACGTGTCAGAAAGGAGTTCCCGGGTGGCCACGGATCCAAGCATGGATGAAAAGACCAATGTCATATCTGAGTATAATGAAACCTCTTGGTTTCGCCTAACAAGAAGTCTTTTGTGCACTGCCCAAATGATTTAATTAACCCTGTGGAAAACATATCTAGAATCATCAAGCAGTCACCATCTTTCTGGGCATCAAAGCAGGTGCCCTGGTTCAATGCCGGAGAAAAATTCAGATTAAAATAAAATGGCGTGTATGGTGAGAGAAATGTCATCTGAAGCGTTCAATTTAATGCATCACAGACTTTCAATGTGATACTTCTAGGAGTACTCTATTTTGCATGTAATGATATGTCCTGATTGAGTGTCCACTCGAGGTCTCAAACAGTCCTGCCTTTGATTGCAGCTCTAGGTGTACCCATATCTTAACTCAAGTCCTCTCACTCTCTCCCAGTATGGCCTGAAGCTCTGTAGCTTGGTCACAGACTTCAAGACCTGAGAGAGCCAGACCCCCTCAAGTCTAGGTTAACTTAAGATCTTGTAGGGCACTCCGGGGGCGCTTTCCCTTTCAAATGAAGCTTAGGAGCATTTTCCTTATAATTGTGAGAAATTAATTTGGGATATTAGTTAGTAAAATTTGGTCCAGGTATTCGGCCCGTGGTAAAACATTCATTTTGATAGCATTCATTTTACCCAATCAGGGGTAGTGCTGTCCATCTACAAAGAAGCTCTTTCAAGGCAGCCAGCAAAGGTGCGCAGTTGAATTTATAAATTTGCCAGGTTGGGTGAAAGCTTAACTCAAACACATTTGATAGATGTTGTAGTCAATTGGAAAGAGGTTAGGTCTTGAATCCTGCTCATTGTGTTGTGAGGAAGGTTTAAGTTCAACATTTCTGATTTGGTCTCTAATTTCCAATACGGCCACGTTTTTATATTCTGTACATAATGTTTGCAGTCTGCGGAAGAAGTCCAGAGGATGGACTCCGGGGAGACGTTTATGTTATCAGTATGGCATTCATGTACAGCATTACTCTGGGGTTGTCCGGCCCGAATCTCAGGAGCTTCTACCCCCTCAAAGCATGCATGCACATGGTTCCATGACTATGGCAAACAAAAGGGGTGAGAGAGGGCAACCTTTCTATGTTCACCCATCTAGCTCAAAAGGGTGGGAGGCTCAGTATTTACCAGTTCTTTCGAGACCAGTGACCTATATTCTGGTTTGAGTAAGTATAAAGGAAAAACTAACGCCTAGGGATTAATAATATTTCTACGTTCTGGTGACGAGAAAGATTAATTATCTCCTCCCTTGAGTTATTTTATCCTCAATGTAAACTATGTTATCATTATTCTTAATAGTCATACATGGAAAATCCGACCCAACAATGAGTATATCTTTCCTTAGATCTGTGTCTAAGTATATTTATTGTTTTGTATTTCAACATTAATATATAGAGAGATTAATCTTTCAGACATATATACAAAAACATTTATAATATTTACAATCTTTACTTACAAAAAATCAGAAATCAATAAACATATACATCTATGAAACCCTATATTTCAATTAGGATGCTTATAGGATTAATCTACTCAAGCATTCCTTTCTAATGAAGATCAAACCTATTCGAGAACTTTTGAGATCTTTTTTAATTATGATCTCTACTTTCATAAAAGTACTCTGCTAACGTGAATCCAAAATAATCAATAATTCAACTGAATGTCTTCCAAGTTGTTGACAACGACTTGGAAGACATTCAGTTGAATTATTGATTATTTTAATAAAACCTGATTGGTTGGGGTGAATTAGGACAGGAAGGACTGCCTCTCGTCTTGTGGTCAAACGTTTTGTGTAGATTTTCACATCTATGTTTAAAAGCACTATTTGCCTATATGAAGCCATCCATTTTAGGTTGTTGCCCCTTTTATAGAGAATTCGGGAGTAGTTGTCCTCAGCCATTGTGTGTCCTTAGGTGTGTTTTAAATATGCTAACTACTTTATTTGTTCGGGCACCAGTAATGCTTAGAAGGTTTAGTAAAATCCTCCAGTGAACTCATTGGCCAGGGCTTTATGTAATTTGAGAGTTTTCATGGAGGCCACAATTTCCTCCTCAGTTGTGAGGGCCGCTAAGGCCTCCATGGGATCAGCCACTTAGGAAGCGAGTGTGAGGGTCAAGAGTTAAAAGGATATGCTTGTTGGATTCCAATGCTTATGCCCAAGGCTCCACTATTAGGGAGTCATTCTGTTCTGAGGGACAGTGGTACACAGCACATGCTCTTGATTGGGGGAAATAGGAGTAAGAAGTAGAGAAACACTGGGGGTGTCTTCGGTGGTACAACATCAGCTTCACAGATATTGATAAAGTCTTCAGATACGTATTTACTTGCACATGTCCTCCCACTACGTCCTAGATAAAGGACAGAGGAGACAGTTAAGACAAGGTGGAACCACCTCTAGTCACAACCCCAACTCCAGCCCAGGACTCACTGATTTCTCAGAAAACAAGTGCCGGTAACAGTCCAAGGGTATTGGTAAACTTCCATAAAAATGGAGGGCCTGAGGACAGTGAAGTGGACGAATCAAGGTGGAGCAGCTCTGAAGTCAGAGGAATGTTACATGACAAAGCACCATAGGAACACAGCAGCCAGGTAGGGTCAGAAAGTAACAGGGATGGTTAGACATCAGCTGCAGGAGTGAATAAGTCAAGGAAGGTAGGCAACTGCAGAGGGGAGGAAAGAAGCCAGAAAATACCAAAGGTGCCAAAAAGAAGCAAACAGTGAGCGAGAACTATGAGCGGGACAGCCGCGTAACTCAACTAAACTGCAAGGCAGTCAACCACTGTTTCTGATAGTTCTTAAATTCTCCTGGAAGCTTCCATTTTCCCTGGGGCTTCCCCCTGACAGTGGTCTTGATCTGAAAGATTTGTCTGATTCCTTTGTACCCCAGCTGCCAATGACCAGCCCTCCAAATCCTCCAATCTCGCTTCTCCGTCTTCTTTTCCAAGATCTTTGTCCAAAGGAGGCGGCAAAACCTGACGGGGCAAAATGCATTAACATATCTAAAGGGAAACTGAAAAATCAGCTTGAACAGTATATATGACCACTCAGTCTCCAAAATTTAAAAAGATTTGCTTTCAAGCCAACGGTGTCCACGCCCTTGGCAAAGGACAATAAAAGTGAGGTCTTTGGTTTCTGTGTACAAACATAGTACATTTTGCCATGCATCTGCAAACATTTTGAAATGGTGTTCAACTATGTTTTTGTCAGACATTGTTAGATGACCATAAATGTTGTTTAGAAAAAAGACTAACAGCAATACATTTTATGAGGGAAACAACCATTACAACGTAGTCATTACAACGCATTACCTTTACAATGCGGGTGTTACAACGCAACTTCATTTACATTGCATGCCATTACAACGCAGGCATTACAGCGCATATCACTATAACGCATACCATTACAATGCATATCATTACAACGCATGCCATTACAATGCATTATAAGGTAAGCAATGTTTTTTTTTTTGTTTTAGGGTGGGTATGGGTTTGGGGGTACATGTGAATAGTAATTTTTACCACTACACTATCCAACACTTACCCTACTGTTGCACTCACTGGAGTGGAAATAGTAATTTTACCCCTACACTATCCAAAACGTACCCCTCTGTTACCCTAAAAGTATTTTGCATTGAAATGTATGCGTTGTAATGGTATGCGTTGTAATGGAATGGGTATTTTTTTATACTTGGCCTGGGGAGGAGGGCTGAGGACAGGGTGGTGCGGGTGAGTGGTAGACTCTGGGTCTTTCTTTTAATTTGGGCAGCGTGTAGGGTAATTGTTGAGGGTGGTGGGGTGTTTTTATATCTTTGTGAGAAAGATGATATTATGAAAGACACATCCATTAATCTTTTGCCTCTCCGTAGATGTTGAACCCAAGGGTAGAAGATATTTTGGGGGAGAGGGTCAGGCCATACATAACATGAAATTAAAGATGTATAAAAAGTGTATAACAGATGTTTCCCCTCTGGGTTCTGAGTGTCATAATATACAACTCATTGTAACCCATCCATAAATCTAAATTTATTTGGAAAAAAATACAAGCAAGAAGCTTGGATTTCCTGGACTTTAATGGCCATTTCTATGTGGAAGTAACGAGCTACTCTTCCAATAGCTGCAACAGGAAATAGAGACCAAGGGAGTAAGGCAAGAAGATCGTTTATACCACAGTCGACTCACTCATTCTAAAATGCCAAGAGCCATGTTCACTGATGGAAGCTGAAAGCAAGTGTTTTAAAAGTGTATCAAACAACCAGTAAGGAATTATTGTAAGCCTCCTCCAGAGAGACCCTATCAGCAGCACTGCAAGCTTCCCTCTCACACAGATTACATCACAGCTAGCACTGTTGCAAGCTTCACCCTCACACAGATTATATCACAAACAGCACTATTGTAAACTTCACTCACACAAATTACATCACAGCCAGCCTTGTTGTAAACTTCGCTCTCACACAGGTTACATCACATCCAGCCCTGTTGCAAGCTTCGTGCTCGCACAGATTACATCACAGCCAGACCTGTTGCAAGCTTCCCTCTCACACAGATTACATCACAGCCAGCCCTGTTGTAAACTTCGCTCTCACACAGAATACATCACAGCCAGCCCTGTTGCAAGCTTGGCTCTCGCACAGATTACATAACAGTCAGCACTGTTGCAAGCTTCCCTCTCACACAGATTACATCACAGCCAGTACTGTTGTAGGCTTCCCTCTCACACAGATTACATCACAGCCAGCACTGTTGGAAGCTTCCCTCTCACACAGATTACATCACTGCCAGCCCTGTTGTAAACTTCACTCTCACACAGATTACATCACAGCCAGCCCTGTTGCAAGCTTTCCTCCCACACAGGATACATCACAGCCAGCCCTGTTGTAAACTTTGCTCTCACACAGTTTGCATCACAGCCAGCACTGTTGGAAGCTTCCCTCTCGCACAGATTACATCACAGCCACTACTGTTGTAAGCTTCCCTCTCACACAGATTACATCACAGCCAGCACTGTTGCAAGCTTCCCTCTCACACAGATTACATCACAGCCAGCACTGTTGCAAGCTTCGCTCTCACGCAGATTACATCACAGCCAGCACTATTGTAAACTTCACTCACACAGATTACATCACAGACAGCACTGTTGTAAGATTCCCTCTCACACAGATTACATCACAGCCAGCACTGTTGCAAACTCCACTCTCACACTGATTACATAACAGCCAGCACTGTTGTAAACTTCAATCTCGCACAGATTACATCACAGCCAGCCCTGTTGCAAGCCTCACTCTCACACAGATTACATCACAACCAGCCCTGTTGTAAAATTTGCTCTTGCACAGATTACATTACAGCTAGCACTGTTGTAAACTTCATTTACACAGATTACATCACAGCCAGCCCTGTTGCAAGCTTCGCTCTTGGAAAGATTACATCACAGCCAGCACTGTTGTAAGATTCGCTCTCACAGAGATTACATCACAGCCCGCCCTGTTGTAAAATACACTCTAAAACAGATTACACCACAGCCAGCACTGTTGTAAAATTCGCTCTCACAGAGATTACATCACAGCCAGCGCTGTTGTAAAATACACTCTCAAACAGATTACATAACAGCCAGCACTGTTGTAAACTTCAATCTCGCACAGATTACATCACAGCCACCCCTGTTGTAAACTTCGCTCTCGCACAGATTACATCAGAGCCAGCACTGTTGGAAGCTTCGCTCTCACACAGATTACATCACAGCCAGCACTGTTGCAAGCTTCACTCTCACAGAGATTACATCACAGTTTGCACTGTTGGAAACTTCCCTCTCACGCAGATTACATCACAGCCAGCACTGTTGCAAGCTTCCCTCTCACACAGATTACATCACAGACAGCACTTTTGTAAACTTCGCTCTCACACAGATTACATCACAGCCAGCACTGTTGTAAACTTCCCTCTCACACATATTACATCACAGCCAGCACTGTTGGAAGCTTCGCTCTCACACAGATTACATCACAGCCAGCACTGTGGCAAGCTTCACTCTCACACAGATTACATCACAGCCAGCCCTGTTGTAAAATTCGCTCTCGCACAGATTACATTACAGCTAGCACTGTTGTAAACTTCATTTACACAGATTACATCACAGCCAGCCCTGTTGTAAACTTTGCTCTAACAAAGATTACATCACAGTCAGCACTGTTGTAAAATTCGCTCTCACAGAGATTACATCACAGCCAACCCTGTTGTAAAATACACTCTAGAACAGATTACATCACAGCCAGCACTGTTGTAAAATTCGCTCTCACAGAGATTACATCACAGCCAGTGCTGTAGTAAAATACACTCTCACACAGATTACATAACAGCCAGCACTGTTGTAAACTTCAATCTCGCACAGATTACATCACAGCCAGCCCTGTTGTAAACTTCGCTCTCGCACAGATTACATCAGAGCCAGCACTGTTGGAAGCTTCGCTCTCAGACAGATTACATCACAGCCAGCACTGTTGCAAGCTTCACTCTCACAGAGATTACATCACAGTTTGCACTGTTGGAAACTTCCCTCTCACTCAGATTACATCACAGCCATCACTGTTGCAAGCTTCCCTCTCACACAGATTACATCACAGACAGCACTTTTGTAAACTTCGCTCTCACGCAGATTACATCACAGCCAGCACTGTTGTAAGCTTCCCTCTCACACATATTACATCACAGCCAGCACTGTTGGAAGCTTCGCTCTCACACAGATTACATCACAGCCAGCACTGTGGCAAGCTTCCCTCTCACACATATTACATCACAGCCAGCACTGTTGTAAACTTCGGTCTCACACAGATTACATCACAGATAGCCCTGTTGCAAGCTTCGCTGTCACAGAGATTTCATCACAGCCAGCACTGTTGCAAGCTTCACTCTCACACAGATTACATCACAGTCAGCACTACTGCAAGCTTCCCTCTCACACAGATTACATCACAGACAACACTGTTGTAAACTTCGCTCTCATACAGATTATATCGCAACCAGCACTGTTGCAAGCTTCGCTCTCACGCAGATCACATCACAGCCACCCCTGTTGTAAGCTTTGCTCTCGCACAGATTACATTACAGCTAGCACTGTTGCAAGCTTCAGTCTCACACAGATTACATCACAGCCAGCCCTGTTGTAAGATTCGCTCTCGCACAGATTACATTACAGCTAGCACTGCTGTAAACTTCATTTACACAGATTACTTCACAGCCAGCCCTGTTGCAAGCTTTGCTCTTGGAAAGATTACATCACAGCCAGCACTGTTGTAAGATTCGCTCTCACAGAGATTACATCACAGTCAGCCCTGTTGTAAAATACACTCTTGAACAGATTATATCTCAGCCAGCACTGTTGTAAACTTCGCTCTCACACAGATAACATCACAGCTAGCCCTGTTGCAAGTTTCGCTCTCACAGAGATTACATCACAGCCAGCACTGTTGCAAGCTTCACTCTCACAGAGATTACATCACAGCCAGCACTGTTGCAATTTTAGCTCTCGCACATTACATCACAGCTAGCACTGTTGTAAACTTCATTTACACAGATTACATCACAGCCAGCCATGTTGTAAACTTCGCTCTCACACAGTTTACATCACAGCCAGCACTGTTGTAAGCTTCCCTCTCACACAGATTACATCACAGCCAGCACTGTTGGAAGCTTCGCTCTCACACAGATTACATCACAGCTAGCACTGTTGCAAGCTTCACTCTCACACAGATCACATCAAAGCCAGCACTGTTACAAGCTTCACTCTCACACAGATTACATCACAGCCAGCCCCATTGCAAACTTCACTCTTGCACAGATAACTTCACATCCAGCACTGTTGTAAACTTCATTTACACAGAATACATCACAGCCAGCACTGTTGCAAGCTTCGCTCTCACACAGATTACATCACAGCCAGCACTGTTGCTAGCTTGGCGCTCACACAGATTACATCACAGACAACACTGTTGTAAACTTCGCTCTCATACAGATTATATCACAACCAGCACTGTTGCAAGCTTTGCTCTGACACAGATTACATCACAGCCATCCCTGTTGTAAGCTTTGCTCTTGCACAGATTACATTACAGCTAGCACTGTTGCAAGCTTCAGTCTCACACAGATTACATCACAGCCAGCCCTGTTGTAAAATTCGCTCTCGCACAGATTACATTACAGCTAGCACAGTTGTAAACTTTATTTACACAGATTACATCACAGCCAGCCCTGTTGTAAGCTTCACTCTCGCAAAGATTACATCACATCCAGCACTGTTGTAAAATTTGTTCTCACAGAGATTACATCACAGCCAACCCTGTTGTAAAATACACTCAAGAACAGATTATATCACAGCCAGCACTGTTGTAAGCTTCGCTCTCACACAGATTACATCACAGCTAGCCCTGTTGCAATCTTCGCTCTCACAGAGATTACATCACAGCCAGCACTGTGGCAAGCTTCACTCTCACACAGATTACATCACAGCCAGCTGTGTTGTAAACTTCACTCTTGCACAGATTACATCACATCCAGCACTATTGTAAACTTCATTTACACAGAGTACATCACAGACAGCACTGTTGCAAGCTTCGCCCTCACACAGATTACATCACAGCCAGCACTGTTGCTATCTTCCCTCTCAGAGAGATTACATCACAGACAATAAACTTCGCTCTCATACAGATTATATCACAACCAGCACTGTTGCAAGCTTCGCTCTCACACAGATTACATCACAGCTATCCCTGTTGTAAACTTCGCTCTCACACAGATAGCATTACAGCTAGCACTTCTGCAAGCTTCACTCTCACAGAGATTACATCACAGCCAGCACTGTTGTAAACTTCAATCTTGCACAGATTACATCACAGCCAGCCCTGTTGCAAGCTTCATTTACACAGATTACGTCACAGCCAGCCATTGTAAACTTCGCTCTCGCACAGATTACATCGCAGCCAGCACTATTGTAAGATTCGCTCTCGCACAGATTACATCACAGCCAGCCCTGTTGCAAGCTTCGCTCTCACCGAGATTACATCACAGGCAGCACTGTTGCAAGCTTCACTCTCACAGAGATTACATCACAGCCAGCACTGTTGTAAACTTTGGTCTTGCACAGATTACATCACAGCCAGCACTGTTGCAAGCTTCGCTCTCACACAGATTACATCAGAGCCAGCCCTGTTGGAAGCTTCGCTCTCGCACAGATTACATCACAGCCAGCACTGTTGAAACTTCGGTCTCACAGAGATTACATCACAGTCAGCCCTGTTGCAAGCTTCCCTCTCACATAGATTACGTCACAGCCAGCCATGTTGTAAACTTCGCTCTCGCACAGAATAAATCATAGCCAGCACTGTTGTAAACTTCATTTACACAGAATACATCACAGCCAGCGCTGTTGCAAGCTTCGCTCTCACACAGATTACATCACAGCCAGCCATGCTGTAAACTTCGCTCTCGCACAGAATAAATCATAGCCAGCACTGTTGTAAGCTTCATTTACACAGAATACATCACAGCCAGCGCTGTTGCAAGCTTCGCTCTCACACAGATTACATTACAGCAAACACTGCTGTAAACATGCGCTCTCACACAGATTACATCACTGGCAGTACTATTGTAAACTTCGCTCTCGCACAGATTACATCACAGCCAGCACTGCTGTAAACTTTGCTCTCACACAAATTACATCACAGCCAGCACTGATGCAAGCTTCGCTCTCACAGAGATTACATCACAGTCAGCCCTGTTGCAAGCATCACTCTCACACAGATTTCATAACGGCCAGCTCTGTTGTAAGCTTCATTTACATAGATGACATCACAGCCAGCTCTGTTGTAAGATTCGCTCTCACACAGATTACATCACAGCCAGCAGTGTTGTAAAATTTGCTCTCGCACAGATTACATCACAGCCAGCCCTGTTGCAAGCTTCGCCTTCACAGAGATTACACCACAGTCAGCCCTGTTGCAAGCTTCACTCTCACACAGATTACATCACAGCAAACACTGTTGTAAACTGCTGGCACACAACAGGCACGGCATTGCCAGTAGTGACACAAGCTTCATTCTCTCACAAACAGAGACAGCACAGGCAGCAATAATGAAAGATCAACTCTCACAAAAAACCGGTCCAGCAGAGATAGCACAAATACAAGCTTTACTTACAGATAGAACACATTTTGTAATGGCAGCAGTGGAAGAAGCTTCATGTGCACACACACACACACACACACACACATGAAATAGGCACAGTACGTAAAACATCTCTGCACGATTCACTCATAGTCATATAAAAGCTTCAGTATGAGCGGAAGCAATGCACGCGCGTGTTTGCACACACACGTGCATACACAGACACACACAGAGCAAGGCACAGCCTATAGCCATGCAAGCTGCTCTCTCTCAAATAAAAGGTTCAATATAGGCAGAATGTGCAAGCTTCCACTACATACAGCACTGGAGGAATCGGTGTAAGCGCCCATCACAAACTGAAGAAGCATAGCATGGACAACTGCCTTCACACATAGTACAGGATACAGCACCAGGGAGTTCAAGCCGTAGGAAGACACCGTCTTTGTGCAGCTGTCATGAACCAGGGATACTCCTTACCCAGGTGGATAAGATCCTCCTGTTTCTTTCTGAGTTGGAGGGGAGGAAAGGCGAGCATTTATGAACAGTGTCTCCAGGAGACAGGTGGCATCCCAGCTCAGTCTGAGACACAGATCGACAACTAGAAGCATCCATCATGGGCAGTGATGGAAAGAAGGGGGTCCAGGAGTTACTACTGAGCCAGACCCAGGCTGGCCCAGCAGCGTCTGCACGTGTGTGCTTTGAGGTCAGAGAGGGAACCTGCAGGGGGCGAGGGAGGATTCTTACGTTCACTTCCATCTGAGCCCTACACATGCACTTCACTTGTCGGTCCATCCGCACTCTATGTGCATGAGTCATAACTTGGGTGTAGCTGAAGCAGTGGCGTAGCTAGAGCTTCTGGCGCCCGGGGCTATCCCTCAGATTGCCGCCCATGGCCAGTAGCAAGGGGCGGGCGGAGCTGGGGAAAAAGGACGGCGAGCAGCGGGGGTGGATTGGCAGGGTTTAAGTTACGACACCACTCTCTACTCCACTGCAGGTGAAAGCAAAGGTCGGAGCTGAGTTTGCTGCGTGCGTCCACCCACTATTCTAAAGGTGAACGCCGTCCACCCTGCCAAGAAGTTGGGCCACACAAAAATATGCTGAACTTGTCCCGGTATCATTTTCAGACTCCTGGACAAGTTACACTCATTGTGAGATCCTCTGCTGGCTTCTTGTGAGGCATAAAATACCCCATTGATTGTACACCGCTCTATCTAATCTTTCTCTCCTCTTTGTATCAGGGATTCACTTTAATAATACAGCACAATGTTAACTTTGCACGCCACAAATAAACATTTGCTGAATGTCCTCAGGAATAAAGTAGCTTCCTTTTGGGACAGGGCCTTCTAATTTGCATTGGCTAGAGAATGACCTTCCCCTATTGTGCATAAAAAAAACTTAAGACTTGTATGTAATCTGTATTGTATCATTTTGATCTATAATTCTCTATGATTTGCCTTGTTTTTATTACACTGTTTTTTCCTATTAAGTTGTTCTATAGTGCCAGGAATCCAAGGTATTCATGCTTGTATTAATAAACCATAGCAGCATAACATCAAATGTGAACTGAGCTCTCGGAGAGCGGCCAGCTGCTGTTTGCTCTCCCAATTCTCAGCTCGCAGTTTTGAACTGAGCACAAAGAGAACTGTGAACAGTTCACAGCTCACTGAGTGCTCAGTTCACAATTGCAATAAGCGTTTTGAAAGAGCTATGGGTTGTTCTCAGCTGAGGAAATCCTGAGGAGGTCATGAGGGAGAGCCCAAGAAGTGTCACTTGCATGATACTCCCACCTCAGAAACCTCCAATTCCCATCAAAGAGACATTACAAAGAAATATACTCTATTTTGAGAACGATAACATTTAGAAAGGGATTTGGAAAGAAAATAATGTGTATTAATGAGCCCTTGTAAGACTAAGGAGAGATAAAGGAGGGCCCTGAAGCAGGCCTGGCATATAAGTAACGATCGGGCGTGCAGTGGCCCACCCGAATGTATCCTTGGCCCACCCGAATAAAAATTCCTGTAACAGGGCCTGTTGGGAAGAAGCACTGTGCGGCAACACGCATGTCATGGGTTCAAATACCGGTAAGGTGGGCAAATCGTTTGAATCTGGGCAGAAGTAACTATCATTCAAGCGCCTTGGGACAATTTTCTGTTTGTGCGCGATATGACGACAGAACATTTGCGGTCATCCAAAAGGTGACTAAACATGGAGCCGAAAAACAATTTCATCCACACACTTTTGCAAACAATCCCCTCTAACCCAGGATAAAAGAGTATCGCGCGCCACAAGGAGAGGCCCTTGCGTATTCCCGCCATTCTACGTTCCACTCCATCCGTTCAGTGGAGAATGGTTTGATTTCTCACAAAAAGTACGCACCGTTATCGCCATTGGCTAAATCTGTGACTTGAGCAACACCTACAGGCTATGTTCAAATTATGACTACGACTGCCATGATTCCAAGCACAAGTTCAAGTGATATGGTCAAATGCTATGTGGCCACACTTCCAGCTTGTCTTGCCTTTTTGGCCGCATTCTAGGAATTGTAGTTGCGTTTTAAACATTGAAAGTGTGTGCCAAAAATATTATCTTAATAGCCAAAACTGGTTGGCGGTGTCGCACATGACAGGCACTAGTTGGTACATATACATTTGTACTCTTATAATTTAAAATTTATAACGCCGTACATAACAAGTGTTATTAGTGCACTAGTCAATAAGGAACTCTATTTATCGACCCAGAAGTAAATATAGTGTGGACCCCGACGTGATTAATACTAATCAGCTGCTGATAATACAGTCGAGCAGAGAATTGTAGCGCGCTGCAATGATGCATTTTACTCAGATAATGTGCAGATGGCTTGCATTCGTGCAAACATTGATCAGATCAAATGCTCTTTTGGACAAGTTTTGCTGTTTGCTTTTAAGGGAATGGCTCAAGGGGGTTGCTCGTGTCAATATTATGTCAACTGATGAACCAGGGTAAAAAGGGATAACAAATAAATTCCAAGATGCAACCTATGTTCATAAATCATTTTATGCAAAGGTTTTTCAGAAATAAAAACAGAACACAAAATAACAAAACAAAAACTGATTATAAAATTATAGGAAAGAAGGAGAGAAAATATATTGGTTACATTTCTTGTTACGCAAACAAGGCAAATCAGAGAAAATTCAGTATGCCCCACATGCAAAAACCTGTGCGTGCTATGGACTGCTATAACGCCTGGTTGCTCAAACGCTTGAACGCCATTGGCGACGAGGCAGTCACCCACTCTGCTGTTCACATACAGTGGAAGAGCTGCGCGCTCAACAGACATCCAATGAAAGCACTTCCTACCCAGTAACACTGTGGTTAAGGGAAAGGAAACAGACCGGACATCCGACCCGTGTGAAATGCAGACAGTGTCTGCAGCAGATCTGTATTTCCCGGCACGAGACTCCTCCACTCAGAAGAGAGCGCACGTGGTGGTGTGCGGCGTGCGCGATAGTGTGCATCACCGCTGCAGCGCGGGCTGGCCAAAAATTATGCCCAGGGCCGTCATTGGTAGCGCTTGATGCTCGCTACAAGATTGATGGCCCTGGGACCACATAAACAGTACGCCGGCGCCGCACCACCACCAAGTTAGGTGGAGGTGGTGCAGAATTTTGTGTGGTGCGGCATTTGGGTGCAAGCAGGTGAGCTTGTACTTACAGTTACACGTGTGGTGTACTGGCTGCTCAGCGACAGCACCAGTGCCACGCAGCTGCCGCTGGCCACCACGAAAATAGTGCTACGCCACTGATTTCACTGCGCCACTTCTACAACTTGACTGCATCACAATCCTTCCGCCTGCTTCAAGCAGGCGTAAGGACTGACGCAGGGCCTTTCACGTGGGACTCGCCCATGGTCAATGGCACATTGCTAGAGTTGCCTCAAGTTTCTGGCACACTCCAGCAATGCGTCATTACTGTGCCAACAGATACGTCAGGATTCCTGACGTATCTGTTGACTACCTGGGACATGGAGCTCCATACAGTAAATACGACGCATCCACTGTGTTGCAAGGAGGGCGCAATGAAAAGTGTTGCATCGCTGTTTTTAACCAGCGATGCCACACTTTTCATAAACGAGGCCCTAAATTATTATCAATGGTTGTTTACAAAATGTACCTAGAAACGCTGCCTTTGTCACAGCTTTCCCCAAAGGAGTGCTGAGGGGGAGCACACAATACCACGTCTAATTACATTCATGTGTGTTTACTTTTCAGCAGTTTTATTGGAGAGCATTTAACACATATTTACTGAAAGTAGCAGTGTCCCTTGCTCACTGTGTTTTAAAATGTGCCATTTCCAATATATTATTACAAACAGTTGTAAATATAGAATAATAACAGTTAAAAAATACTTCAAAATGTGCAACATTCTTTTAAATCTCACCATATTATGTCTTTCATTAAAAGATATTGTGAGGGATCGAAACCCATGCCCATCACCAAGACCCAAGTGTTGTTATTGGGGATCGTGCACCCCCAAAACACCTACCTCCGGCTACAGGCTTTTTCTGCACCCTCTTCCCCTCTGTCTGCACCATCTCGCCCTCTGCCTGCACCATCTCGCCCTCTGCCTGCACCATATAACTCTGTCTGCACCATCTCACCCTCTGCCTGCGCCATCTCACCCTCTGCCTGCGCCATCTCACCCTCTGCCTGCGCCATCTTACCCCCTGTCCGCACCATCTCTCTTTGCCTGCAGAAATCTCCCCCTCTGCCTGCACCATATAACTCTCTGACTGCACCATCTCACCCTCTGCCTGCATCATCTCATCGGACCCTCTGCCTGCACCATCTCCCCCTCTGCCTTCACCACCTCCCCTCTGCCTGCACCATCTCACTCTCTGCCTGCACCATCTCACTCTCTGCCTGCACCATCTCACTCTCTGCCTGCACCATCTCTCCCTCTGCCTGCACCATCTCTCCCTCTGCCTGCACCATCTCTCCCTCTGCCTGCACCATCTCACCCTCTGCCTGAACCATCTCACCCTCTGCCTGCACCATCTCTCCCTCTGTCTGCGCCACATCACCCTCTGTCTGCGCCACATCACCCTCTGCCTGCACCATCTCCCCTTTGCTTGCACCATCTCCCCCTCTGCTGGCAGCATCTCCCGCTTGCCTGCGCTACATTACCCTCTGCCTGCATCATCTCACTCTTGGCCTGTACCATCTCTCCCTCTGCTGGCACCATCTCACCCTCTTCCTGCACCACGTCCCCCTTCCCTGCACCATCTCGCCCTCTGAGAGCACCATATAACTCTCTGACTGCACCATCCCACCCTCTGCCTGCATCATCTCATCGCACCCTCTGCCTGCACCATCTCCCCCTCTGCCTTCACCACCTCCCCTCTGCCTGCACCATCTCACTCTCTGCCTGCACCATCTCACTCTCTGCCTGCACCATCTCACTCTCTGCCTGCACCATCTCTCCCTCTGCCTGCACCATCTCTCCCTCTGCCTGCACCATCTCTCCCTCTGCCTGCACCATCTCACCCTCTGCCTGAACCATCTCACCCTCTGCCTGCACCATCTCTCCCTCTGTCTGCGCCACATCACCCTCTGTCTGCGCCACATCACCCTCTGTCTGCGCCACATCACCCTCTGCCTGCACCATCTCCCCTTTGCTTGCACCATCTCCCCCTCTGCTGGCAGCATCTCCCGCTTGCCTGCGCTACATTACCCTCTGCCTGCATCATCTCACTCTTGGCCTGTACCATCTCTCCCTCTGCTGGCACCATCTCACCCTCTTCCTGCACCACGTCCCCCTTCCCTGCACCATCTCGCCCTCTGAGAGCACCATATAACTCTCTGACTGCACCATCCCACCCTCTGCCTGCATCATCTCATCGCACCCTCTGCCTGCACCATCTCCCCCTCTGCCTTCACCACCTCCCCTCTGCCTGCACCATCTCACTCTCTGCCTGCACCATCTCACTCTCTGCCTGCACCATCTCACTCTCTGCCTGCACCATCTCTCCCTCTGCCTGCACCATCTCTCCCTCTGCCTGCTTGCACCATCTCTCCCTCTGCCTGCTTGCACCATCTCTCCCTCTGCCTGCACCATCTCTCCCTCTGCCTGCACCATCTCACCCTCTGCCTGCACCATCTCACCCTCTGCCTGCACCATCTCTCCCTCTGTCTGCGCCACATCACCCTCTGTCTGCGCCACATCACCCTCTGTCTGCGCCACATCACCCTCTGCCTGCACCATCTCCCCTTTGCTTGCACCATCTCCCCCTCTGCTGGCAGCATCTACCGCTTGCCTGCGCTACATTACCCTCTGCCTGCATCATCTCAATCTTGGCCTGTACCATCTCTCCCTCTGCTGGCACCATCTCACCCTCTTCCTGCACCACGCCCCCCTTCCCTGCACCATCTCGCCCTCTGAGGGCACCGTGTCACCATCTGTCTGCACCAACCCCCCCTGTGCCTGCACCATCTCACCCTCTGCACATCTTCCCCTCTGTCTGCACCATTGAACCCTCGGTCTGCGCCATCTCTCCCTCTGCCTGCACCATCTCACCCTCTGCAAATCTAGCCTCTGCCTGCACCATTTTCCCCTCTGCCTGTCCTGTCTCGCCCTCTGCCTGCTGCACCATCTCACCCCCTGCACATCTCCCCCTCTGCGTGCACCATCTCCCCCTCTGCCTGCACCGCCTCCCCTTGTGTCTGCTTCTCTTGTAACCCTATTACCTTCTATCCACCCCCACCGATGCTTTCTGTCTCCCAGTTCACAGCTCTTCTCAATGTGGCGGAAAATAAACTCTCGTGAAATGTGCTTTGAATTCGTGCACGCGATACTGAAAAGTTTAAATAAACAGAGAAGACACACTCACCCTCACCTTCACTCTGCCTTCGAACACACCGCAGGGACTGGGGAGGACTGGTCAGGCTGGGAGCAGGAAGAGTCTAAAACGAGGGGGTTTATGGAGAAGGGAAAGATAGGCATGTAGCTTTGCTTGCAGTAGACACCGCGGGGCTGGCCACAAATTGTTCCCAGGGCCGTCATTGGTAGCGCTTTACGCTCGCTACAAGATTGACGGCCCTGGGACCCACATAAACAGTAAGCCGGGCCCGGCGCCGCACCACCACCAAGTTAGGTGGAGCAGCATTTTGTGTGGTGCGGCATTTGGGTGCAAGCAGGTGCGCTTGGGAGATTAAGGGGGGAGAGGGGGGCAAGCCGACACCAAACTCCTTTATTGTGTGTGAAAAAGGCCGCTTTATTGAAACAGGTGCATATCACAATTTAACTCCTTGGCCACTGCCTTACAAAACTAACGCCTCGCTATACAATAACCTCCTGACCCCTTGTGTTTTCCCCCCACCCCTACGATCCCCACATCATTTCCCCCATCCCCCAAAATACAACATAACATTCCATAACCAACATATAACCCAATCCTACACCATGTAACCTTTCCCAACTCCCAAACTCCCCTGACCGTAACCCCTACCTGCCTTTAGTGCAACTGTAACTAACCAACCTCTAATCTAAACTTATCCAACCTGTCTACCCTTTACCTGTCCCTGGACCCACATTACCAAACCTCTAACAACAAACTCTAGCCAATCCCGGCCAACTGTCAACCACCCCGCTTGCACCTGCTCCAAGCGACAATACATCCAACAGCCCCTATGTACCTGTTCCAACAAATGCTGCCCCCAAAAACCCGCAAAAGTGCAGACCCAAAACCCCTTGAAACAGGCCCCCTAAACCCCTCTAACCATAGGGAGGGAGGGTGGGGAAAAACTTTAACTAGCGCACCCAGCCACCAGGTCACCAAGCCTAAAATGGTGGCTGGGAATCGCGCGTTTTGTATATATACCCCTTGGGCTACTACCCCTGGATTTGGGCTACATTTGGGCTATCCTTCAAATGTAGCCCAATTATTTACAAAATGGCCGTTCGGCCACGCCCCCCTCTCCCCCCTCCCAACCTGCCCGGGCGGCAGACCTCGCGGTGCTCGGCTGCCCCCCAGGCTCCCATTGGGAGATTAAGGGGGGAGAGGGGGGCAAGCCGACACCAAACTCCTTTATTGTGTGTGAAAAAGGCCGCTTTATTGAAACAGGTGCATATCACAATTTAACTCCTTGGCCACTGCCTTACAAAACTAACGCCTCGCTATACAATAACCTCCTGACCCCTTGTGTTTTCCCCCCACCCCTACGATCCCCACATCATTTCCCCCATCCCCCAAAATACAACATAACATTCCATAACCAACATATAACCCAATCCTACACCATGTAACCTTTCCCAACTCCCAAACTCCCCTGACCGTAACCCCTACCTGCCTTTAGTGCAACTGTAACTAACCAACCTCTAATCTAAACTTATCCAACCTGTCTACCCTTTACCTGTCCCTGGACCCACATTACCAAACCTCTAACAACAAACTCTAGCCAATCCCGGCCAACTGTCAACCACCCCGCCACCCAGGAAAAGGGGGGAAGTGTCGGCGACTGCGCCTCTTCCTCCCCTTTTTCTGCCCCCCCACGCACCGCGACCCCGCATGACCTAACGCCTATAAACTCCCAACAGACGCGCCAACACTTCTCTCAACTCCAAAAGATACAGATCCATTCCCATCCTGGACAAGTGCACCCCGTCATCCCTGAACATCTCCCGCGCATCGTATCGAATGTCCCCGTGCGCCACGCGGTCCATCCCCAAATGCCGACAAAACCTCACCATCTCCGTATTAAGTTTCCGTCGCGCCTTATCTACCGCACCTGGGTTCACCGCCCCCCTCCAACTCCTCCGGGGGACAAACTCCGTCCACACAATCGAACAACCCGCCCATCTCTCTTTGATCAAAGCCAGATCCTTCTTCATTGCCCGCATTAGTGCCAAACCCGTCTCCCTTACCATGTCGTTCTCCCCCAAATGAAGAACCAATACATCTGGGCACCGACCCGCCCTTAAGATCTCATTCAACACCGGCACCAGTTCCTTCCAACGCATCCCCCCCCTACCCCTCCACCCCACAGAGAACACATCTTTATTAAAACCCAACTGTTCCCCAAAATAGCTCTCCTGCGCCTGCAATTGGGCCCTCCTCACGAACGAGTGCCCCACAATCCAGATAGACATTTCTCGGGCCAGGGGTCCCATAACCGAACCTGAAAAGAAAAACAAGAATGAAAACCTATCCCCAACCTCTGAAAAAGCTCCACTGTCCTGTGTAAAGTCCCTCTTTTGCCTGTTTTTTTTTTTTTTTTTTTTTATAATGGCGCCCCACCCCCCGGCTCGCTGCGCACATAACGCTGGTAGCAATTTGAAGACCATCTTCCCAACTTCATGATTTCGTCCCTGTCCCAGCCCCTCGCATGCGCCTCCGACGCTGCCCCGATGCGAAACGAGTGCGTGCCAAAACCCTTTTCCTCGACCCCCAAAGTCCTAAGTGCTTTCCTCAGTACTGCCAGCAATTGTGAAGCTTTAACGCCTCGCCCCTGCTGATGGGAGAAGACCAGTCCCCCCAGACCCCCAGCGCACGCCCTCCACCGCCTACCCCAGCGGAACGGACACACCCCCGGGGATCGCCCTTTCTTCAACGTAACCCACTTCCCCCGACTCTTCTGGTCTGTCTTTGCCTTTCGCAGCCAAATGCTCACTACCCGATCCCCAAATGATACCTCCTCCCAGGTCAAACCCCGGTCCCCTTTCGACCCCAGCAGCTCTGATACCCGAAACGCCCCAAAAAACATCCAAGACATGAGTGTGGCGAACAGCAAGGCCTCCCCACCGTCCCAACACACCGCTGGCAGAACCCCTATCACCCTACCTAAGAGTTCCCAGGACAGAGGCCTCCGCACCCCGGCCACTCTCCCACATTCCCGCGCCCAGCCTTCCAAAATCCGCGCCCCCAGCTCCCCCGCGGATGGCGCATAACCCCACAACAATTTGCCGACGAACGCAACCCCCGCCAATTTGCCCACTATAGTCACCCTTGTCAAACCCCTCTCCACCAAATCCAGAATAAATTGCACCACGTCCTCCCGTCTCCCCGCCTCCGAAGCCCGCCATCTCGCCCCTGAGTGAACAAACTCCTCCCATGCCGCCCTGTATGCTAGTTTCGTTGACCGCGCCAATGAACCTAGAACCAATTGTAGCATCCGGTATTGCCTACTTCCCAGAGTTGGTTCGGCATCCTGGTCGGGTTCACGTCCGCGTCCTTGGCGAGCCCACGGAATCTCCCCCACTGTGAACGAGACAAGGCATCCGCAATGTCATTGTCCACACCTGGCACATGCACCGCGCGAAACGCAATATCATGCCTCAAACACCCCAGCACAAAAACCCGCAACAGCTTAAGCACCTGCGCATCCCGCGCCGACTGCCTGTTCACCACCTGTACCACTGCCATGTTGTCTATCCTGAACGTGACTTTTTTGTGGGCCAGCAAAACCCCCCACAGTGTGACTGCCACCACTAAGGGAAAAAATTCCAAAAACGCGATGCTCCTGCCTCCCTCCAACCAGTCCTCGGGCCAGGGCTCCGCACACCATCTCCCCTGCCAATACAGACCAAATCCCTTGCTCCCCGCTGCATCCGAGAAAATCTGTACGTCCCATACCATGTCCACTTCCCTCACCAAAGGCACCCCATTGAACTGGTGCAGAAAAAACTGCCACATGCGCAAGTCCTCTCTCACCCCTGCTGACAACCTCACATGATGGTGCGGAGGCCTCTGCCCCTCCAGTGCGCGCCCCAGTCGCCTGCAGAAAGTCCGCCCTACTCTGACCACCCTACAAGCAAAATTGAGATGTCCCAGCAACACCTGTATGTCCCTGACCGTCACCTTCTGTCGTGCCAACACCTCGGTCAGCAAACTCAACATGTTCCGTTTCTTTTCCTCCGGGAGGCGCGCCTCCATGCGTACCGAATCCAATTCAATACCAAGGAATGCCAGTGCCGTACTGGGGCCCTGTGTTTTTTCCGGGGCCAGCGGCACGCCCATGTCCCCCATGATCTCATGGAAGCTGTCCAGACCCTGCTGGCAGTCCGCGGAGTCTGAGGTGCCGACAAGGAAGAAGTCATCCAAGTAATGTGTTACACCTTGGTGACCCGTTCGTTCCGTAAACAACCATTGTAGGAACGTGCTGAAGCATTCAAAAAGTGCGCAGGACATGGAGCAGCCCATCGGCAATGCCTTGTCCACATACCAGTGACCGCCGAATTGTATGCCTAACAGATCCCAGTCATCTGGATGCACTGGCAGCAACCGGAAAGCTGACTTGATGTCGCACTTTGCCATCTGAGCCTTTGCGCCCGCGGACACCACCAGTGCCATGGCCACGTCAACCGATGAATAGGACACAGTGGCCGCGTTTTCCGCAATAAAATCGTTGACCGACCCACCTTCTGGCCATGACAAATGCTGAATGAGGCGAAACTGGCCTACCTCCTTTTTAGGCACCACCCCAATGGGTGACACAATCAGATTGGGCAAGGGCCACTCGCAAAATGGTCCCGCCATGCGGCCCTCTTGCACCTCCTTGTCTAGTTTTGCCTGTACCACTTGTGGATGCTCCCTTGCTGATCGCAAATTATCTGCCCATCTCCGGACCCTCGGCCCCTCGTACCCCAATCTGAACCCCTCTTGAAACCCCAATCTCAGTGTTTCCGCCGCCGCCCTGTCCGGATAGGCCCCCAACGCCCCCATCAACTGCTCTACCCTAACCGGAGTATGAGCCCTTCGCCCCAGCCCCTCTCGCCCCCCTCCCTCCCCCCCCCTGCTGTGACTGCTGCTGGGCTCCAGCCTTAGGGGCTCCCGACTGCCAATGCTGCCCGCTCTGGCCCGGACCTTGTGTCCCCCAACACTTGACCAGCGGGTGTCGCTTGCCGCAGCCCGAGCATTCGTGCCGAAACTTACAATATTCTCTCGTGCATAGGCCTTTGTTAAAGTCCCAGCAAGCCCCTTTATCTCCTGTCGTCCCTCTGCCGGCTCCCCCCACCCCCCCGCGGGTGGGACCCCCTCGAAAGGGCTGGTACACAAGCGGCAGCCCGCTGGCAGTAAAGATAGTCTTCCCCGACCCCGCCAGGCCCATGGTATGCTGCCATAAATCCGTATCCAGCTCTCCCCATTTTGCCTCCGCATCCCATGCCATGCGCGCCCTGAATTCCTCATCATACTGAGCCCAGGCATATCCACCCCCCGTAATCTGTGCCTTCCTAATGACGTCCATGTATTTGAACATGGCCACTGACCTCTCCGGAAACTTCTCGCAATACACGCTGGCATATATCAGAAAAGCCGCTGTCCAGTTTTCTATTGTCAGCGGCACCTTAGGCCTCTTTGCGAGCTCAAATTCCTCTTCCTTCGAACCCTCTTTCGCCCTGACCTCCCTGTGCAGGAGTTTGAGTATCTCCACATACTCCCCTTTCCAGATCCGTTCCTTTGTAGCCAACATCAAGTGCGCCCCCAAGGGCTTGGTCACTCCCATATATGGTAACCGCTTTACCTTCAATTCCTTACTCTCCAGTTTTGTCTCCTCTGCCTTTGCGTCCCCTGTTCCCTTCTCACTTGTCCCCTCCTTCTTGGTCTGCCCGCTGTCGCCCTGCCCTACGCCGTCCGTGCCCACTGCCACATCAACCACATACGTACCTTTGCGCAATCTTTCCCCTACGTCCCCCTCCGCCCCCACCCCCCCCACCCCTCTCGACACCATCCTTGGCCGCCCGAGCAAATGTGCATTACCTGGCGCCAATGTCTCCGTCCGTCGCTCCTCCCGGCGTCCAGGCCTGGGGGCCGAGCTGCTTTCCCACCTGGATGTCCGACCCGTGGGCTGCGCCTGGCGTCGTGACACCTGTAAGAAACTATCCACAACATTACTCGGCCCCCCGTCCCTACCGTCTCCCACCTCACGCAACTCTCCTTCCTCCATACTCTCCTCCTCATAGTCCAAAGTCTCCTGCCCCGCACCCCCAGCGCTGCCCGCTGGTGGTGCCACCTGTCTCCGTGATACAAACAAAATTTCCTCTCCAGCGTTCCTCTGGCGCTGTCCCCCGGGGCGCTGTGACCCCGTGGGTGTTGGGGCTGGCGAGCCCGTCACGGGCCTACTTGTGCCAGCCGCGGCGGGATCCCTCGCTGGTACTGGGCACGCCGCCCGAGGCTCCACCCTCCCTTCTCCTTGGCGTCGCCAGGCCGCTCCCAGCCCTGCCAAGTCCGGTACCCCGCGATGCTCCTGCTGTCGCTCCGCTACCTGCAAAGAAAATGAATGGTCTGGTGTGCTGGGCCGACCTATCTTCCTTCTCCCATCCCATCCCCGCTTGCCAGCCCCCGACGCCTCCGCGACCCACGCCTTGCCCACCGCGCTCAAATCCCCCACTTCGACGTCCTCCCCATCTCCGTCGTCCCCGTCACTCCACTCCCCCTGCCCACTCCACCCCAAACCCTGCCCGCTCGGCCCCCCCCCCCAACCGCGCCACCCCCTACGCCTCCCCCCCCCCTCCCCCCCATCTCCCCCGTACCTGCGCCCTCGGCCCCCACCCCCGAGGCCCCCCCCAAACCCTCCGCCCACGACTCAAAAATATCCAAGCCGTCCCAGTCCCTCTCGCTGCCCTCTGACTCAAATAACACGGGGGATTCCCCACCTGTCGCCTCCCCCCCCAGGACCCCCCCTACCGGGCCCCACCCTCCGTCGTCACACTCCGCCAAGCCCCTGACCCCTATGCTCCCCCCCACTGAGCTCCCTTCTCGCCCCCCCCGCCCCTCCCCGATTCCCCCCCTGTCGCCTCCTGACCCGACGCGAGCGCCCCCCCACTTAAGGCCGCGCCCCCCCCCCTCCCCCGCCCCGCCGCCCCCGCCCGCTGCCTATCCTGCCAATCTACTCTATTCCCAGCCAGGCCCGAGCCGCCCCCCCCGCCCCGCCCCCCCACCACCCTCCCCCATTCCGCTACGTCCCAACTCGGGGCCTCGTGTCTCCACGCTGTGCCTGCCCCATAAACCCCTTCCTGAGCTGCCGTCTCGCCAGGGCCTTCCCCACACCTTCGATCTCCCTCCTCCCGCTCCGCCCGCCCCCGCGCGCTCCGCGATCCTGTCATCGGGCCTGCCCTGCCCTCGCTCGAGCGTCTCTTCGCCCCAGCCGTAACCATGGCAACGGCCGCTCCCCGGCTCGAGGAGCGGCCCGCGTAGGACCTGGGCCTCTCACGTGAGGCGTCCTGGGCCTTCCCCCGTCGCGCCGCTCGTCCCCGCCCCCTCCCCGCCTCCAGGCCCCTAACACTCCCATCCACACCCGACGCAGACCCGGAGGCGGCGCTCCTGGCATATGCGCCGCCTCGAACACTCACCGCCACACGCGACGGACTCCCGGGTGGCGAACAAGCCGCGACGGCGGCCGCCACCCCCGCGGACGCGCGCCTCGCCGGGCGCTTCGTCCAATTGGCCTCCTGGACCAGCAAGTCCATCCTCCCTGCCTCGCTCAACAACCGGATAGCCTCCAGAACACGGATGTCGCCGCAAGACATGTCTCCAGGTACGTCTAATCCTCCTACTCTCGCCTACTACTACCCAACAAACTTCAAGAAAAACTTTAACTAGCGCACCCAGCCACCAGGTCACAAAGCCTAAAATGGTGGCTGGGAATCGCGCGTTTTGTATATATACCCCTTGGGCTACTACCCCTGGATTTGGGCTACATTTGGGCTATCCTTCAAATGTAGCCCAATTATTTACAAAATGGCCGTTCGGCCACGCCCCCCTCTCCCCCCTCCCAACCTGCCCGGGCGGCAGACCTCGCGGTGCTCGGCTGCCCCCCAGGCTCCCATTGCACGTACAGTAACACGTGTGGTGTACTGGCTGCTCAGTGACAGCACCAGTGCCACGCAGCTGCCGCTGGCCGCCCCGAAAATAGTGCCGCCTGGGGCGGACCGCCCCCACCGCCCCCCCCTAGCTACGCCATTGAGCTGAAGCCAAACATCTTGGTGCCATCAAGGGAAACATAGGCACTCGCGTCACAAGCGCATAAAAAGCTAAGTTAGGTTTGGAAGCAGGTTTTTGACATCCCCCCCACCCCCCTTGTAGGTAAGAGACATGCATGCACTGTAGGAATGACTAATGGATATTTCTACATGACAACTTACACTAATAACTGTTTATTAATTTATCTTTATTTAATTTGTAATGCATTTCTTAGAGAATTTCCTGGTTAGTAATTGTCTTTATTTAATTTCATTTAGCGTGACTCATCCCAATGTGGGGTGTCAGGGCGCTTGGCATCACACAGATGCTGTACTGAGGCAATGAATTATACAAATGTGAAAGCAGTATAGAGGAAATGTTACATAAGACAATGAGGGTTACAAGGTGCAGGGGTCACACATGGTCCATACAGATAGGCATTACATGGAGAGAGCACTTGTTCCGGAGAAGCACAAAGGCAGGATTTAAAGCATGTGCTGGGTGTACAGACCACACTGGTTGCGGTGGCTCTGTACATGAGTAAGTCCTTATTACTACCCAAAGGAACTCTTTTTAGCAAACTTTGAATACTGAAACTCTGAGAAAAACAAATTCATGTCCGCATGCCTTGCAGTTTGCATGAAGCTCCTTGATGCTGAGTCGTAGCTCAAGGTGCTATATTACAAGGATGGTAAAATATGACTTGCAGGTGACAAGGATCTCTACGACAGCCCAGGAGAGCATGTATATAAAATACAAACCAATAACCTGATTGTTACTTACGGGGCTTTGCAGAAGGTACATTAACCCTCTATGCTTCTTTAGGTTGATCCCTGAAGCAGGTGCATTAACCATCAAAGATATAGAGTACCCTTATTACACCCAAGGAATTGCTTGGAACACGGAGATCTCTGCCGCAGGTTTCTTAACCCCTTGAGATGTTTTAAAATGCATCCTTTTAGTGACCAGTTCAGAGGCCCAAAGCCTATTTTATGTAATGTGGCTTTTCATGGCCTTGTATATATGTGCCCCTTTCACACTGAACCCTGCGTGAAAGGGGCGCTCCGTGGGGGTTGCTGTGGGTGTTTCCACGCAACACCCAGTGAACCTGAAGCATTCCCAGATTTACGAGGCATCTTAAACCTGGGAACATGTCAGAACCTAACGCCACCCTAGGGGCGGGCGGCATTAGGGAGGCGCAACAAGGAGGAATGTTTTAATATCTCCTCCTGCTTAACTTTTTCTATCTGTCCTGCATTGTGCAGCACACACAGAGCAGGGAAATAGCCTGTATTGATTGATTTTGTGCTGGAAGGTCTCCCTTCCTGTACAAAATCAATGAGCCACGCCACGCAGGCACCCTTGCACCAAGGTGCAAGGCTGCCTGTGTTGGCGCAGGCAGCCCATTGTGCACCGGCGCTGGGGAAAAGGACAGGACTGCACCGTATCACATAGATACGGTGCATTCTGCCCTATGGTTTTGACGTAGGGCGGGACAGCAAGAGTCCTTGCGGCGCTACCCCGCGCCAAAACCTCATAAATGAGGCCCCCGGGATTTTGTAAAATAACCATGTTTAAGACCTTCAAAACAGAGACACGGCGTGAGTGCTTTTGTCTGAGTGAGTATTTAAAAATCCTGAACGAAGCCTCATAAACACCGAACCAAACCTGACTGGAAACTCCTGCACCGACCTATGTATTCAAACTACAGTTATTAAGGGGGTGTAACACCCGAAACACCCACCTGGAGCTACGCACCTGCCTGTGCCCCGGCTCTCGAGATGCGACCCCGCAGTGCGGGCAGATGTTCTTTGCAGCCGGTGCTCTGTAGCGGGCTCCATACTCAGCGCCCCCAGTCACCGCCAATGCAGGATCCACAGCAAGATACGAGGTAAAGGGCCAACAGGGAAACCGTCATTAGAAAATACATGTTTTAAGCAATTAGTTTAAATTATCCGTCCCAATATTGACGGCGGAGAATGAGTCACAACACAGCGCTGTGTGTGATTCATGGAGGGATCCGTCACGAAGAAAAGGCGCAGAAAGATTTTGGAAAGTTCCTGATATTGAATATGAATATTTTGGGGACACAAATCATGAAATTTCATGTAAACATCAATAATGTAAAGCAAGTCAGAGTAGTGAAGTCAAAGATGTCTGTCTGTACAGTCCACTCTGCTTGACATCAATATCTTCACACTTAAAAATGGTTCAATGGTGCTGCCCCAATCATTTCCGGCGGAAGGAGTTGGATTTAGCATCGACGTTTCGGTCTTTATTGTTCACAGTGCGCGAGACCATCCCCAGGACAACCGTATCATTTATTCATATGTTCTCCTTTCTCTAAACCAACCCTGGCATATGTATTCATTCAGCGCTCTATCAGCGATGACGTCATGGCGTCGGTCGCTCTGTAGACCAGCACGGGGGGCAATGCCCAGTTTAGTGACCGTGGCAAGCACCTGGTCCAGAGCTTAGCGCCTCCATGAATGATTTTACCCATTATCATAATGAAGCTGCTGCAGAAATCTGCGAGAGCTCTGGAAGTTCTCAGTTATGATCCAGCAGGGCTGAGTCATCCCTTCATTCTCGTGATGTCGATAAAACAAATGGCATTTGCTTGGCTGAGTGTTATTTACGTACGGCGCTGCGTAGCGGCAAAACACAGTAGCAGAAAGAGGCGCCTGGGGCTGCCAAGAATCGCAGTCTCTCCTAGATCCCTCTGGGGTCTCGTCTCAACTCACATACGGGCAACGAGGGGGGTTGGATAACCGCGGTCTCCCTAATGCGCCTTTGGGGTCTCCCACAGACAGGTCTGTCATTTCCAGACGTGAAGTCAAAGCTTGGGAGGGGTGGTGCCCCCCCCCCCTGCTGCCCCCTCCCCTCTCCTCGTCAGCAGAGCCCCCTCTCGTTAGCAGCCTCTGCTCCTGAATGGGGAATGTGAGCGCTACCGCAGTGGCGCGTCGGGCGCAGCTTGCGCGCTGATTGGTCTTGTTTTGGCGCAGTCCGCCCGGCTCTTGACTGGCAAGGTGCGGGGGTTTCCGCGGGGCTTGGGTCAGTGCGAGCTGCAGAGGCATCCCGGTCGCCATGGCAACCGGTGAGGACCAAGGATGGAGACAGGTGTCTGCGCGAGTTTGAGACGGCGGGGGAGGTGGGGATGGCAAGCTGCCAATGGTGGAGGGGTATCCGTGATGAACGGCTGGGCTGGGGCTTGCGGCAGCATCCGGCGTGTCCATGGCAACCGGATAATGTATCCTTCTCGAGGGACGACATGGGTCGTGCTGACAAAACAAGCACCGTTACAGTGGAATCTATATCCGTTTCCCCAGGCTGTTAGTTCTTTTCCGTGCCTTGTCTCCTACTTCATTCCGTCCTTCCCCGTTCCTAGCCCCGAATCCCTCCCCCCTCCCTACTTCCCTCCCTCCCTCTCCTTCCTTTCTACCTTTCTTCTTTTCTTTCTTCCATTCCTTCCTACCTCCCAGCCCCCCCCCCTCCACTTCCTGATCCAGGGAGATACATTTTAAAAGGCCGCTTCCTTCCCTTCTGGAGAACTCTCGCAGGTTTGCGATGGGTGTTCAGCGGGGACGAGGGCCAGTGCGCATGTCTTTGTTTTTAAATGAATATATATTTACATCGGTGCGCCGAAGGAGTCCATTCACCAATGGCACCATCAATTATGTCAAGCTATTGGCATTACCTAGTCTAAAAACACATTCAAGGAGGAAAACGAGGGATCTGGAAATAAAAACAGGGCGCGGGTGACGAGGCAGGTTGTATTTCGTTCTATGGCTTTGATTTGATAGACACGACTATGTTGATCACTCTTATGCACTATTACACTGAGAGGTCCAACATTCTGGCAGTTCAACTCAAGTCAATTTCATTAAAAACACTTTGCGGCCCATTACCTTCCGTGTCAATGAATTACATATTTTATTTAATAAACCTGGTTCTTAGACATCTCATTGAGAGCTGTTAGAAATGGGATCTCTGGTTGGCTAAGGTTTACCTCAAAGCCAGGCAGAGACCACCACTGTAGTCAGGGCAAGGAAGTTACACTCCAAAGATAACCCCTGCTCACCCCCTTGGTAGCTTGGCACGAGCAGTCAGGCTTATCCCAGAGGCAATGTGTAAAACGTTTGTGCATGCACACACACAGCAGCAACACACTAGGCACACTACAAAAATAACTCCACACAAAGTTATATCAAAAATGGCCTTTGTATTCTCATAACACATTAGAAAAGTAATCACATAATATACATTGTGCCACCTGGCACTAGGTCATATTTACAAGGGATTATATACACCTGACAGGGCCAACTGGACCACTGTCAGAACCATCACAAAGTGAACTTAGTAAATGTAGAACTTATCATAAACATAGAACACAAGCAGTAACTACTGGTAACCACTGTACTCAGCATCAGCCTGTAACATAAACTACATTATGCACAGTATCACCTCAGGCGCGAATTACATTCTGCGCCAACCTCACCAGCGTAAACACATTATGCAATCCTCTCATGAGTCTAAACACATTAGACCCTGACCTCCTAAGCATAACTCACATTAGGAAATAAAACACAGTAGAGAACATCTCAAACCTAACCACAGTAGGTACAACCTCATAATCATAAAAGACCACATTTAGAGGTATAACACAGGGTGCATAATCATACTACATACATTACATTTCCTAGCACCACATCACATTAGGGCCTGGCGCCCTACAATCCCAACAGCCCCCCTGGCCAACTGGCCATCTCAAACTGGGGCTCAAATGCCCAGTGTCCCAAAAGTCAGGGCGTGCTGCCAAAGCAGCGAAAGTCAAGGGTGCGCAATCTACGCAGACCTAAACGTTGCAGCTACCCACTACTTGCTGGGCAGCTGGGAAAGTATGGGGCAAAGGAGTGCATCTCACTCCTAACTCAAAACATGCTCCCAAAGAACTCTGCGCCTAAACGGTGCAGCTGCGCACTACTTGCTGGGCAGCTGTGAATCTTCAAATGAGGCCTGGCACCACTGTGCCCTTTGATTCACTGTGCCAACGTTGGAGCCACTTAGGCTCTAAGAACAATAATGCCCGTGGAGGAGACCTGGTGAGAATAAACATGCCCACCATGCTGGAGCCACACAGGGCTCTAAACAAACAATGCCAGCAAAGTTGGAGCGGCCCGCTCTCCTGGCGGGACCGCTCAGACTGCCCATCACGGGGAAGAACACAGGCTCCTCTGGCCCTTTTAAGGACATATCACACCAGAAATGCCTCCAAGCCCCCCGGGGGCCTATAACGAAATAGTCACTGCCCATCTCGTTGTAGCAGCCCGCAACGGCGGGTCCGCTCAGAAAGCAAACAAAAGGGAACACCCTCGAGCCTCCTCCTACCAGCTCTCGGCAGGTGTCCTTTTCCCGGCGGCGGTTCCATCTCCTGGACGTCCTCTGATTGGCACCGCGGGGCTCTGCTAAGCTCACGGGAGCCCCGCCTGGGTGCAGACAGCCTCTTCCCTGCCGTCTGCTTCGTCAGTGCGGCGGCGGCAGGCTCGGCGGCGTCTGGGGAGCTCCCGTTCCCCTTCACTCCTGCGGTACTCGGCCCTCGTTTCTCTTCCCGGGACTTCTCCTAAGGGCTTGTGGAGGCGGGGTAGGCTTCCGACCTCCTTTAGACACGCAGCCCTCCTTCTGGCCACATTTCCTTCCTGCTTCCGTTCTGCAGGCCCTGCCCACAACCAGGCGGGCTGCGGATCGCAGTCGGGTTGGTTTTCTTCCTCATTGCGGCACAGGAGAGTAGGCTTCCTCTTTCACAAAAAATATAAAGAGGGGTGGGCACCCGCTATTCTGCAATAAAAGCCAAGTCACGGGGTGGGCACCCGCGCATTGATTAAAATGAAAATGAAGATGCCGGGTGGGCACCTGCTCAATGAAATAAAAATAAGCGGGGGGCACCCCCGCTGCAGGTGTCAAGGGGGAATCCCTAATCTGGGGATTCCCTCTCTCTCTCTCTCTAGGCATCGTGACGCTACACAGCCCCTGCTCCTCTTCCTGGGGAAATTAGAATAAAGTGCTCACGAGGCACTTGATGTCCCTCAAGGAATCCAGCAGGCAGAAATAAGTCCTTAAGGTTTTAGGGGACATAGCTGGGCCAAGGGGCCAGCACACAGGGTCCTCCAGCAGGGAGGCAGCCCCCATGGCGGTCGCTCCTGGGACCCAGCAGCAGCAAGCCCCCGCTCCGTCAGGAATAGGAACACTGAACAACTTTCATGGGGTCACAGCCCCTATATTTATATGCCCTTTTCCTTTGTGACACAGCACAGGGCTTGGGGATACCAGTTAGAACTGGTTTAGGGGAGCTATGGAGCACTTTGTTGTGCTCAGCTCCTCTCTCCTTTGTCAGGTGGGGGCTAGGTGCTCAGACGCACCACAGGGGGCGGAGCCAGCATTGTGGAGGGAAGGCACAGTCCTATTCAGGTCCCAGATGCAACTCCTCCCTCCCATCTAGATGCAGATCTCTCCATTCACAACTGGGCAGACTCACCCTGGCTCCTGGAATTCCCCAGCCCTCTCAGCTCCTGTCAATCACAAGCCAGACATGCACTCCACATCAGGCAGGCAGACACATAGCACACAGAAATACCAACTTCTAAAAGTGGCACTTCTCCACCAGTCACCATAAATCTGCGCACACCATTGCGCAGCATTTATTCTCACGAGTTCGCACATACTAAACTCGACCCTGCACTCCTCTCATACCAGGAATTACCATGGACACACATAACCCCCATGCATTCCTATGGAAGGGCTGGCCAATCTCACCACATGCAATCAGAGCGCACACACACTTTACACTGGACCACCAATACCAGGTCACAGGAAAGGCAAAATGTTTAGGGGTGAAGCTGCCAAAAAGGGCCAAGTCCAACAAGAGCATTTGCAAGCATTACACACATGATTCAAGTTTTACAATCGGTAGTATGGACCGGGTGGAGGCGGAGGCCCTCACGTGCCCATCCACGGGGGCTTGTGCTAGAGCAGGTGTCGGAGCCTCAGATGGAAACTCCCTCTGTCCCTTCAGCCCCGTACATTGACCCCTCTTTCTTTTGGCCACGCCTCTCTAGGGTTTTCAGACACCCTTGCTGTCATTTAGAAATCTGAGAGCTTATTTACAAGCCCCTTGTGCCGCCTGTACGTCACGTTACGTCACTTTTTACCATATTAAAAGTGATACCCGGCGGCGCAACGGGCTTGTAAATAAGTTCCCTGGTCTCGCTCAAGGAAAAGCAACATTTTGTCTGCTTTACTTTTACGTGGTCCGCATGCAGAGATAGTTTACTTTACCTGCTTCTTTTATTTATTTATCCTAATACAGGCTCCTAAAAATAAAGTGTTCTGGCGCTATCCTTGCTCACGTTGAGCAAACGCCTCTCCATCCAGAGATGCTGCCCACTTTTGATAGCAGGGCCCTGACTGGCAGATTTGAGTAGGTTTTGCTGCCACAATAGCTTTTATTCCGGTGAAGCAGCGCACTTTCATCACAATACATCGCCTTTTAATGTTCGAGAAGAACAAGGCACCGGAGAGCCGATCATTAAAGTGTTCGTTCATTAATTACTCTACAGATGAGGCAGCAATGCAAACACACCCATGCGGATCGGGCGTGACGCAGAAAGCCGTGTGTATGACGCACAGCGTGCGTAGAGAGTGTGCGAGCGGGGCCTACAGGAGAATGTCGATTCTCATAGGTTTACTGCATTGAGCATGGTGAGTTTATTAAAGACAAGGGGACTAGCATTCTACTTTTCTTTATCCTGTGAGTGCAGCAAACACTTCATAACAAAACTGTGAACTCCAAACACTAGAAATAGAACTTCAAGGTCCCATATCATCCTGCCGTCCACTACCTGCTCCCTCTTCTGTTTCCGTCTTCTCCAATCTTCTCCTTGCAATATCCTAAACTTCCTCCAATTCATAAATCTCATCACCACGAACGGATCCTAAAGTTCTGCAAAAACAAAACAACTTATAATAAAATATTAATTGTATTCATAATCTGCCAAACCACAGTCCTATCACAAGAACTGCAACAGAATACTACCATTCATTTCAAGTACTTGCATAAAGAGAAAAAACGATAATTTTGCTAACTCGTAATCTGCCTCAAGAATCATTTGTTAAACCATATGGATAAAAAAACCTTCAAGCAATCCAATCATACAACCAGGCTGGAGGGAGGGATATTGCTAGCCACCCAGTCATTGATAAAATCACAATTCTCTATACAGTAAACCTATGAGAATCTACATTTTATGGCAAGACAGGAGGCTAGCATTATGCATGTTCAAAGCCCTCCAAAACTTTATTTGAAACATGCTCTATAAGTTTGAAATAAACATTCGTAAAAATCTCCGCATTAGACAAATTAGCCACCTTCAAAATCTCTCGCAGGCTCCCTCCATTGATATAAGGCTTGCTAGGCATGGCACCTCTGACCGAATGTGCTGCAAAAAGATTTAAATCCACACCTGCTTCCTTCATAACTGACCGTACCCATTTAGCTACAGAAGCAGTAAAAACGCCTTTATATGTTTGCACATAAGAGATCCATAACTGATCTACTCCATGATTCCTAAACTCCCACACTCTACTCTCATATTCCTTTAAGCACTTCAGACTTGCATCAAACCTTGGATAAAAAACTGATATTGTCTTGGTTCTTCTCCAGATTTCAAACAGAACCCCCTTATGGTTGATAAAACCTAGAGCTTATGTCAAGAGCCCTAACGTCTGACACTCTCCTAAAAGAAAGCATGCATACAAGGTTGCCAACTTCCAAGTTAATTCATTCAGACTTAAAAATCTATTTGCAGGCCAACCCCCAAACAATTTAAAAATCAAATCAACATCCCAAACAGAATTAGACCTTGCTTTAGGAGGTCTTTTTAACCTGATCTCTTTCATCACTTTGCACACCAGAGGACATCTTCCTAAAGACATACCTTCCAACAAAACATGACCAGCAGAAACCACTGATCTACAACAGTTTACCGTTCTACAAGATAAACACTTCTCAAACAATTCCGCCCAAAAAGTTGCTACCATCATCTCATCAACCTCCACAGGATCCAAATCCCTTGCCATGTAACAACGTAGCCAAACTGACCATGCACTCCGATATCTCTTTCGAGTTCCAAGCGCCCATGAGTCATTGAGTGACTCAGAAGACGTTTGCGAAAGCTCTGAGAATCTATTGGATCCCCTGATATTTTCCAACCTAGTAGGTTGAGCGAACGTGCCTCCACTAAAGGATGTTGTATACTTTCCTCTCTCACCAACATTCCTTTGTAAGCTTTCATTAAAAAAGGCTCGCCCATCACCATCTCCAACACAGAGGGAACCACGCCTGAGAGCTCCAAAAGGGAGTCACTAACACAATCCCACAGACTTGCCTCCGCACCTGTATCAACACCCGCGGAATCATCGCGAATGGAAGGAGCACATATCCCCTCATTCCTTTCCAATTTTGAGCGGAGCCTTCGGGTCTGGCCTCCAACTGAAGTATTCCCTTAACTGGTGCCTCAACCTTGAGGCAAACAGATCCATCTTCAGAGGTCTCATACAAAACTGAATCTCCTGAAAAACGACTCTGTCCTGTTTCCAATCGCTGTAATCTAACAAGTTCCTTGCATTCCAATCCGCTACAATATGCTGCACCCCTGGGAGATACTGGGCCTCTGAAGCAATTTTATGATCCAGGCACAATTCCCAAATGTCTTTTGCCATCTCTGTCAACGTCCTTGATCTGCTTCCTCCCAGCGTGTTTACTATGTTACTGCTGTTATATTGTCCATCTCGAGAAGCACTGAACCACCTGAGAACAGTGACTTGAAACCTTGCAAACCTGCTTTCATCTCTAAGGGCCAGATGTACAACTCTAACAATTTGCGAGTCGCAAATAGGAATGTACATTACGATTCCTAATGGGGTCGAAAATTAGCTGCCTCATTAATATTAATGATGCAGGTTCAATTTGCTACCCCATTAGGAATGGCTAGCACTCCCAGGGATGGTGGTCTGCTGAGGTCAGCAGACCGCCATGTCTATGACTCCTTTCTCAATAAAGCAGTTTAAAAAAAAATGTAGGCCGTTTTCCTTAAAGGAAAATGGGATAGATTAAAAAAAAACAAAAAATGACACGTTACTGTTTCATTTTTTAAGAGTAGTTAGTGGTCCGTGGGACCACTGCCTGGTCTTAAAAAATATTTTCAATGCCAGTCACAAAGGGGAAGGGGTCCCCAGGGACCCCTTCCCGTTTGCGAGTGGTTTACCACCAACTTAAAGTAGGCGGTAAACTGCGAGTGTTTTGCAACCGCAACTGCGCAAACCAATGGTATATTGAAGTGCAAGTCGCTATTAGGAAGGGACGCCTTTTACACGCCACTTCCTAATAGCGAATCAAAAACCCTATTTTGCGAGTCGGTAATAGGTTACTGACTCGCAAAATAGGGGTTGTACATGGGCCGATTACCTGTTAGCGACTGCAAATATCTGGCCCTAAATAATTTATATGCTCCCTTTGTTCCATCTTGCTCCATACTCCACTTGTATCCTGTGTTGAGCACAAAGCTCCTCAAACAGACTTTATTGCATCTGACGCCAACACATAATCTGGTCTTGTTCCAAAAATCGCTCGCCCATTACAGGCCTTCAAATTTTCCAACCACCACCTTAGGGCCAGATGTACGACCTTTTTTGCACGTGCAAACGGGTTTGCGAACCCGTTTGCACATGCAAAAACAGCATGGGAAATGTACAAACCCTATTTTGTGAGTCACAATTTTTTGCAACTTGCAAAATAGGGGTTTGCGAGTCGCTATTAGGAAAGGATGTTCCCTTCTTAATAGCGAGCCCAACCCAATGTTAGAATGTTTTGTGTCCGCAATTGCGGGCGCAAAACACTCGCAAATTACCACCCTCTTCAAGAGGGTGGTAATGTGGTCGCAAAAGGGAAGGGATCCCAGGGGACCCCTTCCCCTTTGCAAACACAGTGGAAAATATTTTCAAGGGCTGGCAGTGGTCCCAGGGATCACTGCCTGCCCTCAAAAAATGAAACGAAAACATTTCATTTTTTTTTTTTTAATGCTTCCCGTTTTTGTTTAAGGAAAACGGGCTGCATTTTAAAATAAACTGCTTTATTTAAAAGCAGTCCCAGACATGGTAGTCTGCTGAGCCCAGCAGGCCACCATCCCTGGGAGGGCCTGTCATTCCCAATGGGGTCGCAAATTGCGAGAGGCTCATTAATATTCACGAGCCTCTCTATTTGCGACCCCATTGGGAATCGCTAACAGTGTGTTACACATCCAAAATAGCGCCTCGCAAATTGCAAGTCTCAAAAGACTCGCAATTTGCGAGGCGTTATTTTGGCCGTCGTACATCTGGCCCTTAGTTCCTTTCCTGCTTCCTCTGACTACGTTTCATAATCTCCGTACAACAAAGTATTTTCCAGACCAGCCATCTGTAACCATTGCAGAGCCCTGTAGGGCAAAGACCCTTGAAACAATGCCTGTAAAGAGAAGGATAAAAGACCGATAATCCTTGCCAAATCTCTCAACTTCACCACTTGCCTTTTCAGCAGTGACCTCACTTCTTGCGTTATTTTTCTTATCTTCTTCTCAGGTAATAACAATTGACCATTTATCGTGTCCACCACAAAACCTAAGACATCCAGAGACTGAGATGGCTCTCGCACAGACGTCTCCAAATTTATGAGAAAACCCAAGGACTCCAACAGGGTTCTCACTGTTTCCAACCGCGACCGTAACAAAGAATCGTCCTGATTCATTATCAGAAAATTGTCCAGATAAGCAATATAGCCTTATAGCCCGCCGTAGCGGGCTATACTGGCTATTAAAGGCCCGCTGCATTGTTAAAGGCCCGAGCCGAAGGCGAGGGACTTTAACAAAGCAGCGGGACTTTAATTGCCGATATAGCCCTGCTACGAAGGTCTATAAGGCTATTAGAACATTCTGCCACTAGAGGGCAGAATGTTCTAACAAATTAAACAAAGCCTTCAGGGAGCGCGAGGGGATTGAAATCCCCTCAGGCTCCCTGAAGCCTTTGTGCACAGCCAGAGCTGTGAACAAAGAAACATTGGAATGTTGCTCTGCGGGCCTTTACCAGCCCGTAGAAGCATGGAGCACTCCATTGTTTTCAATGGAGCTACCAACATTCCGATGTTCTAATCATACGTATACCTCGCTCTCTCAAAAAACACAACTACTGATCTCATCACCTTTGCGAAACACCAAGGGGATTGTTAGACCTGGCATCTTTGGCGTGGATCCGAACGGTAGACACACAAACGGGTTCAAGTGACCTTTCCAAATGAACTGAAGATACTTCTAACTCTACTCTGACACAGGAATTGTAAAGTGTGCATCTTTTAGATCCACCTTTACCAACCAATCTGAATCCTGTAAAACATCTCCCAGCCGATGGATGCCTCCATCTTGAAATGCTTGTATGTCACATAATAATTTAGATCCCTCAAATTGAATACAGGTCTCCATCCCTTGTCCTTTTTCTCCAGTATAAATAACAATCTCACAAAAAGTGCCTTTTCTTCGTTTACCTCTATAATTGCCTCTTTCTGTAACATACTCTCTACCTCTTCCCTCACTATGCTTTCCTGAACTTTGTCGAAACAAAGTTCTCGTGGTTCCTTTCTTTGTTCTGGCACTGAATGAAACTCTATTGTGTAACTCACAATTGTCTCCAAACCCCACAAATCGCTTGTAATCCTTTTCTATGAATCCACATAGTCTCTCAAACGTCATCCCATCTTTTTTGGGATAACACCAGAACTCGTACCCCCCTAAACCTGTTACAGATGGCTACCCTCGGATCCTAGCAACTCTTGATCTGGAACCCCTTTCTCTTTGAGGGTAAAATCAGTATTGACTCTGGGAATTTCTGAAGAATCTCCTATTGGCTCCTTGGTCTTATAGTAGCTATGGCTGGGAGGTTGCCACTTCTCCCAGCACTGTGAGAAAAACTACTAAGGCAACCAAACACTCTACGCATATTAAACTGCGCTTTATCCAACACAGTGAAGGTATGCACATATTTCTATAACGCTTTAACTAAACCTTATCCATAAAGCATGCCTCTAGGGTGTTCACTAGATTCCTTGCATGTAAAATCCCCCAGTTTTGGGTTAGTAAAGCGAAACTGCTTAACGCCTCTCTGCAATCAGCCCTGCATTCGCATTGCCCAAAAAACAAAGTGCCCTCTGGCACCATCCTCTCTGCAGAGTAATACTCAGATCCGACCCCTTCAGTATGCCTCGTCTCCCATGTCAAACATTCTAGTAAGAGGCCCTAATGTGCCCAGGAGTGGTCTGCACACTGTTTGCTTTCTCGGATCTATACCTAATTTAAACTTGTAAGTGATTAACTCCGGATAAAGGTTTGGGGTCACTGAATCCTGTTCGCCAATAACAGGGTGGGAACACTCCTTTCTCATTACATTAGGTTCCCCTTTGTCTGAAGCCAGATATAATCTGCTCCTTGACTCATGGGCCATCAGTCAGACTCCCGGGAATGACGTATCTCTTTTGGGTCAAAAGGTTTCTGACCAAGTGGATCTGCCACCATCTTCTCACCTTTGCTTCTGCTATTCTCACCACCTCCAAAATCATCATCCAAATCTTCCTTAGAATTTGTGTCAACAATTTATTTATCCAAATCATCCTTACCCAATGCTTCTGCAGGGGTGTCCTCTCCATCTGAAGTGTTGCTACAAACATCCCCTCTTTGTCAGTGGCTTTGGACTCCTCTCCCCCGTGTTCCAGGTGCTTTCCTTCACCAGAGCGTTTGCCTCCTGGTCCTCTGAAGCTCTTCTTCCCCTTGAAGAATCGCAAACACTCATCCTCCTCCTCAGCGCGACTCATTTCCTAATGGCCACAGGAGACCTCACAGAATCCTGAACTAACTCCTACGCTCATCAGTAAACAATTTCTTTATCATACTCTCCTGATCTCCAGCACCATTCTCATCATCAGCCATGACTGGAAGTAAATCTTGTTTATTAATTTATTCAAAAAAACAAATAAACTCACTCCTCCCTGCAATGCTACAACCTTGAGCCTAAAGAACACCTAAAATTCCTCACAACTATATGCGCTCAGAAGACATTAAACCTTTGCCAGTGTAGTACATCGCATTCCATGACATTTCTTCAGTGTTTGGAAATGTTCTCTGTTTGGCGCGAGCTCAGCGCCCTCACTCAGCCCTGCTGTATGTTCTGCTGCCTTGTATGGTTTGAACCTGTTCTTCCTGGAGAGCAGTGCGGCTGTGAGCAGGGATCCCGGGGCAGACGGGCCGCTCTTGGGATCCAGGCTGACGGGTCCTGGTGTGTCCTGGGCTTCAATGTATGGAATAGACATTACTTTCTTCTTACCACCTTTTGCATCAGTTGTAATCATTTCACCTTGGCGACGGTTTTCCAGCCCACAGTGGAGATTATTTTGAAATGATTGCAGATTCATCGGAGATTCGTTGGTGAGGGTCTAGCTGTATCGGGGACGGCACACAGAAGCGGCACCGTTCCGAACTTGCCCCCGCAGCTGCTTCGGTGATTTAAGACATTTCTTGGCATTGTCAGCTCTTCTGTGGAACTTCTCCACTTTTCCTCCGGGGCCCTCGTGCACCAGCTAGAGTGAGCGCATCACTTACGCGTGACCTCACGCCTTCGGGGCAGCCATCTGAAATCAGGAAGGGTTCCACGCTTGCGTGCCGGTTTGCAGACAGGCACGTCAGCACACGTCATCTCGCAGCACATCAGCGGCAACCTTCTTTAATGAGGGCGGGATCTGCTTTGCATGATCGCTGACAGGCACACGGCTCCCCGAACCACTTCACACATTTGAAGTCTGGAGTTCGCCCTCAGCTTCGGTGATGGGCACCGCACACCTTTCCTCCAGAAACGACTCACTCCTGGCAACAAACGCACCGTGATTGAATTATTTGTAAGGTATTTCAAGTAAAGGTTGCCTGCACACTCGGTGACCGGCACACCATCTCATCTTTATTGGTACACAGTTTGGCATTCATATTATTACTAGTACTGACGTCAACACCGCATCACTTTTCAAATGCTTCTGTGGCTATTCTGCTATTTTGTAAGTGCAATGGCCCCTTCGCAACAGGCATTGGTCACTCCACCTCCACCTTTCTTGATGCCCTGGTAAACCTGGCATACAATGGGTACATTGGCATAGGTTCTTTGACAATCACACTGCTGCTGTTGATGCTGCCAGCTACAGCCCTGCGCCCCAATTGCCATGCCGCATGGTAGTCTTGGTCTTGCCACTCAACAGACTTTTGATAGTTTGCCAAAGATTCCTGCACCATCTGGGGATGGCCCTTGTGGCACTTGCAAGAGGATGGAAGTCATTTTCTGATGCACCCAACATTATGCGTGAGAATTATGCATTTTTCAAAGGCAAACAGCAGCCTGAAGAGAATGTAAATTTGAAACCCATTTTGGTAATTACACCCGGGGCCAATTTTTTGAATTGTGCATCTAGAAAGCCCTCTCTTGGAGCTCTTGATCTTGCAAGGAGCATTGAGAGCTCTCCTATGTCTTCAAAACCTTACCATCCAGAATCTCCTGGGGGTAATGCTGCTTCACCCACTGAGGAGGGTGTGGATTCCGTTGTGCCCTTAGTGACAAAGAAGAAGACATAGTGCATGTTACCGCTGTGGTTCAAATTCGAATTTTAGCAATGCACAACACTGCCCGCGCTTGGCAAGAAGTGTTTCCTTTGCAAAAAATGGGGCATTTTCAGCATGTTTGCAGGAGTTCCAAACTACCAACAAAAATTGGTTTATTGGATGTGGCTTTAGTCTCATGTACAGACACTGTGAATAATGTCATTCTTACGCTTGACGGTGTGCATCAAAACCTACTTGTCAAAGGTCCCGTGTGTGAGCTGTTAATGGATGATCGGACGCTTATGGTCATGGTTGACTGAGGTTCACCCAAAACTATTTAAAGAGACACCACTCTTCATGAATGATGGGGGTTAAGACAAGCCTTGTTTCCCACCAGGCTTTCGGGGAAAAGAACATTGAAATGTTAGGTTATTTCATGGCAAAGGTTACATGTCTTTGTGGGAAGACACACGCTAACGTTTATTTTGCCATTAAGGGCAGGAATATTGTCAGGTGGCAAGACCTGGCAAGAATAGGCTTATGTCTGGTACGAGGCTCAAACAATTTTAGGTAAAGTATTGGGTAAAGTAGGATTGGGTGAACCTCCTATCTCCTTGATTCATAATCCACAGGAGACTGTTGGCAGCATTTTGACTGACTTCAAACCACTTTTTGATAAACATGTGGGAAAAGTCGTAGGTTTTGAGCATAAAATAAGGTTACTTCCCAATGCACATCCTGTGTCACATAAGTTTCGCCCAGTGACTTTGAGTGCGAGAGAAGATTTTAAAAACACTTTAAATTATTTGTTGTTTCAAACCACTGATTCCTCACAGTGGGTTGAACCCATTGATGTAGTACATAAGAAAACTGGCGAGATTAGGCTATATGCCGAGTTGCGTGCTCTCAACAAGAATATAGTTGTGGAGTGTTACCCACTACCCAGGATTCAGGTTCTACAGGCTAGTCTGGGGGGAGTAGTGTGGTTTTCTACAGTCGAAAAATGTTTTAAAGAAGAAGTTGCCCTTCGCTTGAGAGGCACTCGCACGGCGGTAAACAGCTGACAGATCCAACACCTCCGGCTCAGACACAAACCACCTCTCTGTAATGCCAACGCGTTTCGAGCTTGGTGCTCTTCATCATGGGCAGAATATGCAAAGAATGACTCACGTAGTTAAACATAGGATGCCTATGCACAAGTTAACAGGTAATGCTTTGTAAGTACAAACAGTAGTGGAGAGAGCAAGAGTTCTAAAAACACTTAGTGAGTCCAATAAAGTGTATCTTTCTTGTTTTAATATGGATCCGTTGCCCAGCCAACACGTGTTTCGTCCGGGTGTGAACCCACGACTTCTTCAGGGCTACAAAAACATATAAGGGTACAATGTAGAGACACTACAGTAGAGGCATAAAATAGTTATTAACAACGTGAAAAAACCCGACACGTAGTCTACTAGCACATCCCCTTTATTTTGAAAATCAAATAGCTCTCAGGTGAGTTATCACGCTATGACTTCTGGGACTAATAGGCAAAGTTCCTAAGTTCCTTTCCCAAGTGGGTCGCTGTCACTCTCTGCACATAAAAAGAAACAGTTCATCCCGGTGAAATAAAATGTCCCGCACAGTTGCACTTGGCCATATAGCAGCCCCAACCTGCTCCGGAACATGCTGCCCAAATAGGCAGCCGCAGACCCACAGAGGTATCGTGACGGTGCTTCTCGTGGCCCGGGCAGGACCACCATAATTTTAAACAAGAAGTTGCCCTTCTTTTGAGAGGCACTCGCAGGGCGGTAAAAAGCTGACATATCCAACGCATCCGGCTCAGACACAAACCACCTCTCTGTAATGCCAACGCAATCGAAAAATGTTATCTATACTCAATCAATCAATCCATCATGGCATTTGAAAAGTGCACTACATACCTGCGAGGGTCTCAAGGTGCTGGGGGGGGGGGAGCTGCTACTGTTTGAATAGCCAGGTCTTGAGTAATCTTCTGAAGGTCAGAAGGTCTTCGGTCTGCTGCAGGCGAATGGGGAGGGTGTTCCATGTCTTTGCGGCGAGGTGGGAGAATGATCTGCCGCCGGCAGTCACTCTTTGGATGTGGGGGACGGTGGCGAGGGCGCGGTCTGCGGACCGTAGCTGGCGGTTGGGGGTGTAGAGGCTGAGTCGGCTGTTGAGGTACGTTGGACCGGTGTTGTGGAGTGCCTTGTGTGCGTGGGTGAGGAGTTTGAAGGTTATCTTCTTGTTGACAGGGAGCCAGTGCAGGTTTCTCAGGTGGGGTGTGATGTGGCTGTGGCGAGGGATGTCAAGGATCAGGCATGCGGAGGCGTTCTGGATGCGTTGAAGCAGTTTCAGGAGTTTGGCCGGGGCTCCTGCGTAGAGTGCGTTTCCGTAGTCCAGTCTACTGCTGATGAGGGCCTGGGTGACTGTCCTTGTGTCGGTGGGGATCCACTTGAAGATCCTGCAAAGCATGCGGAGGGTGTTGAAGCAGGAGGAGGAGACGGCGTTGACCTGCTTCATCATGGAGAGGGTGGAGTCGAGGATGACCCCTAGGTTGCGTGTGTGGTCGGTGGGTGTTGGGGGTGTTCCTAGTACAGTTGGCCACCAAGAGTCGTCCCAGGCTGAGGGGGTGGATCCGAGGATGAGGACCTCCGTCTTGTCCAAGTTCAGCTTCAGTCGGCTGTTCCTCATCCAGTCGGCGACGGCCTTCATTCCTTCGTGGAGGTTGGTTTTGGCGGTGCGGGGGTCCTTGGTGAGGGAGAGGATCAGCTGGGTGTCATCGGCGTAGGAGATGATGTTGAGGTCGTGCCGTCGTGCGATATGGGTGAGTGGTGCCATGTAGACGTTGAACAGCGTTGGGCTGAGGGATGAGCCTTGCGGTACGCCGCAGATGATCTCGATGGCTTTGGAGCGGAAGGGGGGGAGGCGGACGCTCTGTGTTCTGCCGGAGAGGAAGGAGGAGGTCCAGTCCAGGGCTTTCTCTTGGATTCCGGCGTCGTAGAGGCGTGTTCATAGTGTGCGGTGGCAGACCGTGTCGAAGGTGGCTGACCGGTCCAGGAGGATGAGGGCCGTGGTTTCTCCGTTGTCTAGCAGGGTCCTGATGTCATCGGTCACGGCGATGAGGGCAGTTTTGGTGCTGTGGTTGCTGCGGAACCCGGACTGGGACGGGTCCAGGATGCTGTTCTCCTCGAGGAAGCTGGTCAGTTGTTTGTTGACGGCCTTTTCGGTGATCTTCGCCGGGAACGGGAACGGGGAGATGCGTCGGAAGTTCTTGAGGTCCTTGGGAACTGCCTTGGGTTTCTTGAGTAAGGCGTTGATCTCTGCGTGCTTCCAGCTCTACGGGAAGGTCGCTGTCTCAAAGGAGATGTTTATGGTTTTTCAGAGATGGGGTGCGATAGTGCTGCTGGCTTTGTTGAAGATGTAGTGTGGGCAGGGGTCTTCTGGGGATCCGGAGTGGACTGTGTTCATGATCTTGATGATGTCGTCGTCATTGATGTTGGTCCAGGCGATCAGGCGGTTGGTGCGGGTGGTGGTCATGGGAGCGGGGGTCTCAGTTGTTGCCGTGATGGTGACGGCGTTGAAGCTGTCGTGGATATCTGCGATATTGCGATGGAAGAAGGTGGCCAGCGAGTCGCACAGGTCTTGTGAGGGTGGGATGTCGTTGTTGTTGGAGCTGGGGTTGGAGAGTTCTTTCAGGATGTTGAAGAGCTCTTTGCTGTTGTGTGCGTTGTTGTCTAGGCGGTCTTCGAAGGAGATCTTTTTGGCGGATCTGATGAGGTGGTGGTTTCTGCGGGTGGTGTTATTGTGGGCTGTGTAGCTTTCCGGTGTTCGTTCACGGATCCAATTTCTTTGAGTTTTTGGCAGGTTCACTTGGAGGCCTGGAGGTCTTCGGTGAACCAGCTGGCTTTCTTGCTAGTGTGGGTGCTGGAGGCCTTCTTGAGCGGGGTGAGGGTGTTGGCGCAGTCGTTGATCCACTGTTTGAGGTTACGAGCGGCGGTGTCGGGGTCGGTCGGACCTGCGGGTGGGCTCCGGGCGAGGGTGGTGGAAAGCTGGTCTTCGGGCACTTTGCTCCAGCGGCGGCGTGGCGTCTGTTGGGTGCGGTGGTGCGTGGTGGGTTTCCGGAAGGTGAAGTGGATGCAGTGGTGATCAGTCCAGTGGAGCTCGGTGGTGTGGTTGAAGGAGACGTGGGAGCTTGCGGAGAAGATGGAGTCAAGCGTGTGGCCAGCGGAGTGGGTGGGTGTAGTGACGAGTTGTCTGAGTCCGAGGTTGGCGAGGTTGTCGATCAGGGTGGAGGAGTTGGTGTCGTTGTTGTTCTCAAGGTGGAAGTTCAGGTCCCCGAGGAGGATGTAGTCTGTGGAGGCGATGTGCTGACGAGGTCGGTGATGGAGTCGCTGAACTGTGCTCGTGGTCCGGGGGGTCTGTACTACTTCAAAGCGGCATGACAATAAAGTTGGAAAAATGCAGGTTTGTAACCAATGATTTGGATTATTTTTGGCATATCGTGTCACATGATGGCATAAGGCCTAAAGAGTTGTTGATTAAAGCTATTAGCGATGCTAAGGCCCTAGGCGTTAAGGACGCACTTTGCTCCTTTTTGGGCATTGCAGAATATTATGCTGTTTTGTATCTAGATATGCTCTGTCTGTTGAGCGTCTTTGAAATTTGCTAAGAAAATGTCAGAGATTCACTTGGCCTGAGGAGCCCTCTGCAGCTTTTGAAAAGGTAAAAAAGCTATTTGCGACAGCTCCTGCTCAAAGTGCCTTTTGTGAGGGTGGCACTTCTACGATTACGATGCCAGTGCTCAGGGCCGGGTTGCTGTCAGAAGACAGTTTCTGGTGATAAAACGATTGCATTTGCTTCTAAAGCTCTCAAACCATACAAGTGCCTTTATAGCACTATACAACGTGAGGCTTTGGCATGTATATGGGCAGTTCACAAATTTAGAACGTACATTTGGGGCACAAAGTTTGAGTTGGTCTTGCATTTTTCACATTGCCGGGGGAAAGAACTTTTGTGCTGACTGTCTGTCACATTCGGCCCCTGATGAAGATGAAGACGTATCTGATGATGTAGAATGTGTAGCAATAAGTGATGCCCTCTCTGAATGCAAGACTGTAGTCTGTGAGCAAGACTGGGTTTGTTTTGCGCAAAGTAATGGGTTATAGCATGAGTGAACGGCCTGAAGCAGGGTGTTTGGAAGGAGATTTGAAGATATTTGCGCAAGTCTCAGACGAGTTGCTGGATTCGTTCTAAGAGGTGACCGCTTTATACTGCCTTCCAGGCTGTGTACGGCTATTATTCCGCAGGCTTACAAAGGGAACTTAGGCAGCACCAAGACATCCATGAAAATAAACAGCGTTATTGGTGGCCTGCAATGGATGGCCAGGTCAAGTTTATGATCGATAAGTGTCCTGAGTGTCTGTTATCGGAAAAGCGCCGGAAGTGTGTGCGAACCCCACTTTGCCCAACACCATTCCCTGATGGATGGGAATAATTGGGGCTGGATCTCTCAGACTCATGCTCCATTTTACCCAGTGACATGAGGCATTCCATTCCACTTATTGATCCCCATTCCAAGTGGTTATATCATGCATGTGCAGAATCCCCTGACACACATGCAGTGGTTAGATTTTTGGAGCATTCGTTTTCATTGGAAGGGGCTCCCAAATGTTTAGTCAGTGATAATGGCACTCACTTTGTGACTGAACGTATGAGACATTTCTTATAAAACGTCTCAAGGTTGCCCCAAATTCGCCATCCTCCAATGGTCTTGTTGAGCGCGCAATAGTCATCAAGGAGCGCGTTCACACAGCCTTGGCTTCAGGCTTGTATGTTGCAACATTTGTGGGCAAAAGGTCTGGATTTATAACACTTCCCTGCATTGCACTACAGATGTCATTCCTTTCTCTTTACTGAGAGGCAGAATTGTTCACACACCTTTGTGCCCATCTTGGTTTAGTGACAAATCTCACAGAGACAATCGTGGCATGTCATCCAAGGATGTTGTGGCTGCAAAAGATTGCCCTGCAACAGGTTGAAATGAAGTTGAGGTTTGAAAAGGGTGGTATCCAACAGAATGTGGAAGTGAGTGCAGGTGACTGGGGGATGATCAGAAATCCCATAAAAACAAAGAAGGGGGAGTCCGCGTTTTCTGCCCCTGTTCAGGTGGACAGAGTTAGTGAAGGTGCAATGCTCCTTTTAGGAAAGGTTTGGTGGTACAAACGTCAGCTGGTTAAACTTGCACCGGATCAGTTTGGTATGACGCATAGGAGAGATCTGGCCCAAAATGCAAACCCAAGTGCAAACTGAGCACAGGGGATTCATTCCCAGGGTCAGTCTTCAACAAACAACCTGGCAGAGGTTGTCCAGAGGGATACACACAGCAACATTGACACTGGTTCTCAGAAAACAAATATGGCTTCTGGAAACGCAGACGCGCTTTTCACGGGATCCCGTGTCAGGAGCGTCCCCAGAAGATTGAAGGATTTTGTTCTCACTCAGCCGGTTTTTATTTGTTTCTTAGAAGTAAAAACAATTCTGTTTCAGGTTAAAAGGGGGAAGATGTTGTAGCATATTGCATTCTTTAAGTGTATGGAAATGTTCTTTGTTTGGCGAGAGCTGAGCGCCCTCACTCAGCTCTACTCTATGTAATAATGCTTTGTTATGCACCCACCAGATCAATGAGGCGGTCTCCCTCGGCCCCTTGGGTTTCGGAGGCCCTCAGGACAGTTAAGAGCAGTTGTAAACAGCTGGAACATCAGTGGAATTATTGTGAGATGGCTAAAATTACATATAAAAAAGCACTGAAAGAGCTTCACAGACTGATAAAAGCAGCCAGGAGGGATCATACAACTAGATGCATCTATAAGGCCGAAAACTCTACCAAAGAGGTATTCAAGGTGGTCAACGCCTTTCTTAAACCTAGAAAAATTGAGAATTAGAGATCATGGTGCAAGCCTCTCTCGCTCTGTGTGAAAATATTTCCGACTTCTTTGACAGCAAACTTCAGAAGGTTTACAATTCCTTCTCAGAGTTACTAGAGACTGAGGCAACAGATAGGAGCTGGGGTTGTGTGCCTGAACCTTCCCTTATGCAATTTCCGCCCATCTCCCAGCAAGAAGCTCTGGCTGAAATCCAGAGATGTAAGTCAGGAGCACCGGACGACCCCTGACCCCCTAAACTATGGAAAGTGATGGCTCACTCTTATAACCATGTATTGTCTCACATACGGAATTCATCCCTTGCGTCTGGCATTTTTCCAGACTTATGGAAACAAGCCACACTTCTCCCCCTGAAATAAAAAAGCGAATGGGGATCTGGGGAATTTGAATAATTACAGGCCAATCTCTCTGTTGCCGGCACTAGCAAAAATGCTGGAAAAACTGGTGCAGCGGCAAATAAAGAGTAAGGGCATATTACAAGACACCCAATCCGGTTTTCAGTCTGGTTTTAGTACAGAGACTGCGCTCTTGGAGGTGGCTGAGTCAGTAGGACTGTCAGTAGATTCGGGGGCACCGGCGATGCTGGAGCTCCTGAATCTCTCAGCTGCATTCGACACAGTTGACCACTCCTTGCTGACTCAAAGTCTGCAGGAGATGGCCATTGGGGGCATGGCCCTGGCCTGGCTGAAGTCTTACCTCAATAATCATTCACAGAAGGTCACTTTGCAACCCTATCAGGCTGAACCTAAACATCTTTGGTGCGGAGTCCCTCAGGGGTCAGCGTTGAGTCCACTTCTGTTCAATCTCTATCTGGTTCCGCTGTTCTCTCTGATAGCTAACTGGGAGGTGAAGGCGATTTCATACGCCGATGACACCCTGCTGTTTTTTTTCCGTTAAGAGCATATAAAAGAGCTCCTTTGGCTATCTGTGGTAAAGAGAATTGAGTTCAAGTCTCTGTCTTTGGCATTTCGAGCCACGCATGGTAACTGTCCCAGCTGCCTAAAACAAAGGTTATGCTGCTATAAGCAGACTCGCTCATTAAGGTCCAATTCACAAAAGCTGCTCTGTACCTCCCGCTTTAGGAAGGCTCGCCTAGGCGGCAGGTCCTTCACGTTCGGGGCTGCCAAATTGTGGAACTCCCTGCCAAGCAACCTCCGTCACATTGATTCAGAGCCTCTTTTGAGGAAAGCAGTTAAGACCTGTAAAAAGAGATCCTGCGCACACGTTTCACGATAATACTTTCATTAGAAAATGCTGGGGGAATGAAAAGGGCTCAAAGTTAGTAGGATTTTGAAATAACGAAGGTCGACATCAGAAGTCTCAGTGCAAAGTATTTTTTATATATGTCGATATCTGACCAATACATAGTACACAACAAATCAGCCGACACGTGTTTCGTCACACCGTGTAAAGATGAGACTCTTCAGGGCTAAGAAGGACATAAAGCAAAAAATTGAAAGAGTGAGAAATGTAAATACCAAAGTTAAGACCTGGCTCTTTAGGGCAGAGTAGTGGTTTAGGGTCTCTGCTTTGAGCTTTTCGTCGGCTTACTGCCTACTGCTAGAGCGCCGGGACACCTCTGTTTGAGGTAGCTGTTTGCGCTTTATAAATGTCGGTATTATTATTATTATGCTTATGGTTTGAACCTGTCCTTCCACGAGAACGGAACGGCTGTGAGCAGGGATCCCGTTACAGCAACAGACTGCTGCTTGGATCCAGGCTGGCGGGTAGTGCTGTGCATTGGGCTTCATCATATGGAATAAGCATTACTTTCTATTTACCAGCTTCTGCATCAGTTATAATCATTTAACCTAGCAACATCATCGCGAGCCAGCAACATGCCTAAAATCCGTTAAAAACAATGGGACATCTCCGTGAAAGCCCAATTGAAAATGGCACTCCCGACTGGATAATCCAAATAATTTCCCATGGGAATCGTTTATTTTAAATGGTTTAAACAAATGTCATAAGCCTAGTGCGATGCAAAACTCCCAACGCGCCCTTAGTTGATCACTTCACAGAGGCAAATCACAATGAGGATGATATCAAGTGGACAGTCATTAACGTTGTGAAACAACCTCCCAGAGGTGGTGATATTGTGCAACTTCTGAATGAAGAGGAGCTCAGACTGATCACCCGCATGAACAGCATCAGGAATGGACTCAACCGGAATGAGGATTGGACCAGCCTGCTTTAGACCTCTCCTTGTATCCATACCATGGTTCAAACACTGTAATTGTTACAATTCTAGTTTTTCTCTTTATTACGGCTGTATTAACATGTACTATGTTTTTTTTCATAATTTTCTTCATTATTTACTCACCATGTCACTAATTTACCTATCCTTCTATTCACTTGTCACATATTGTTTTTATAGTTTCTTATGTTAGTTGCTAATTTTGGTTAACTTTTGATCATGTCTTCCAATTTATCAGCACCATCGGTTGGCAGAATCATCGCAACTACAAACTTGAGCCCGCGCACGGCTCCTACTCTCACTCTAACTATGGCTTTTTGCCCTCTGTGAGCCCGCACACGGCTCCTTCCTGAAAGCCCTATCCAGGTTAATATTAATTTAAACTCGCTCGCATGACTGTTGTTTCACTCGCAACGCACTTTTACCCTGTGCTCTACCTCACCCTGGTATACCCCTATTGCGCATCCATTACACTATGCAATACGAACCACCTAGCCACCGTATTCACTTCCGACAAACAACCTTAAGTCTAGGCTTGCACACTCCCATCCACAACCTTTTAACGGCATAACTTCATCATTCACAACCAAGCATATGGTTTTGATACTGCCTTTTGAACTTCTGGGCACTTTTTTCAATCGTTCACCATGTTCAGCTGATTTAACCATGCACCGCAGTCTTCGCGTGGCTCGTCTCACTCGTCTACATCCCCACGCACTACTCATGCGGCTCTTCCATCACGTCTTACCGTGGACCTTGTTACCAATTTTTTCACCGTTAATCTATAGGCTCTCCGTTTAGTGGCACCATACTCACCTCGCGGTTGTCACCTCCTTGAGGTTGCACTTATAACGTGCATGGTGCATCGTCTTCACATTAGGGTGGTCCCTGTCTGCCCCTTAACTGTTTCTTTGTACTGTTATGTATTGGACGCTTTCTAATTGTCTCCCCTTCTCCTGATTCCCTACAGGCTAATTTCTATTTAATCAGGCTTGCAGTTTAATTGTCCTGATGATGATCCTATTATTCTTTTAATGGATCGAAACGTCGTCGACTACTGTAAACAATTGTGCACATTAATCACACTTGTTTAAAGATGTTTTGTTACTGTTTCTCTAAGCTTGTCAGAAATTGTGCTCAATATTCCACAAGCTACCCAGTCTTGCCTGAAATGTTTTTGCCCTAAATGTATTTGTAATGTGTTCATGTAGGATGCAGGATTGTCTCCCACGTTACTGCTGTGTTTTGTATTTTTGCTCCTTGACATTTTATTTATTTATTAAATTGATTGTCCATCTGGACACTCGTAATATAGTACTGATTCAAGTCTATATTTATCCTAATTACATTACTGTCTCGTTTAAGGACCACTGTGCTAATACGGAATAAGCCTAAAGTGCACCATAACAAATTCCATTATTTATTCCACCTTAGAACAAGGCTTGCGTCCATGAAATGCGTACAAATGCAAGCAACACATAAAATGGACACCGGATATCAGCCGAAGCCTTGCGCTTCTTTCAGCTGAGAAAAAAACCTTGTGCCCCAACGGTAAGTGCGCCCGCCTATAGTACCGCTTTTTCCCAAAAACTTAAAAATAAAGGCTGGACTCTTGAAAAACAGATTCCTAACTACAAAGGGACCTATTTTTTCCCCCTAGTTTAGGACATTTCCAGGGCAAACAAACATCTCCTCTGTCTTACAGGCAATACAAATTCCCACTCTAAATAAGCAACAATATATATATACCCAGATAAGTCTCAACAAACACACTTGGACCATAAATTAGAACCAATTCAACAAGTGGAATTCAACACACCATTCACATCCTCTAAAGTAAACTATCACTCCCAAAGAGCACTTATCTGCTCAGAAGCAGCAAACAAAAGAAGGAGAAAAAGGCAGAAGGCAGGATTATAGGGAACCTTGAAGTTCTATTCCTATTGTTTGGCGTTCAAAATTATGTTCTGAAGTTATTATATGAAGTGTTTGCAGCTCAGAAGTGGTAAATAAAAGTATAAAGCCTTATCCTAGCCTCCTGTCTTGTCATAAAATCAGAGGAGTGTTCAAACACAACCTGCTGCTCACACTTGACATCCAAAGGAGACTCTTGAAACCAGCAGAATGTCCAGTTCCGTTGCCAGTATCAGGGTCGTACCATAGGCCCCCGCAGCCGCTGAAAGCAGATTGGCTCCAAGCCCTTGAGGGGCCCCAATCAGCCCAACACCAATGAATATCTTCGAAATATGGGAGACTTGATAACCTCTCATCACGTTTTGTGGGGGCATAATTATGCGTTATGCCACTGTCCAGTATGTCATGGACCCTGGTGCAAGGAAAGAAACAGACCCCTCACTGCTGTTCGAACTGTTAAATACAGCAGCAACCAGGGTTCTGTGGCCCCTCTGGCCATTGGAGCCTGGTGCCTCTGCACCTGCAGTGCCAATGGAAACTGCGTCCCTGACCGTATTCCAAAGTTTGGCCCCGGAAGTGAGGCAAGGGGTTGACGTTCTTCTGCACGAGTGCTGGTGGTGTGACGCGCTGGTGTTGATTGTGGGTGCGCGTTGACAGTCGGCTGTGGGATGATGAGCAGGGATGCCAGGCTGGTGCCATCTAGTGGAAGAGCTGGAGAGGTAGGTAAGGGCTGACCTGCTCAGAGCTTAATACTACAGCTCCAGTGTGTGGAGGTTTGTACTCTGAAGCCCTCGCAGAGGGGTCACAAAGCCTTCCTTGTTGGGTTTGAGGGGATTCAGTTAAGATAAACTACATATAATGTGCTCCTCCGCATCTCATTCTAGTTTCACAAAAAAGACATTTTCGAATGGAGCCAGTTCAGTTCTGGGGCTCAGGCCTGATGCGACCCCTGGGCTCATAACCGAGAGACGCATGATGCTGGATTCTGGGTACCCTGAAGTTTCTGCAGGTTCTTGGTGGGTGGCACAGGTTGATGCAGTTATAGTTGAGACATGAAATGAACACAGGTGGAACTGGGGAGATCTGTTGAATAATGAGCCTCAGGGGGGACAGTCCTGGAGCTTAGGTACCAGTGGTGGTAAACAGTGCTCCTGGTGGAAAGGACACAGTTTCTCTGATGTATTTTGACCCCATGCCACCATGGCTTCCTACCGATTGTTAACACCAAGGCTGTGTTGGTCACCACACGGACACAGGCGAGGTCCACAGATTGCCTGGGTTGTCTTGTGGGGTACCATTACCACTCTCCACTAACCCATATTGTCCACAGACAGCTCTTCATCACATCCTACATAGGTCTGGTGCATTATGACTGCAGCAGAGGACCACGGGGAACTCTACCAGCGCGTCATCAGTGGGCGATAACGCAGCCCAAGTCCACAGCCCTTTACCCTTCACCGCAGCGGGCAACTGCTTCTGTAGCCAAAATGCAGCAGCAAGTGACCGATGGGACTTCTTACCTCAACTGAAGGGCTGGTAATTCCAATCTTTCATTTTGTCCTGGGAGAGGTATTGTTAAATGATCCTCCCCACAAAACGAAGTAAAAACTGAAGTTTCTTCCAAATTGATATCCTGAAGTGTAAGAGGAGGCCTGATGTAGGTTGGCGCTCCTATTCAGGGGTGAGCCCCTATCAGTAAGGCGTCCTTTAAATATTTATTTTTTACATACTGTTGTTTTCAAGGTCTTTTTATCTCTATTTTTCTTATCCATATTGCAGATGTTATCCCTGAGTAGTTTGTTACCTTCTGTCCTTACACTGAGGTGTACATGTGTGCCATTCTGCACGCTTTACAATATATTTTGATGACTCGGATGCTTAGGGGCTTTAAAGATATTTCATGTCTGTAGGACACTCAAACATTACATAAAAGAAACCATCTCTGTATTGTGTTTTTTTTTATTTCTCTCTTTCTTTATTTCTTGTTTGGGATGTCCTCTCCTCTCCTGAGTCCTGATGAGACTCACATACCCTCATCAAGAGTAGAAACGTCATCAACGTGCTTTAGTGACAGACATTCAGGAAATGTGTCTATTTTAATCTAGAATGTTTTTCCAAGTCTATAAGTTGTTTTTTGCTGTTACAAAAGCCTAGGCTTACCCGTGCACTGTGGTTAGCTTTTAAGTTTATGCTTTGACACTGGGGATTCATCGCAATGTTTGTTAATGTGTTACTGTTTTGTTTTAACGGGTTATTAACGTTTTTTTTAACAAGAACTACATAGATAAATTGTTGTCTGTTTTTTAAGATGTCTCAATTTCTATATAATGTCTGGGTCATTGAATGCATGAGGCTACTTAGTCTGTTTGTTGGAAACTATTGTTTTTATAAATAACACCAATGTAAACCATTGTTGCCAAAAGATTGTTAAAAGTAACTCAATGCGGTTCCACCAGAGAGTAACCGCAATGCGTAATGTGTATTAGATATGACGTGAAAAATATCTATGTATGTCAATGATGTCCTGAAAACCTAATAAAATTTGGTTGTAAAAAAAAAAGTAACTCAGTGCCATTGGGTTGTGTGTAGACGTAACTCATTTCAAAATGTCATGGAGTACAGAGGCCGCAGTTTGGTGTCACTGGGAGATGATGGGGAGGGAATGACCTGCATAGTGATGGATTCATTAGATCTTGAGTACAGAGGGGGAGGCATAGGGCAGCGGCCACACGAACCTGATAACCCAGGCTGCTCTTCAAGATCATACTCAGAGGTGCTGCTACCACTGAAGGCGTGTGGCCTTCTTTCCTGAGGCAGAGTGGCCAAAGCCGTTCAAGTTGATGACTGAGATCTGGCTACTTGAACTGTCTACAACAGATATATACAATAATACTCAAAATAAAACTTCATTTTATTTCCACTTGGATATTACTTAGCTTTTAAGAATTCATAAAAATATGTTTGCTATTAGAATATGTTAAAAATGATTAAAACTCAATTCCACAATGCAGTGATAAGCTATTTCCAAAAGCAGAACTGGAGCATTGTTGTAATAATAGTGAGACGGATTCCTCTGTTTCAACTTCTACAACCACAAAATTATTGTTTGATACTGTATATGAGTTCATTAAAAATGTTATATGTTATGTGAAAGTGATAATAGTAGGTTGAGCTTCCATTGATATGGGAGACTTGACAGATGTTGACTATACATGTGTTGTGTGTTTTGATGTCTAATCGTATGATGATACTTGGGTGGCAGCGTTTTCTATATGAGTGTGCTATTGAGAATGTGGTACCAGCTGAGTATATGTGAATTATGAATACATTTAGAATATAATGAAATGTGACAGACATCAGTTAGCATACTTGTGTGAATTTGTTGTCATTAGTGTTTGGAGTTTTAGGGTATGGATTAGGGGTGTATAGGGAGAGTTAGGGCCTGATTTAGGAATCAGTGGACCAGTTACGCTGTCACACCGGTGACGGATATCCGGTCAGCTGTAATATAAATCCATTAGGATGTAATGGGATTTATAGTTCGGCGGGCAGGATATCCGTCACCGTTGTGACAGAGTAACCCATCCACTGAGTTCTAAATCAGGCTCTTCCTTATTTTGTGAGGTGTAGTGTTGGTACTTACCAATCTCCACTGCCCCAGAAGCCCCAGTAGTGTCTTTAGTGTGGACTATGTAAGACGCCTTCTCTTCCAGGGGCATGAGATTGAGGTGGCTGTGAGGCGAAGGGGTCTTGGTGTGCCCTGGGAGTGAGCAAACTGGCGCTCCCACGCGGGTCTTTCCACTGCTCGTGGGTGTCCTCCGGTCAGCATCTATTGTTGGAGACAGTACTCACCTCACTGTATCCACACTGCTGTCCCACATTTGCATTCTGTAGCTCGTGTTTGTTGCCTAGACACGGGCTCCGAACAATTGTGGCTCCACCCTAATGATCTCGTCCGCCATGGCGGTAAACTCATTTTTCGGGAGCCTGGGTTGTCTTCTTCCAGATGTACTGAAAAGACAAGATGCTCAAGGTCTGCTGCTGGTGCTTTTGCTGTGAGTGGTGACTGGTGTGTGTGGTTTGAGGAGCGCCTTTCGTATTGTAAGCAATAGGAATTGCTGTTGAATAGATTTCAATCTCGTCCGTGTTGACACAGATGCATCTGCAACTTTGACAGATGCTTCCACCATCAGACACGCCATCCACCATTGCAGTCCTCCATGAGGGTCTCTCCGTCCCACTCGGACAGTGGACAACTCTACATTTAGTGGACAGGGGTCCCATACCAACACTGACCGAGTTGCATCCATCAACAGTGGACTAGGAGACTGATGATGAAGGACTGAGGGTCTGACGATGGATCATCTCCAGAATAACGGACGGGGTCTGTAGGCTGGCACTAGACATGGTGGATGGATGGAGGAATGACTGATGTAGGAACAACACCAGCCAACTTCTTCCTCAAAAGGGTTTATTGTGAACAGATGTACCCGGCAAATTCACCTCAACACGGTCCTTCCACCAAACTCTACGTCAGGTCCTAAAACGCAAACCCGTGCACGTACAAAACCACTCAGACATAAAACCACCTCCCTTTCAGTATTGCGCGCATTTCATCTCTATTGTTCTGTCTGTATCTCTGTATCTCACGCGCTCTCACTTTCTCTGACTGACACTCCCTTCCTTCGCCCTCTCTTTAATGGTCTTTGATTGTCTGCCTGTGTTTGCCTCTTTCCACATGATTCTGTAGGGATGTTTACTGTTCACTTTGTATTTCTGTGCACTGACTGTGCATCCTGACAAATGTGCACGGAAAAGGCACATGAGGACATGCACTAATGGTGGTAAATATAAACTATAAAGAGAGTGGAGGACAAAAGGCAGGAATGTATGAGAAACCCTGACTAATCTTTGCAGAGCATTACAGGAATCTCGCAGCTAGGATACTATAAGTAGGCGCTTGGGAGGTCGCTGGGGACGGTTCTTGGGGAGAGAGACAGGCTTTATTATTAGAGGTAATTATAGAGTGCAGGGCTGGCCCGTGGGGGGGAGGAGGCAGCAGTGACTGGAACGGAGCGGTGCACGGGATTGCAAAGGGCAGCTGAGGACACTCCCGGAGCGCCGGGTGCACGAGTACCACACATGAGATGCGGGAGAGGGGCTTGTGGTGCAGAAAGAGGCCTGCGATGGTCCATGGGGGGGAGGGGCAGCAGTGACTGGAACGGAGCGGTGCACGGGATTCCAAAGGGCAGCTGAGGACACTCCCGGCGCCGGGTGCACGAGTACCACACATGAGATGCGGGAGAGGGGCTTGTGGTGCAGAAAGAGGCCTGGGAAGGTGCAACAGAGGAGGCCGCTGGAGGTCAGCGGCTGGCCGCAGACATGATGCTTGGAGGTGGATTTTTAGCTGATTTCATGCTGTGCTGCGAGCGGGGGGCACTGAGATGCAGACGTAGCTTCATTGTTAGGTCCTAATTACGAGTCAGTGGGAGGACTATTACCAGAATGGCTTTATGCATTCATTTTGCGCCGTCTAATTACAGGAAATGATGCTTTGGGATACATCGCATGCGGAATAACCATTCATTAAAATTCGCATGCAAAATAACACGAGGAAACACTCAGCTTTACCATGCGGTAAAATCACGTATATAAAGAGTAAACATGCTACTGTGAATGTAGGATGGAATTCCACATGCGTTTATCACACATGCCTTAGGAACTCAGTCATTTGAACGAACGCGTCTTTGGCACGCGTTTGATCTGCACACAAGTCGTTTTAACAACTTGCCTCAGGGGGTGCTGGATATTGGAATAGTTTCATTTACTACTCCAACTCCAGTCTGGCAACAGTAGGGAAGGTGTTGGACTTTAATTCCAATACAACTCCACCGTTGCGCCCGCTACAACAAGTCGTTGCAATGACTTGTGTGCAGAACAAATGCGCGCTAGAGACGCCTTCGTTCTGTCGCCGGCGCTGCGAAGAAGAGATTGATTCCGACTGCGTCCTAAAGGCTGTTTCCTGTAAATCATATTTAAACATCCGCAAATGAAATGAAATGTATAATCACTGGCAGGATGCAACCAGATGTGACATACTTCAAAAGTGCACATTGGAAAAAGGATTTTATTTTTTATAGACAATTGTTTTTGGATTTTTTAAATTTATTTCAGAAACACAAAGAAACATCATTAAACAACTCCACACAGGTGACTCATAATAGCCACTGGCTCTATAAAAGCAGCCAAGACCTGCAGATACACTTTTTTTCTTTGCAGGGGGCACAACTCCTCATTTATCAGCCTCACACACAGGTGCAGGAGGAGCAGGTCACAGCCTTGAAGGGGCGGGGCAGGGCAAAGGCGCAGGAGGGCATCGGATCCCTACAGCATGTCCGCACCCCTTAATGATGTATGGAGCCTTTGGGTGACAGACCTACAGGCTCGGCATGGGGGCATCAGCCACTCCCTCTCTGTCACTGGGGTGCACTGGACCCTAATATTTCTATATGGACACAGTGAAACTCCCTGAAATGAAACTGAAAGCTGTCCTGGATTTATTTGCAACGGGGGAGATCAGTGCCCAGTAGGACATCTTCATGGTATATCACACCTACATGTTGTAAGGTTCTCAGGCAAGTGACAGGTGCACTCACCCCATCAGCGCCTCAGCATGCCACTTTCCCTAATCACTCGCAGTAAGTCAGCGCTACAAACGCAGCTTGGATCTGATGATGAGTTGTCCAATGTTTTAGGTTGTTGAGATGGATTGTACACACATAAACCTACTACCACCAAAAGCAGCAGATCTGACATCCAGAAATTGAAAACAACAAACTACCGTAAATGCTCATGGCCGACCTAATTATTACACAGTGGAGCAATGCATGGCTCCATGATCCGTGGTCACGGCAGGATCCATACCCCATGCAAACGCTGCATCCAAGAAGGACGCGGCGAGCAAGGGAGTGCGCGTGCCTCTTAACTCCAGTCTCACCGTTCAACACCTCAGTGAACAATGAGAACCAGCAACGCTACACCTAACAGCTAACAAATGGATGTTATCTAACACTAGTGTTGCAAATTTTATTTTAGATTAAAGAAAAAAATATATCAGAACCACAATAGCGATGCATCCTGGTGGTTGTAGTAACATATTGACACTCACAACAACTTTTTAAAAATTATTTATTATTAGACAATAAGCAATTGTACGCCATCTATAAGAATACTGTTGTAAGTGTTTTGAAATGACCAGTCCTTATTTGTAGTTTATCTCAGATCCCAAATTTATCAAGGGACAATAAGAGGATGGATGAGCCATCTTCAGTCAGGTTTACATTGGACTCTGTGCCTCCATCACTCTAGTGTTCTATGATGAATTATTGATGATCTAAGTAATGAACGCATTGCAGGCACCACCTGTGTTCTAATGTACTCCAACCATATGCTCCTAACTTTTGGTGCTTCTGAATACTCACTTAACCCTTGTCTCATGAATCCACTTCATGGCCCTGGAACAACAGTGGAAAGGGCTTATAATGAAGCACATCACCATCTATGGAATACAAATGGGTGTACATTGGACTACTAAGAGCATGCATTAGATGCCTGCACCATCTGCGAGATGGATTCACCTACACCTGAAAAGGTGTGCTTTATTACTGTATAGACTAACACTGCATATAAAGACGTCAATACTAGGGTGCAAAGTGTCTGTTCATTGAGCGTTAACGGCAGATCTACTATGAGGACGTATGGGAGACACCATCGGGAAGATGGTGAACTTCTTGCTAGGGTAGGAGAAGACCGCTGGAAGTGGTTGTAGAGCAAATTTCAGTAGCCGATAACAGTCTGAATAACCCCAGTTCTATACATGTGTCTGTGCACCCAGTAAGCATAAGATTGATAAGTGTCCCTCTCCAAATAGGTCAGTAAATTCATGGACAGCCTGCATCAAATGATGAGAAGACCGTGTTATGATGTCACTTCCCTGTGTGCAGAAAGCTCTTTCCTCATATCTCTGTCATGCACGTTCTTTCTTCTGTGTTCTATAGAATGTGAGGCTGACGGCACTCGACGGTTTTCAGTTGCTGCTGGATTGTCGAGGTGGTCAGATGCCAGGTTGTGCTAAGGAATAAACTTACCTTTAAAGTATCTTGGTTCCTGTCTGATTTGTCCACGGCTCGTCTCAACAATTTTGGCGACGATCTTGTGCCTTCGCGTGTTCCTGTGGTTCTTGAGCACAACCTGGTGATCCTTTGTCTAGCCCATTTTCCTTTGTGCTCTTCCTGCTCTTCACAACGTCGCTGGATGTACCCTGCGGCATTTCCTGCGGTTTTTCCTGTGCTCCTGAGTACTGTTTACCCTTGTTTGTTTGGCTCTTGAGCTCAGCGCCGCCGTTGGGATCGCGCGTTATTGCTCGAGCACTCTTAATTTCAACACTTCGTTCGTCATTGGAACGCTCTTCGATCAGTGGAACGTACGGCGTACGCTAGACTTCTAGTACATGCATCACGTACGCAGTGCGCAACGTCTTTACCTCCTTTGTGTGCCGCCATCTTGCGAGTTTCCTCACTCATCTCGCAAAGCGCTTCACGTCGGAGGCTCCAACAACTATACGGTATTCTCTCAATCGTATTTTAATTCACATTTCCAGCATGTTCGACTCACGTTAACCTGCACCTTTGTTACTTGACTCTCGTGCAGCTCCGTTCACAGTGATTTGCGCACCTTGCCTTTTATTTGGGCATCCGGTTTTGTTTTGACTGTTTCCTTGCATTTACCTCATTATCTATTTATGCTCATTTCTTCTACGCTTCAATGTTAATGTACATATCTATTGCTGGTATTAATTGACTGTTGTGCAGTCACATTCGCGGCGATCTGCACACCTTAGTCAGTGCATTTTCATTGTAACTGCTTTGCTATTTCTCTTACACATTTGATTCTCTTACTTTCTATTTCAGCTATGAATTCCAATGTTCTTATGCCACCTATGTTTCTTCCTCTTCTTGGTTCTCCTTCCATTGCCTGGGAAGATTGGGTAGAAATGTTAGACAATTATATTACTGCTCTAGATGGTCATAATTTTTCACGTGATTGGAAAAATGCACTATTTCTCAGCGCTTTAGGTAGTGAAAGTCAGCGTATATTTAAATATTTACCCGTAGCCATGGGTCCCAATGGTCAACCCATGGATGAAATGTTCAAAGAAGCTATCAAAAGACTGGAAACAAGGTTTGCTAAAGAAGTCAACTTAGTTATGGCCAGATATAAGTTCTACACTCAACCACAAGCTGAGGGTGAATGCATTGATGACTTCGTAGCCAGATTACGTGAACTTTCTGTGAAATGCTGCTTCGGAACCATGACCGATAAATTGATTTGTGATCAACTCATCGTACAATGTCGTGATAGAAAGATTCAAGAAAGACTTTGGGTTGCCAAATACCCTTGTTAAAAGATGCTTTGGACAAGGCCAAAGTCATTGAGGAATCCCAGAAATGCATTAAGGAGTTAGAGAGAAGGGAGAGAAGTTTATCTCAAATTGGCAACGTTGAGAAGGATTGCAAAGAAGAAGATATTGATGTTAATGCAGTCTCAAAGAAATATACAAAGGGCTGTGGTGCTTTTACTCCTTCTCCCAGAATTAAGGGCAGAGAGTGTTTGCGGTGTGGGAGTCAGTACCATTTGACTGATTTCAAGAAGTGTTTTGCCTTAGACCACATTTGTAGGAAGTGTGGTCGCAAAGGGCATTCTGCAGGCATGTGCAGACAAGTTGATAATTCGGATAGAAACAAGTCTAAAGTTAATGTGGTACAACAATGCATGGATCTTAAACAAAATGTGAATAGAGTACTTATAGTACAAGAATTCACTGACTGCGTAGTGGGAGGAGTCAGTCAAGACGTTCGTAGATTAATAAGACCGAATGCTGAATTTAATGTGTGTGGGCAGAATGTTACTCTTATGGTGTACTCAGGCTCCATGTTTACAATTATTCCTGAGTCTTTGTTTATCTCATTGTGGAATGGTGTTTCCTTATCTGACAAGGACATCAATCTTGTTGGATACGAAGGTCAATCGATTGATATCTTGGGATAAATGTGCGGCTCCATTAGATTTGGTACAAGAAGCACTGAAGGGAAGGTTTACATTGCTAAAGAAGGCCCACCTATCCTTGGATGGATGCACCAATATGATTTACACATTGTTATCAATCCAAGGTCCCCCAACCAAAATATGGTGGTTGATGATGAAACCCAGATTGAACAGATTTTACAAGATGCCCATAAAGTTTTTGAAGATAAGTTGGGGTGTGTCAAGGGTTATCTGCACAAAATCATTTTAAAGCCTAACGCCTGCCCAGTTCAACACAAGCTCCCTTTATCCGTGAGGCAAGGTCTTAAAGATCCCCTGCAAGATCTCTTAAAGTCATGAGTCATTGAGCCTGTTGAGGCATCCTCATGGATTTCTCCAGTTGTTTTGACGCTTAAATCAGATGGTAGTTTGCGGTTTTGCATTGACCTCAGGTCACTAAATCGTGACATGTTACTGACACATTTCCTCTCCCCAATATCAACGAACTGTTGCAATCTGTGAGGGGTGGTAGATATTTTTCTAAGATAGATCTGAGAAGTGCATACTACCAAATCAAGTTACACCCTGAGTCCAAGCCACTCACTGCCTTTATCACGACGGAATGCACTTTCAAATTCACTTGCATGCTGTTTGGCCTAGCCTCGGCTGCGAGTGTCTTCCAACGAATGATGTCCAACATGTGTGAAGGCTTGGCTGGTGCAGTATACTTCCAGGACGACATTCTCGTGTCTGCTAAGACTGTCGAGGAACACAATGCCATCTGTGGAGGAATCAGACAGGAATCAGGATACTTTAAAGGTAAGTTTACTCCTTAGCACAACCTGGCATCTGACCACCTCAACAATCCAGCAGCAACTGAAAACCGTCGAGTGCCGTCAGCCTCATATTCTATAGAACACAGTAGAAAGAACGTGCATGACAGAGATAAGAAGCTTCACGAGGAAAGAGCTTGCTGCACAAAGGTGTGTGACATCATAACACATCCTCCTCTTTAGAAAAAAAAAAAAAAAAAATGGAAACTAGAAGATGCAGGCTTAACTGTCAACAAAGATAAATGTGTGTTTTTAACCAAACAGATTGAGTTTTTAGGCTACACCATTTCTAGTGGTGGTATAGCTCCCAAGAGGAATTTGCTAGATGCCATTAAAAATGCTCCATCCCCCAGTCATGCACGTTCTTTCTTCTGTGTTCTATAGATTGTGAGGCTTACGGCACTCAACATTTTCCAGTTGCTGCTGGATTGTCGAGGTGGTTGGATGCCAGGTTGTGCTAAGGAGTAAACTTACCTTTAAAGTATCCTGGTTCCTGTCTGATTTGTCCACAGCTTGTCTCAACAGACCGCCTACTGCCCCTTTGCTTGGCTAGACAGTCTGACACTACCTTTGCGCAGACCTCATGTCGCGATGGCTGAGAGAATGAATGAGATGGCTAGTTACTGATCGCTACTCCTGTTGGTACACCCTCACCATTTATCCGATCGAAGCACAAACTGATTGCAGGTGATTACCCACTGTCATAATTGCATCAATACATTCACATGACTGTGCCTGCAGTGGCACCACTGGAAAGATAACTTCCCAGAAATGTCTTCTAGTCTATGGACCACCAAGCTCGTGTTGGTGGGCACAGATAGGGTTTCCTGAGCTGCCACTGTTCCTGTAAAAGAGGACTCCGTTCATTGTCAGCCCTTGGTTCTTGAAATGGTACACTCTCTTTCGCGTCTTCCTCCTCCCTTTCCTGCATTGGCACCTCAGGGATGCTATCTGAAGTAAGGTAGCTACTATTGGTGTTGTAATTGTAGGAGTGGCAGCCAGTGTTGCCCTAGAAGACATCTCTGGCATTTCTTTGGTGGCCTTTGGTTGAGCACTAGTGTCACAATAGTGTAGGTGGTCCGTGTTGCTGCAGTGGTGACAGAAGAAGAGGCAGGCTGGCTGTGTGGGATTTGACTCTGTGTTAATGTTGCAGATGAAGGGGACAAAAGTACTGGAATTGTAACAGTGGCAGTGCTGACAGGCGTTGCAGTTGTAGTCACTGTTTGTGATTTAGGACAAACATAGTCACTAGCTTGGTGGGATGTTTACTTTTTGTCGGTCTTGCATGGGGTGATTGTCAGGCATGGCCGGTGGAGGACAATTCTGATTCCTTCTGTGCTGTGTGTCCTGCATCAAGAATGGGAGGTGGAGGGAGGATTGTTTAATGTCCTAAATAAAAAATCCCAAAACATGCAAATGGTGTCTTACAATTTCATGATTCTTTCTTTGCTCTTGTAAAATGTACTTGGTTCATACATGGACCAAGAAGTTATTGATACAAGCTTAATCTGATTACAAACTAAGTGACAGTAGGGAAGGTTTTAGGCTTTAAAGGGGTCATATCTATTATTACAATTTCAACTTAGGCAGCAACTATAGGGGAAGTATTGGACTTCAGGGGAGGGGCTCAGATTTACTATTCCCATTCCAATCTAAACACCATTAGTGAAAGTATTGGACTTTGAAGGGTGGAACTTACTATTCCCACCCCAATCCAAGCAACAGTGGGGAGTGTTGGACTTTTGAGGGACACAGGGCCAGATGTACGGCCATAGTAAATTGCGACTCGCAATTTGCACTCGATTGCGAGTCGAAAATTGTGAATCACAATTTACTATGTACTACAGAGTCAGAAACACTGATTGCGAATCCCAATGGGGTCACAAAATGCGAGGCTCATTAATAATAATTGGGCACTCACAATTTGCAACCCCATTGGGAATGGCTGGCCCTCCCAGACATGGTGGTCTGCTGGGCTCAGCAGACCACCATGTCTGGGACTGCTTTTAAATAAAGCAGTTTTTTTATATGCAGCCCGTTTTCCTTGAAGGAAAACGGGATGCATTTAAAAAAACAAAAATGAAATGTTTTCATTTCAGTTTTTTAAGGGCAGGGATTGGTCTCTGGGACCACTGCCTGCTCTTAAAAATATTTTCGCATGCATTTGCAAATGGGAAGAGGTCCCCTGGGGATCCTTTCCCATTTGCGATTGCATTACCACCTGCTTGAAGTAGGTGGTAATTTGTGAGTGCTTTGAAACCACATGCCTCATGAGTCGCTATAAGGAAGGGAACGCCCCTTCCTAAAAGCGAGTCGCAAAACCTATTTTGCAAGTCGCCAATTGATTAGCGACTTGCAAAATAGGTTTTGTACATGGGTCCAAGGTTTTTAGCGTGCGGAAACGGGTCTAAAATCTGTTAGCGCATGCTATAAACTGTCTTACATCTGGCCCCAGATTTACTATTCCCACTCCAATTTAAGCAACAGTAGGGAAAGCATTGGATGCTAGGGTGAGCATCTGATTTTCAATTCCTACTCCAACCTAAGCAACAGTAGGGGAAGTGATGGAAAAAATATATAATAATTATTATAAAATATAGATAAAAAAATCACATTAAAATTTTAAACAAAATCATATATCAGAAAATACAAATAAAAACTTTTTTTTAGATTTCTATAAACCAAAAAAACTTAAGAAATTACTTACAAAACTGAAGAAATGTAACCATTAAAACAAACAGCAGTTTAAACATTATTTATCAATTAAAATCACTAAAACCATAATAGTAAAAACACTTCCCACCCTACTGCTGTAAAATGTGAACTCACAAAAAATCAAACAATACTAAGAAAAAGTTAATAAATCACAGCAATTTGTTTTTTAAAAACTGAATATTTCGAAAAACTAAAACCTCATTAAATAACGTACATTTATTCATTTAACCAATTAAATAATTTACATATTAGCGTAAATATCCAATTAAGATTTTAAACATGAAATCAAAACAATCATTAAGTAATTAATTAATTAGAAATTTACATAACTAATAATCTAATTAACCAATTAAAAAAATAATATTTATTAAGTAAAAGTGCATACAAAGTTTATATTCAAAAGAACACAACTTTAAAATTCCAAACTAAGGTCAGATAATAAAATAGTGATTTAATACAACTAAAGAACTAAAGGGGAAAGGCTTTCAAAATGTAATCAGTTGCTTAATAGTAAAAAATATTAAAAAAATACCAGGAGAAAGTTTAACTATATCAAAAAACAAAACTCTTCTTGAATATTTGTCGAAGCTGTTTATAACCAGGACAGCTGTGCTTGAGCCAGGAGATGAGAAAATCCAATATCTCTGGTGAGAAATATATGGGCACCTAATGCAAGGCAATAAATAGGTTGAATCATTCTCAGAAGCCTTTGATCCCACTGTTTCCAAGAATTTACCCATTTTAGTGACATTGATCTGAGGTCAGCAATCAGTAGATGTTGAAGCACATCCAGTCCAATCTGATCTCATCTGCTCCAACCCCATCCAGTCGTGTCTAGTTCAGACCAGACCGGGTCACACCGGACCGGACTGGACCAGATCAGACCAGACTGGCTGTGCCTCAACAGCTACTGATGCAAACTCCAGGTAGGATCAGACTGAGCTGATCAGCCCAATCTGATGCGGTATAATTTACTGTTGTGTTGTCACAAGTACTATATAACTGTGCACTGGAAGATCCTCCACAGACATTTATCAAGTGAAAGTTTGGATCAATTTTCGATTCTTAGCTGAGGCAACAGACACAATATAACCCACACTTTCACCCTCACCTTAGCTGGAAATAATGCATATTGGGCATGGCAGCTCCTCCGCTAAGGCCGAGGAGCGTCACCCCTCTCACTGCTTTGCAGCAGTGAAAGAAAGGAAAAATAAAACAATAACTTGATGTTATTATCATTTTATTTGTTACTGCTGCGGCAGCCTGGGGGTGGGGCTGCTCTGCTCACAGAGCAGGGTAGGGAAGAAGTGGTGGGCACACTGAAGAGCGCATGACTCTTAGGCCGGCCGTCTTGGGCCGGCAAAACAGCCATGCTTACTTAGAATATGCCCAGGCCCCCAGTCCCCGTCTGAGCGATGAACCACAGCGTAATAAGCATGTAATATGATGGTTTAAATTGACAAAACCACCTAAGCCCTTTTAAATGATGTAAATGTATTTACATTTCACTCAAGAAATTATCATAAGGTATGTCACATAAGGGTTAATACGATGTTCTAATTGGCCCATGTCTTTCTAGTGACGGTAGCGATTAAGTTCTCATCATTTGATTTGATTTATAATTTATTTTATTATACTAATTTTTCCTTTTCTTCTTTTTCTGTGGTGGTGGTATTAACACTCACTTTGTAGTAATTGGTAAAGCTAACTTTGGATATGATTATATTCTTATTCGTCTTTACCTGATCCAACATGGCGCTGAGGTTTTGTTGTGCCTCGTGCGAAGTCCTTTCTTTACTTCCTTAAGATGTTTTAAAAGACACGACGCCGGTGAAACGGTGCAATGAAGTCGCTATTCAGAAATTAACTTGCTGCGCGGTACGCTCATCCTGGTAAGCGGCTATGACTCATTTCTATTGAGTTTTGTGATACACGTAACTTGTCTAGCGCTTCATATTACCCTTAACTCTCGATACCTATTTTCGTACGACATTAGGCGGCAACTGCTACAGCTGAATGTTTAAGGAAGTGTTGGTAGATATAACTACCTTATAGTCTGTAGCATTTGATAAAGGTAATTTTCGTCCTTACCTGATTCAACATGGCGCTGAGGCTTTGCTGCGCCTCGCTCGAAGTCCCTCTTTTTTACTTCCGTATGTTATTCTAATAGACACGACGCCGGTGAAACGGTGTAATGAAGTCGCTACTCGGCAATTAACTTGCTGTGCGGTACGCTTATCCTGGTAAGCAGTTTTGACTCATTTCGCTTGAGTTTTGTAATACTCGTAACTTACCTAGCGTTTCATATTATTCTTAGCCTTTGACCCTTACTTTCGTAAGACATTAGGCGGGAATATCTGATTGTTACAGCTGAATGTTTAAGGAAGTATAGGTAGATACAATTACATTATAGTTTGAAAAACGCGCATAATTGTTTAGTAAAAAACAATACATTTGTTGACATTAGATAATTATTTTTGTTTTTTATTTTTTGCTGTTTAGCCTGGTAACAACATGGGCATAATTTGAAGAGAATTTATTCGTTTTTGGCCCCATGAGACTGTTATTATCCTAATCTGCCTTGGTGGCCAGTTGCTGAATTGAATTTAGAGCAACACAGAATCCATTTGATATATATGTAAGTTCCTCTGAAGCTTCTATGCTATCATGGTGTTGGAATTTAATACACACAGGTGTTTTTGATTGATTTAACACACCTTTTAATACTGGTAGCACATTGATTTGTTCTCTCGTTGTTGTGCACTGGTTACTGATGATTATTGGGTATGGTAGAAGGTTTTCTTTCCTTTTGATCTCCCCCTTTCTTAAAGAAATTTTCTTTTGTTTTTGGGAAAGCACACTTTCTAAAAAACATTTCATTGACCCTTTTAAATAAACTGAGTGCAACTATGTTGTTTTTGCATTTTTAGACTGTTCATTTGGAATGCTCAGTTAAATTTTATGTCCTGAAGATGACCGTGGACTAATGCCAAAGGTCGAAACGCCGTCAACGCAATTGTGGCCGCAACTATTGGAGGACACATTGTTTTGTTTGTCGGAGTTTTATGTAAAGCTTTGAAACTCTACCTTTTATGTCTTTTTTCTCCCTGTCTGCCACCTGTCTGGTTATGTATATGGTTGTAATATGTTATATGTACCAGCTTGCAATACTGAGCCCTGGTGATATTTTTCATTGAATACATTTTGTACTATTTTTTCATTAGGGTCTTTTACTTCACTTTTTTGTATTTCAATGTGTGCATTGCTATACATGTAATTTTAGTTCATTAATTGCTCTTTCTTATTTACTGTGAATCGTATACTCTGAACCTTTGTTTGGAATAATTACTGAATGCCCCTGGTTCAGGTGGTTTGGGCTGCCCTTGTGGTGGTTAATAACTTCTAGAAGTGGCACTTCTCCTATAGTTATAATAAATCGGGCACATCATTGCGCAGCATTTATCCTTAAGAGTTCGCACATACTAAACTTGACCCTGCAGTCCTCTCACATAAGGAATTACCATGGACACAAATATCCCCCATGCATTCCTATGGGAGGGCAGGCCAGCCTCACTAAATGTAACACGGAGCGCACGCACTTTACACTGGGACACAGTGCCAAAGTGCCTAGAGGGCTAAAACCACTAACACTACATAGGGAAAAAGGCTAGGGTACTTGCAAAAAGTTTAGGCGTGAACCTGCTAAAAGGGCCAAGTCCAACACCCTCCTCTCGCCCTTTGTGTGCCCATGCCACTATTAAGTAAGTGACCGTTGTGAGGTCCTGCGTGCCAGAGAGTGTTCCCTGTGACCTCACGGAATGATCTTGCTTGGTGTCTCCATTGGAACTGAATATAATACATGTAGAATTGAGACAAATTACTAATTCAACAAACGCAACTTCAGAGTTAGTGTCAGAAGGGACCTCGAACATGTAGGATATACTCAATACTGTTATTAAGCTACGGGAAGCGATCAACCCCCTCACAGCCAGAGTGGACGATGCAGAAGGGTGCACTCAGAAGAAAAATCTCAGATTCTTGAGTTTTTTGGAGGGTGTTGAACATCACTCAATTTAAATATCTCTAAACTCTTGGATATTAAACACAATAGCATCTCCAAGGTGGTCTTTAAAGAAAGAGCACAGAGAAAATTGGTGCTGAGCCGGACCCCCATCCCCTCTCCACAAGGGCTGTATTGTAGGCCTGGGTGAAATTTAAATTACACCGGCGTAATTTGTGTAATTTCAGGAATGTTACATTATGCTTGTTATGTGAAATTCCTGAAATTATGCTAATGCACCACTTTGGGTAATTAGGAACCATTTGCTGTTAAAGTTTACCACACCTGCACAGGAACAGAACACAAGTGGCTTTTGTTTATGATGCTTCAGTAATTATTCCAAACAAAGGTTCAGAGTATACGATTCACAGTAAATAAGAAAGAGCAAGTGGCTTTTGTTTATGATGCTTTAGGGTTTCTTTGTACTTTTTTAGGGCAAAATGCATTCTTTTCTCACAAATTCATTCAAGCGCGCCTTTCGCTATAAAATATAGCTCTAAATTATGGATCTGAATTTTCCCAAATTTAAGTGAATTTCACAGACCCCGACAACATTTAGTTATTTTCTTCAATTCCTTGCTCCCTATAGAAAAACTATACAGACTACTGGCCCTTAAGCCCACCCAGACTGCGGACCCCGAGATATAATACCACAGCTGGAGATGCTCTGCAGGATCTTTCCTGACTACATCCAACTCATACTGCAATTGGCAAAATCATTCAGCGCCGTGAAATATACACTCAGGGAGTGCGGTCTCGGATATATGCTGTTGTCCAATCATTTTTGGTATGCCTAAATCCACCCAGGTTTGGCTGGGAATAAGAGTATCTGGGTGGAGCCGGAAGATAGAACTATAGTAAATGAACTGTAGCCGAACTGAACGTCTCAGCACACGCCAGGGGTGGAGTCTGGCGGAGAGAGCACAGACACCGCTTTCATGATGGAGAACTTGGCCAATTGGATCAATTGATTTGAAATGTTCTGAATGGAATTCTAAGTTTGATCATATGCCAGTGCAGAAATATGGGTGAGATGTAACATCATGGACACCCCGGCTTCATGAATTTCAATCTTTGTAGGCACCCGTTAATAACATTGAGTGAAACAAGATTGTTCTGAGACCCCGTAAACCCCTGGTAGTAGTAGCCCAACCCTGCTCGGGCAAATAAGGGCTATGTTTGGCCAGAACCCTAATGCAGTGCTCCAGTTTCATTAGTAACTGGTTGATTTCACCCATGGCTACTGGAAGATCTACAATAAAGACTAATGTGTTCACATTAATGGAGGCATTAACTGATTGTATGAAGATCCTAGTTTAGTAAATGTGAGAAGTTGGCCTGATATATGCTGTCCACTAATTATAGTGGGACATCTTGTATCAGTCCAAACAACCCCTTATGGTGATTAAAGACAACCTTTATTGAAAGCTATCCTAGTGGTAGCTATGGAGAGCAGCCTTCAGGCTAAGTCTTGAAGGAATGTAAAGCAGCTTGTTTTACCAGTCTATAATCTCTTGAATGACCAAATGAAAGGACAACCACACCAGGTATACATTTAAAATATATGTATTTAAGATAAAACACACCCATCTAGTCTACCTGCGAGGTGCGCACGCCTCTGTGCCTCCGTGGCCCTGCTCTCTGCAAATATGAGCCGCTGCCTGTGAGGTGCACATGGCTCTGTGCATCCGTGGCCCTGCTCTGTTTAACTATGAAGAACAAGCACAGGAGTAATACCCGTAGACCCAACTGAGATTTGGGTGAATACTGTATAAATGCGACAATATCTCAGCGGGATATATTGGAATTATTTAGACTGGTATGTACAAGACATTCACGTTGTCACTTGCGCCGTTGTTTCACAAACACGAGCACTTTTGTACACCTTCTAAACTATGGTTGCCTGAGTATTCATACCCTATCGTGCTCTTACTATCACTGTTTAAAATTTTTTCTTGATCTTCTAAATATATGACGCCGATTGGCGCTTTGAAAAGAACAACTTTGAGCCTCCTCTTTTTTGTTTGCTTTTTGTAATGTCTTGTAAATACCAGTCTAAATAATTCCAATATATCCCGCTGAGATATTGTCGCATTTATACTGTTTAACTATGAGCCGTTGCCTGTGAGGTGCGCATGCCTCTGTGCCTCCGTGGCCGAGATCTATGTAAATATGAGCTGTTGTCTGTGAGGTGCGCACGCCTCTGTGCCTCCGTGGCCGAGATCTATGTAAATATGAGCCGCTGCCTGTGAGGTGCGCTTGCCTCTGTGCCTCTGTGGCCCTGCTCTCCGTAAATATGAGCCGTGGCCTGTGAGGTGCGCACGCCTCTGTGCCTCCGTGGCCCTGCTTTCTGTAAATATGAGCCGCTGCCTGTGAGGTGCGCATGTCTCTGTGCCTCCGTGGCCGAGATCTATGTAAATATGAGCCGCGGCCTGTGAGGTGCGCACGCCTCTGTGCCTCTGTGGCCGAGATCTATGTAAATATGAGCATGTAGCCTGTGAGGTGCGCACGCCTCTGTGCCTCCGTGGCCCTGCTCTGTGTAAATATGAGCCGTGGCCTGTGAGGTGCGCATGGCTCTGTGCCTCCGTGGCTCTACTCTGTGTAAATATGAGCCACTGCCTGTAAGGAACGCATGCCTCTGTGGCTCCGTTGCCCTGCTCTGTGTAAATATGAGCCGCTGCCTGTGAGGTGCGCATGGCTCTGTGCCTCGGTGGCCCTGCTCTATGTAAATATGAGCCACTGCCTGTGAGGTGCGCACGCCTCTGTGCCTCCGTGGCCCTCCTCCATGTAAATTTGAGCCGCTGCCTAAGAGGTGCTCATGCCTCTGTGCCTCCGTGGCCCTGCTCTATGTAAATATGAGCAGCTACCTGTGAGGTGCGCACACCTCTGTGCCTCCGTGGCCCTGCTCTATGTAAATATGAGCAGCTACCTGTGAGGTGCGAATGCCCCTTGCCTCCATGGCCCTGCTCTCTGTAAATATGAGCCACTGCTTGTGAGGTGCGCATGCCCCTTGCCTCCATGGCCCTGCTCTCTGTAAATATGAGCCGCTGCCTGTGAGGTGTGCACGCCTTTGTGCCTCCGTAGCCCTGCTCCATGTATATATGAGCCGCTGCCTGTGAGGTGCACACGCCTCTGTGAGTCCGTGGCCCTGCTCTATGTAAATATGAGCAGACACCTGTGAGGTGCGCATGCCTCTGTGCCTCCGTGGCCCTGCTCTATGTAAATATGAGCCACGGCCTGTGAGGTGCACACGCCTCTGTACGTCTGTGGCCCTGCTCTCTGTAAATATGAGCCACTGCCTGTGAGGTGCGCACGCCTCTGTGCCTCCATGGCCCTGCTCTGTGTTAATATGAGCCGCTGCCTGTGAGGTGCGCATACCTCTGTGCCTCCGTGGCCGTGTTCTATTTAAATTTGAGCCGCTGCCTGTAAGGTGCGCACGCTTCTGTACGTCCGTGGCCCTGCTCTATGTAAATATGAGTCGCGGCCTGTGAGGTGCGCATGGCTCTGTGCCTCCGTGGCTCTACTCTGTGTAAATATGAGCCACTGCCTGTGAGGTGTGCATGCCTCTGTGCCACCGTGGCCCTGCTCTGTGTAAATATGAGCCACTGCCTGTGAGGTGCGCATGGTTCTGTGCCTCCGTGGCCCTGCTCTATGTAAATATTAGTCACTGCCTGTGAGGTGCGCACGCCTCTGTGCCTCCGTGGCCCTCCTCCATGTAAATTTGAGCCGCTGCCTGTGAGGTGCTCATGCCTCTGTGCCTCCATGGCCCTCCTCTATGTAAATATGAGCAGCTACCTGTGAGGTGCGCATGCCTCTGTGCCTCCATAGCCCTGCTCCATGTATATATGGCCTGCTGCCTGTGAGGTGCGCACGCCTCTGTGCCTCCGTGGCCCTGCTCTATGTCTAAATGAGTCGCTGCCTGTGAGGTGCGCGTGCCTCTGTACGTCCGTTGCCCTGCTCTATGTAAATATGAGCCGCGGCCTGTGAGGTGCGCACGCCTCTGCACATCCGTGGCCCTGCTCTATGTAAATATGAGCAGCTACCTGTGAAGTGCACATGCCTCTGTGCCTCCATGGCCCTGCTCTGTGTAAATATGAGCCGCTGCCTGGGAGGTGTGCATACCTCTGTGCCTCCGTGGCTGTGCTCTATGTAAATTTGAGCCGCTGCCTGTAAGGTGCCCATGCCTCTGTACGTCCGTGGCCCTGCTCTATGTAAATATGAGCCGCGGCCTGTGAGGTGCGCATGGCTCTGTGCCTCCGTGGCTCTACTCTGTGTAAATATGAGCTACTGCCTGTGAGGTGTGCATGCCTCTGTGCCACCGTGGCCCTGCTCTGTGTAAATATGAGCCGCTGCCTGTGAGGTGCGCATGGCTCTGTGCCTCCGTGGCCCTGCTCTATGTAAATATGAGCCACTGCCTGTGAGGTGCGCACGCCTCTGTGCCTCCGTGGCCCTCCTCCATGTAAATTTGAGCCGCTGCCTGTGAGGTGCTCATGCCACTGTGCCTCCATGGCCCTGCTCTATGTAAATATGAGCAGCTACCTGTGAGGTGTGCACGCCTCTGTGCCTCTGTGGCCCTGCTCTATGTAAATATGAGCCACGGCCTGTGAGGTGCGCATGCCTCTGTGCCTCCGTGGCCCTGCTCTGTGTAAATATGAGCCGCTGCCTGTGAGGTGCCAATGCCTTTGTGCCTCCGTGGCCCTGCTCTATGTATATATGAGCCACTGCCTGTGAGGTGTGCAAGCCTCTGTGCCTCCGTGGCCCTGCTCTATGTATAAATGAGCCACTGCCTGTGAGGTGTGTGTGCCTCTGTACGTCCGTGGCCCTGCTCTATGTAAATATGAGCCGCGGCCTGTGAGGTGCGCACACCTCTTTACGTCCGTGGCCCTGCTCTATGTAAATATGAGCAGCTACCTGTGAGGTGCGCATGCCTCTGTGCCTCCATGGCCCTGCTCTGTGTAAATATGAGCCGCTGCCTGTGAGGTGCGCACGCCTCTGTGCCTCCATGGCCCTGCTCTGTGTAAATATGAGCCGCTGACTGTGAGGTGCGCATGCCTCTGTGGCCCTGCTCCATGTATATATGAGCCGCTGCCTTTGAGGTGCGCACGCCTGTGTGCCTCCGTGGCCCTACTCTATGTATAAATGAGCCGCTGCCTGTGAGGTGTGCATGCCTCTAGACGTCCGTGGCCCTGCTCTATGTAAATATGGGCCGCGGCCTGTGAGGTGCGCACACCTCTGTACGTCCGTTGCCCTGCTCTATGTAAATATGAGCAGCTACCTGTGAGGTGCGAACGCCTCTGTGCCTCCATGGCCCTGCTCTGTGTAAATATGAGCCGCTGCCTGTGAGGTGCACATACCTCTGTGCCTCCGTGGCCCTGCTCTATGTAAATATGAGCCGCTGCCTGTAAGGTTTAGCGCCGAGACGCCCACGGGTATTCGTTCGCGCTTTATAAATGCCAAAATAAATAAAAATAAAGGTGTGCACGCCTCTTTGCGTCCATGGTTCTGATCTATGTATATATGAGGTGCGCATGCCTGTGTGTCTTTGGCACATATGTTTGTATTTATTAGAAACTGCATGTGAGGCGTGCGTGCCTCTGTGCGTCTATGGTATGTATGTATGCACTGATTAGAAACTGCATGTGAGGTTGCATGCCTATGTGGGCCTGTGGTACGCATGAACACACTTAGAAATTGCATGTGAGGTGTGCAGGACTAAGTGTGTCTGTGATACATATGTATGAATTTATTAGAAACTGCATGTGGGTTGTAATGCCTGTGTATGCCTGTGGTACGTATTATAGTATGCATCTGGCATTTCCTTTGCACAGCTTCACCACGCGAGCTGCTGAACTCCAAAAACGCCTCTCAGAGAGCACAGCACTCAAAGTGATACATCAGGCAGATGACAGGGCCTTAGAAACACCCTGGCCTGCGCTATTGGGAGCTAGTCTGAAGACTCGCAAAGATCACACCCCTTTGTTACAGCATTTGATGCTTCAGCCACCAAAATATGCAACACCACTGGGAAACACTGACCCTTCCTGGAAGCACAGAGTCTCTGGTAGAATGGACCACCACCGAGAGGCCACAATCCCTGGGGTAATAGTACTGTCTGCTCTCTCACAGCGGACGGCAAAGACATCTCCTACACAATGGAAGACCGTGGCAGCAGGACAGCCACTTGTACCAACACAAGTATAACATACAGACCTCAGTGGGTCTGTAACCTGCTCTATGTGGGCTTGATTACTCAAAAGATGAAACTTGGAATACAGGGGCATAGCAGCACCATCGAACACCAGCAAGCGAGCTCAACGCTGGCGTAACATCGAACACCAGCAAGCAAGCTTGACACTGATGCACCACTGAACACCAGCAAGCAAGCTCGACGCTGATGCACCATCGAACACCAACAAGCAAGCTCGACACTGATGCACCATTGAACACCAGCAAGCAAGATCGACACTGATGCACCATTGAACACCAGCAAGCAAGCTCTACGCTGGCGTAACATTGAACACCAGCATGCAAGCTCGACACTGATGCACCATTGAACACCAGCAAGCAAGCTCGACACGGGCGTAACATCGAACTCCAGCAAGCAAGCTCGACACTGATGCACCATTGAACACCAACAAGCAAGCTCGACACTGATGCACCATTGAACACCAACAAGCAAGATCGACACTGATGTACCATTGAACACCAGCAAGCAAGCTCGACGCTGGCGTAACATCGAACACCAGCAAGCAAGCTCGACACTGATGCACCATTGAACACCAGCAAGCAAGCTCGACACTGATGCACCATTGAACACCAGCAAGCAAGCTCGACACTGGCGTAACATCGAACACCAGCAAGCAAGCTCGACACTGATGCACCATTGAACACCAGCAAGCAAGCTCGACGCTGATGCATTATTGAACACCACAAGCAAGCTTGACGCTGATGCACCATTGAACACCAGCAAGCAAACTCGACGCAGATGCACCATTGAACACCAGCAAGCAAGCTCGACACTGATGCACCATTGAACACCAGCAAGCAAGCTCGACACTGATGCACCATTGAACACCAGCAAGCAAGCTCGACACTGGCGTAACATCGAACACCAGCAAGCAAGCTCGACACTGATGCACCATTGAACACCAGCAAGCAAGCTCGACGCTGATGCATTATTGAACACCACAAGCAAGCTTGACGCTGATGCACCATTGAACACCAGCAAGCAAGCTCGACGCAGATGCACCATTGAACACCAGCAAGCAAGCTCGACACAGATGCACCATTGAACACCAGCAAGAAAGCTCAATGCTGATGCATTATTGAACACCACAAGCAACCTCGACGCTGATGCACCATTGAACACCAGCAAGCAAGCTCGACGCTGATGCATTATTGAACACCACAAGCAAGCTCAACGCTGATGAACCATCGAACACCAACAAGCAAGCTCGACACTGATGCACCATTGAACACCAGCAAGCAAGCTCGACGCTGATGCATTATTGAACACCAGCAAGGAATCTCGACGCTGATGCACCATTGAACACCGGCAAGCAAGCTCGATGCTGATGCACCATTGAACACCAGCAAGCAAGCTCGACACTGATGCACCATTGAACACCAGCAAGCAAGCTCGATAATGATGCATTATTGAACACCACAAGCAAGCTTGATGCTGATGCCCCATCGAACACCAACAAGCAAGCTCGACACTGATGCACCATTGAACACCAGCAAGCAAGTCCGACACTGATGCATTATTGAACACCACAAGCAAGCACGACACTGATGCACCATTGAACACCAGCAAGCAAGCTCGACGCTGATGCATTATTGAACACCAGCAAGCAAGGTCGACACTGATGCACCATTAAACACCAGCAAGCAAGCTCGACACTGATGCACCATTGAACACCAGCAAGCAAGCTTGACACTGATGCGCCATTGAATGCCAGCAAGGAAGTTCGACGCTGATGCACCATTGAACACAACAAGCAAGCTCGACACTGATGCACCATTGAACACCAACAAGCAAGCTCGACACTGATGCACCATTGAACACCAGCAAGCAAACTCAACACTGATGCACCATTGAACACCAGCAAGCAAGCTCGACGCTGATGCACCATTGAACATTAACAAGCAAGCTCGATGCTGATGCACCATTGAACACCAGCAAGTAAGCTCGACACTGATGCACCACTGAACACCAACAAGCACACCAACAAGCAAGCTCGACGCTAATGCACCACCGAACACCAGCAAGCAAGCTTGACGCTGATGCACCATTGAACACCAGCAAGCAAGCTCGACGCAGATGCACCATTGAACACCAGCAAGCAAGCTTGACACTGATGCAACACTGAACACCAACAAGCAAGCTCGACGCTGATGAACCATCGAACACCAGCAAGCAAGCTTGACGCTGATGCACCATTGTACATCAACAAGCAAGCTTGACGCTGATGAACCATCGAACACCAGCGAGCAAGCTCAACACTGATGCATCATCGAGCACCAACAAATAAGCTCGACAATGATGCACCATCGAACACCAACAAGCAAGCTCGACGCTGATGCACCATTGAACACCAGCAAGCAAGCTCGACGCAGATGCACCATTGAACACCAACAAGCAAGATCGACACTGATACACCATTGAACACCAGCAAGCATGCTCGACACTGATGCACCATTGAACACCAGCAAGCAAGCTCGACACTGATGCACCATTGAACACCAGCAAGCTAGCTCGACATAGCAGCATCACTGAACAACAATAAGCAACCTCGACACTGATTGCACACCTTAGGGCCTGATTATAAGTTCTGCGGATGGGATACTGTGTCACGCAAACGACAGCTATTCCGTTGGCGTATTACAAGTTGCATAGGATACACTGGAATTGTAATTTGGTAGACGGGATATCTGTCACATTTGTGACGGAATAACCCTATCCACCAAGATCATAATCAGGCCCTTATAGAGGTTGAACACCACCCCCGTTAAATGGAGAGTACTGGGACATGGCAGACCATGAGCCTGCCAAGCACAACACAAACTGCACAAAAAGAAGCAGAATATTTTGAAATCACAGACCAGGAAGTACCTAACTACACCATTAAATGGAATAACATTTTACAGATTAAGATTTAATAGGGCCTTGTTTTTAATGCCTGTCAAGTTGTTCACACAAGCACAACACTCCAAGATGCTTCAAGATCCTGTAATGCACTCAGTTTGCTGCAGACAGACCAGACACCATAAGCAGAGCTTCCAGGACTGCAGCTAACCCAACACTAGACTCCCCACATCATAGGGAGCACCGCGGTTCAACATTCCAGTATGCGGTCACTGGATAGGCATCAGCATATAAACATAATTTTCTTCCTACACCCACGTGGACGTTGGAGGAATTGAAAGTGCTGCATATTGCACTCCAGGTACATACATTTACACTGGCATCTAGCCGCTATCAAACACAGAACAGGTGATGGGAGGATGCTTGTAATGTGTCTAACCGCTGGCCATCGCTCTGGGTAGCATGCCAAGCCGCTCTCACCATAGGTTTTAGCTTTTTCAAAAAAGACGACTAAAGAGGTAGTATACTCAATGTGTATCTCAGGTGGTGGGTATTTATGCTTTAAATGTGGGCTATCAACAGGGGAGCGTTGCCCTCTGGGCTTTTCAGGTGGGTGGTGCGGTCCGATGGCTGCAGGGGGGCTATTTGTCTATGGTAAAATGGGTGGAGTTTAAGGTGTTAACAAGTAGGGGTCACAGGAGGGAGGTCCTCTTAGTGGTACATTGGTGCATGCCTGCTACCTTAGGGCATCAGGTAGAGTTAGTTTGTGTGTAGAAGGGCGGTAGGCTGGTTGGTCGTTCGGAAGTGGCGGAAGCTCTGCTGGGATTAAGGGAAGGTGGTAGAGAGGACCTTTAAAGCCGGGTGTGCGGGACCAGACTTGGGTGCCGGGGAAGGGCCAGTGAGGATGTAAGTGGAGGGGATCGCAGCGGCGTGGAGTGAAGTGCAAAGAGGAGAGGCATTGGGGGCCATGAGTAGGGGCTTGTGGTAGTTGGAGCTGCGGCGCATGGTAGGTGCAGGCAGGTGGTGCTATCCCTGGACATTAGAGCAAGGCCATCCGCTGCAGGGCAGGACTGCGGACTGTGGGAAGGCGGTGACGTCAGTGCCTGGGTGTATGCTCAGGCACTGACAGTGAAGAGGGACTACGGCAGGCATTGGGATTAAAACGGGGTGAGACTGGACCAGTTGTAGTAAAGCAAAAGAGAGGTAGGGCATCAATGGGGACACAGCTGAGGGAGTGAGGGGAGTTTGGTCTGTGGTTAGACAGACATGGAGTGTGGCATTAAGAGCGTCAGGACGGACTAGATAAGAGAAGGGGGAAGCAAATTTGCTGGAAACTGGGGCGTATGAAAGAGCAGGGGAGGATAAAGGTGTGTTTTGGGCACAGTCAGTAGGAAAGGAAGAGGGTAAGGCAGCAGAGAAGAGAACAGGAGATGATAGGGCCTGAAGAAGTTTGATGGGTATGGGTGGAGCTGATATGAGAGAGTAAGGGGGAAGAGGAGGGTGGGAGGTGTTTAAGCTCTGGCATCCAGACAGGTGGATCCGATAGTGCCAAAGGACAAGCACAGAGGAGGAGCAGCGTCCAGGGACCAGGAAGGGTCGGTGTGGCTCACATACCATGCTTGAAGACAGGGTGCAGCCTGTGTGGTTGACTTGGAGACATCAAGAGACAGGCGGGGCGGCACAGGGACGGCCTGGTGCCTTATCTGTGGGAAAACAGGTGGAACTTTGGACTTCTGAGTTTGAGGACAGTGGTGTTGGGAGTGGGGATTACCCATTATCATTGGTGTGGGGTGGGAGGGGAAGGACATTGAGAAGTGACCGTACTGGATTTTCATGAATTTGATGAGGACTTGGAGGAAGGCAAAGGTTTTGGAGCCTTTGGAGGGATGGCAAGATGCAAATAAAGCAGAATGTTTGTGGTGGTCTGAGGAGCTGTAGGGCCAGCTCAGGCCCAGGACTAACAAGGAAGAGGGGTCGTTGGTGTTTTATAGGACTTTATAGGTGGTGGTACCCACTCAAGTGAAGAAGTCGGAGGTGGAGGACAGGGTCATGGTGGCAGCATGATGGCAGGCTTCAGCGTGGGTCCTCATTATACAGGCTGGTAGTCTGACGGAGGAGCAGTGCGCTTTGTGGGAGGGGGTGGAGAGTTGAGGTTTTAGAATAGCAGACGTTCCGCTGTGTAAAGGAAGGTACATTGTAGATCAAGGTACAGGGAACGGATGAGGAGAAAAAGTAGTGGGGGCTGAAAGGCCAAGAGGAGACGCAGGGAGTGCTAAAGAAGGAGATAAAGCCAGTGAAAAAAACCAAAAGGAGACTAGAGTAATCAGGCACACAAAGGTGCCATACGTGGTGACTACGAAGACTTTATGAGCTCACCAAATGGTGTCAACGATCGAAGGGGACATTTTGGTGAGAGGGGCACTTGGATGTTTTTAAATTAATACCCTGGGAGGTAAGAATGAAAGAGGGCTCAAAAGAGGAGGAATATGAATTGTCTAAAAGGCCCAAAGTACCAGTCACAATAGAGAACTGGACATCTGGGTTTTTAATATACGCAATTATCTACTGCGAAATGTATCCTGACCCATTTGTGTCCTTGTTCAAGTACATTGACTTAATACTCAAGTCGCAGATAAAATGGCATGTTATGTTATTTTATGTGGATTTGTAAACTGCAGCTTATCACCAAATATGGTATACGTAAGATACGACGAAGAGTTCAGGGCTCACTGGCAGAGGATGTGGGCGTTAAGTGGGGGTGGCAGACTTGGATTTATGGCTGCAGTGGATGGCAGCTCTGAGACCAGTGCCTTTTGCATGTAGGGTGATTGGGATTCCTTTGGTTTAGAAACCCTTTCCAGATTGGCCCGCACAGGGATGGGCGGGCGCAGCAGGAGGGGATTGACCGGTCAGGCAGGAGCATGCTAGGTATAGGATAAAGGGCTTTGCAATTGAGAATACTGCGGTTTCTGTGGTAAATATTTCGTTACCGGTACTATTTTTTATGCGGTAAAGTCTATCAAGAATAACTCAGTAAATATAAGAGGCAGAATCCGTGGTATTAGAGGTTTAAAAATGCTTTATTCCTATAAAAAAGGAAGACAATTCGAATTGTGGGCCTTCTATTCCATCACCACGAAAGTTCAGGAAGGAAGGGAGCATATATTATTGACAGATAGGCAGTTTTATAGAAAATACATTACAGTGAAACAGATGCAAGAGGCGTAACAGCTGATAAAAGGTGCATACGTAGCTAATAGAGGGCGTAATTCAAGAAACGTCATTAAACATGATGTCACAAGTGGGTGGATCCATAAAAGAATCCTGCAATGTCAGCAGAAATGTTTGGCAAAGATGCGCACGCAGCCGCATGACGTGTGATTGACGTGCAACTAGAGGGTGAAGGGGGCTTGACATTTAGCTCTACATGTGGAGACAGAAGTCTGGGGTTATGTCAACCTAATTCCAAATCATATCTAATATCCTATGTTTAAAGAACTGTGTTATCCAAAAGGAAAGGTCTCTTAGGATAGAATCTTATTCTATACTGACTATACTGACTGTTAGTGCGTGTACAAGCGTCTAAGTGTCTACACTAGATGCGAGGGGGTAGGAATATTCCATGGTAACGGGGCTATGAATTACTTGCATGAGGACAGCGAGGCCTGGCCCCTTTGCATGGTAGCTGGAGGAATGTTTACCTAAACTACTAGACAGGAATGCATCGGATGAGGAGCGAAGGAGATAATCTCGAAGGTGAAATACAGTTTTTGGCAGGCGACAGGCTGGATCAGGCACCGTTAGCCGCGCAAGGAGTAAGACAAAGTTCATGGTCACAGATGCAGGCTCAGACTGGAGCTTTCAGAAGCAGAAGGCAGGAAAAGGCTTGATGACAGAATTCGGGCCTACTCGCCTGAATCTGTGAAATGTGGGAAGTGAACCACATAAAGTCGGTGGCCTTTCATACTTAGGAATGGAATATCTGACCCATTCATGGCGGATCTGAAAGAGGACATGTTGACGGTGGACGCACATATATTTGCGTCTTCAAAACTGGAGCAGGAGGGAACATACATGTACTTATAGCATGCACATGGAGCCGTTGGGGTCTACGATAGGGGACATAACTGATCACAAAATTCATATTTCCTCATTCCCTCCTTGTCCCCTTCGGACCCTTAGGAGATATCGATCTTCATCAATCCATCGATCTGTTCCTATAGCATCATTTGTTCTTCTTTCTTCTTCCGGGATCTCGAATGAAAACTTGGAGGTGGGATACACGAGGTGGCACACAGACCACAAATCGCTGGCCCACATTGTAGACATAAGCAGCAACTGAATAGTATGAGAAAGCCAATACCTAGGAAGGATAGGATTCTCCATCCCCAGGCTGACAACACGCCCCAGAACCAACCGGACCAAGTCCAGGTGCCTGGACTCTGGTGTATCTGGCTTATAATCTTATGAAGGCGGGTTATGGCTTTATATACAGACGGTGAATTTTCTGGTATGAAAATGCAACAACTTGATCCGATGACCCTACAAGCTCCGCCCCTATCGGCCAGGATGACGTCAAGGACAAGACGATTTTGAAGCACAACAATCCGCATAGCAGACTGCTCTTCTGTTAAATTGCCTAAGGCGGAAATAGTCTCATTCACTACTGCTTCAAGGGTTCTTGTTAATCTACGTATCAGCTTACTATTAGTGACTGTACCTATATAGGGAAAGAAACCTTTATTGAAATCTGTGTATTTTTCCCATGCTGTTTCAGTGTAATCGACAATTGGGAGATCTCTCTGCTGTCTATTGTGTACTAAATGGGTATTTCTGTGATAATCAGGAGGAGCTAGGAAAACAGGTGGCAGAAGGAATGCTATGTAACAGGTACCATCCCAATCTAAAGGTAGACATATATATGCGGTCTGGCCACATATGAAGTAGGAATGATGGGAAGCTCTAAATGTAGACTTGCCTTGATCACTGAATTTTATTACAGTGGTGCATTTACTATGGCCCATGTGTATGGAACCATTCTTTCTTATACATAATTCCCCTTTTACTGGGAATACTGACATGGCGGGCAAGATTGGTGTAGCTTCAGATTCAACGTTCAGGATCATGAGGTTAAGTGTAAAGTTACCTAATCCATATACTTCATTTTCTAGATCAGTTCCTGTTCTTTTGGGAAGTCCCTCCTTGTTAGGGTAGCAGACTTTAAGTAAAACTATGTTCAGGTTTCCCCATACCCAGTTGTCTTGATAAACTGCGGAATTTGAATCTAGGGTATTAATCAAACTAAACCATGCTCCACAGGAGCCATTGTGTGTGAATGGATATGGAAAGAGGGGCAAAACTCCCTTATAGTTCTGATAGGGAGGGAGTCGGCCACATATCCAACAATTTGTGGCATTGCTGGTTTGATGGGAATGATGTAACATACTAATGAATGTGTTGTTGCGCAGCGCAAATCTATATGACAACTCATGCGGAGGAAATTCACTAAAAGAATGTTCTGCAGTTATATTATAAGCACGCTTAAGAATAGGGTAATACATGTGCAATAGTATGCTAAAAATAATAATCAGAAGACTTAGAAAAAACAAAATTAATAATGTTACTGTACAGTGACTACGAAGTGATTTACAATACGCATGCTTTTTCAGCTGCTTTCGCTGATTTCTTTCTCTATTCCGGTCTAGAGGATACATGTCAGAGACAAATTCAACCGATTCACCTTGGAGAGGACTTAAACAATCAAATTATCTGACTTACTAGACCTCAATTTTAGTTTATAAATTTCTGAGTTCGATTGCTCAACCAAGGGGAGCTTTGAGTCTGTTTGTGAGGGAATACAGGGTTGAGTAATCACACTTGTTGGTAGTCCATAAAATTTCTTGATATGACTCGAGTGCAACCACCCTTTTCTTCCCTCGATTTTCACGGCTGTCCTTGTGGTGAGTAAAACCAACTTCGGTGACTTCCACCTAGGATCCAGTTGGGTCTTCCGGTCAAAGTTCCTGACCAGCACCAGGTCACCAGGAACCACGTCATGGGGCTTCACCTCAGTATTATCGGGAAAAGCTGCGGATACCTGTGAACGACAAGATTGTAGTGCAGACATCAAGGAAGCCAGGTAATCTGTCAGCATATTACAGTCAACGTCAGTGATTTTACGAGGTATAGGCGTCCCCACATATTTGGTGGTCTACCGAAGATCACCTCATACGGGGATAGCCCTGTTCGAGAATGTGCTACCATTCTCATGTAAAAGAGCGCAACTGGTAAGGCTACTATCCAATCGACTCCTTTTTCTCTACATATTTTGGACAATCTAATTTTCAAAGTTTGATTATGGCGTTCTACGAGACCTGCTGCCTCGGGATGTCGGACACAGTGAAATTTCCATTGATAGCCTAATAGAAGGGAAACGTGTTTCATTAGTTCGGATGAGAACGGCTGGCCGTTATCTGAGTAGACAACACGTGGTAAACCGTACCGTGGGAAGAATTCTCGGACTAACTGTTTGGCAGTAGTCGGGGCAGTGTAATCTGAAACCGGGTATGCTTCTGTCCAACGGGAAAGAGCACAGACAACTACGAGAACATATTTGAATCCTCGACATCGTTCCATCTGGATATAATCCATCTGGAGGACTTCAAAAGCATGATCGGGAGTTTGAAATCCACCCTGTTCTACGGAGATGCTTTTACCTGGATTAAACTGACAACATATCATACAGGTTTTGTTTAGCTGCGGCTCGCAAGTGTTTGTTGAACCAAATGTGTTGAATGCTGTCTAGCATAGCTTTCTCTCCTAGGTGTGCTGGACTATGTATTGTGTTAATAATAACTTGGACCATAGAGTCGGGAAGAAACCATATAGATTTTTCCTTCGTCATCCATCCCTGATCTGTTTGGATCCCTCCTAATTCAGTCCATTTCTTTATTTCTTCTGGTGTAGCATGTGTCTGTATGTCAATTACATCAAGGGCGGGATCCTTAACCATCATGCAATGTGTTAGTGTCGGGACTATTGTCTTTGTCATGTCAGTTGTGAGAGTCTGATTCTGAGCAGTCTGTTTAGCTGTTCTGTCAGCTAGGTCATTACCCTGAGAAATGATATCGGTAACTTTTGTATGGGCTTTGCATTTCATAATCGATATTTCAGTAGGTAGATGAATCGCATCTAATAGGGTTTGAATGAGGGGTCCGTGTTGGATGTGGGCACCGTGAGAAGTTAAATAACCTCTCTCTCGCCACAGTACGCCGAAGTCATGGACGACTCCAAAGGCATAACGTGAATCTGTGTATATGTTGACTTTTTTATTTTTGGCTTGAATACAGGCTTGTGTCAAAGCGATGAGCTCTGCTGCTTGAGCTGACAAAGTGTTAATACGATTTGTTTCAATGACTTCAGTGTCTGTTGTGACTGCGTAAGCGGCCACTAGCTCTCCTGTACTTGTTCTCATACTTGACCCATCTACATACAATGTCAAGTCTGGATCTGACAAAGGGATATCTGTCAAGTCTTGTCTGGGTTTCGTCGTGATAGTAATAACTTCAACACAATCATGTGCCAATGGATCTGTTCCGCTCACTGGTAACAGTGTGGCAGGATTTAACGTATTACAACGTCTGATTTCTATATGTGGCTGAAACAATGTTAATTCGTAACCGGTGAGTCTCGCTATAGTCAAGTGTTGTGTTTGTGTGCGGTTCAAGAGAACCTCTACTGCGTGGGGTACTTGTACTGTCAATTGATGTCCTAACACTATGGCATCGCTTTGTCTGATTGCTAAAGCTGTTGCTGCCACTGATTTCAGGCACGCAGGAAGAGCCTGAGCTACTGGATCTAATGTACTAGAGAAATAAGCACATGGTTTATGTGATCCTGCTTGCTCCTGAGTGAGTACTGACAAAGCAGTACCTTCGCGTTCTGTAACGAAGAGTGTAAACTGTTTACTGTAACATGGTGTTGCTAGGACAGGTGCTTGGCATAAAGCTTTCTTTAAACTTTCAAAGGCGTGTGTATGTTCTTGAGTCCAAGGGAGGACAGTCGATGTGGCTGCCTCCTGTGTTGTCAACTGGATGAGTGGTTTTGCTAGAAATGCATATTGAGGGATCCACTGCCTACAGTATGAAGTGAGGCCTATAAAAGCCCGTACCTCCTTTTGTGTCTTGGGTGGTGGCATGTTAGCGATTAACTGGATGCGGTCGGATGTAAGCTGCCTTCCCTCCTTGGACAGCGAGTGCCCAAGGTAAACAACTTGCTGGACACAGAATTGCAGCTTAGAAGGGGACACCTTGTGCCCCTTGTCAGCCAAAAATTTTAAAACCGTCAGTGACGCTTTTTCACATTCATGTTCGCTTCGGGCGGTGATCAGCAGATCATCGACATATTGAAGCAAGGCAGTGTTAACTGGCATGTGGATACTGTCAAGTTCTCGTTTCAGTGCTTGGCTATAGATGCTGGGGCTTTCTGTAAATCCTTGAGGTGCGCGTGTGAATTTAAAACTTCGTCCATTTAAACTAAATCCGAATAAATATTGACTTTCCGGATCAATTGGGACACTAAAGAAAGCATTCTTGAGATCAATTACAGTGAAGAACGTAGCTTCTGAGTCAATAGCTGTGAGTAATGAAGAGATATCTGGGACCACGGGGTATTGTGGCACAATACATTTATTTAATTCGCGCAGATCAATAACTAATCGATATACTGGTGGAGCTTTTGGATCCGTTCTTTTAAGAATCGGAATTATCGGAGAATTACATACATTGGAGTCCGTTTCGACAACCACTCCTTGTGCAATGAGCTCGTCAATGATTTGCAGTAAAGCCACAACAGCATCGGGTGGTAACTTGTATTGTCGTATTCGTGGTAGTACTATTCCTGATTTCAGTGTAACTCGATATGGTGTAATATTCATGCAACCAACATCAGTGGGGCCTTGTGCCCATAAATGTGTAGGTAAATTCTGCAGTCGGTGATCCATGTCTCTGGATACGTAGTGACCTTTAAAGTCACGTAAAAATAGTCGTACTCCTTCCGGAGAACAACATATTATAGCTCCTAGAGCTTTCAATGTTTTTATGCCTAACAAGTTTTCTGGACATGATTTAGTAAGCAATAAATCTGTAGTACGTGTCAATGGACCAATCGTAAGTGGAAGAGGTTGTGTTACATCATTAATTATAGGTTTTCCTGAGAATCCAAGGGAAATATTCTGTGAGCCTGAGAGGGGTGCCCCTGGAACTTCACTACGTCTTATAGTTGTTCTGCTTGCCCCTGTATCAAGTAAAAACTTTCTGTCTTCCCCTAATAGTTCACTATGTACATAAGGTCCCTCTTGGTCTACAGGAACCTCAATAAGGGGTAAGCCAACTTCCCTCTCAAGGCTATCTCATGAGTATCGCTGATAATCGGGATAATCTGCTTGTGCATACTGATACATCTGTTGTGTCGTTGCTTGTGTTGCAGCAATAGGCTGCGCTTGTGGTGGTGCTATAGTCTGTTGTGGAGCTCCCTGTTGCGGAGCTAATTGTTGCGGAGCTAACCTAGGTTGTGCATGCTGAGGTATTTGTTGTTGATTCTGATCCTGTCTAGGTGGACGTGGTCTCTCATGCGTTCTACCTGTGGCAATATTATGTTTCAGGACTGGACAATCGTGTATATAATGACCTGGTTGTTTACAATAGTTGCATGTCCCTTTCGCAGGGCCTGCGGAATCACCCTTTTGATGACTATCGGCTGGAACTGACTGTGCAACAAGCATTTTCATTTTTGTATCTTTCATACGTCTTTGTTCGTGTTCTTGTTCTTCTCTAATTCTATTGTGATGATATTGTAACATCTGTAGCATCTGTGATGGGGTATTACCTTGCCAGGTACTTTCGAATTTCAATACTCTATTCTTAACTTGTATCAGAGAATTTTCAACTAATTTTGTCACAAACAGATGTGGGTATGACTCACTACTGGCTTTTATGCCACTATTTATACCAAAACATTTTTCAAATCGGGAATAGAAATCACTAGTATCTTCGTCTGGCTTTTGTTTACAGGCTGAGATTGCACCCCAGTCTTCCTTTTTCGTAGTTAATAAACGTGGCAGTACCTGTATTAGTAATCCTGCTAGTGCTGTAGTCTTTTCCCCAAGCCCTGCTCCTGCAGCTCGGGCCTTTTCTTCGTTTTCTAATGCTGTCCAATCTATCTTTTGGTCTCCCACCTCCCATTCTTTTTCTTTGAGTTTTTCATAAACACCGGCGGGTAGTAGGACTTTTAATATTTTCATAATGTCGGGGTAGGTATACTCTCCCATGAGTAACATGTCTTTTATCTCACGGTGGAAACCTGCTGGGTCCTTGTCATGGCTGGGTACTACTTTCTTCATTTCTAATAATTCTAATTTAGTTATAGGTGTGTACACAAATACGCGTGTAAAATTTTCACCGGCACCTCTAATTGGGTGTACTTCGCGTAGCGGGTTCTGTCTATCTATGTGATACATTTTTCTTCCCATAATGGGAACTCGAACGTGTTCTGGGCATACGAAATTTAAATATTGGTTTCGGGATTCTAGTATTTCTTTAATCAAATCAGTACCTGACCCTTTCCATATGTTCGTGAGTAGTTCTGTCAATATGTCAGGTAAGGGTCCTGGATCGGAGTGTTGGCTTTTATATAATATAAGGAGGTGTTGAATCATGTATATACTAGCTAAACGCTGTTCATATGGGTCTAGATTCAGAAACGTGTGTGTGAGTACATCATCATTGTATTCGCCGGGACTGTCAGCCCATTGTACTGCTGACCTGGCTAATTCTTGTTCGTCCATGGAATCGAGCATATGGTATCCCCTTCGATCTCGGAGTAATTTATCAGCGGCTTGGAATAAGTGTTCGGGGGATTTTGTATTTAACATAGGGTTTGGAAAATGTCTATTATATTCTGGACGTATTGGACGTACCGGATCATTAAAACCTCTGGTATTATTATGGGGTCTTCCTCTACCTACATAAGCCATCGTTTCTACTTGCTCTGACTCTTGCTCCTCCTCTTCTCTGTTTAGGTTAGCGGCGTCTACCTCTAATCTTTCTTCGTGTATTCGTTCTACTTCTTTGCGGATCTTTCGGTACATAGCTACTATACATAACTGTTTATCATGTCTCCCTTCTGATATATTCTGGCCCCAAGTGACAAGTTTTTGCATTTCTTCCGGATTTACCCCAGGCTGGTCTTGATTTCTGATTACACAGTTTATGAGGAAACGTAACAGTTGTCCCTGTACCTCCGCTTTCTGGTACTCCATGGCTCTGCTAATACTTTCAGGACCTCGCCCTGACTGGACAAAGTGATACATATTTTCTAAATGTGTAGTCATTCCTGGTAGCTTCGTTAAATATATTGCAGCTCGTCGAATACGTAATGATGACAGCAGCATTTCGTCCCGTTTGCCGGGCACAGGATCATATCTACAATCTACTAGAAGTTCCTTAAGCATGTCGGGAGTTGGTAGTTTTGGCGTACGTTGGTGTGCTAGTTCTCTAAGGGAAAATTTATTTCCTCTGGGTGGCGTAGAAAAAATGTCTGTCGTACCTCCTGTAGCACCGTCTGAGGTGCTAGGCACGAAAGGATTCGTTGGACGTAGGATAGAGATTGTAGATGCGGGAAAAACTGTAGAAACGGACGGGTCTGTTGGAACTTGTGTAGGAGTTTGTAATTGCGGGGATACAGACGGATGCTCTTGGTGTTGAACACCATCGGCAAGCGGTGTGGGTGATATGGCATTAGCATACTCGGGAGCAGCGTCATCTAAATAGGAGGAAAGAAAAACGTCCTTTGCTGTTTTGGGATGTGATTTGAGATATGCTTTTATCGGAAACAATGGAGGTGGCAAGTCTTTTGGTATTTCCGGAGTAGCCTTAGGTAACCCTTCGGCCAGAAGTGGATACATACCATTCATAAGGGCGTTTCTTTGTCTATCTACTTGTTCTGATTTTACTCGGGCACCTTCCTCAAGTAATAGATTTTCTCGAGTTTTATTTGAATTCTCTCTACCTTTCTCTTCCTGTCTGTGTGCTTTTTCTGTACGTCTGTATGATTCTTTACGCCATAATTCAATGGCATCTTTCTGTGACTGTCTGGCTTTCTTTTTCCATAATTCTTCTTCTACTCTCATGATGCAATCTGCATCCCAGGTCCCCGCTGCGGGCCATCTCTGACTCTCTGGTAATTCTTTGGTGTAGTCCACCCATAAATCAAGAAATAATACGGCATCTAGACCATGCTTATGATACATAAAGTATCCTGGAGTATCCCTAGGTGGAATGGGAACAGCTTCTTCGAGTACACCTTTTCTAGTTTTGATCTGTCTTAGTTTCGAAAAGAGCGGCATTTTTAGATCTTGTTTCTAGAACACACTTTATACAAGAAAACACAATAATGAACAGTCATTCACACCACAATATATAGAACGTATTAAAACATTTAACGCTTAACAGTTTTAACGAACAATGATAACTAATAGAAAACTAGTTATTGACATTATACTGACACTAGATAATACTTATTTATATGCAAGACATACTATATTACTATATATACTGCTAAACAGTACAGATACACTGCTGAAACAGTGCAGACCGGATTTGTGTACCCAAACCCGTCTTGACCGGCACAGACTATGTGCACGTAAAATGCCTCCCCGATAATGGTACTCACCGGGTAGCTCGGAACGGAAGGCCTCGAAACGGAACTGAAACTGGACCGGACTGGACTCGACTTGACTGGACTCGGAACTTCGGAACTCGTGGGACTCTGTATACCTCGGATCTTGCTCTCTCAGCTAGGCTCTGGTCGGGATACTTCGCACTTCTCACCGCCTCGTCTGGGTGTTGATCGCAGCCTCAGTCGTCCCCGCTTGGCCGGAGGGAGATACAGGAAATCCTGCGGGTACGCGTTTTTGTCCGTTCAGCTGTGGCAGGAGACCGGGCCTGCAACGCACCGCCGGCGTGTGAGATGAGAAAGTGTCCCTGTTCGGGCGCCAATTTATGTGGTAAATATTTCGTTACCGGTACTATTTTTTATGCGGTAAAGTCTATCAAGAATAACTCAGTAAATATAAGAGGCAGAATCCGTGGTATTAGAGGTTTAAAAATGCTTTATTCCTATAAAAAAGGAAGACAATTCGAATTGTGGGCCTTCTATTCCATCACCACGAAAGTTCAGGAAGGAAGGGAGCATATATTATTGACAGATAGGCAGTTTTATAGAAAATACATTACAGTGAAACAGATGCAAGAGGCGTAACAGCTGATAAAAGGTGCATACGTAGCTAATAGAGGGCGTAATTCAAGAAACGTCATTAAACATGATGTCACAAGTGGGTGGATCCATAAAAGAATCCTGCAATGTCAGCAGAAATGTTTGGCAAAGATGCGCACGCAGCCGCATGACGTGTGATTGACGTGCAACTAGAGGGTGAAGGGGACTTGACATTTAGCTCTACATGTGGAGACAGAAGTCTGGGGTTATGTCAACCTAATTCCAAATCATATCTAATATCCTATGTTTAAAGAACTGTGTTATCCAAAAGGAAAGGTCTCTTAGGATAGAATCTTATTCTATACTGACTATACTGACTGTTAGTGCGTGTACAAGCGTCTAAGTGTCTACACTAGATGCGAGGGGGTAGGAATATTCCATGGTAACGGGGCTATGAATTACTTGCATGAGGACAGCGAGGCCTGGCCCCTTTGCATGGTAGCTGGAGGAATGTTTACCTAAACTACTAGACAGGAATGCATCGGATGAGGAGCGAAGGAGATAATCTCGAAGGTGAAATACAGTTTTTGGCAGGCGACAGGCTGGATCAGGCACCGTTAGCCGCGCAAGGAGTAAGACAAAGTTCATGGTCACAGATGCAGGCTCAGACTGGAGCTTTCAGAAGCAGAAGGCAGGAAAAGGCTTGATGACAGAATTCGGGCCTACTCGCCTGAATCTGTGAAATGTGGGAAGTGAACCACATAAAGTCGGTGGCCTTTCATACTTAGGAATGGAATATCTGACCCATTCATGGCGGATCTGAAAGAGGACATGTTGACGGTGGACGCACATATATTTGCGTCTTCAAAACTGGAGCAGGAGGGAACATACATGTACTTATAGCATGCACATGGAGCCGTTGGGGTCTACGATAGGGGACATAACTGATCACAAAATTCATATTTCCTCATTTCCAGCACAATTGCTCAAAATACAGGGGCAAACATCCCCCCCATGATGTGTGCGGCACGTTGGATGGATGCAGGTTGGGCAAGTGATGTAGGGCAGCTCAAGCCACCAAGAAGGTGGGAGGGTTCAATTGTGATAGGGCTCATCCTCAAGTTAATGTGGGGTAGCTTTGGCAATGGTGACAGTATTACCATTAATGAAAGGATGACACCACAGTTTAGAGGGCTTTCAATTTGATTTCCAGTTAAGGTACGAGGGCCCTAGGCAAAGAAGTGGGAGGAGAACTTGTCAGTAGCGAGATACTATCATGAGGTCGGGGAGAAGAAGCTGAGGAAGGTAAGAGGAGGAACCAATCTCGTACAGAAGAAAAGTACATTTATTTGTAAGCAGGAAGCTAGCAAAACCCACTAATGCTGCTTATCTGGCTGAATCCAGAATCTTTCATAACTAAACATTCCTTACTAGGACAAAGCTCTAACATTTACTCTTGAAGAAACACATATAACTACACAGGTTTCAACACATTTCGCCCCTATAATATTTACAACAAGCATAATTTGTTTTTTACATACAAGCGCAAATCTAAGTATGTACAGGTATCGACAGTAATATAACTTTGATACAGAATGATAAAAAGATTGTTTAATAAAGTCCTCATCCATGTAGGACACATCCTTTTCCTGTCAGGATACGTTTCCCTGACCTCTTCCTTGAGGAGGTTTTAACACCCACAATTACAGGCTTGGCAACAACCGCAGGCCAGACATCGGGACCACACTTACTTTTCTTACATTCCTTTGTGGTTGGACAATGAACCAGTCTCCTCAGATTCCATTTTTCACCACCTTCCAAGATAACAGTGACACCTACAACCTTGCCAGTTCTCTTGAAATTTGAAATATTAGATTTTCCTTGTCTCGGAGTTATCCCCAGCTTGACCCGGAACCAATCTCTTTCTGTAAACTGATGAGGAATTCTCTTCAATTTACAGTTGTGCCTCCGACCATAAATGACTTGCGTAGCTCTCACTTTCTCCACCACCACCTCCGAATCATACCATAAATCCGCTTATTTCTTCATCCACCATGGACACGTAATCGTTGCTGTTTTTTTTCCATGTAAAACCATAAAAGGGGACTGTCTGGTAGTAGAGTATGGCGCGGACCTATAATTCTACACTATGCTTCTCAATTCTTGTTTCTAATCCAGATTACTCTTGAGGGCCAATTAAAAGCGATTCCCTAAAACTATTAAATATCTCTACCAACCTGTTTTCTCTTGGATGACATAACACAGTCTTTTGATGTAGTCTATTGAAGAACTTAAAATACCTCAACACCTTCTCTGAAACAAACCGAGGACCATTGTCCGTAACAATTTCTGGTGCAATCCCCTCTCTAGCAAATACACCCCCACAAGACTAGTCAAAATATAATCTTCCACTTCATTTACAATGCAAAACTCATAACACTTGGAAAATAGTTTAAAACTACCAAAGTAAACTTGCTCCTCAGTCTGCCATGGCTAAATGAACCACATATGCTCATACAAAGTTTCATCGATAGATTACTGGGAAATTTAATTGGCATTATGGGAGACTCCGTAGCTATACAGGCTTATGGCTAAAAACACAGTTATCTCTCAATGTCCCTCGACATATTCGGCCACCAGAAATCTGTACGTGCCTTACATTTCATAGCCAACATTCCTCAATGCACTCATGCAACAAGTCCAGGAGCCTGCCACTAATTCCCTCTGTCACCACCAATCTGTCACCTCTTAACACAATCTCATTCAGTACTGACAATTCTGACCAAATCAGATTATATTTCCCACATACCTCCTCACTCATCTATCCCCTTTTCTAACCTGCTGCTAAATCGCCCTTCATTCTGATCAATTCCTCATCTTCACTCACAGTCACTCATCTTCGATAAATGCAACTTTCGATGATTGATTTATTTTTGATTTATTTGAAAAGTTTTATAAAGCGCGAACATGACCCTTGCGGGTATCAGAGCGCTGTACACAGAGGCAGAAGCATGCATGAACTCAGAACAAGGAGTAAACAATCAAGATCAGGTACCAGGTAGAGGGCCCTGTTGGTTCCGTTTCTCATATAGTGCAATATATTTCCTGTAACATTCAGTAAAACAATCATAGAGTGGCTCATCACAGCATAGTAGAGTAAATGACAAATCTGTAATCGGCCCAATAAGTATTCTTCTGTTAAAGTTCCGGAAAAGCCCTAGAGTAAAATAACAGTTTACCATCCAATCAAAAATAACTAGCGAACGATACATTGGGATAAATGTCAAATCTGTCAACAAGGGGACTAGAGAAAGAGTACATGATGATGCAGGTAATGTCCACTCAGCAAAAATGTTTCCACACTAGCCACCACCATCCAGTCCTTCTTCTCACCACCATATGTTGACACCAGAGGTAACGGTGAAAGACAGTCCGCCTTGACATTCCTGTCCCCGGCACATATTTCACCTCAAACAAATGTTCTTGAAGTCTGAAAAGCCACTTCGCTCTGCGAGGAGTAGGTTTCCCTTCATCTTTAGCTGTGACAATGTCCGCCAATGTCCCTATGTTTCCACTGGTGATGGTGTGGTCGTTTTACTAGGCCTTTATGGTGTCTGATTTGTTGGAAGTAGATGCCTTGTACGGATTTTGTATGGAAGATGCAAGGGAAGTGGGTGGGTGTATTGAGGTTTGTTTGAGAAAATGTAAAACAGATCAGAGAGGCAAAGAAAGAAGAACGTTTTTATGGGATACCCCATACAGGCAGTGCGTCAAGTAAGGTGGTGGTGGGATTTTGTGGTAGAGGTCTGGGCGAGAGCAAGTGGCTGTTTATAACTGATGAGGGTTCGAAAGGATCTAGGTGTCAACTGCTTTCACTGTTGCATAAAGGGGTGCGCGACTTAGATTTGCTGGCACAGGAGTTTGGGACGTATTCTTTTAGCGTTTGTGCGGTCACCCAGGCTGACAGAGGAGGCTGCTCTAGGAACAGATTTTGAGAGTTAGATAGGTGGTGGTTGAAGTGCTATAGGTAGTGTATGCAGCCAGAGAGGTTGCAGTTGGGTGTTCTGAAGTTGAAGGCGAAGACAGTAAGACTTTCTGACATTGCCTGTCAGTGGTTCATAAAGGTGCTCAGAATACATGCTCATGCAGTCCTTGAGATCTCTGCAGACCCACATGGCCACATGTGCCAATTGTAATTGAGATTCTATGCAAAAGCATGTGAAAGAGATACACAGCTGTCAAAATACTGACAGGATGAAAATTAGAGGGTGCTGAAGAGGAAAGAGATGAGATGTGAGATAAGCAGATGGAGAATTTCAGAAAGCTATGGGTAGAAAATGGACATACGTGTCTACGAGAGATTGCAGAGGAAACTGGTTTGAGTGGGAGAACAGGAATAATTGTGACACTCCAAAGACTACTACCCCCCCCAGAGACCTTACTAACATTTAATTCACAGTCTCATATTTTCAGAATTGAAACATTTTCAATTCTAACTAATCACAACAAAATCAAGGCTGCTCTTTATCTGATACTGCTAACAAACCCTGGCAAAGCCAATAGTTTCAGCTTCTTTTAGGTGCATGAACATTACTGAGTGATATGTCTAGATGCAATTCAGAAAGCTCAGCGGTACCAAGCACTGTTTGGGTGGTACACTATAGGAAGCACAGGAGTTTAGACTATATGTTTTAAGTTTCACCCTTAATTATGTATTGCATGCCTTTTGGAAAGGATTCCTAGTTGTGTTTTTTAGGCCTCACCACACTTACTGCCCAGTGTTCTCATTCCGCTTAAAGCCCTGAGTGGAAGTAACACATTGGATGTACTTTGAAACCTCATGAATTGTAGAAAACAGGATTTGGGCCACGCTATAGTGGAAAGATTTTATTAGAATATAGTGTTTTACTCATAGTGTGTGAAAAATGGGACATGGGCTGTGCCACATTGGAAAGGTTGAATTTTGTCAGTAGGGTCACAATTTACCAACAGGTGACACTCCTGGGCAAATATGATAGTTTGAAGATGGGTTTCTTTATTATGCTGGTGGTGACAGTTCAAGCTCGTTCCGGCTGTAATTGTAGAACCCAGGAAACCACTGCTACTCTCTCAAACAAACTCTGTTTCTAGGTCAACTAGGCTAAGAAAACGCCCAGCCCGTGCCCCTTCCCTAGCTGGCACGCTCAGCCGGTGACATACCCAACCTTAGTGTGGCCTACAATCAATCATTATATCTGACACTAAACTTAGCACCTGTTTATCAGTGACAATATATGCACAATAAACTCCAACACACTTGTATCCCCATGCCAAGCCTTCCACACATCCCAGATCCTACAGCCCTAACTTGCTATGAAGGGCAGTGGGCCAACACTAACTTTACCGGACCCCTTATGGTAGCCAACGTGCCGCCTTCCTACCCTAGAGAGGACCTCCCGCCTATGACCCCTACCTCTTAACCTCCAAAACTCCACCCATTTCTGCCCTAGACCAATAGGTGTCCTGTAGTCCTTGGACTGCACCACCGGGTGGCAAGGATTCCCTGTAACCAGGGGGTTAGCTTCATACGGGGTGTTTGGGGTTTTACACCCCCCTAATAAGTGCATTTTCTGATAAATAGTTGGTTGCAGGTTCTTTCAGTCGGGTATAGTGACATGTCTGTCGGATTTCATCAGGAAGTTTTCCATACACACAGACAAAAACACACACACACTCACTCAGTCGCTCTCTGTTTTGACAGTCCTAAGAAATGTAAGTTATTTTACAAAATATTATGTTTTGTCTCACTTGGTACTCCTACCAATCCACCCTCCTCTCCCTTTCCACTGCCCCTTAGACCTCTCTTGTGTACCCTGAGTGTTGCATATTGTCAGCGTGATGGCTGGAATATCTGAAGCTCACAACCCCTCAAGTTTATTCACCAAGCCACGGCCCTGCCTGTAACCTTCCCCAACCCCCTTCAAATAAGATGGCGCAACCCAAGTACCCACTCTGCTATGCAAGGCCGCTTTAATGAGACAGGTGAGTATGACAAGTATAACCTCCTGCCCTTGCTATACTTCTTAAAGCATTTACACAGCATGCAGCTACTGTAGTGTAGTCCTAATAGTACCCTGTCATGCAGGACCTACGCTGTTTACGGAAAACATATACTGTGGGTCTGGTGGCAGACTGACTCTGTCCACCCCCGCCGCATATGTTAGCCTATGGTTTGCATTAGCTAGCTCGCAGTGCCACTACAATCTCCTGTTATCAGAGAGATTAGTTTTTGGCAACCTTAGAACACAATAACCTCAGACTCGTGGAAACAATATACTACTTTTCACCCAGTCACTTGTGCATGCTTGTTTTTGTTCTCAGAGAGATACAGAGAAGAAACAGTTGAGCGTTTTTACAATAAGAATTTATTGTACCGTAGTTCTTCTCATGTAAAATAAGTGCGCTGTTACGACTGTAACACAGTAGCAGAGATATTGAACCAGCACTACAGTGAATAAAATGGAATAGTATTGTTCTACCATTTTTCAATAGTCATGAACACATGAAATATGAAATGCGTATGAAAGTGCGTACTCCTAAGATTCCTGACTAGATGTACCTAATTGTACCTAGCATGTGTGTAGGTGCTACAGAGCCTAAGCCAAAGAGCCAAAAATCCCACTAGGCATTAGTCGGAACCCCATACCTGACTGGGAGAGAGTCGGACTTCGTCCTGGACTTGAGCTGGACACCCCGCAAGGAATCGTCAGACCACTGTCAGCTGGAGCGATGGCATGTCTGAGCTGCATCGTCTCTGGTCAGTGTGTCGGTCTTGAAGTCTCGGTTCCCTCCTACTTTCCGATAGCAAGAGGTGCTGTATTTATACAGTCTATGTACGTGTGTTACCCATTGTTCAGTATGAGGATGACATTGGGGATTAAACCTTGTGAGTCGATGGAACAGGTGAAGTATACCTCCTGAAGAGTGTACTCATCAATTATTCATATGTGTTAAGGATGACGTCTTAGCAATTTCGATTGAGAAAAACCCACCCTCGGCATGGAACTAGGTGAAAAGTTTAGTCCATACGGCTGCAGCCCTAATAAGGCATGAAGTCCATATAAGGCATTCTGTCCTTATTTGGAGTTATGTCCATATAAGGCTCGTTCATATGAAATAACGGAAACTGATGTAGGGAAAGTGTACGATGTTCCCTGGACCTATAATAGGGTACCAATATGAAATCTAACATCCACTCCACCTTCTATTTAACAATAACACACATATTTGAAATACACATGTATATCAGTGTCAGTACATAAAATTATCAAACAGTCATTTAAAATGTTTCTAAAAACATGAAAAGTTCATTATAAAAACAGTTTTAAAAAATTACGAGGAATAGAAAAAAATGTTCTTTGGTAATGTTAGACATTGTTGTAAAGTTCCGCAAATCACAGTTCTAAACTAGTTCGATCACACAAGTTGAACTACCGCAAGCGTAATTAGAAGGCCATGCTTTGAATATAAAAGTGTCAATTTGAAAAAAGTTATTTTGAAAACGAAGGGGGAGGAAAAAATGTTCCATATTAGTTCCCAGCCCACTGTGAGCCAGATTCAGATTAAATGTCCTGGCTGGGAGACAAAATATTATCGCTGCCTGCTACAGCAGGGGACAAACGTTGCAATACCTTGCATGGAACATCAAGTGTGCATAGATGTAATTCCTCGTTGCCAGTAGCTGGTGTGTAGGTTTCCGGTACCAGATTCGAAACCTCGGTGTCAATGCTGGAGCTGAAATTTAATTCAGTCGTGAAAGACACCTGCGGTTCCTCAAGGAAGGCATGCGTCCAGATGGGAATATGCTGGGGACAGAGTCGAGCATGGGACCACAAGGGTTCCAGCCTGGGGTCTAAGTTGACTGGCGTTTCCGTTAGAGGTGTCAGACAGATGTCCAACTAGCATTCGCCTCCGCAGTACAGGCATTGGAAGACAGGTACGATGCAGTCCTCAAAGACTGGTCTGAAGGATAAGAACCAAGAAGCACTTAGTTCTCATAGGCGAGGTGCACCGTGATGCTGTACCATGCGCTCACGGTAATATCTTTCCAGGAGAGCCTTTGCAATCTCACTGGCGGATGGTCCGTCCATTGCGCAGCAGGTAGACGATAATCAGGATTCCAGCTACAGCGAGCAGTATCAGAGGTAGACCCCGAAAATACTTCCAAACAAGGAGTGTATGAAGTTAGGAATAACTCCGAGGATAGTCTGGAAAGTGCTAAGGAATCCGGACCCTATGGTCTTAAACAGGTGAATAATGCCACTCGTATCAGACATGTTAAAGATACGTCCCACCATTTCTACGAAATGTAGGGGGCAATTTGTTTGAATTAGCGCCTTTATCTCTCCTTGCAACCTGAAGTTCAAAGGTTTCTCAAGCGGAGGTCAGTGGCACGGGTTTCTGTAAAAGCATGGCTTTCATTCTGCTCAAAGCATCAAACTGTATCAACGAAACATTCCGTGAAGGCCATACTAGCGCCTCCCTGACTGTTTTTGTTGGGGGAAACAATACTTGCATACAGCAAGTAACCCTGGTGTTCACGGTGACCAGATATGCAATGCCTGGAAGCATGCCACAACAACCTTGATCATTCAGCATCAAATAACTCCCACTGGAAGTAACTCGAACACTGGCAATATTACGGCAGCTGGTGTTCCTTTCATGTGGCAAGACATATTCGCAATTGAACCATTACAGGCTCCACGCAAAACGATATCTTGGCATATGAGAGAACCGCTCAAAGCGTTTTTGCAGTTGGTACCACTAAGAAACACTTCTCGATCCCAACTCCGGCATTAAAATTTGTGTGGTAAATCCCAGGATTTCTTAATGTACTCTTTACCCAATTTTTCATATTTGCCTGCCTGTCTTTGCTCAAGGCAATAGTGAAACTGAAATGTAGTGACCGGGAGAGTGATTTGGCTTTGGATTAGCCACTCAGTTGATAGTAATTCAGCTACTGTAAATGGTAGTCTGTCCAGTTTTTCAATTTGCAGCATTGTATATTTATCTCCCCTGCATGCCATTTCAATCTGTGATCAGTAAGATTGTATTCTAAAAACAGAGATGTACTGTTTATAAAATGCCAAGGCACAATTCCTGCATGCAAAGATTGCAGCGTCCAGCTTAATAACATAATAGAACGTAACTGTGATTGGCCGTGTTGTAATATGACTAAATCCTGTTCCAGTATGTCAATAACAGAAGATACAATGTTTCCCAATGAATATACTCTGGAGGTCAAAGTTGTTAACCCATTATCCACCACAGCAAAAGCTTTTTCTAAGTTTATACGGTCTATTTCCTGTATTCTCTCTGCGGCTTCTTGTTGGGAAATCTTCCACATTTCATTATAGACAGCATAAATGCCTGCACATATGAAACGTTTTTGACATGTTTCCTAGGTCCAAGTAGAAAGTCCCTAAGATACATGTCCTGTGAGAGTAAAGATAAGTGTTGTTTCACTTCTATTAGTGTTGAGGTCTCTAGCCATTGTAGGCACAACTTCCCAACACTATACAATGTCACTACCCCTGGATGTTCTCTCTGTACATAATGTGTGTCAGGCCTATGCATGTCAAGTACCTCAGTGATGTGTAGGAACCTTTTATGACATGGGTTTGTGCCTAAGGGCCAAACCGCCCACTCCTTCCATTTGGGGTTGGTTCTATTGTACTTTAATATGTCATCAATTGTTGCCCCTTACTTTGTAGAAGAATTCTGCCACCCATGTGTTGGTGTAGGTAAACCTTGGAGTGTTCAGGTCCTTTATATTGGCTATTCCAAGACAGGATGTCTGTTGCAGAGTATCATTCAAAAAGATCATCTGCTGTGGAATGAGTCATGCTCTAAATAGTGCCTCTGTACCATGAACTTGCCAGTCCCATGACCTAAATCAATGTTGTGTCAATTTCGTCTTGCCATAGGTCGAAACCTTGTTCAGACAATTGGGACAAAAAGGAAGCAGAGTAAATCTGTTTAGTGTTTGTCAACATAATTTTCAGTGCTGATGTTGGTGCAACCTTATAATAGAATGAGTCTGGATCTGTGATGTTAAACCCTGAAAAGTATGAACATTTCTGTTCAAACGTTTGTGAACTAATTTTTTTGTGGTGTTGGGCAATGTTCCCACTGATTGTATTCAAATTCATTCCTAGGTGCAATGGATTTGTGCAGGAAATGATGACCAAAATGTTGGTAACAGTACAATTTGTCATAATCTGATGAACCTTCTAACATTTCATTATTAGAAAATGCAGCAGTTTTCTCTAAATCAGATAACATGTTATTAACTGTTTTAGTGTTCCAATCATCAGAAAATGTACTGGCGGTAATGAAATCATTTAACAAGATTTTAAATACATGATTAATTCTTAAAAGTTTGGTCGGTCTGAATATGTTGAAATCAATCTTGTCCCATACTATACCATCTGGTATGGGAACAGCTGTGATCTTCACTGATGACAAGTCTCTTTGTTCACGATGTGATGATGTGTGTGGCTTCAGGAGGATGTTGACCTTTTGGGTTGTGGAATCTTGTTGAAGATAATGTCCATTAATAAGCATACTAAAAGTCAATACTAAACCTAGCCAAAAAAGAAAAAAACATTATTCCAGAAATTACCCGGATTTCAATCCAAGGTGATACCAGGTATGTCTTTTGAAGAAAGAGAAGAAAGTTCTTTAATTCTTGCTTGAATGGTGTTTTGGCTGGCGTCGTTTCCGGCTCGCTTGGATCCAGAGAAAACGTATCAAAGTTAATGAAATAGCCAGAAGCAGTTCGATCAATTGTTGGAATTGCAGCGGGATTGTTTGAATTGTTATTCTCTTCTCGATGAGGCATGTTGATGTAGACATCTGTGTTAGGTCTAATTGCGACTTGTGAATTAGTCTGATTTTCATTTTAAATTTGAATGTCTAGTTCAAGTGGAACAAGTTCCATAGCATAGTTGCTTAGTCCTTGATTCCTTACAGGTGGCTCTTCAAACGTGATGAGTCTTTCTGTTTGTATTGTAGCTAGCTAGAGGAGGACGTCTGCTACATCGGAGTCCACTAGGCCTACTGTTTAGTATCGGCCACATAGTGTGGTTTTATTAAGTTAATTGAGACAAATCTTTTCTCCTTTTTTCCGGCAAGAGGCAGGAGCAGCACAGTTCTTGTTCCGTGTACTGCAAGGACTGGTACAGGTTTTCTGTAAAAGGGTTCAAATTCCTTTTTATCCGCAATTTTCTCTCTGACCAGATTCCCGACTTTTGGGATCCAGACAGGTCTTGCCGTGACTACCTTGACTTCTTCAGTGGCGGTCTGCTTTAGATGGACATTGCTTTGTTTTGTCCTGGATTCTTTTAGATCCTGTAAAACAGCCAAATGATCATGGATATCAAATGGTTTTTCATCCGCCACTGCGCCTTCACAATCAAGTTCAGGTACCCACATTTGTGTCCTAAAGAGGACTTCATATGGGGTGACAACCCCTAGAGAGCTTCTTGGCTGGGTATTTAATGCCCGCTACAGGTGTGTGACCCAACTACCGCCCTTGCCTAATACTCTAGCTGTTAAAGATTGCTTTAATTCCCGTTTTTTTTCTCTCCACAACAGAATTTTCCTCAGGATGATACGGAGATGAGAACCGCAATGCTGCGCCCATTCCTTGCATGGCCTCTTTGTAAGCCTGTGAGCTAAAATCAGGGCCGCGGTCAGAGTGTAACGTGCTAACTGTGTATGTACCAATAAGGACTCTCAAATCTTTTATACCAGTTCGAGCGTCAGCAGAACGCTGAGGCCAAACCCATAGGAATCTCGAGCAGGAATCCACTGCAACCATGATATACCTGTAAGCCCCATCCGTTTGTAAGGGGTCACAGTGGTCCAAGTACACACATGCAAGAGATTTGGCTGACTTTAGTAATGGCGTCTGTGCCGGGTGTGCAACGGTAGAGCCTTTCATCTGCTGGCAGATGTCGCATTTCAAGACATAGTCTTTAGCTTGCTTGGTTAACCCTAGCCACAAGTAGTGCTGTTTCAGTAAAGAAATAGTCGCCGTAACGCATGTGTGCGCAGAGCCCAAACCTTCGTGTGCAGCTAGTATTAAACCTTGCCTACGATCCATATTTGGTATTACTCTATCCCCACTCCAGGAATCTGAGCATATGGAATGTTTTGTGCATCTAACTTGTAGGAGTATTTGAGTGAATTTTTTTTAGGTACTGCTGAACTGCCTTTGCGTGATGCGATGACAGCTACCATTATATCTCCGTCTATTCTCGCTTTTGAATAAGTCTGTGCAGATACGGAAGCTGTGCGTACAGCCCCTTTTGCGGCTTCATCAGCCAAGGAATTCCCTTCAACATGAACGCCATCATGTTGATGACTCATTGTATGGATCACGTAAATCCTTGGTAGTTCGGATTTCAATTCTGCTACCTCTTCCCATAGCCTCTTGTGCTTGATTGTGCCACCTTTTGTGTCCTTAAACCCGTTTAGTTCCCAATGTTGTAAGTACTCATTGTACGACTGTACACAGTAAAAAGAATCACACACAATCAGTGTGGGGAATTCTTGATCCGTATTTACAAGTGCAAGTATCAAAGCTTTTAATTCTGTCAATTGAGCCATGTAGTCTCCTAGAGATTGCCTTTTTGTGCTACTAGGATGGAACTTGCCATCACACATGCGACCTTTAATGATAGCACATGCTGAAAAATATTATTGCTTACTTCCTATGGCCGATTGCGCAGATCCGTCAGTGTATATAATATATTCATACTGGTCAAGGGGCAAGATCGCATTAGGTAGAGGATATTCTTTTTCATATTGCAGGAATGCCTGAGTTTTTAAACTGGGATCAAATCTGTATTCAACATCTGTTGCAGTAAGAGAATTAGCCCATTGTATCCATATAGGATGTAACGCTTTCGCATTTGGGATGCTCGCCTTTGTAACAGCTTCTAAAGCTGGTACTGGTGTCACGACAATGATGCGTTTCCCCTGAGCCAGTGCTCTTTCTCTTGCTACCGCAGTCTGAACGACTGTCAGGATTTTTTCTGTTGAAGTGAAACGCAGTTCTGCATTTGTGTACAGGTGTGATTTGTAAGCGATTAGTACAGTTTCTCCCTCATTAAACGTGTACCTGCATTGACCCGCTATTATTCGGATCACTAAGTGGCATACGTATATGCGTGTCTGTAAGTGTTTGGAAGCAATTATGTCTTCCTGGAGTAAACTAAGAATATTAGTATGTTCCTGTGTCCAAATCTCTGGTTGAATAGACAGGTTTGAATAATTCATAGAAAGGTTTTGCCCTTTGTGTATAATCTAAAATGTATGTTCTGCCGAAATTTAGAAATCCTAGTATTGATTGTAAATTTTTTAAGGATTTTAGAGGTTGGAGCAGAGCACACTTTTCTAAAAGGTTAGTTACCAGACTTTTGCCTTCACTTCACAACTCATATCCCAAAAATAGGACATCGAGGTGGGCTATTTTTGACTTTTTGAAGTTGAACTTGTAGCCTTCTGTGGCGCTCATCCTGGTCAAGTGCCTCTCTAAGGCTTCGTCAGTCAGATAAATATCATCCACATAGGACAACGCTTCTTCAACAAAATTTTGAAGTAACTCTGTTACTCTTGCTGAAAATACTCCTAGGCTGTTTTTATTCCCTTGTGCCAGATGACAAAATTGTCGCTGGGACCCTAATGCACTGAAGGTTGTTAGATACCTGCTTTCAGGTGCTATATTTTGGCCGGAAAATCCATTCGAGATATCAAGAGTGGTTTTGTATTTTTTACGCACAATGTTATTCGTTAATGCGGCACTGTGTTCATTTTGGACAGCAAATGTCTTTGTGCATGAGTTTAAATGCCTGTAATCTAAAACTAGACAATATGTATTGTCGGGTTTAGAGACGGGAAACAAAGGATTGTTCATTGGTGAGGTACATTTTTCAATGACCCCTTGGTATTCAAGTTGATCTAAGATCTCCCTGACCTGTTTTTTAGCTTCTTGCTTTTATGGGTATTGCCTCTGAGCATTAGGTGAAACTTTTAACGGGATCACGTGGGAGGTTAAGTTCTTATCCCACCCTGCGTGATTTTTGTACAATGCTGGAGCTTGGGTTACTGCCCACTCCTGTGCATATGTATGTTTAAGGTGAACGGGAACGTAGTTGGAAAATGCAGGAAAAATTGTACTTTCTCCCCTAGGGCACTCAATTACAAATGCAGGCGGCCAATCTTGTTCTGCTAACAGGATGTCATAACCAGATGATAAGTTATTCCAAAAAATAGCTTTTACTTTCCTGAGCTTGTCCCCCTCAAGCCGAAGTGTTATTTCATGTAACTTTTGTGGGACGCTCACCCTGGTGTCTGGTGTTTCCACTGTGATGTAATCATTCAACTCTGCTGTCACCAGAAATCCCTTCAGGTTCAGGCGAGCTATTGTTGCTTCTGCCGCGCTGGCTAGCATCATCAGAGCCCATTCCCCGTTCAGAAGTTGTGTCCTCAGAATTCTGGGCTTGTCTGGTTTTCTGAACAGCAACTTTCTTTTTCTTAAATTGAGATTTTGGATTTTGCTTACCTTCTTTTTTAGAAGTAAAGTCTTAAGCGCGCTGCTTGTCCCTGAACTGTGTGCGCTCCTCTCTGTGTTCTGACCGTCCTTCTCTTTCCGCGCCTTTTTTAGAGCCGAGAAGAATGTGTATCAGTATCCTGATACCTGTCAGGTTTCCTAATATCCCTATTCCTAAGGTTGTACCTCTCTTCAGAGGGCTCCTGTGGAGGAGACCTACCTCGGGATTGAGATCTCTTGTCTTTAGAGTTTTCTTTTTTATCCCACTTCTTTTTAGAAGAAGTAGGTGTCTGTTCAAAAGTGTCCTTTTCAGGACTGCCCTGTAGTTGAGGTTTCAAAGTTTTCCCCCCCAAACTATCCCTGCCTAATTCTGCATATGCAGTGTCAATTATTTTGGGTAGTTCATTCTCCTGTTCCAATGGAGAGAAATCCCTTAGGTGTTGGCGGATTGCCACTGATGGTGCTTCCCTTTTAATGTTAGCTAGTATTATGGCTGATATCTGATTGTAGTTGTTTAACAACTTCATCACTAAGTTCAGGGCAGGTTCTGCTCCATAGTCATTTTGTATTTGTCTTAATACACCTGGTATTACTGCTAATGAAGGAATACCACGAGTTCTGGTATATATGGCAGCAAAGACTGTACCTCAAGAGGTGGAATCCGCTAACTGTGGTGTAATCCCCATGGGCAAACAGATTGTTAACATTCTATGTTTCTCAAATGGTGTAGTATTTGGGAATACTGCTTCTAACTGGGTTATCTTCTGAGCTACCCAGAAAGGGATTTGTTCACGTTTTGTGGGCACTTTGCCCATTACCGCGTGTAATGTTTGTGGAGTAAATTTAGTACCTGAGCTCTGTGTAGGAGCTGCCGTAGCTGTAATTACTGTTGGTTGGACTGCTAGTGTCCTTAAGACAAAGTATGTCATGTGTCTGTAGAGTTTTATCAACTCTTTGTGTTGAACAAGTAGTTCATCCTGTGGCATTGTGTCAATGTCTGGATGTGGTGCATAGGTCGCTAATATCGGCCATGTTGCTCTTGGAATCCCTAGTGGACCAAGCCTTGCTCTTGTTCTTAGGTGCGATAGGGCACCATTAAACCAGAAAATATGTTCCTGGAAAATAAGCAGAATCTCAATCTCCTCAAAAGGAGTGCAGACCGCTGGAATGTCATCATGTATGTAATAATGAATAGTTTTTGTTACAGCATCGGCTGCTGGGAATATAACCCATGAGTAGAATACCTCTGTTTTGAAATCTTCGTGTGCCTCTATCATGAATATTACTACACCTCCTCTAGGTTGTAGCCCATGTTTGAGTAGTTTAACTGTTAAAGTTTGTCTTACTTTTGGTGCAATTTCTATTCATCTGTATCAACCTCACCAGTCTGATTAAGTCCTTGGTTTAAAACTCCTTCCTCAACCACCATTGTGTTTAAGACACAGAATTATTGTCCAAGGAAAGGGTAAAAAGGTTTTATGCACAATTTTGAGAATTTTTCCTTTCAAGCTTGATTAACCAACAGCCAATACATAGGATGTCTCGCCTACTCAGCTGTGGTGGAGTTTTTCCATATACTCCAGACGTCTCTGGGTTTTGTAAGTAGGGTCTCTGAGATTAAGCACGACTGGGCTACTCAGATTCTACTGTTGAGTAAGTGCACCATCAATACACCACATTGGGCGCCATATAGTGTAGTCCTAATAGTACCCTGTCATGCAGGACCTACGCTGTTTACGGAAATCATATACTGTGGGTCTGGTGGCAGACTGACTCCGTACACCCCCACTGCATATGTTAGCCTATGGCTTGCATTAGCTAGCTCGCAATGCCACTAGAATCTCCTGTTGTCAGAGAGATTAGTTTTTGGCAACCTTAGAACACAATAACCTCAGACTCGTGTAAACAATATACTATTTGTCACCCAGTCACTTGTGCATGCTTGTTTTTGTTCTGAGAGATACAGAGGAGAAACAGTAGAGCGTTTTTACAATAAGTTCTTCTCATGTAAAATAAGTGCGCTGTTAAAACTGTAACACAGTAGCAGAGATATATAACCAGCAGTACAGTGAATAAAAAGGAATAGTATTGTTCTATTATTATTATTATTATTATTATAGAGGCTTTTATAACGCGCTCTGCTACTAAATAGTATAGTATCCTGGCGCGAAGAGAAAAAAGAAGGGGACAGATCGCATTTTTTAATAGTCATGAACACATACATGAAATATGAAATGCATTTATAAAGTAAAGTGCGTACTCCTAAGATTCCTGACTAGGTGTACCTAAGTGTACCTAGCATGTGAGTAGGTGCTAAAGGGCCTAAGCCTAAGAGCCTAAGAGCCAAGAATCCCACTAGGCTTAAGTCAGAACCCCATTACCTGAATAGTGAGAGTGTGGGACTTCGTCCTGGACATGAGCTGGACACCCCGCAAGGGATCGTCAGACCATTGTCAGCTGGAGCGATGGCATGTTGGAGCTGCAGCGTCTCTGGTCAGTGTATCGGTCTTGAAGTCTCGGTTCCCTCCTGCTTTCTGATAGCAAGAGATGCTGTATTTACACAGACTATGTATGTGTGTTACCCGTTCAGTATGAGGATGACGTTGGGGATTAAACATTGTGCGTCGATGGGAGAGGTGAAGTATACCTCCTGGAGAGTGTACTCATCAATTATTCATATGCGCTAAGAATGACGTCTTAGCAATATCGATTGAGAAAAACCCACCCTCAGCATGGAATTAGGTGAAAGGTTTAGCCATTAAAAGGCTGCATCCTTTATAAGGCGTGATGTCCATATAAGGCATTTGGTCCTTATTTGGAGTAATGTCCATATAAGGCTCGTTCATATGAAATAACGGGAGCTGATGTAGGGAAAGTGTATGATGTTCCCTGGACCTATATTAGGGTACCAATATGAAATATAATACTACTTAAAAAGGTGCCCCTCTGCTAGCGTAAGAGACCCAAAGTTTGGTAGACCTGACAGCAGAAGGAAGTTATTCAGGAGTCATAAAGAAGAGTTTTAATCTTTTTTCCTGAAGACAGATTCAGATGGACAGAGGGCTAAAGGTAAGCCTGCCACAGCTCAGTTATCGAACAGACAAGGAGCGTCCGCCTTGTCTAGATTTAAAGATATGCGTGGTTTGGAACAGCTTTAAATTGCCTTACAGACTAACATTAAAGCCTCAGTATACACAGAAATACCTCGAACCAAGACATACCGCCCAGGGCACAAGTCGGGAGTGCACGTAGGTACACGGCGTCCATCCACTCTTTTCACAGGGTGGACACCATTCCCCCTGCCAAGAACTTGGGCCCAACAGAAAAGTTCTGAGCTTTTCCCAGTTTAAGACACCTGTTCACGTTCAGCAGCACCTGCACATTATCTGCTTTCCTTTCCCAGCAGCAAAGTGCAGGCAGCGAAGGAGTTAAGGGCCAAAGTTAAGGGGCCATCAGGCTTTTTTTTGTCCTTTTGTTTGAATATCCTGACCGGAGGTGGCCTGGAACCTCACACTTAAATGTAAATGCCTCAGAGGGTAAACAAAGGCACAGGGCTTGTTATCTCTTCACAGGTACTAAGAGAGGCAGCTTTTGCCTTTCTTCAGTCCTTGAATATAAGAGATGCATGCACTGTAAGAATGTCAGATGTGCTGGTCTGTCCCAGGATTTTTCACAAATAACAATTTCCTTAGCCCTATTTTATTTAGTTTATAGCGCTATAAAACCCAATGCAGGGTGTCAGAGCTCTTTACATAACATACACATTATACATTGACAATACATCATGTACATGTGTAAAATCAATGTCCAACTTGAGTTACAGGAGACAGTGATAGTTACAAGGTGTAATAGTCATATGTCCTGCATACCTCACTGTGGTCTTTTAAAATGATTACAGTTTATGAACTGCAGGTAACAAAAGGATCTCTGTGTTAAAAGCAGTTACCCAATTTACTAATTAAAGAAAATAAAAATCTGTCATCTTCGTGTTAGATGATGTGCTGTGCAGGAGCCACATTTACCTTCTCTACTACTTGATTCAAATCTGGGACTTCACAAAACACAGATCTCTCTAGCAAGTGCATTAACTGCCATAGTCATCTCACCATTATTACTATTCCCTGAGCTTTACTGGGCACCTTCACAGCAGATATATATATATATCAAAAAATTTCAAATGCAGACTTTGCAACCAATTAAGCATAACAGATCTACTACCACGCTTCTTCTTGTTGTCAATTTCTTTGTGGCAGGGTTTTAAAAAAAATTTATTAGTTGATGCCCAGATTTTGCGTTGGGATTGTGCCACTTTTTTGGCACACCTCAACTCCAAATCTCATTTGTTAAATATCATGATGCGCTTAAATGCACACATGATATACCCGATAAACATATGTGTGAGGTCTTAATATCTGATGTCACATCTTGTGATGTCACTTCCAGTGATGTCACGTGCAGTGTCACACGTCGTAACATCATGCTCTATGATGGCACGCATCATGATTTCACTTGCATACTGCCTAACCTGGTTAGTCCCCCCCACTTCTTTTTTTAGGACTTGTGCCCTGATACCGCCGCAACTGAAAATCACCCTTTGACATTATAAAAAAAACCTCCCAATCAGCTCATCTACCGCTATCTCTATCTCACCCGCTCTCACACCAATCCCTCTCGCTTACTCTCTTATCTATCTTCCTGTCTCTCTCTCACCCCTCTCCCTCTCTCTATCTCACCTCTCTCACCCCTTTCTTTCTCTCACACACCACTCTCTCTATCGCTTACTCTCTCTCACCTCTCTCTCACACACCCCTTTCTCTCTCTCGCTTACTCTCTCTCACCTCTCTCTCCTTCACCTCCCTGTCTGTCCCTCTCTCACCCTTCTCTCTCTATCTCACCTTGCTGTCTCTCTCTCACCCCCTCTCTTCATTGGGCTTGCAGGTTTCCCTTCTCCTTGGCTATGGGCTCTGACATGTCTCTGCTCTCAGCCTGGCAGCCTGCCAGTCATACCGGTAATCAGGCACCTTGTTACCGGCAGTGCCAGCTCCTCGCGCCTCAATCTATGAGATCTGAAGAGAGGAGGTGAAGGCGGGAGGGGGTGGGGCCTGTCAGGGCGGTAATCAGGCACATTGTTACCAGCAGTGCCAGCTCCTCGCGCCTCATTCTACATTCTGTGTGATCACAGGCGCCTGTCTGAGGAGAGGCGGTGAAGGCGGAAGGGGTGCAGTAACAGTGGGGGGGAGGGAGTGCGAGTAGGGTGAAGGGGGTGGATGGCAAGGAGCGGTGTTTCAATGAGAAGAAACGAGTAACTGGGGGGGTGTCATCTGCTCACAGCACGGGTTACGTCGAGGACGTACCATAGTACAACAAACGTAATCCCGAGTGGGGGAATCTCTGTGGATTGCAGCAAAGAGAGTGCGAGTTAGTGCTGATAATTGTAGTTTTGGACAGATAATTCCCTCTTGCGACGCAAAGCCGATTGGAGGTGATAGAGGGTCATGATGTTTTCAAAATTGTAGGGGTGCATCATAATTGTGAATAGTCCGCACCCGCATATAATCAAGTGTTATACTAAAATGATCATTAGAATTGTAGAAATAATAATGAAATGTGCGATTATAATGATAGAAAATCAATTTGTGCCACTTGAGAAAGTAAAGTGTCATTTAAATGTGATTATATAGCTTTTGTTGCTCATGTACAACGTAATGCATTGGATTTAAACGTGCACAATATTAAAGGCTGCACGTGTTGGAATGATTACTTATATACTGAATGTCATGAAATATAGTGCTTACAGATGCAACGTTTACTAATGTGTAGTTTTGGTGTATAGAGGCCTAAATGAATGTTCACATTTTGCAATGCAAGGCCTAGTCGCATTTCTTATGTCAGTTGAATTGTGCAGGCCGAAGTATACTTTCCTTGGAAAGGCTCTCATTTGGAGGTAGTCAGCGAATTTCATGTGCGTGGAAGGATTTTCTTTTCACATGCTTCTATTGCAGGTGCAAGGACACCGTCTTCGTTAGTTAGACAGATGCCTTTTGTTTTAGGAGTTAGGTATGGAGGAGAGCTGAAACACCGTATCCTGGAATGCCAATATTTGGAAGAAGCCTGGGACCCAAGGACGTATCAACCGTTGTTGGACGAAGTACAAGTTTTAGTGGAAATTTACCTACGAGAGGTGCCTGGCCAAAGGAGGTGTCCTCCATGTTGTGCATTTTGCATTAGGGAAAGTGCCCCGAGGGAGGAGTGGCAGATGAGGGCAGATGTTGAGGAAGGAGACTTAGAACGAATTTGTAGCTTTGGCTACTGACCCTTCCACGTGAGTGTACTTCTTAGGAAGTCTTCACGAGCTGACACCTTTTCTTGATTTCGCTTGGAAGATACTAAGTAGGGATGTCAACTTAGTGATAGAGTAGGGACAGAGTAACAGATTTCCTTGTAGGTATCCATTGTGAGAAGTTGACCTGGTGAATGTTGTCCACTAATTATAGTGGGCACCCTGTAGCAGTCCAAACAACCCCTTATTGGTTATAGGTGAAAGACAACCTTTATTGAAAGCTATCCTAGTGGTAGCTATGTAGAGCAGCCTTCAGGCTAAGTCTTGAAGGAATGTAAAGCAGCTTGTTTTGCCAGTCTATAATCTCTTGAGTGCCTAAATGAAAGACAATCACACCAGCTATATATATATAAAATATATGTATTTATTTCTAAACACACCCTCCTAGGCACTTTATGAGACTAGAGGTCAAAACACATAAATTACACTTCAATTATGACAGTAATAAGCACAAATACACGTCAGGCCCTAGGGGCGGGCCAAACCATATAGTAAAATAGTGGTATAAGAACGACGACTTAACTAGACCCAAGGCCTAGAGCCTGTAGAATCGCTGGGACCCCAAGAAACCACCAAAGTTAGTGACACAGGGGACCCACGGGGACCATGTGCAGTGTGTGAACACAGCCGCGAGCTCCCGTTAGCTTCTATGGGGAAAGTCGCGGTTAGATTTTAAAGATTAGGGACACTTAGAAGTGAGTCAGGACCAAACCCTTTGGGACTTAGGAAGTTCTAGGGTCAACACCCACGGGAGCACCGGAGTACTCGTGTTACCTCACCCAGGGAAGCCGGGTGCATAGGTGTCAAATGGTGTCGGGTCACGTCGTCGATTTTCAATGGGAGCTGGCGAAGAAGTGCTGTTGCCGGGAAGATGCGAAGTGTCCGAAGAGATCCAAGACCGGATCAAATATGAGAAGAACCTGAAAACAGCGGGGACAGAGTCTGGGTCACTAGCCAGTGACCAGGAAGGCGATAGGCAGATGCCCACCGATGTCGGGTGATTTCAGGTAAAGAAAGTGAAGCTTGACTCTTCAGCCACGAGGACCAGGAGGAGTCGAGGATGACCAAGAGCTAGATTCGAGCTATACCACGAAGGATGTCGAGTGCTGCAGCGTCGGTGCCCAGATTGGACACAACAAGCCTTGGCAACAGCAACCCACGCAGAAATGAAAAAGATGCTTCGGTGCAGACCAGCAAGGTCTGTGGGACTCACCAGTTGGTAGGGAGTCAGGGCACATCCGGAGCAACCAGGGAAACCCAAGGAAATTCAAAGTTACCCCCTCAGGGACCCACCAGTCAACAGACCAGGGATCGCGAAGGGACCCCGAGACAAAACACAAAATGGTGGTCCACGGGTCACTCGGGTTGACTAGGCCAACAATCTTTGGTGGATTCTGTGCTCGAGGTGGGGGCTACAAGTCAGCCTAAGCACAACTTCAAAAGATGTCAAGATGCCAATGCACTTGCAAAAGTGCACGGTGACCAGGAGTTCCAGTTCCACGCTACTCACGAGGGCTGCGGGTCGCAGCTTTGCTGGGGACTCGAGTCAGCCTCTATGACGTCTGAAAATCCTCTTTCTAGGCTGAAAATACTTCGGAAATGCAGAACAGCAAATTGCTTAATTGGTGCCTGCCAAGCAGGGGAGTCACTCCTTGACCCCAAGGGAGGTTTCTTCAGTCCTCTAGTCTTGAGTAGAGCATTGAAGTTCCAGGATTCAGCTTCAGAGTTTCGTCCAGGGATATCTAAAGTTCTGGTTACAGAGGTTCCTTACTTATACCTAAGGAAGGTGTTGGACTAGCTCTGGGAACCCACCTATAGCAGGGTTTGGAAATAGGGGTGGCTACACCCATTTCCTTTATCCAGTTTCGCACCAGAGCAGGGGCTGGGAGCCCCTGGACCAGTTTGAGCCGGACTATGCACAGGGACACCAAATGTGCCCCCAGTGCAGGACTTCAAAGCACTCAGCGAGTCCTCCCACCCAGCCCCAATACACATCAGCCTGTCTGGGAGGTGGTTACACCTCCCTGTGACAAGAAACCTATTGTCCAGAACTCCCCTGCCGGAGTTTCGGTCAGCAGTAGGAGGCCAGACTTGTGTCTGTGGCTGCAGCATCCATTTTGTGATGCCAGGGCTCTATTGAGTTTCTACCGGGTGCTGCTATGTCTCTCCCTCTAGAAGGGTGGGATCATACTCCCACACCAGTTACTGGTATGGGGGTATGATTCCAAGGTGTTTGAGTTTCCGTGCAGCCAGTCCAAAGTTAGCATTTACCATTTGGTTATAATGCACTTAAGAGTATATGGTCAGGCTTTACCACTGACAACCCCGGAGAAGAGATTCCGAAGTCTGTAGAGGGGCTCAGATCATGCCTGGTCACCCTCTCACTTATAACCAAGCACTCTGCCTTCAGGATTGATAAGGCCTGCCATAGGGGTGACTGATAGGTTTGTATGTGCAGTGATAGGTGAGGTATAGTGAGCCTATACCTCAGTAAGGGGTGCATGCACCACCTTACCCAGGCTGCAGTAGCAGACCTGTGGTGTCATTTTGGGTGGCTTTCCAGGGGTGGCATAATACATGCTTCAGCCCCTGGTAGGCCTCTGGGGTACCTATGCCCTGGGTACATAGTATACCATATACTAGGGACTCACAAGGGTACCCCAGAATACAATCTGGAGTGTACCTAAAGTACATGCAATCAATTTAGAGAGGAGGCAGTTAGGCTGGGGCCCTGAATAGCAGGTTCCCAGCCAGACTAAAGTCGAAAAACAGTGAAAATCCAGCAAAAAGTGGGGGTAAACATGTGAAGCAGATCCTACTCTCCTACACAACCCCCACCCCCAAACGCAGAGACATTAAACTAACCTTGACCAGTTTAGTCTTCATGTTCTAAGTGGAAATATCTGGAGAGTCCATCTGCATTGGCATGGTTACTCCCAGGTCTATGTTCCACTGTATAGTCCATCCCCTGAAGGGAAATGGACCACCTGAGAAGTTTGGGGTTTTCACCCTTCATCTGTTTAAGCCATAAGAGGTGCTTATGGTTTGTCTGAAAAATGAAGTGAGTACCAAACAAGTATGGCCTCAACGTCTTCAGAGCCCAAACCACAGAAAAGGCCTCCCTCTCAATGACTGACCAATGTTTCTCTCTGGGGTCAACCTTCTTCTTATGAAAGCTACTGGTTGATCCTGACCTTCATCATTCAACTGTGACAGAACAGCCCCTACCCCCAACTCAGATGCATCTGTTTGGACAATGAACTTTTTGGAGTAGTCAGGACTTTGCAGAATGGGAGCAGTGCACATGGCCTGCTTCAGGTCATCAAATGCCTTTTGACAGCTAACTGTCCACTGAACTTTTTTGGGCATTTTCGTAGAGGTTAAGTCATTCAGGAGTGTCACTATTGATCCATACCCCTTGACAAATCTTCTATAGTACCCAGTCAGGCCTAAGAAGGCTCTCACCTGAGTCTGGATAGTGGGAGCAACCCAGTCCATTATGGTCTGGATCTTGCTCTGCAATGGTTAAACCTGGCCTCCACTTACGAGGTGGCCCAGGTACACAACCTGACTCTGCCCTATCTGGCACTTAGTAGCCTTGATAGTTAGGCCTGCTTTTTGCAGGGCCTCCAAACATTCCTCAGGTGGACCAGGTGACCCTTCCAGGTGGAGCTAAAGACAGCAATATCATCTAGATATGCTGCACTATAGTCTACCAGGCCTGTAAGGACTTGATTCACCAAACTTTGGAAAGTGGCAGGTGCATTCTTCAAACCAAAGTGCATTACCACAAATTGATAGTGCCCACTAGGGGTAGAAAATGCTGTCTTTGCCTTTGCATCATCAGCTAGTCTGATCTGCCAGTAGCCAGCTGTCAGGTCAAATGTGCTTAGAAACTTGGCTGTGGCCAAAGTATCTATTAGCTCATCTGCCCTGGGGATGGGATGGGCATCAGTCCTAGTGACTGCATTGAGACCCCTGTATTCCACACAAAACCTCATCTCTCTCTTGCCATCTTTGGTGTGAGGTTTAGGTACCAGGACTACTGGACTAGCCCAAGTGCTATCTGAGGGTTCAATAACTCCCAAATCCAGCATCTTTTGGACTTCTGTACTCATACAGTCGCTGACATGGTCAGGTTGCCTGTAGATCTTATTCTTCACAGGCAGACTGTCCCCAGTGTCCACTTCATGAGTGCACCAGGTAGTCTGACTTGCTCATAGAAAACATATGTCTGAACTGGCTGAGAAGTTTTCTGCAGTCAGTCTGTTGCTGGCCAGTGAGGCTGCCTGCCAAGGCTATACCATCAACTGACCCATCATCAGGGTTCTGAGAAAGCAAGTCAGGGAGTGGGTCACTCTCTTCCTCCTGTCTTTCATCATTAGCCATGACCAAGCCCATGTCTGCCCTGTCGGTACAAAAGGGGGTGGTGATGGACGGAGCATCAGAGCCAATCAAACACTCACACCCAGTCAACAGATCTGGGTTTGATCCATCACCATTCTTTAGCCGACTCTGCCACCCCAGTTCAGACATGGCCATATGCAAATCAGTCTGACCCTGTGCCTCATGGGAACAGTCCAGCCCGAACTGCCAAGCCTTGCCTTCCCTGGACCGGAAACAAGCTTCCTAGGACCGGTTTCTGGCATTTCAGCCGTCTTCAGCCAGGCTTGCTTGAATCCAGTGGCAAAGTGAGCAAGGGACTCACGTCTGAGCATACCCTGCCAACTTATGGCGAACAAAGCGGTACAAAAGGGGGTGGTGATGGACGGAGCATCAGAGCCAATCAAACACTCACACCCAGTCAACAGATCTGGGTTTGATCCATCACCATTCTTTAGCCCACTCTGCCACCCCAGTTCAGACATGGCCATATGCAAATCAGTCTGACCCTGTGCCTCATGGGAACAGTCCAGCCCGAACTGCCAAGCCTTGCCTTCCCTGGACCGGAAACAAGCTTCCTAGGACCAGTTTCTGGCATTTCAGCCGTCTTCAGCCAGGCTTGCTTGAATCCAGTGGCAAAGTGAGCAAGGGACTCACGTCTGAGCATACCCTGCCAACTTATGGCGAACAAAGCGGTACAAAAGGGGGTGGTGATGGACGGAGCATCAGAGCCAATCAAACACTCACACCCAGTCAACAGATCTGGGTTTGATCCATCACCATTCTTTAGCCCACTCTGCCACCCCAGTTCAGACATGGCCATATGCAAATCAGTCTGACCCTGTGCCTCATGGGAACAGTCCAGCCCGAACTGCCAAGCCTTGCCTTCCCTGGACCGGAAACAAGCTTCCTAGGACCGGTTTCTGGCATTTCAGCCGTCTTCAGCCAGGCTTGCTTGAATCCAGTGGCAAAGTGAGCAAGGGACTCACGTCTGAGCATACCCTGCCAACTTATGGCGAACAAAGCGGTACAAAAGGGGGTGGTGATGGACGGAGCATCAGAGCCAATCAAACACTCACACCCAGTCAACAGATCTGGGTTTGATCCATCACCATTCTTTAGCCCACTCTGCCACCCCAGTTCAGACATGGCCATATGCAAATCAGTCTGACCCTGTGCCTCATGGGAACAGTCCAGCCCGAACTGCCAAGCCTTGCCTTCCCTGGACCGGAAACAAGCTTCCTAGGACCGGTTTCTGGCATTTCAGCCGCCTTCAGCCAGGCTTGCTTGAATCCAGTGGCAAAGTGAGCAAGGGACTCACGTCTGAGCATACCCTGCCAACTTATGGCGAACAAAGCGGTACAAACTGAACTGGGGTGGCAGAGTGGGCTAAAGAACGGTGATGGATCAAACCCAGATCTGTTGACTGGGTGTGAGTGTTTGATTGGTTTTGATGCTCCGTCCATCACCACCCTCTTTTGTACCACTTTGTTCGCCATAAGTTGGCAGGGTATGCTCAGACGTGAGTCCCTTGCTCACTTTGCCACTGGATTCAAGCAAGCCTGGCTGATGACGGCTGAAATGCCAGAAACCGGTCCTAGGAAGCTTGTTTCCGGTCCAGGGAAGGCATGGCTCGGCAGTTCGGGCTGGACTGTTCCCATGAGGCACAGGGTCAGCCTGATTTGCATATGGCCATGTCTGAACTGGGGTGGCAGAGTGGGCTAAAGAACGGTGATGGATCAAACCCAGATCTGTTGACTGGGTGTGAGTGTTTGATTGGTTCTGATGCTCCGTCCATCACCACCCCCTTTTGTACCACTTTGTTCGCCATAAGTTGGCAGGGTATGCTCAGACGTGAGTCCCTTGCTCACTTTGCCACTGGATTCAAGCAAGCCTGGCTGATGACGGCTGAAATGCCAGAAACCGGTCCTAGGAAGCTTGTTTCCGGTCCAGGGAAGGCATGGCTCGGCAGTTCGGGCTGGACTGTTCCCATGAGGCACAGGGTCAGACTGATTTGCATATGGCCATGTCTGAACTGGGGTGGCAGAGTGGGCTAAAGAACGGTGATGGATCAAACCCAGATCTGTTGACTGGGTGTGAGTGTTTGATTGGTTCTGATGCTCCGTCCATTACCACCCCCTTTTGTACCACTTTGTTCGCCATAAGTTGGCAGGGTATGCTCAGACGTGAGTCCCTTGCTCACTTTGCCACTGGATTCAAGCAAGCCTGGCTGATGACGGCTGAAATGCCAGAAACCGGTCCTAGGAAGCTTGTTTCCGGTCCAGGGAAGGCATGGCTCGGCAGTTCAGGCTGGACTGTTCCCATGAGGCACAGGGTCAGCCTGATTTGCATATGGCCATGTCTGAACTGGGGTGGCAGAGTGGGCTAAAGAACGGTGATGGATCAAACCCAGATCTGTTGACTGGGTGTGAGTGTTTGATTGGTTCTGATGCTCCGTCCATCACCACCCCCTTTTGTACCACTTTGTTCGCCATGAGTTGGCAGGGTATGCTCAGACATGAGTCCCTTGCTCACTTTGCCACTGGATTCAAGCAAGCCTGGCTGATGACGGCTGAAATGCCAGAAACCGGTCCTAGGAAGCTTGTTTCCGGTCCAGGGAAGGCATGGCTCGGCAGTTCGGGCTGGACTGTTCCCATGAGGCACAGGGTCAGCCTGATTTGCATATGGCCATGTCTGAACTGGGGTGGCAGAGTGGGCTAAAGAACGGTGATGGATCAAAACCAGATCTGTTGACTGGGTGTGAGTGTTTGATTGGTTCTGATGCTCCGTCCATTACCACCCCCTTTTGTACCACTTTGTTCGCCATAAGTTGGCAGGGTATGCTCAGACGTGAGTCCCTTGCTCACTTTGCCACTGGATTCAAGCAAGCCTGGCTGATGACGGCTGAAATGCCAGAAACCGGTCCTAGGAAGCTTGTTTCCGGTCCAGGGAAGGCATGGCTCGGCAGTTCGGGCTGGACTGTTCCCATGAGGCACAGGGTCAGCCTGATTTGCATATGGCCATGTCTGAACTGGGGTGGCAGAGTGGGCTAAAGAACGGTGATGGATCAAACCCAGATCTGTTGACTGGGTGTGAGTGTTTGATTGGTTCTGATGCTCCGTCCATCACCACCCCCTTTTGTACCACCATGTCTGACCTGTCAACATATGGTTTAAGTCTGTTGATATGAAGTCCCCTGTGGGGACCCCTAGGGGTTCCAAGGTCTACCAAGTAGGTAACCTCCCTTTTCTGTTCAACAATTGTATGGGGGCCACTCCATTTGTCCTGGAGGGCTGCTGGGGTCACAGGCTCCAACACCCACACTTTCTGTCCTGACTGGTAAACAGTCAGTACAGCCTTTTGGTCATGCTATGCCTTTTTTTAATTCCTGGCTAGCCTCAAGGTTTTTGGTTGCCTTTTTCATATACTCAGCCATCCTGGAGCGGAGACCAAATACATAGTCCACGATGTCCTGTTTAGGGGGTTTGAGAGGTAACTTCCATCCCTCCTTCACCAGACACAAAGGACCACTAACAGGATGGCCAAACAAAAGTTCAAAAGGGCTGTAACCAACCACCTTTTGTGGCACCTCCCTGTAGGCAAACAAAAGGCAGGGCAAAAGGAAGTCCCATCTGTGCCTAAGCTTCTTTGGAAGACCTTTGATCATGCCCTTTAAGGCTTTGTTGAATCTTTCCACTAAACCATTGCATTGTGGGTGATAGGGTGTGGTGAACTTGTAGTTCACTCCACACTCCTTCCACATAGCAGTCAAGTAACTAGACATGAAGTTTGCATTCCTGTCAGATACTACCTCCTTAGGAAAGCCTACTCTTGAGAATACACTCAAGAGTGCTCTTGCCACTACAGGTGCTTTAGTGGTCCTTAGGGGAATGGCTTCTGGGTACCTGGTGGCATGGTCCACCACCACCAGTATAAACCTGTGCCCAGATGCTGTCTGAGGATCCATGGAACCAACAATGCCAATCTACCCCTCTCAAAGGGAACCCCCACCACATGTAGTGGTATCAGGGAGGCCTTTGTGGTTCCACCTGCCTTGCCACTGGCTTGGCAGGTCACACAGGAGCGAAAAAAAATCCTTAGTGTCTTCAGACATGTGGGGCCAGTGAAAGTGAGGGACGATTCTGTCCCAAGTCTTGTTCTGGCCCAGGTGTCCTGCTAGGGGAATATCATGGGCTAGTGTCAACAGGAAGTTCCTAAACTTCAGAGGTATATCCAACCTCCTGGATGCACCGGGCTTGGGGTCTCTACTCTCTGAGTAAAGGAGTCCATCATCCCAATATATTTTATGGGTGCCACTAGCATTCCCAGCAGCCTCATCAGCAGCTTGCTTTCTGAGGGGTTCAAGAGAGGGGCAGGTTTTCTGCTCCTGGCTCAGATCAGACATGGAAGGGCCCCCTGTCCCCAAGAACTCAACCTGGTCAGGTTCAAGTTCCTCTGGGACAGTTCCTTCTTCAGGCTCAAGATCATCTCCCTGAGGAGACTGATCTGCATTCTGAGTCAGGTGGGAAGGCACTGTATTAACCCTACTGCTCCTCCTCTTGGGAGGCACCTGGTCCATTATTCCAGAATCCAGGGCCTGTCCAGTGTTAGACATTTTGGCCTGTGACCTAGTCACAGCAATGACATGAGCAGGGATCCCTAACATTTTTGCATGTGTCCTGAGCTCCACTTCATCCCAAGCTGAAGATTCTAGATCATTGCCAAGCAAGCAGTGTACTGGTAGGTCTGCACTTACCACAACCTTCTTAAGGCCAGTTACCCCTCCCCAGGAGAAGTTAACAACTGCCAGAGAATGGTCTGTTCTGACATTGCTAGCATTGGTCACTTGGTACATTTCACCAAGTATAATCTGCTCAGTATCCACAGAATCTGTTGTCACCATTGTGACACTTGCTCATGTGTCCCTGTATACCAAAGCCTCTTTTCCATTTATCAAAGGCTGTTGTCTGTATTTGCCCAGATTACTGGGACTCACAAAGGGGGACATATCTATGCCCCCATCACAGACTAGAACAGCCTGAGTTAGACCTCTGACTAGGCCAGAGTCCATCTCAGAACCCAGGGTCAACCCTACTAAACCCTTATTCTGGAGATTACCACCACCAATTGTAGCTGTACTAGGGGGAACAGTTGCCTTAGGGGCAATGGTGGCTGGAGTAGATTCTTTGGACTTGGTGCAGTCACTGGTCCAGTGAGTATTTCTGCTTACAGATTTTGCTCCATGGTTCCTTTTGGCCTTTTCCCTTGTTAGACTGTGAATCCCCACCTGAAGAAGATTTTTGGGGCCCTTGTGAAGACTTCTGGTCTTTACCTTTCTCCCCACCATTGTCAGAGTTTTTAGAATCTTGCTTCTTGGGTTCACCACCTTGATTCTGTACCTTCTGCCTCACCCTGGTTCTGACCCACTTGTCTGCCTTCTTTTCCAATTCTTGGGGAGAGGTCAGATCTGAGTCCACCAGGTACTGGTGCAACAGCTGATTCTGACAATTATTAAGGATCTGCTCCCTCATAATCAAAATGTACAATCCTTGAAAGTCATGCACTTTGCTGCCAAGTAACCAACCTTCCAGAGCCTTAGTAACACAATATACAAAGTCTACCCAGACTTGATTCTGTGCTTTTTGGGTATCCCTGAACTTTAACCTGTATTGCTCAGTGGTTAGGTCAAACCCATCAATCAAGGCACTCTTCAAACTGTTGTAATCATCTGCCTCCCCCTCTCTAACAGTGAGGAGCGTATCTCTATCTTTGACTGCAAATGAGAGCCATAAGATTGCTGCCCACTGCTGCTGGGGGACCCTTTGAACTTTACAGGCCCTTTCCAGGGCAGTTATCCATTTGTGGATGTCATCCCCACTCTGGTAGGGAGGGACAATCTTATTCAGGTTTCTATGGTCATAAGACCTCTCCCTATCTCTAGGGATGTTGCTGCCACCATGGGACTCTTGTCCCAACTTTTTTCTAGCTCTGTAGAGCTCTAGGGCCTCCTTATCTAGGGCTACCTGCCTCTTTCTGATTTCCAGCTGAGCTTCCTCATACTTAAGCAGTCTCTCCCTCATCTCCTGAGAGGTTTCCCTCCTATGAGAGGAAATAGAGGTTACTATGGATGAGCCAGAATGGTTAGACTCCACTGAGGGAGATCTTGAACTTCTAGGAAGGACAAAGAGTTGTCCATTGTGGTCTTCTCCATCACCTTCTAGGGGAATTGGATTCTCCAGGTCCGGAACATTGTCATCTGCCTGGCCAGCATCAGAGGTCAGGTCATGGGGAGTTCCACCCCTAGGCCCTTCCTCTGGTGCTGTCCCACCCAGTCTGCCTACCCCTTCAGATCCTATAGATCTGCTGAGATCATCCAGCCTGAAGACCTCCATGAGATTCTGGGTGGTTGGACTTTTGCCTGTCCTCAGTTTCCTAGCTGTACATAATGCTCTCAGTTCCATGAATGAGAGGTTATCATACTTGGAAACTAGAAGCCCATTGGCTTCTGGCAGGGACCCACTGGTTCCTGGCCTTGAAGACATTACTAGTGAGGTGTGATGTATTGCACTACCTACTCTAGTTTGGCCTACTAAACTCCCTTGAGTTGGAGAAAGGGTGTGCTAAGCCCTTAACACACAAAATGCGATGCAGCGCGCGCTACAAAATAAATTTGTTTTATTTATTTGTTTACTTACCTCCAATTATCCATATTCCGGTTTTTAGTACCCCCCACCCTGCCTCTCCCCTGCCCCACCTTTCCGCACCACGGAACTCCCTCCACGGGCCGCGGCTGGTTCCGGTTCCACACTACTCACGAGGGAGCAGCGGGTCTTAGCTTTGCTGGGGAATCGGGTCAGCCTCTGAAACGTCTGGAAATCCTCTTCCTAGGCTGCAAATACTTCGAAGTTCAGCAGGAGCTTCGGAAATTTAGACCGGCATATTGCTTCGTTGGTGCCTGCCAAGCAGGGGAGTCACTCCTTGACCCCAAGGGAGGTTTCTTCAGTCCTCTAGTCTTGAGTAGAGCGTTGAAGTTCCAGGATTCAGCTTCAGAGTTTCATCCAGAGATATCTAAAGTTCTGGTTACAGAGGTTCCTTACTTAAGGGGTTGGACTAGCTCTGGGGACCCACCTATGGGAGGGTTTGGAAAGAGGGGTGGCTACACCCATTTCCTTTGCCCAGTTTCGCACCAGAGCAGGGGCTGGAAGCCCCTGAACCGGTTTGAGCTGGACTATGCACAGGGACACCAAATGTGCCCCCAGTGCAGGACTTCAAAGCACTCAGAGAGTGCTCCCACCCAGTCCCAATACACATCAGCCTGTCTGGGAGGTGGTTACACCTCCCTGTGACAGGAAACCTATTGTCCAGGCCTCCCCTGCTGGAGTTTCGGTCAGCAGTAGGAGGCCAGACTTGTGTCTGTGGCTGCAGCATCCATTTTGTGATGCCAGGGCTCTATTGAGTTTCTACCAGGTATACCAGTGCTGCCATGTCTCTCCCTATAGCAGGGTGGGATCATACTCCCACACCAGTTACTGGTGTGGGGGTATGATTCCAAGGTGTTTGACACCAAATACATGTTTCCGTGCAGCCATTCCAAAGTTAGCATTTACCATTTGGTTATAATGCACTTAAGAGTATATGGTCAGGCTTTACCACTGACAACCCCGGAGAAGAGATTCCGAAGGCTGCAGAGGGGCTCAGCTCATGCCTGGGTGGGCACCCTCTCACATATAACCAAGCACCCTGGCTTCAGGATTGATAAGGCCTGCCATAGGAGTGACTGACAGGTTTGTATGTGCAGTGATAGGTGAGGTATAGTAAAATACCTCAGTAAGGGGTGCATGCACCACCTTACCCAAGCTGCAGTAGCAGACCTGTGGTGTCATTTTAGGTGGCTTTCCAGGGCTGGAATAATACATGCTTCAGCCCCTGGTAGGCCGCTGGGGTACCTATGCCCTAGGTACATAGCATACCATATACTAGGGACTCACAAGGGTACCCCAGAATCCAATCTGGAGTGTACTTAAAGTACATGCAATCAATGTAGAGAGGAAGCAGCTAGGCTGGGGCCCTGAATAGCAGGGTCCCAGCCAGACTAAAGTCGAAAAACAGTGAAACACCAGCAAAAAGTGGGGGTAAACATGTGAAGCAGATCCTACTCTCGTACATCCATGCAGACTGATTTAGATATTGGAGCAGTTATCTTTTGTTTGATATTTTTAGAGTTCCTTATTCTTTTTATGCTTCATAGAATTCGATTACTACGTAGACTGAACGTTGTATTAGTGCCCATTTATTTTCTTAACCTCGTCATGAGGGGCTTGTATGTTCAATTATTTTTGGCTTTGTAAAAAATCCCCTAAAACTTAATTCGGAGTTAATGATTCTTGAGAGTCGGAATTGATTAGTTTATTGGTCCGATTTGAATAAATTGGTTCTCTCCTCTTTACACTTCACAGCAGATAAAAAGGCCCAGTCGGCCGAGGATTCTTAGGAATGGTACGATAAGATAAGATAAAAATCCGGCGTTATCAGAAGTGTACCCCATACCCGCAGCTCCCTCTTGTCGCATGGCACCCCACCCACCTGCAGCACCCATGGTATCCCTCATCACCTGCAGCCCCTCCAGCGACATTTTAACCCCCTCTGCCTATATGGTATCCTACTTCCCAGGTGCAACTCATTCAGCGCAAGGGATACCTGACCCTCCCTGTTGCACCCCCCTCTCCACCACCACACTGCACCACCCGGTGCCATCTGCAGCTCCCTCTCCACACAGGGTATCACTCCTTCTCCCACCTGCAGCTGCATGAGGCCTATCCTGTGAACAGGACACCTCTCTAGCTCACCTGCAGCGCCCTAAGGCCCCTCTCTTCCCACGGGACACTTCTCCCACCTGCAGCTCCCTACAGCCCCCTCTGCCTATAGTGCCTCTCCCTCTACCACCTTCAGTCCCAAATTCTCCCTGTGCCAGCCTCCCCCTCACCCCTGCTGCACCCCAATGCTCTCACTGTCCACAGGCATGCCTCCCATCTCCCTACTGCCCCGTAATGCACGCTGTCCCAGGGCTTTAAGTAGGCCATGTCTCATCAGTGCTGAGCACCAGCAGTTTTTAAAAGGATGCCTCGAAACGGGTCTCTTTCGGGCTCTGTTTTGTGCCCTGGCACAGGCGGTCCATTTTTTTCCGGACTGCAGTGACAGCAGGCACATCAATGTGCGTGTGCTCACACTGCTCACTTCTCACTATTGGAGAAGTTACAGCATGATGTCATGCCAGGTGAGCATTGTAGGGGAAGAGAAAACTTTTAAAGAGAGTAATTTTCTCTCTGTATTTCCCTTCTCTTATTGAAACTCGGGAGCAGCAACATTTTTGTAGTGTCACCAGGTTTTTATGTGGAAGCTTTTTCAATATTATAAACACGCCATAGGTGCTGCTTATTTATAGGGGTGGGCGGAATTTGCGTAAGCGCGTTACGCAAATCTCCGCGAAACGGTAAAAAATCTCCGCGAACATGCAGAATTTCCGCGAACACGCGGAATTGCTTGTTCGCGATGCTTTTTTTCTGTTCACAGTTGCTGTTTGCGTGCTCGGGGAGAAATATCTCGCGAACACGCATTTTGAGAACGCGAACAAGAAAAAATTTCGCGAAGTCGCAGAAAGCACAATTTTGGGCAATTTCGCGTTCTCCGCGGAACGCGAAATTACCGAAATTCCGCAAATTCCGTGAGCGGAACGGAATTTATCGCCCAGACCTACTTATTTATCTTATGCAACTAACAACCATTGGCAAAGCCAATAGTCCTGTAGGTATGATGTTACTTGTTGTATCATATTCATATACCTAGATGCAATGACAGAAACAGCAAAATACAAGTCGGGCGGCACACTATGCTTAGCACAGACTTTTAGCTTACATATTTTCAGCCGCGCCCTTAATTACATTGGCCACGCCCCTTTGAGAGACCCCCAGTTTTTTCATCCCACTTAAATCCCTGCCCTGTCCCACCAGATACCTCTCACTTGCAGCTCCAAACCAACAGCATACCACTCTCTGACATGTGCAGTTCCTTCTGCCCACAGGAGAGCTCTCTCTAACACATGCAGCCCCTTCTGCACACGGGATACCTCTCTCTTACACATGCTGCCACTTTTGCCCATGGAATATCTCTCTATTTCCTGCACACAGCATACCTCTCTCTTACACATGCAACCGCTTCTGCCCCTGGGATACCTCCCTCTGACACATGCAGCCCCTTCTGCCCACAGGCTACCTCTCTCTCTTATATATGGAGCCTCTTCTGCCCACAGAATACCTCTCTCTTACACATGCAGCTCCTTCTGCTCACAGGACATATATCTCTCTTACACATGCAAACTCTTCTGCCCACAGGATACCTCTCTCTTACACATGCAGTCTTTTCTGCCCACAAGATACCTCTCTCTTACACATGTAGCCTCTTCTGCCCACATGATACCTCAATCTAACACATGCAGCCCCTTCTGCCCACAGGATACCTCTCTCTTACACATGCAAACTCTTCTGCCCACAGGATACCTCTCTCTTACACATGCAGCTCCTTCTGCTCACAGGATATCTCTCTCTTACACATGCATCTCCTTCTGCCCATGGGATACCTCTCTCTTACACATGCAGCTCCTTCTGCTCACAGGATATCTCTCTCTGACACATGCAGCCCCTTCTGCCCACAGGCTACCTCTCTCTCTTACACATAAAGCCTCTTCTGTCCACAGGATACCTCTCTCTTACACATGCAGGCCCTTCTACCCACGGGATACCTCTCTCTTAAACATGCAGCTTCTTCTGCCCACAGGATACCTCTTTCTTACACATGCAGCTCCTTCTACCCACAGGATACCTCTCTTACACATGCAGCTCCTTCTGATCACAGGATATCTCCCTCTCTTACACATGCAGCTTCTTCTGCCCACAGGATACCTCTCTCTTACACATGCAGCCTCTTCTGTCCACAAGATAACTCTCTCTTACACGTGCAGTTTCTTCTGATCACAGAATATCTCTCTCTTACAAATGCAGATCCTTCTGCTCACATAATGACTCTCTGTAACACATGCAGCCCCTTCTGTCCACAGGATACCTCTCTCTTACACACACTGCTCCTTCTGCCAATGGGATACCTCTCTCTTACACATGCAGCTCCTTCTGCCCACAGGATACCTCGCTCTTACACATGCAGACCCTTCTGCTCACAGGATAGCTCTAACACACGCAGCTCCTTCTGCCTACAGGATACCTCTCCCTTACACATGCAAACCCTTCTGCCCACAGGATACCTCTCTCTTACACATGCATCCTCTTCTGCCCGCAGGATACCTCTCTCTTACACGTGCAGACCCTTCTGTTCACAGGATAGCTCTAACACATGCAGCCCCTTCTGCCCACACGGTACCTCTCTCTTACACATGCAGCCTCTTCTGCCCACAGGATACCTCTCTATTACACACGCATCTCCTTCTGCCCACAGGATACCTCTCTCTTACACATGCAGACCCTTCTGCTCAAAGGATAGCTCTAACACATGCAGTCCCTTCTGTCCACAGGATACCTCTCTCTTATACATGCAGCTCCATCTTCTCGCAGGATATCTCTCTATTACACATGTTACCTATTCTGCCCACGGGATACCTCTCTCTTACACGCAAACCTTTCTACCCACAGGATACCACTCTCCTACACATGCAGCCTCTTCTTCCCACAGGATACCTCTCTCTTTACACACGCAGCTCCTTCTGTCCACAGGATACCTCTCTCTTACACATGCAGACCCTTCTGCTCACAGGATAGCTCTAACACATACAGCCCCTTCTGCCCACATGATACCTCTCTTACACATGCAGCTCCTGCTCACAGGATGTCTCTCTCACACCTGTAGCCTATTCTGCCCATGGGATACCTCTCTCTTACACATGCTGATCCTTCTGCTCACAGGATATCTATCTCTCTTCCACAGGCAGCTTCTTCTGCCCACTGGATACCTCTCTCTTAAACATACAGCCCCTTCTGCCCAGGGGAACCTCTCTTTTACACACGCATCCCCTACTGCCCATGAGAAACCTCTCTCTTACACACGCGGCTCCTTCTGCCCCTGGGATACCTCTCTCTTATAACACATACTATGTACGGGTGGATACAGTGAGAAGAACCCTCACTCACCCAAGGGTGACATGCTTCATCATTGGGTTCCCCCCACACACTGGGACCACAAGGGACCCAGTGTGGGCTACGACTCCCCGAAGGGAGGAGCGGAGGTGTTATATAATGAAGATGAGCTATGTCGATGTAGTGGGGTAAGGGGCAGAATGCAGAAAAAAAGAATCCTGGGTATCCTGCCCCTCCCACCTACAGACTCCGACTGTTCCTGCGACCCACATGGTACTTCTCATTTGCCTCCCCTCCAGTCCCCTCCGCCCACAGAAAACCGTGCCTTCCCATCTATAGCCCCCTACAGCATGGGTACTTACAAACTTTCTTTCGAGGGCCAAATTTACAGTGTGGATTGTGGCCGAGAGCCGTGCCGATGGGGGCGGGGTAAATGGGGGGGGGCGGGGCTGGAGCGGGGAAAAAAACTGTGGCCATGAGGTTGAACACAGGCCCCTGCAGCGGACGTATTAGTCCACTGAGCCACCAGACCCGTCATACACACATCTATTTATCTATCTATCTATCTATCTATCTATCTATCTATCTATCTATCTATCTATCTATCTATCTATCTATCTCTATATATGTCTCTCTCCATCTCTCTCTCTCTCTGTCTGTCTTTGTCTCTATCTGTCTGTCTCTATTTATCTCTGTCTCTATCTGTCTCTATATCTGTCTCTGTCTCTCCCTGTCTCTCTCTGTGTCTATCTCTATCTCTGTATCTATCTCTGTCTGTCTATATCTGTCTCTGTCTCTATCTGTTTCTGTCTCTATCTGTCTCTGTCTGCCTCTCTCTATCTGTCTCTGTCTGTATCTCTGTCTCTGTCTTTCTCTGTCTTTCTCTGTCTTGCTCTGTCTCTGCCTCTATCTGTCTCTGTTCAAACAGGAAGCTTCCCAAAAGGCCCTTTAAAAGTCAGCTGTGAAAGCGCTTACAGCTGACTTTTAAAGGGCCTTTTGGGAAGCTCTCCCACGGAGTCGTGACGTCACAGAGGCCGGCAATAAACACAGAAGTTGGCCGCAGGAACATACGTAGTGAATACATATTTAATGCGTATTCACTACGTACGCTCCTGCGGCCATCTTCTGTGTTTACTGCCGGCCTCACTGGAAACGTAGAAACGGCAAGGCAAGGTCCGTGGGGCGCCAATGAAGGCCTGCCGGGGTGCTGGCGGCCCGCGCGCCGTAAAAGGAGTACCATGACCCTACACAGTGCTTAATTTGTAATATATTAAGTGCAGGTGCTCACATTTTGGGGGGGGGGGGGGGGAGGCCACACCCACTTCCTCAGCTCCGCCCATGTCTACCTCTGGCTCCACCCACTTACTCTATTGTCTCTCATCCACATCTCCTTAATGCACAGTCGCATATGCATTTCTACATGCAGCTCTTGGTGACAGGTAGACATAGTAGCTCAATATTCTATATTAGAATTTTAACTTATAGACTGCAAGTAATAAAAGGATCTCTCCCACAAAGACAGTATCCCACTGAACTATTTGTTACACGCGCATTGTGATCTGCATGGTGCAAGTGCTTTGAAGCATAAACTCTCTGTGCTGCCGTATGATGAGTCAAAAGTAAACATCCACTAGACAAAGCTCTGTCCATCAGCTCCATTAATCACCAGTTATATTGACATTTTTATTTTTGCCAGGAACACTGTAGCAGTTGATTTTAACTCCATCGTATATTTGAGAAAATGGCACCCCCAACCCCAATCCCCCCGCCCAGTACTGTGGCGATGGTCACTCTGCCCTACAGCTGACCCTGTGCAGGCATGTGTAAGGTGCCTGTTGCAAATATTCACTGAGCCAGGTGCACACCGTGTGGAGAAAAAGACAAATCTAAATTATTTCTGAAAAGATGGAATTCCGAACCTGCCACCGTTCTCTGGCTCATCGCAGATGAAAATTGCAGATTCTAGATGTTTTCGTAAGATAGTGATACAGTAACATAAGGAAGGGGAACTGTAGGAAGGTGGATATCTGACTATGGTTACCCCCAAAATGTTTGCCTAGTGTCTAGCTGGTTTTTCGACTTAGTGGGCCTGAGATCCTGCCATTCAGGACCCCAGCCCATCTGCTCTCTCTTTAAAATGGACTCCATGTACCCTAGGTGCATAACCCATTGGAACTAGATCACCCTGTGAGCCCCTGTACCAGTGTACACTAGGTACCCAGGGCATCGGTGTATCTAAGGCCTACCAGGGGCTGCAGCATGTATTATGCCACCCCTGGCCTGGCCTAGCAATTTGACACAACTGGCTGATCACTCAGCTGGGGTAAGTTGGTGTAACCACCTCTTACTTAGGTGTAGTATACCTATACCTAACCTTAAATGGGACACATGTTAACCTATAAGTCACTCCTATGGCAGGCCTTAACAATCCTGAAGGCAGAGTGCTTGGTTCCATGTGAGATGGTGCTCTGGCATGAGCTGAGCCTGTCTGCAGTGGTCGGAACAACTTCCTTCTACCGTTTCCAGATATCGTCATACCATATACTCTTAAGTGCATTATGAACCTCGCGGTTAAATGCTATCTTTGGTTTGACTTTATCAAAACATGTCGAGTAAGGTGTCATACGAATTGGAATACTAACCCCTCGCCAATTCTGGCAACGGGGTTAGCATTCCACCCTTCTAGAGGGACACGACATGTACAGTACCTGAAACCCGGGTAAAATCAGACATAGCCTCAGCTCCAAAAAATGGATGCTGCCACCACCGACACAAGTCTGCCCTCCTGCTGCTGGGAATCCTTCCAGCTTGGGAGACGTGGACAAAGGGTTTCCTGCCAGGGGAGGTGCGAGCACCACCCCAGACAGGATTTTGTGTATTGGTCAGGTAGGGCTTGAATAGAATCAGACATGCCTGAGGCTCATAAGGAGCCTCGGTGCATATGCCAGTTCAAACCGGTCCTGGGGCACACCAGCCTCGGACCTGGGGTGAGCTGGACAAAGGATTGGGGGTGTATCCACCCCCCTTCCTGGTCCCACCCTTAGGGAGGGACCTAGCAGGTAGTCCGGCCCCTAGAATCCGCTTAAAGGTAGGAGCTGTGTCCTAAGACTTCAGACATCCTGGAATCAACTTAACTACAAGAAGAAGACGGGAACTTCGACGCTCTGCTGCACAGAGGACAGAAGGAAATCTCCCCTATGGTCAGGGAGTGACCATCTTGCTAACGCAAGCACCAACCAGCTACTCGACGTCTGCTTTGCCGCTGCCTCCCGCCGGAGCCCGAGCCCAGAGCCTGACAAGAACTGGACCTCCAGACCTCTCACAGCCCGATCCACAGTCCCTGAAAAGAAGGAACCCGTAGAGGCACCGAGACACGTGGAGCCAGCCATCTTGAAAGACCGACGACAAGCTGCAAGCGCAACAACAGAGGCTCCCTCCAAGTTGTGCTTTGGGTCCTGAGAAGCCCAACACCCGAGCAGCATCTGCACCAAAGGTGAGCCCTCCAGCATCTCCACGATCTGCGTGGGGCCCCTCTGCACTTTGCAACTCAACGCGCCTGCCCGGTCCCTGGCCCGGTGGCTAGTGGCCATTTTGGCGACGAAACTTGAAATCAACGACGCTGGTCTGGTTGCTCCCGACTGGCCCCTGCTTCCCTCCAAAGGAGCAGCCCCTCTGACCTTGCTGGTCCGAGTAATCAGCTTTCTTTACTTTCCACGACTTCTGCCTTTGCCAAGGCTTGTTTGCTTCCTTCGAGTCGCCGGCACCGCCGACAGCGAGAGCCTGCGTGGGACAGCTCGTGAACCGACTCCTGGACGTCGTCAACCTCCAGGGACCACGTGGCTGCGGAGACAAGCTACACCGCATCACCTGTTTGCACCCGACATCGCCTGGTATCTACCTGGTGCCACGCCGGTCACTGGCTAGTGACTGTGAACACTGTCCCCTCTGCTTTCAGGTCGTCTACAACTCTGATCCACCCTTGGATCCACCGCATCTCTTCTGGACTGACCGCCTGCAGCATCTTTGTCTCCAGGCTCCATTGAATCGATAGAAGAAACCCGACGCACTTCGAGACCTATGCACCCGCTTCCTGTGGGTGAGGTAAAGCTGGCACTCCGGTGCCCAAGTGTAGAGAAACATCTCTAGTGTCTGTGTTTTGAATCTTAAGATCGTAGTCCACCCAGAAGACCCTTTCTGCAGTAACTTTTAAACTTTTACGCACCCATTGAAAACCTATGGGAGCCCGCGTGTAACTTTCCTCACTGCACACGCGACCCGTGGACCTCCTGGTCACTAACTGAAGTTAGCTCCTTGTAGGCCCAGCGATTCTAGAGGCCCTAGGCCTTTTCCCTTTCCTGTTCGTGGTACTTATACCACTATTTTAGTATATGGTTTGATCGGCCACCAGGGCCTATCCATATAAAATGCAACTTCTGTATATCGTAATATTTTCTTGTTTGACGATTTGTGCTCCTGTGCTCATAAAGAGTCTAGGGGATACTTTGAATAATAAATACATATATATTTTGAATATATATCTGTGTGGTGTCCTTTCATTGGTATAAAGGGGGGTTGCATATGGTAAAACAGCTTGCTTAACACGCTTTAACGAGTTTAGCCTCAAAGACTGCTTAGCCTACGCTACCACTAGGGCAGCTAGTCCGAAAAGGTTGACTTACAACCACACCATAAGGGTTGCTTGGCATGGTACAAGGTGGTCACTTTAACTAGTGAACAGCAAATACCAGGCCAACTACTCACAGGAACGTAACAGGCAAACTCCCTCTTAGGTTACTGCCGCCTTCTGTGCTGCCATTTGACTGTCTTGCGGGTCCTTCACAGCATGGCATATCACATCAGTGAATAAAACAGCTTCCTAAAAATTGTCCAAGGGTGCCTCACTGCCTCTAATTACATTTCAGCTGGTAGTAAGGTAGTGGTACATAAATTTGTAGGCACTGCCGCACAATGCAGCGCCATTTGCCATTTCTTGTCGCATAATTTAATCAACGCTGTGCTGCATAAATTGGCTGTACTGCAGGCTACAATATGCTCTTTGGCACACGATGTCACACTTTTTGGACAGGGTAACAACCTCACAGGACTATGCTGCTTCGAGCAGCTTGGGGTAGAATCTGTGTGCAGCACTGTCCCGCTGCAGCAATGCCTCCCACCCCCAACCACCCATGGCTTCACGTGACGCTGCTGAATGCCGATTCCTTTCCCTTCTGCTCTAACTCTGGTCCCACGAAGTGCCCCCTGGGTGGGTGGGTGAGAGAGTTATTGTGTCTTTTTCCCCATGCATGCCCCGGGAAGGATAGATTGCTACAGACAGTCCCGGTCGCCTCCTATGACAGAGGTTGTTTTCACAGGTGCCCCACAAGGCAGCTCCCGCCCCTCATTAATCCGTCTCCTTTAAGCTGTGGCAGCCAGCAGCCCTCGCCAGCAGTGTGTATGGGGGGGTGAGTTACGGGATTGGGGTGCTACGTGAAAGAGGTTAGTGAACCTGCATACTATCGCGCCATGCAAGCGTGCAAAGACACACACGACACACTCTGGTACTGTAGTGCCGTCCGGAAGCCACGAGCGACCTCGGCCCGTTTATTTAAGCTCTCTGGCCACGCCTGGCCAGAGAGTGATACATTGTGTGAGTGTCCTTCCGGCGCTGACACAGCGCCTCCAACTACTAGACCGCTACATCTCTTTCCAAATCAGTTATTTTCTTTTCCGTGACTATGTCCCCACGCGAACTCAGCCAGCTGACGATTCGGTCTGGGATTTGGTCTTAGGTTGTAGCGATGATGTTCGTTGCCAATCCCTCTGGTCGGTCTTGCTGTTTCTCTCTCCTCATGCTGTATCAGGGTGTTGTTCTCTGCCTCTGGTGTTGGCGGGGTTTGCCCCTGAAGATGCACCTCCGAGCTGCTTGCCTCCGCGCCTCTGATGGTGTCGTCGCTCCCTGATAACTGCTCAAGGATCGGCTGTTCCTTGTCTGTTCCCCGTATTTGTTTGAACCATGAGATGTTCCTGGTTATCACTTCACCATCACGTTGTGCGGTTACAGCTGTTCCTCGAACCTTTTGCACAGTCCACGGCCCTATCTCATAGGGGGTGCGGAACTTTCCTCCACTCCTTCGGTTCCGTATTAGTACCATGCATCCCGGCCTGAGTGCTCTGGTCTTTGCTGATCTTCGGTGGCTTGCTTTGTTATTATTTGTTATCCGTCGTCTTTGTGTGATCAACGGGTTGTAAGGTTCAGGTTCCCAGTTTTCTGCTACCGGGAAATTGTCCCTCCGGGGTCCTGCTAGTATCAGCGACCATGGAGATCTCTGCGTTGTGCAGTGCGGCGTGCTTCGATACTCTCGGAGAAACTGTTGTAGCACCATCTCCGGATCGGCTTGTTCTGACACGGCTATCCATAGGATCTTGTTAATGGTTCTCATGAACCGCTCCGCTTCCCCATTAGCTTGTGGCCATTGGGGTGTGATGCGGTGGTGTCTTATCCCTAGCCGAGCCAAGAATTCTCTAAATTCGCTGCCTTGAAACGGCGGCCCGTTGTCCGTCTTGATGACATGTGGCAGCCCAAAAAGCGCGAATATTTTTGTGAGTACTGGTTCAAGATGATTAAATGCAGTGGACGGCAAGACTTCCACACAAGGATACTTAGTGTAGCTGTCCACTAATACTGTTGTGACCCTTCCATCAGGGAAACTCCCGAAGTCCAGACTAACCCATGACCACGGCGCTGGGGCAGGATCTTCCGTTATTATTGGCGCTGGCGATTCCGCATTCCCTGTGAGTTGGCACGCTCGGCAGTTCCTGACAACTTCGTCCACTGCTGCTTCTAGCCCTGGGAACCATAGCTTCTCTCTCATCCGCGATTTCATCCTCCCTGTTCCTTGGTGTCCTTCGTGCGCCAGTGTGGTCATGCGTTCTTGCAAGTTTTTCGGGATGACAATGCGTGATCCTCTCAGCAGGAGACCACACTCTGCTGTGCTCAGCTCGTCCCGTATTCTCCACATCTTCCCCAGTCGGGACCTCTCTGTCTCGTCCCAGCCTTTGACATCTTGTAAAAACCCGTCCCAGGATCCTTTTTGTATTGCCTCTAGTACTTTCTTGATGACCATGTCGGTTTCCATGTGAGCTCTGATTTCGTTTTTCGTGACTGTTTTTGGGCACGCCCATTGGGAGATCATGTTGACGAATTCTTCGGTCTTCCTCTCTTGACTGGAGTCTGTCTCCCCTGGCAGCGTCGGATGTCGCAACAGGAAGTCTGCCGGGTTTTTGGCTGCCGGTCGATATACTACCTCCATGTGGTAATGTTGGAGTTGTATGGCCCACCGCTCGATCCTGGGTGGGGGGTGAGGCGCTGTCCCTCTGAAGAGTGGCACTAGCGGTTGGTGGTCCGTCACCACTTTGAACGGGTGGCCACTGACATATAGATGAAAGTGGTTACAGGCCCACTTTATGGTGAGCGCTTCCCGTTCTATCTGGGAGTATCGAGCTTCCGTCGCGGTCAGAGCTTTGCTGGTGAACGCTAGTGGCGCCAACGTTCCTGGTTCTGTTTCTTGGGTTAGCACGGCGCCTAATCCAACGGGGCTGGCATCCACAATGAGCTCTGTCGGTCGATTGGTGTCAAAGTACGCCATGGTTGTACTGGCTAGCAGTGCTGACTTTACCTTCTGAAATGCTTCTTCTTCCGTGCGAGTCCAGTGCCACGTGGAGTCATTTTTTGTTACGCTGCGTAGCGGTTCTGCGATCGTGGCGAGGTCCGGGATGAACCTCCCACAGTAGGTTGCCATCCCCATGAAGCTTCTGACCTCCGATGCCGAGGTTGGTGCAGGAGCTAGCTGAATTGCTGCCGACTTCTTGGGGTCTACCTTGACTCCCTCGTGACTGAACACATACCCAAAGAACTCAATTGACCGTTGGAAGAACTGGCACTTTTCTTTGTGGAGTGTTACTCCATGTTCCGCGAGCCGTCGCAGTGTTGCCTTTAGTCGCTGATGGTGGTCATCCAGAGTGGCAGAGTGTATGAGGATGTCGTCATTGACGTTGATGACTCCTTGCAACCCAGTTAGTACTTCCTTGACTGCATTCTGGAATATCTCCGCTGCAGAGGATATCCCAAAGTTAAGTCGTTTGTATCTTCGCAAACCTAAGTGTGTTGAAAACGTCGTGATGTACCTGCTTTCCTTGTGTAGCCTCAGCTGGTGATAACCGGTGTTTAGGTCCAGTTTAGGAAACCATTGTGACCCATTTAGGTCTGCCAGTATATCATCTACTGTTGGTGTTAGGTGCCGTTCTCGTTTGATGGCTTGATTAGGCATCCTCATGTCTATGCAGATTCTGATCTTCCCTGGTTGTCAGGGTTTCTCTGCTATTACCATGGGGGATACCCACGGGGTCGGGCCTGTCACCTCTATGACTCCTTGTTGTTCAAGTTTTTCGAGCTCCTGTTCTACCAGCGGCCTCAGATGAAATGGAATCCTTCTGTGTCGCAGAGCAACTGGTTTCACCGCTGTATCAATATGCAATTTTATGGGGGGTCTCTTCATGTTTCCTAGTCCCTGGAATAGCTGCGGGAATGACTCTACTATGTCTTCTGCCTGACATGCTCTTACCACATTCGCGAAGGTGATCAGACTTAAGTCTTCGGCCGTGTGGCTTCCGAGCAGTATATCTGCTTCCTTGTCCACTACATGAAATGTTGTGGTAATCTCTTGGTTGTCTGAGCCAACGGATACTACCATTTTCCCTCTCAGTGGGAGCGGCGTTTGGCTTCCATATGTAAGGATTTTTACTTTCGAGGGCATTAGAGCTGGTCTTGGCGTCAGCATTTGATAATGTTGATACCCCATGACGTTTACTGATGCTCCTGTGTCAATGAGGGCTGTGACTGGACTTCCGGCTATCGTAATGGCGCATGTCGGCTGCGGGCGTCGTCGTCGTTTGAGGTCATTCACAAATGACACAAAGTGGCATTCTTCCTCTCCTTTGATGATGAATCTTCAATGTAATGGCGTCGTGAGGTACTCGTGCCTGCTGGCTTTGTGAGTGCAGGTTCTTCCAATGCTAGTTGTTTCACTTGTCTGTATGGTGGCTTGCGGCCTGGTGTCCCCTTGGGTCTTGCACCTCCTCGGCACACGCTCGCGAAGTGGTTAGGGATTCCGCATTTCGTGCACGTCTTCCCTCTTGCGGGACAGCTTTCTTGTGGGTGTTTCTCTTTTCTGCAATACCCACAGTGCGCCTGTCGAGTGTTCCTGTTCGGCCACCTTCCTCGTGGTCCCCGCGACATGGTACGTGCGGCATCTATCCGTTCGGTTTTGACCGTCACTGTCTGCTCGGTTGTCGCGTTGAGGGCTGCTTCCATCGCGGATGCCCGAACATCTGAGAGCTCGTGTGATCGAGCTAGGATCAGTATATCTTCCAGTGATATACGTGGTTGTCGAAGGATGAGCGTCCGTAGCGTCTTGTTGCGGCATCCTTCGATTAGTTGGGCACGTGCCTCTTTTACCGGGTCATCCTCAGTGCATGTGCTGGCTAGCTCACGTAGGCGTGCGTGAAACGCATCCATTGACTCTCCCTCTCTTTGCCGCGCCTGTCGCAGTTTGAAGCGTTCGTAATCTGGATTTAGCTGCGTGTCAAAATGGGCGTTCAATGCTCTGACTGCCGCGTCATAATCTGTTGGTGGCCCCGTGTTGGGCAAGTGCGCAAACAGTTTATATATTTCGTCCCCGGCGAAATGTAGCAAGAGTGATATCTTCACCGCACCGTCCGTTTCTCGGGTGGCTATAAAATAGTTGTCTAAGCGGCCTAACCACACTTTCCACCGGGGTGACACGGTTGCGGGATCTATCAGTTCACTAAACGGTGGTAATGCACTGACCTGCGAGTGTATGTGGGCTGGTGGGGCCACCGGTGCAAACTGCTGTTGGGGCTGTGCTGCCGCCTGGTCAACCATGTTCTAGGCTTATGTGTCTTCAAGGTCCTTCAATTGTCTCTAGGAAGCTTGGGTGCACTGTGTGCTGCTGCCTTCTTGCACTGTGGGAGCTGTGCTGGGGTTCACTTGTCCTACCCGTGAGCTTCCTGCTGTTGTATTGAGCAGTGCTTGCTGGCTCAACTTCTTGCTCCTGCTTTCAGCGCTTGTGGTGCTCAGTGCTTGTTTTTTTTTTCCTCTCCCGTGTGGGCTTGACTATGCTCGCGCGCCTCTCGCAGGGTGTCAGGTTCTGCAGACTCGCTCGAGTCTTTCTTGCCTTCGCAGTTCCAAGCGGCGCTCGTCACTCGAGGTGCTGCGCATGCGGGCTCCGGGCCTTTAGACGCGCCTCGCGTCTTTGGTATTACACGCGCTGGGGCTTTTCTGAGCGTGTCAGGGCGACGCTGCCTCTCGCGGGGCGAAATACCTTCTTTCTCTCGCTCGCCCGCAGATAACGGTCTTCATCTGCCACGGCCGATGACCTTCGACTTTCCGGTTGCAGCTGCCTTGATTTCAGTTGGCCTGGGGCACCTCCGGACACCGGCTCTGTCGTCCTTGGCTTGTGGGCACCATCCCATCCTCGTCGCCATTGTAAGGGGGGGTGAGTTACGGGATTGGGATGCTACGTGAAAGAGGTTGGTGAACCTGCATACTATCGCGCCATGCAAGCGTGCAAAGATACACACGACACACTCTGGTACTGTAGTGCCGGCCGGTAGCCACGAGCGACCTCGGCCCGTTTATTTAAGCTCTCTGGCCACGCCTGGCCAGAGAGTGATACATTGTGTGAGTGTCCTTCTGGCGCTGACACAGCGCCTCCAACTACTAGACCGCTACACAGTGGTGCAACAACATGGAATGGTCCTTAAAGGAAGTGGGGAAGGTGCCTAATAGTAAAATACAGTCATATATACAGAGAAATACATTCTTGAACCTGGGTACTTGCACTAATGAGCGGTAGCGTGGCCAGTGCGTCATGGACCCTCGTGCAAGGATGGAAATGGGGGCCCTGGCTGCAGTTTGAATTACACAGCACAGCAATAACCATGGCTCAGGGAAGGCCCCTCAGGCCTCTGTGTCCCGGTGCCACTGCACTTGCTGCCCCTGCTAATAAGAGCTACCTCTCTGCTCTCCGGACTCTCGGTTCTCAGGTGGGGGTTGGGCGGCTGTGGGTGAACAGAGCCCTACATCAGGCATAGGGCTGGACCCGGCAGCTGTATGAGACAAAGCCCGGGCGGCTATGTGCGAACCTAGTTACCGGGCGGCTATGTGAGACCAGACCCCGGACTGCAGTCACTGGCGTGGCGTGGCATGACGCCTTCGCTGGAATGGAGGCCGAAGCCCAGCCTCGAAGCCGTGAGGTTATGAGAGGGCAGAGCCTTGACTTCAAACAACTGCCAGGTGTCTATGAGCAACCAGAGCCCGGGCACTAGACACCGGGCTGTGCGATTATGAAGGAATAGAGCCCAGGCTCCCTGACACGGGGGCTTGGCGTCTATGAGAGAATAAAGACTGAACTCCTCCAGGCCAAGCGACTATGCAAGAAAAGAGGCCGAAGCCAAGACGTGGGGCAGGTTAGTTACAGGCAGTTTGTGTGCGTGCCTCTTGATAAGGCGGGAAGCTGTTGGGAGGCATCGAATTTTAAAAAGTTTGGGGCGCGGCGCATGCGCACACTGTCACTACTTTTTCCCACACAAATGAGAAATTAATTTTAACGAGTTTTATACAGTGAGCATGACCCACGTTGCCACAGTGTGATCTCACAGGAAATCGTCATGGTACATTTTACGCTCCATTACGTTACACTATTAGCAGTGTGTTACAAAATCAATACTTACTGACATAACATTGCCTTTAATTAATCCGAAGCGTGAGGCCAGCTGCAGCTTCACACTGCTTGCTTTGATCAACTGAGCTGCGGCTGCACAGTATGCTGGGGCGGGGAAAAGTGCAGATACAGTCTGCATTGGTTCAAGTCAGGACACCTGACTTGACGATTCAACGCCAACGAGGGACGGGCTAATTTTGTTTGGCAAGTGTGAGTGGTCATTTGTAACGCACTAGCGCAGCACTACTATGTTTGCTTGACCTGTCACCAGGCTGTTAAGCTGAGGCAGGGACCCACGCAGTTTCTGGTGGTGTGTGTCTGCGCCTCATGATAAGGAGGGCAGCCTCGGCGCAGCATCCAATTTTTAAACGTTTACACACAGGTGAGAAACATCAGGGGGTTTGCTGCCACGATTATAAAGGTCTAAAATGAGAAACAACCATAATATGAATTGGCAGGTATTTCATAGACCCGGCCCTGAGTAATAAGTGCCGGTGCTAAGCACCGGAAAGCTCCGGCACAAATTAAGCACTGACCCTACAGCCTCCTCAGTCTATAGGATAACTCTCCTTACTCACTGCCGCCCCTATACAGCCTCCTCAGCCTACAGGATACCTTTCCTTACTCACTACCGCCCCCTACAGCCTCCTCCGTCTACAGAATACCTCTCACCACTGTCCACAGCCCCAGGACTTTAAGTGGGCCGGGTCTGGCCGGTGCTCAGCACTGGCAGTTCTTAAAAGCAGGTGCCGAGACGGGGCCCTATCGGGCTCTCCATTTTCGTCCTCACTCTCAGAATGGATTTTTTTTTTTAAACTCTACAACAGTTCACTGTTTTTGATGTAACCTTTATATTTTTTTGCAGTTCTACATTGCAAAACTCGAAGTATTTTACATGAGCACCTACAAGGACATATCCATTTATTTTTCGGTAGAGCTGGGTGATTAAGTGATGTGCCCAGAAACTCAGGATGTTGAGCTGACGCTGAGACTCAAACCTGCTTCCTCAACTCCAAAGTTGGCAGCTCTAGCCATTACCCCACAACCTCTTGCTCAAGAACTAAAACATTTTCAATATTATATACAACGAAGCCATTATTGTATGTAAGCATGTAGTATATTTATCTTATGCAACTAACAACCTTTGAGAAAGCCAATAGTCCTGGCTTGTTGTAGGTGTAATGTTACATGCTGTATTAAATATGTGGAGGCAATAACAGAAGCAGCAAAGTACCAGTCATGTGGCACGTTAAGCTGAGCACAGATTTTTAGCATAAATGTTTTAAGCCACGCCCTTAATTAGATCGGCCACGCCCCTTTGAAAGACCCCCGAGTTTTTTCACCCTACTTAAAACCCTGAAGGGCCCACTTCAGTCCCTACTGTCCAACGGATATCTTTCTATTCCACCTGCAGCTACCTCTGCCTATAGGATACCTGTTTCCCCCACGTTCCCCCATATAGACTGCCCCCCCACTAAATCCCTCCAATCCTTCCCTACTGTCGCCTCCCTTTGCTCTCCCTCCGATCCTTCGCCTCCCCGGCCCACGCGCTCCATTCGGGGGATACACATTGCATCCATCCGGGCAGGATCGATGCTGCTCTTCCGGCCTGTGGCTTCGCGTTTCCGCTCTCCTCTGTTATTGATCGCCGGCGGCGGCGGAGACATGACGCGTTTCACGGGCACGGAGAGCAGGTGACATGTTAGCCCCGTCTCCGTGCTGCCTGGTACCCGTCACTGTGCGTGCACCGGCAGCAGGGGGCGCTGTGGAGCGCAGAAGACGTCGGATCGGCTTAGAGGGGGCGGGGAGGATGGAAACCACCAATGGCACATTTCCCATCCCCATCCCGACATTGCGCACGCCGCCCAGATGAGTCCATGTTATCAGAGACGACCTTTCATCTACCAAATGATGCATTGTGGAGTTGTAGTCATTAAGTAAACTTTGGAAATGCACGTGCCTGTCAAACCTCCCCCCATTCCTTTGAATTGGTATACAGAATTTTCTGAGGCAAGTCACTTGGGGCAGCCATGGCAAATAATCCATTCTTAAGCATATTTCTGCGTCACTGCTCAAAAGTGCAGTTAAAGGACATTTTACAAAACGTTTTCATTCTTCGGAGGGATTTTTTGGAATATGAATGAATGGTAAATGGAGCTTTTAAAAATGCTGTGTACGAGTAACAGTGAACACAAAATATGTTTTATCGGTATGGGTAGACAGATCACCTTAAGAAGATTTTGGGGAAAGAGGTCCATATTCCAATTGATGAATCCTGGGCCAGAAACATTGCTTAAAATCGAATAAGATTCAAACACAATATTACATGGGAGTTTTAGTTTCTCCCCAATAATTATTTAAACAAAAAGCATAATGTATGTAAAGCACGTGGTGGAAGACTGACCTTTTGCACGGGGAAACAGCGTTTTGAGGACTGCGAGGCCCAGCAGCCCTCTGCTTCCTGCTGCTGCTGCCTGCCTCTTCCTCCGGACCCGCCCCTGGACACCTGGTCATTGCTTTAAAGCTCGCGGCCCCCGCTTCGCGGGTGCCGCTCGTGGTGGAAGACTGACCTTTTGCACGGGGAAACAGCGTTTTGAGGACTGCGAGGCCCAGCAGCCCTCTGCTTCCTGCTGCTGCTGCCTGCCTCTTCCTCCGGACCCGCCCCTGGACACCTGGTCATTGCTTTAAAGCTCGCGGCCCCCGCTTCGCGGGAGCCGCTCGTGGTGGAAGACTGACCTTTTGCACGGGGAAACAGCGTTTTGAGGACTGCGAGGCCCAGCAGCCCTCTGCTTCCTGCTGCTGCTGCCTGCCTCTTCCTCCGGACCCGCCCCTGGACACCTGGTCATTGCTTTAAAGCTCGCGGCCCCCGCTTCGCGGGCGCCGCTCGTGGTGGAAGACTGACCTTTTGCACGGGGAAACAGCGTTTTGAGGACTGCGAGGCCCAGCAGCCCTCTGCTTCCTGCTGCTGCTGCCTGCCTCTTCCTCCGGACCCGCCCCTGGACACCTGGTCATTGCTTTAAAGCTCGCGGCCCCCGCTTCGCGGGCGCCGCTCGTGGTGGAAGACTGACCTTTTGCACGGGGAAACAGCGTTTTGAGGACTGCGAGGCCCAGCAGCCCTCTGCTTCCTGCTGCTGCTGCCTGCCTCTTCCTCCGGACCCGCCCCTTGACGTCACAATATTTTCCAGCACACACTGATCCGCAGCGCGGATCGCAGCGCGGGCGAAGCCCGGGACAAGGGCGGGCCCTCTTAGGCCCTCAGAGACCGAGTGAGGCCGGGCTGGGCCCGGCTATTGATCAGTTGGTTAAGGTACCACTTGTATTTGTGTGCGCTTATTGCGTAACTACCAAAAAGGCTATTATGGCTGATACCCCTAGTAGTACCAACGAGGAGAAGACGAAAGTCATGCTAGCTGGCCCTCTGGACACTTATTTTAAAAAGGCGCTAAGAGTGGATGATTTAGTTAATTGTTTGGACAAAAGGAGATCAGAGCGTCGTCGCTCAATAGAAAGCTTGAAGCTTAGGTCTTCTGATAATTTGTTGCTGCAGGTTCCTTCCCGGTCAAGGGATAGTGGTGGTGCTGTGGTTGATTCTCCTACACCACCGCGCGATCTCTGTTTGCAAAAGGAATCTGCTCTTATTTCAGCTTCATCACCCTTAGAGTTGCCCTTACAAGAGAAACTTGTTAGCGTTCATCCCGACCCCCCTACAGATGTAACTAGAAGTGTGCAAGCACTTGGTAAACAGGTTAAGAAGGTCACTAAGCCATTCAAAGTGGCTAAGTCATTTGGGCCTCCCCCCATTAAAAGAAGATGCAAGAAAGGGGGAGTCTCAGTTAAACCTAAGTACAACTGTTCTGAGTTTGGGAAGCACGAACTGAAAGGTTTAAACTTATCTAAAGGGCCAGGAGTCGAACCAACAACTACTCCTAACCCTGCTCCTCCATTGACTCCTGATGTTTTAGAACCTGATTTGCCTTCCTTAAATCCAGGCTTTACCCCTGTCGTCCCTTTGTTATCTCCCTCCCCCCCTCCCTCTCCTTCGGTTGTTCGCCAGGATGCCCTGGTCCAGGTGATTAAGTCTCTTATTTCACCACTAATTGAAGGTTTATTAAGAGTGGAGAAAAAACTCATGGACCTGGAAGCGATAATAAGCATAAAAACCATTCCAACAACAGGGCAGGGGAAGGCGGGTTTCGATAGTGTTACCGAAGTTATAGCGGCGGAACCTATTCGCCTCAATCACCTCCCCACTCTACCCCAGGTTACGGGTGAGCCGTCTAATTTGTTGGCGGTATCTCAGTCTGTGCCTGTGTCTGTCCCGATGTACAAACGAGACGATAAGGAGGGTGGGGGGATTAATCTTGTCCCAATCACTCTGCGGGATAGCAGGGAAGGCCCTAGTAATGGTTTGCTTGCCCCCAAGTACGTGCCACAAGTTGATCTGCCCCCCGAATCTGTACCCCTGGTGGTTGTTCTGACGGGGGTTCCGCCTTTACCAGTTGATAAAAGAGAAGGGTTCAGTGAGTTAAAAAACAAAACCATGTTCTGGCTCAATAGTTATAGACCTATCGAGGAGAAATTTAATGGTGAGATTTTACATGTGAGACGTCTCCCTTGGGTGGGCGGTACGACGAAAAACATTGCGGGTGACATCGTGGTAGTAAATTTCAGAGACCCTCGTGTAGTTAAGTATATTTTGGAGTGGCCTCTTGAAATAGGTAGTATTGGCATTGTTCCCCGTGCACTAACCTATTTTTACCCTAGATCATCGGTGTTTCCCCCTTCTGTCCCATCTAAGCATCCCTCCCTATTGCCCATTCCACCAGACACATATAGGCCGAACTACTTATCGGGCCCTTCAAACACCCAACAAATCACTGATCCTTTTGGGTGGCATCACATCCCTCCTAGTTTTAATAGGATCTCTAACAGAGGAGGTGTGAGAGTGAAGCCTTCTAACCCTTTAGTGTTGTCAAACAGGTTTGAAACCTTCTCTAGTCTGGCTGAATGTGATTGAAGATTAAAGCCCCATTGGGGCGGTGGGTGTCCAATAGGATTATCTTGCCTTAAGAACGTTGTTTGTGAGAGGAGTATGGAAGCCCACGGAGCTGTTCCTGTTTCTACAGGACTTACAATTATAAGTGGATTTGCTAGTGGTGGGAACGTATCCACCCCTCTCTCTACCCCCTTGGTTAACAGTACTGTAATCCCCTTGACGATAGACCACCTAGTCCAACCAGAACCCATAGGTATTCAAACCATGCTGGTCATGGATAGGCCTGCAGTATCCCCGTCAGATTTAAAATTGAAAGATAACAAAGGCCTACACCTAGTTTCTTGGAATGTGGCGGGTCTACAAAGAAAGTTGGTGTTGCCTGAATGGAATGTTTTCATCGAGCAATTCGATGTATGTATATTTCAGGAAACATGGAGTGTCCATCCTTTATACAAATCGGGTTACACCACTTTTTTCATACCAGCTCTGAGTAAGGGCAGGGGTAGACCAGCTGGGGGGTTGCATGTATGGATCAAGATCGCTCTGAACCTTAAAATAACCACCCATGTCTCAGGATGTTGTGATATCCAACATATCTCTTTTGAGGGGGGAACTAGTAGGATTGACCTATTTAATGTCTATGCAAGAGGTACCATAGGGGACATAAATTCAAGTACCTTATCCATTTTAGATCAGGCATTAGCAACTTGCCCCCCCACCTCTAAAATTATAGTGGGAGGGGATTTTAATTGTACATTCGAACCACTAGATGGTGACGATCCCTTGGGTATAGAGGAAGTGGATTCCAGATGGGGTATCCCGACCCTGTCTCTGCCCACAATCAAGAAATGGTCACCAAGGGTTATACAGATTAATTCCCTCATTGTAGAACATAACCTCAGGGCTCTTAATGGTAGGACCCCTTCTGACCCTGACGGGGCAATGACCTTTAATAGGTTAAGTAGCCCGTCAAGAATCGATTACATCTTATTAGACGTGGAACTATGGTGTGATCTAGTAGATATGGTGGTGAATCCTTCACAGGATAGTGACCATAACCCCCTATGCATGTCGATAAGATGGGGGACGCGGAACACCATAGAGAGGATATCGCACCCGAAGTCTACTAAGGAGGTGATACCTTTCCAAGGGAATCGAAGACTCAAGTGGGAGAAGGTTCAGTCGCAGACTCATAATTTGATAAAAATCAGGACGTTTGTTGAAGATCTGAGTATAGAAATGGGAGTGTTTGATCCGGACCTAGCGCCTGCACAGGGCATACTTTTTTCCCAGGCGTATAATAGTTTAACGGAGAAACTTGGGGAATTCTTTCTCCTAAAAGGTAATAATAAGGTCAAGAGTGGTGGCAGGGTTAACAAAAAAACTATATCGAATAGTCCCTGGTACACGGCGAACTGTAAAACTTCAAGAAATGAGATCAGAATTGCCTTGCGTGAAAAGAACCAACTCCGGGTTAGTATAGCCAGGAAAGATTACGCTAGGGCCTTGGAGCAAGCAAAACGTGTATGGGAAGAACAACACTGGCAAGACCTCAAGACAGCTTCCATAGGAAAGAATTCCTCGCTGTTTTGGGACCTGATCAACAAAGCCAGGTTGAACAGCTCTCGCCCTCTAGATAACCATATAACAGGTCAGCAATGGCACTCCCATTTTTCTTCAATTTATGGTGGGCCAGAAAATTCCAATATCCCTATTGGTTCTGCCCCTAGTATTCACCCCAAGCTCCCGGTCAGGGAACCCTTTTCGACAGTTGAGGTGTTGTTAGCTATTAGTCACCTTACCCCTAAGAAAGCAGCAGGCCCAGATGGGATACCTGGTGATCTCCTCATGGAGGCCCCTGAGTTATGGGCTAACCTCATCGCAAAAATAATGAATCTCATCTCCCATGGCTACCCAGTCCCAGCTTCGTGGAAGGGAGCGGAGGTAATCACTGTCTTTAAGAAGGGTGACAGAGATGACCCTGCCAACTATAGACCAATCAGTTTGATTGACGTGCTACAGAAGGTGGTTGGCAGGGTAATTATATCTAGGGTCGGCACCTGGATGGAAGAATTGCATGTGTTGTCACACCTCCAAGCAGGGTTCAGGCAAAAGGTGGGCACGATGGACCAGGTCTTTCGCTTTTCCGCGATCTATTGGAAGTCGGTTACCATCAATAAAGGTAGTTTATACCTGGCTTTCATAGATCTTCGGATGGCCTTTGACCTGGTACCACGTGAGAGGCTGTGGGAGGTTTTGAAGAATATGGGATTTCCTGGCCCCCTCCTAAGTTTAATTGTGCATCTTCATGAAGGGAATTATGCCAGGATCAGGTGGGGTACCCAAGGGGAACTAACCGAAAAGATCCCCGTGAAGAGGGGTGTACGGCAGGGATGTGTCATGGCTCCCACTCTGTTCTCTCTTTTTGTGAATGGAGTGGTGGATTATTTAAGAGAAGAACCGGCTGATGCCCCATCCCTGGCAGGAGTTAAAATCCCCACACTCCTCTTCGCCGATGACACTATTTTAATTTCTAAGTCGCCGTCTGGCTTACAAAAGCTCCTGAACCGATTTAGCGCATTTTGCCTTGATAGAGGTCTTACAATCAATACTCTAAAAACTAAGCTCATGGCTCTAGCACCTTCACCTAGATTTAGAAATAATCTCTTACTTAATGGAGAGCCCTTGGAGCAGGTAGAATCATATGATTATCTGGGCATCAGGGTTAATAGTCGCATGAGCTGGAAGGATCACCTGGCTAAAATGGTGTTAAATTATAAAAGAACATCTGGGGCGGTTATGAGTGAATATCGTAAATCCAAAAGCAAGCCCCTCTCACCGCTCCTAACAATTTACGAAGGCCAAGTTCTCCCGTCCGCTTTATATGGCTCAGAACTGTGGGGGTTTGAAAATACTGTAGAGCTGGACAGGGCTGAAAACAAGTTTCTGAGAGACGCAGTAGCCCTCCCAGTCTCCACTCCCCTATTTCCTCTAAGGGCTGACATGGGCAGGCGCCCCCTTAAGGATATAGTGCGCTTACGCCCATTACTTTTCTGGGTTCGTCTGCGCAGGACAAGGGAGCTCCTGGATTATGCTGCCGCCCTAGATGAATTAATCCAGCTAAACACCAATAATAGGGTTAAGTGGCTGAGCAACTTGAAGCGGCTGGTGGTGCTCCTGGGTTTGAGCGACTCATGGGCAAACCAATCACCTCCGCCTAAGATGGTGATTAAAAAGCTCTACTGGAATCTAGTTCAGCAGGAAACACTTTCTAGTAGTTCTGTGGGCTCACTTACTGAGCGCTTTTTGTCCTTTAAGTGGTCATGGCGCTTCGAACCCTTTTTGGATTACATCGAGCAGCCCCTAGATCGATCTCTTTACCTGAAGGTTAGACTCGGGATCCTCCCAGTAAATGCTTATATCTCGGGGTGGAAAAATAATGTCGGCAAAAGGAGCTCATGCCCTGGCTGTGCAGCCCCTACTGAGTCAGTGGCACATTTCTTTTTTGCTTGCCCGGCATATAGAGTTGCTAGGAGGATCTGGCTAAAACCACTATGTAAGAATATGGGTGTTAGATGCCATGCATCGGCTTTGCGGATACTTACCACCGATACCTCTTCAATTACTATGGTTTGTGGAGTTGCAAAATTTTTGGGCTCTGCTTGGCGCTCCCGCATGAGGTGTTACAAAACCCATTCTGAATCATTTATTAGTTCTGAAGCACTTGTTAGTTAAGAGTACTTGGTTAGGATGCTCATCATCCTGTCTTGTGACTGTACTTATTTTTAGTGGTCTAATGCCAACTGTGTTTTATGAACCCTTGTTTTGAAATTTTTTAATTGTATTATGTTACTAATTGCTCTTTTATGATGAATTTCATCGAATAAAGAATTTGAATATATGTAAAGCACGTGTGACGTAAGGGCGACCCGAAAATAATATTGTAAGCGGAAAAAATGCAAAAAAGTATGCTTTTAAAACGCACTTCTGAGTAGGGAGATTTTAAAGCGGGTGGTGTCTACGGAAGTGGGGGTGAGCTTCGACTGAGTCAGACCCCTGCTGGGCGCCAGGACAAATGAAGCATCTCTGACATGCGATTGATTCTAACCCAGTCCTATCAATCAATCAATCAAGACATTTGTAGAGCGCACAACTCACCCGTGAGGGTCTCAAGGCGCTGGGGGGGAGGGGTGCTGCTGCTGCTCGAATAGCCAGGTCTTGAGTAGTCTCCTGAAGGTTAGTAGGTCCTGGGTCTGTCGTATGAAGATCGGGAGGGTGTTCCATGTCTTGGCGGCGAGGTGGGAGAATGATCTGCCGCTGGCGGTCGTTCGTTGGACGCGGGGGACGGTGGCGAGGGCGAGGTCGGCGGAGCGAAGCTGGCGGTTCGGGGTGTAGAAGGTGAGTCGTTCGTTGAGGTACGCTGGTCCGGTGTTGTGGAGTGCTTTGTGAGTGTGGGTGAGGAGCTTGAAGGTGATTCTCCTGTTGACCGGGAGCCACTGTAGGTTTCTCAGGTGGGCTGTGATGTGGCTGTGGCGTGGAATGTCGAGGAGAAGACGTGCAGAGGCGTTCTGTATGGGCTGTAGTTGTTTCTGGAGTTTGGCTGAGGTTCCTGCGTAGAGCACGTTGCCGTAGTCCAGCCAGCTGCTGCAGCAGCTAAATATACTCATAAATATCAATTTGTGTTGCATTGTAGCCTTTTTAAATTTTTTTGGACCTCTAGCTGATGCCTCAAAGGGCTCTCTAAGTAGGTGATTGTAGAACCCAACCTTACAACTAGGCCTGGGCGAAAATTTCGTTCCGTTCGCGGAAATTGCGATAATTTGACATTTCCGCGTTCCGGGGAGAGCGCGAAAATGTCAAAATTTCCGCTTTCCGCAGCTTGGCGATAATTTGTTTCTTGCTCGCGCTGTAAAATAATAGATTCTCGCGCGCGCGATCGCCTTATCTGAATCCCTGCGTTCGCCACAAGTTTTCTTGATCCGGTCGCGTTCTCCATGAGATGTTGTATTGTTTTTAGCCATTTGCGCTGTCTCGCAACAGTTCGCACCCGCAGTGACGTCATGCGTCGCGCGATCACGTCTTTCTTCTCGCGATCATGCACCGCGAGACAACTCAAAACAAGATGGGCGCGCCCGCGAGCAACCACATGGGTAAGTTGGCGACCCGCAACCATGCAGAAAATCTCGCAAACATGCTGGAAAAAAACTTCCGCATCTTCGCGATATTTCCGCTTGTTTGCGATAATTTTAAACATTTTCGCGATAATTTGCGGAAGTGGATTTCGCAAATTCCGCCCACCCCTACTTACAACACATGCACGTGGGAGGGTGCTTGTTGTTGTGTCATCTGTACTGTACAGTCCCAATGTTTTATTGAGATATGTCAGTGCCCCTGGTATGTGGTCTCAGCCAGTTAAAGCAGCATATGCCTGCAGCAGTAATCAATGCTGAGGGTCACTTAGGGTCAGTTGTGTCACATCTTAGGAAGACCCAATATTCAGTTATCTGAATACTGGTGGCTTCGATGATGATTGTATTTTATAGGAGTGAGATCCAAGGTTTGCATGGCGGAACGAGGGAAGGTATCTCGCTCAAAAGTGCCGACACCTGGAGGTACAGTTACACAAGCAGCGCATTACTTTATGGAGTCTGCTCAGGAGCGATAGGTGCCATGTCCCTGGAGTCACGGTTACACCAGCAGCGCATGACATTATGGAGTCTGCTCAGGAGCGATAGGTGTCCTGTCCCTGGAGTCACGGTTACACCAGCAGCGCATGACATTATGGAGTCTGCTCAGGAGCGATAGGTGCCCTGTCCATGGAGTCACGGTTACACCAGCAGCGCATGACATTATGGAGTCTGCTCAGGAGAGATAGGTGCCCAAACCCGGGAGGCACAGTAACACCAGCAGTACATGGCTTTATGGAGTCTGCTGAGGCTCGATGGGTGCCCAAACCCTGGAGTCACGATTACATCAGCAGCGCATTACTTTATGGAGTCTGCAAAGGAGCGATAGGTGCCCAAACCCTGGAGGCACAGTAACACCAGCAGTGCATGACTTTATGAAATCTGCTTAGGAGCGATAGGTACCCAGACACTTGAGTCACCATTACACCAGCAGCATCACTTTATGGAGTCTGCTCAGGAGTGATAGGTGCCCTGCCCTGGAGTCACGATTACACCAGCAGCGCATCAATTTATGGACTCTGCTAAGGGGCGATAGGTGCCCACAACCTGGAGGCACGGTGACACCAGTAGTGCATCACTTTATGGAGTCAGCTCAGGAGCGATAGGTGCCCAAACCCTTCAGGCTCAGTTACACCAACAATGCATTGCCTTATGTAGTCTGCTCAGGAGTGACAGACACCCAGATCCTGGAGTCACAGTGACACCATCAGCACATCAATTTATGGAGTCTGCTCAGGAGCTATGGGTGCCCAGAACCTAGAGGCATGTTGACACAGGCAGCGCATCACTTTATGAAGTCTGCTCAGGGGCGATAGGTTCCCAGACCCTGGAGGCATGGTGACATCAGCAGCGCATCACTTTATGGAGTCTGGTTAGGAGTGAATGGTGCCCAGACCCATGAGGCATGGTTACACCTGCAGTGCGTCACGTTATAGAGCCTGCTCAGGAGTTACAGGTGCCTGGACCATGGAGGCACTGTTACACCCACAGCGCAGCACTTTATGGAGTCTGCTCAGGAGTGATAGTTGCCCACAACCTGGAGGCACGGTGACATCAGCAGCGCATCACTTTATGGAGTCTGCTCAGGAGCTCTAGGTGCCCATACCCATGAGGCTTGGTTACAACAATGCATTGCCTTATGTAGTCTGATCAGGAGTGACAGACACCCAGACCCTGGAGGCATGGTGACACCATCAGCACATTAATTTATGGTGTCTGCTCAGGAGCGATGGTTGCCCAGAACCTGGAGGCATGGTGACACAGGCAGCGCATCACTTTATGAAGTCTTCTCAGGAGCGATAGGTGCCCAGACCCAGGTGGCATGGTTAAACCAGCTGTGCATCACTTTAGGGAGCCTGCTCAGGAGCAACAGGTGGCTAGACTCAGGAGGCACTGTTACACCAACAGCGCATCACTTTATGGAGTCTGCTAAGGAGCGATAGTTGCCCAGACACTTGAGGCACAATTACACCAGCAGCATCACTTTATGGAGTCTGCTCAGGAGCGATAGGTATCCAAACCCTGAAGGCACAAATACACCAGCAGCGCATGACTTTATGGAGTCTGCTCAGGAGCGATAGGTGCCCAGACCCTCGAGCCACAGTTCCACCAGCAGCAGATGACTTTATGGAGTCTGCCCAGAAGCGATGGTTGCCCAAAACCTGGAGGCACAGTAACACCAGCAGCGCATGACTTTGTGGAGTCTGCTGAGGAGCGATAGGTGCCCAAACCCTGGAGGCACGGTTACATCAGCAGCGCATCAGTTTATGGAGTCTGTCCAGGAGTAATAGGTGCCCAGAGTCTTGAGACATGGTTATACCAGCAGCGCATCACTTTATGGAGTCTGCTCAGGAGCGATAGGTGCCCAGAGCCTTGAGGCACGGTTACACCAGCAGCGCATCACTTTATGGAGTCTGCTCAGGGGCGATATGTGCCCAGACCCTGGAGGCACAGTGACACGAGCAGTGCATCACTTTATGGAGTCTTCTTAGGAGCGATAGGTGCCCACAACCTGGAGGCATGGTGACACCGGCAGTGCATCACTTTATGATGTCTGCTCAGGGGCGATATGTGCCCAGACCCTGGAGGCACAGTGACACGAGCAGCACATCCCTTTATGGAGTCTGCTACAAAGCGATATGTGTCCAGATTCTGAAGGCACAGTTACACAGGCAGCGCATCACTTTATAGAGTCTGCTCAGGAGTGATAGGTGCCCAGACCCTTCAGGCACGGTGACACCTGCAGAGCATGACTTTATGGAGTCTGCTCCAGGGCGATAGGTGCCCAGACCATTGAGGCTCGGTTACACCCCCAACACATTGCCTTATGTAGTCTGCTCAGGAGTGACAGACACCAAGACCCTGGAGGCACGATGACACCATCAGCACATCAATTTATGGAATCTGCTCGGGGTCGATGGGTGCCCAGAACCTAGAGGCACAGAGACACCGGCAGCGCATCACTTTATGAAATCTGCTTAGGGGCATTAGGTTCCCAGACCCTGGAGGCATGGTGCCACCAGAAGCGCGTCACTTTATGGAGCCTGCTCAGTAGCGATAGTTGCCCAGACCCAGGAGGCACTGTTACACCGGCAGCGCATCACTTTATGGAGTCTTCTCAGGAGTGATAGGTACCCATACCCTGTAGGCACAATTACACCAGCAGCACATTACTTTATGGAGTCTGCTCAGGAGCGATAGGTGCCCAGACCCATGAGGCACCAGTACACCAGCAGCATCACCTTATGGAGTCTGCTCAGAAGCAATAGGTGTCCAAATCCTGAAGACACAAATACACCAGCAGCGCATGACTTTATGGAGTCTTCTCAGGAGCGATAGGTGCACAGACCCTCGAGCCACAGTTCCACCAGCAGCAGATGACTTTATGGAGTCTGCTCAGAAGCGATGGGTGCCCAAAACCTGGAGGCACAGTAACACCAGCAGCACATGACTTTGTGGAGTCTGCTGAGGAGCGATAGGTGCCCACACCCTGGAGCCACGGTTAAATCAGCAGCGCATCAGTTTATGGAGTCTGTCCAGGAGCAATAGGTGCCCAGAGTCTTGAGACTCAGTTACACCAGCAGCGCATCACTTTATGGAGTCTGCTCAGGAGCGATAGGTGCCCAGAGCCTTTAGGCACGGTTACACCAGCAGCGCATCACTTTATGGAGGCTGCTCAGGAGCGATAGTTCCCCAGTCCCTGGAGTCATGGTTATACCATCAGCACATCAATTTATGGAGTCTGCTCAGGAGCGATAGGTGCCCAGACCCTGTAGGCATGGTTACACCATCAGCGCATCACTTTATGGAGTCTGCTCAGGAGTGATAGGTGCTCAGACCCTTCAGGCACGGTGACACCTGCAGCGCATGACTTCATGGAGTCTGCTTCAGGGCGATAGGTGCACAGACCATTGAGGCTCAGTTACACCACAAACACATTGCCTTATGTAGTCTGCTCAGGAGTGACAGACACCAAGACCCTGGAGGCACGATGACACCATCAGCACATCAATTTATGGAATCTGCTCGGGATCGATCGGTGCCCAGAACCTAGAGGCACAGAGACACCGGCAGCGCATCACTTTATGAAATCTGCTCAAGTGCATTAGGTTCCCAGACCCTGGAGGCATGGTGCCACCAGCAGCACATCACTTTATGGAGACTGCACAGTAGCGATAGTTGCCCAAACCCAGGAGGCATGGTTACACCAGCAGCGCATCCCTTGATGGAATCTTCTCAGGAGCGATAGGTGTCCAAACCCTTGAGGCATGGTGAAACCAGCAGCGCATGACTTTATAGAGTCTGCTGAGGAGCGATAGGTGCCCAAACGCTGGAGGCACGGTTACATCAGCAGTGCATCAGTTTATGGAGTCTGCCAAGAAGCAATAGGTGCCCACAGTCTTGAGGCACGGTTACACCAGCAGCGCATCACTTTATGGGGTCTGCTCAGGACCGACAGGTGTCTAGTCCCTGGAGTCACGGTTACACCACCAGCGCATCAATTTATGTAGTCTGCTCAGGAGTGATAGGTGACCAGACCCTTGAGGCACGGTTACACTGACAGCGCATCAATTTATGGAGTCTGCTCAGGTGCTATAGGTGCCCAGACCCTGTAGGCATGGTTACACCAGCAGTGCATCACTTTGTGGAGTCTGCTCAGGTGCGATAGATGCCCATACCCTTGAGGCATGGTTACACCAGCAGCACATCGCTTGATGGAGTCTTTTCAGGAGCGATAGGTGCCCACAACCTGGAGGCATGGTGACACCTTCAGTGCATCACTTTATGATGTCTGCTCAGGGGAGATAGGTGCCCAGACCCTGGAGGCGTGGTGACACCAGCATCACATCACTTTCTGGAGTCTGCTACAGAGCGATATGTGTCCAGACTTTGAAGGCACCGTTACACAGGCAGCACATCACTTTATGGAGTCTGCTCAGGAGTGATAGATGCCCAGGCCCTAGAGGCATGGTTACACCAGCAACGCATCACTTTATAGAGTCTGCTCCTGAGCAATAGGTGCCCAGACCCTGGAGTCACGGTTACACCGGCAGCGCATCACTTTATGGAGTCTGCTACAGAGCGATATGTGTCCAGACTCTGGAGGCACAGTTACACATGCAGTGCATCACTTTATGGAGTCTTCTCAGGAGAGATAGGTGCCCAGACCCTTAAGGCACGATTACACCAGCAGCGCATCACTTTATGGAGTCTGCTACAGAGCTATATGTGTCCAGACTCTGGAGGCATGGTCACACAGGCAACGCATCACTTTATGGAGTCTGCTCAGGATCGATAGGTGCCCAGACCCTTGAGCCACGGTTATACCGGCAGCGCATCACTTTATGGAGTCTGCTCAGGAGCGATAGGTGCCCAGTCACTTGAGGCATGGTTACACCAGCAGCGCATCACTTTATGGAGTCTGCTTAGCAGCAATGGGTGCCCAGGCCCTTGAGGCACAGTTACACCGGCAACGCATCACTTTATGGAGTCTGCTCCTGAACGATAGGTGCCCAGACCCTGGAGGCATGGTTACACCAGCAGCGCATCACTTTATGGAGTCTGGTACAGAGCGACATGTGTCCAGACTCTGGAGGCATGGTTACACAGGTAGCGCATCACTTTATGGAGTCTGCCCAGGCATGATAGGTGCCCAGACCCTTTAGGCACGGTGACACCAGCAGCGCATCACTTTATGGAGTCTGCTCCAGAGCGATAGGTGACCAGACCATTGAGGCTCGATTACACCAACAACGAATTGCCTTATGTAGTCTGTTCAGGAATGACAGACACCCAGACACTGGAGGCACAATGACACCATCAGCACATCAATGTAAGGAGTCTGCTCAGGATCGATGGGTGCCCAGAACCTGGAGGCACAGTGACACCGGTAGCGCATCACTTTATGAAATCTGCTCAGGGGCAATAGGTTTCCAGACCCAGGAGGCATAGTTACACCAGCAGCGCATCCCTTGATGGAGTCTGCTCAGGAGCCACAGGTGCCTAGACGCTGGAGGCACTGTTACACCAGCAGCACATCACTTTGTGGAGTCTTCTCAGGAGCGATATGTGCCTAGAACCTGGAGCCACCGTTACACCAACAACACATCACTTTATGGAGTTTGCTACAGAGCGATATGTGCCCAGACTCTGGAGGCATGGTTACACAGGCAACGCATCACTTTATGGATTCTGCTCAAGAGCAATAGGTGGCCAGACCCTAGCAGCATGGTTACACCGGCAACACATCACTTTATGGAGTCTGCTCCAGAGAAATAGGTGCCGAGACCCTGGAGGCACGGATACACCAGCAGAGCATCACTTTATTGAGTCTGCCCAGGAGCGATAGGTGCCCACACCCTGGAGGCACAGTGACACCAGCAGCGCGTCACTTTATGGAACCTGCTCAGGAGAGATAGGTGCCCAGACCCAGGAGACATGGTTTCACCAGCCACGCATCACTTTATGGAGTCTGCTACTGAGCGATATGTGTCCAGACTCTGGAGGCATGGTGACAGAGGCAGCGCATCACTTTATGGAGTCTGCTCAGGAGCAATAGGTGCCCAGTCACTTGAGGCATGGTTACTCCAGCAGCGCATCACTTTATGGAGTCTGCTCAGGAGCAATAGGTGCCCAGTCACTTGAGGCATGGTTACTCCAGCAGCGCATCACTTTATGGAGTCTGCTCAGGAGCAATAGGTGCCCAGTCACTTGAGGCATGGTTACTCCAGCAGCGCATCACTTTTATGGAGTCTGCTCAGGACCAATAGGTGCCCAGACCCCAGAGGCATGGTTACACCAGCAGCGTATCACTTTATGGAGTCTGGTCCTGAGCAATAGGTGCCCAGACCCTGGAGGCACCGTGACACCAGCAGCGCGTCACTTTATGGAGTCTGCTCAGGAGAGATAGGTACCCAGACCCAGAAGGCATGGTTACACCAGCAGCGCATAACTTTAGGGAGTCTGCTCAGGAGCGATAGGTGCTGAGACCCAGGAGGCATGGTTACACCAGCAGCATCACTTTATTGAGTCTGCTCAGGAGCGACAGGTGCTCAGACACTTCAGGCACCGTTACACCAGCAGCATTATTTTATGGAGTCTGCTGAGGAGCGATAGGTGCCCAGTCACTTGAGGCATGGTTACACCAGCAGCGCATCACTTTATGGAGTCTGCTCAGGAACAATAGGTGCCTAGACGGAGGAGGCATGGTTACCCCAGCAGTGGATCACTTTATGGAGTCTGCTCAGGAGCAATAGTTGCCCAGAGCCAGGAGGCATGGTTACACCAGCAGCGCATCACTTTATGGAATCTGCTCAGGAGCAATAGGTGCCCAGGCCCTAGAGGCATGGTTACACCAGCAACGCATCACTTTATGGAGTCTTCTCAGGAGCGATAGGTGCCCTGACCCTGGAGCCATGGTTACACCAGTACGCATCACTTTATGGAGTCTGCTCCTCAGCAATAGGTGCCCAGACCCTGGAGGCACGGTTACACCAGCAGCGTATCACTTTATGGAGTCTGCTCAGGAGCGATAGGTGCCCAGAACCTTGAGGAACGTTGACACCGGCAGCGCATCACTTAATGAGCTCTGCTCAGGAGCGATAGGTGCACAGACCCTGGAGTCACGGTTACACCAGCAGCGCATCACTTTATGGAATCTGCTAAGGAGCGATAGGTGCCCAGACCCAGGAGGCAATGTCATACCAGCAGGAGGCCTCTCTATGGAGTTTGCTCAGGAGTGATAGGTGTCCAGATCCTTGAGGCTCGGTGTGAGAAGTTGGCCTGGTATATGATGCTCACTAGTTAAAGTGATCACCTTGTACCATGTCAAGCAACCCTTATGGTGTGGTTGTAAGTCAACCTTTTCGGACTAGCTGCCCTAGTGGTAGCGTAGGCTAAGCAGTCTTTGAGGCTAAACTCGTGATGCGTGTTAAGCCAGCTGTTTTACCAAATGCAACCCCCTTTTATACCAATGAAAGGACACCACACAGATATATATTCAAAATATATATGTATTTATTTCTCAAAGTAACCCCTAGTCTCTTTATGAGCACAGGAGCACAAATCGTCAAACAAGATTATCACAGAATACACAGAAGTTGCACTTTATATGGATAGGCCCTGGTGGCCACTCGAACCATATACTAAAATAGTGGTATAAGTACCACGAACAGAAAAGGGAAAAGGCCTAGGGCCTCTAGAATCGCTGGGCCTACAAGGAGCTAACTTCAGTTAGTGACCAGGAGGTCCACGGGTGGCGTGTGCAGAGCAAATAGTCACACGCGTGCTCCCATAGGTTTCAATGGGTGCGTAAAAAGTACAAAGTTACTGCAAAGAGGATCTTCCGGATGGACTAGGAACTCAAGATTTGGAACACAGGCACTAGAGATGTAATACTACACTTGGGCACAGGAGTGCCAGCTTTACCTCACCCACAGGAAGCGGGTGCATAGGCCTCGAAGTGCGTCGGGTTTCTTCTATCTGTTCCGTGGAGCCTGAAGACAAAGATGCTGCAGGCGGTCGGTCCGGGAGAGATGCAGTGGATCCAAGAGTGGATCGGAGATGTTGAAGACCTGTAAGCAGAGGGGACAGTGTTCACAGTCACTAGCCAGTGACCAGCGTGGCACCAGGTGGGTACTAGGCAATGTCGGGTGCAAACAGGAAGAAAGGTGTAGCTTGTCTCTGCAGCCACGTGGTCCCTGGAGGTCGACGACGTCCAGGAGTCGGTTCACGAGTTGTCCCACGCAGGCTCTCGCTGTCGGCGGTGTCGGCGACTTGATCGAAGCAAACAAGCCTTGGCAAAAGCAATTGTTATAGGAGATGAAATAAGCTGATGGTTCTGACCAGCAAGGTCAGAAGGACTGCTCCTTTGGAGGGGAGCAAGGGCCAGTCTAGAGCAACCAGACCAGCGGTGTATTTCGTAGAGTTCGTCTCCAAGATGGCTACTAGCCAGCGGGCCAGCAACCGGTTAGGCACGTCGAGTGGCAAAATGCAGAAGGGCCCCACGCAGATCGTGGAGATGCTGGAGGGCTCACCTTTGGTGCAGATGCTGCTCGGGTGTTGGGCTTCTCAGATCCCAAAGCACAACTTGGAGGGAGCCTCGGTTGTTGCACTTGTCAGCTTGTCGTAGTCGTTCCAAGATGGCTGGCTCCACGTGTCTCGGTGCCTCCACGGGTCTCCTCTTTTCAGGGACTGTGGATCGGGCGGTGAGAGGTCTGGAGGTCCAGGTCTTGTCAGTCTCTGGGCTCGGGCTCCGGCGGGAGGCGGCGGCAAAGCAGACGTTGATTCGCTGGATGGTGCTTGCGTTAGCAAGGTGGTCACTCCCTGACCACAGGGGAGATTGGCTTCAGTCCTTTGTGCAGCAGAGCGTCGAAGTTCCCGTCTTCTTCTTAGTGTTAAGTTGATTCCAGGATGTCTGAAGTCTTAGGACACAGCTCCTACCTTTAAGCGGATTCTAGGGGCCGGACTACCTGCTAGGTCCCTCCCTATGGGTGGGACCAGGAAGGTGGGTGGTTACACCCCCAATCCTTTGTCCAGCTCGCCCCAGGCCCGGGACTGGTGTGCCCCAGGACCGGTTTGAACTGGCATATGCACCGAGGCTCCTTGTGAGCCACAGGCATGTCTGGTTTCTTTCAAGCCCTACCTGACCAATACACAAAATCCTGTCTGGGGTGGTGCACGCACCTCCCCTGGCAGGAAACCCTTTGTCCACACCTCCCAAGCTGGAAGGACTCCCAGCAGCAGGAGGGCAGACTTGTGTCTGTGGTGGCAGCATCCATTTTGTGGAGCTGAGGCTATGTCTGATTTTACCCGGGTTTCAGGTACTGTACATGTCGTGTCCCTCTAGAAGGGTGGAATGCTAACCCCGTCGCCAGAATTGGCGAGGGGTTAGTATTCCAATTCGTATGACACCTTACTCGACATGTTTTGATAAAGCCAAACCAAAGATAGCATTTAACCGCGAGGTTCATAATGCACTTAAGAGTATATGGTATGACGATATCTGGAAACAGTAGAAGGAAGTTGTTCCGACCACTGCAGACAGGCCCAGCTCATGCCAGAGCACCATCTCACATGGAACCAAGCACTCTGCCTTCAGGATTGTTAAGGCCTGCCATAGGAGTGACTTATAGGTTACCAGGTGTCCCACTTAAGGTTAGGTATAGGTATACTACACCTAAGTAAGAGGTGATTACACCAACTTACCCCAGCTGAGTGATCAGCCAGTTGTGTCAGATTGTTAGGCCAAGCCTGGGGTGGCATAATACATGCTTCAGCCCCTGGCAGGCCTTGGGTACACCAATGCCCTGGGTACCTAGTGTACACTGGTACAGGGGCTGACAGGGTGATCCACTTCCAATTGGTTATGCACCTAGGGTGCATAGTTTTAATTTAGTAGAGAGAACAGCAGGCTGGGGGTCTGATTGGCAGGCCCACAGCCTCAATATGTCAAAAACCAGTGAAGCAAAAAGCAAAAATTTGGGGTGACCATAGGATAGCAGACCCTACTCTCCTACACAACCCCCCCCCAAACGCTGGGACATTAAACTAGCCTTGACCAGTCTCGTCTTCATGTCCTAAGTGGAAGTACCTGGAGAGACCATCTGCATTCCCATGGTCAGTACCTGGCCGGTGCTCCACTGTAAAGTCCATCCCCTGTAGGGAAATGGACCACCTAAGCAGTTTGGGGTTTTCACCCTTCATCTGATTTAGCCACAAGAGGGGCTTATGGTCGGTCTGAATCTTGAAGTGAGTGCCAAACAAGTATGGCCTCAGCTTCTTCAGGGCCCACACCACAGCAAAGGCCTCCCTCTCAATAGCTGACCAATTCTTCTCTCTGGGGGTCAACCTTCTGCTAATAAAAGCAATGGGTTGGTCTTGACCATCTACATTAAGTTGTGACAGCACAGCTCCCACACCCAACTCAGATGCATCTGTTTGGACAATAAACTCTTTGGAGTAGTCAGGACTTTTCAGGATAGGTGCAGAGCACATGGCCTCCTTCAGGTCATCAAATGCCTTTTGACAGCTTACTGTCCACTGAACCTTTTTGGGCATCTTCTTGGATGTCAGATCATTAAGAGGAGTCACAATGGACCCATAGTTCTTAACAAACTTCCTGTAGTACCCAGTCAAGCCCAAGAAAGCTCGAACTTGAGTCTGGGTGGTTGGAGGGGTCCAGTCCTTGATGGATTGTATCTTACTCTCCAGTGGTTGAACTTGGCCTCCACCTACAAGGTGGCCCAAATATACAACCTTACTCTGCCCTATCTGGCACTTTGTAGCCTTGATAGTGAGGCCTGCCCTTTGCAGGGCCTCAAGAGCCTTCTTCAGGTGGATCAGGTGATCCTCTCAGGTGGAGCTAAAGACAGCAATGTCATCCAGATATGCTGCGCAAAAGTCATCCAACCCAGTAAGGACTTAGTTCACCAGCCTTTGGAAGGTGGCAGGTGCATTCTTCAGACCAAAGGGCATCACCACCAACTGGTAGTGCCCACCTGGGGTTGAGAATGCTGTTTTGGCCTTAGACTCCTCAGCTAATCTGATTTGCCAATAGCCAGCTGTTAAGTCAAATGTGCTCAAAAACTTTGCAGAAGCTAGTTTGTCTATGAGCTCATCTGCCCTTGGAATAGGGTGTGCATCTGTCCTGGTGACAGCATTGAGACCCCTGTAGTCCACACAGAACCTCATCTCTCTCTTTCCATCTTTGGTGTGAGGTTTGGGGACCAGAACCACTGGGCTAGCCCAGGGGCTCTCTGAGGGTTCAATGACACCTAATTCCAGCATTTTATGTACCTCAGCCTTTATACAGTCCCTGACGTGGTCAGGTTGTCTGTAAAGCTTGTTCTTTACAGGCAGACTGTCACCAGTGTCCACCTCATGGGTACACCAGTCAGTTTGACTAGGTATCAAGGAAAACATATGTGAAAATGATTGTAGAACCTGTCTACATTCAGTCTGCTGATGGGCAGTGAGGTTGCCTCCAAGGGTCACTCCTTCAACTGAGCCATCTTCAGGGTTCTGAGACAACAGGTCTGGGAGAGGGTCACTCTCTTCCTCCTGTCCCTCATCTGTAGCCATGAGCAAGCCCATGTCTGCCCTGTCAACATATGCTTTAAGCCTGTTAACATGGAGTACCCTGTGGGGACTCCTGGGAGTTCCTAGGTCTACCAAGTAGGTGACCTCTCCCTTCTTTTCCAGGATTGTATGGGGTCCAGACCATTTGTCTTGGAGTGCTGCTGGGGCCACTGGCTCCAACACCCATACCTTCTGTCCTGGCTGAAACTCAACCAAGACAGCCTTTTGGTCATGCCAAGCTTTCTGTAAGGCCTGGCTTGCCTCAAGGTTTTTGGATGCCTTCTCCATATACTCAGCCATCCTGGAGCGGAGACCAAGTACATAGTCCACTACGTCTAGCTTAGGCTTTTTGAGAGGTAACTCCCAACCTTCCTTCACCAAACACAGTGGGCCTCTCACAGGGTGCCCAAACAACAATTCAAAGGGGCTGTAGCCAACTCCTTTTTGTGGGACCTCTCTGTAAGCAAACAGAAGGCAGGGTAGAAGGATGTCCCATCTTCGCCTGAGCTTTTCAGGTAATCCTTTGATCATACCCTTTAGGGTCTTGTTGAATCTCTCAACAAGCCCATTGCATTGTGGGTGATAAGGGGTGGTGAACTTGTAGTTGACACCACATTCCTTCCACATAGCTGTCAAGTATCCTGACATAAAGTTGGTACCTCTGTCAGATACTACCTCCTTAGGAAACCCCACTCTGGAGAATACTCCCAGCAGGGCCCTGGCCACAACAGGAGCTGTAGTGGTCCTAAGGGGAATTGCCTCTGGATACCTGGTGGCATGATCCACTACCACCAGTATAAATCTGTGCCCAGATGCAGTGGGAGGATCCATGGGACCCACTATGTCTATTCCCACTCTTTCAAAGGGGACCCCCACCACAGGTAGTGGTATTAGGGGGGCCTTTGTTGTGCCACCTGATTTGCCACTGGCTTGGCAGGTAACACAGGAGCGACAAAACTCCTTTGTATCTTCATTCATATGAGGCCAGTGAAAGTGAGGGACAAGCCTGTCCCAAGTCTTATTCTGGCCTAAGTGTCCTGCTAAAGGAATGTCATGGGCCAAGGTAAGAAGGAAGCCCCTAAATTGCAGAGGTATAACCAACCTCCTGGTAGCACCAGGCTTGGGGTCTCTAGCCTCTGAATAAAGGAGCCCTTCATCCCAATACACTTTATGGGTACCTTGAGCATTCCCAGCAGCCTCAGCAGCAGCCAGCTGTCTGAGGGGTTCAAGAGAGGGACAGGATAACTGAGCCTGCCTCAAGTCGGCCCTTGAAGGTCCCCCTGTCCCCAGAAACTCAACCTGATCAGGTTCAAGCTCTTCAGGGACAGTTCCTTCAGGGTCCTCTAGATCAGCTTCCTGGGAAGGCTGATCATCACTCTGAGGCAGGGGGGAAGGCACAGCCTTGACCCTCCTGTTCTTCTTCTTGGTAGGTGCTTGGTCCATTGTTCCAGGATCCAAGACCTGAGGTTCAGTGAGGCACTTTTTGGCCTGTGACCTGGTCACAGCAAGGACATGTGATGATATACCTAACATCTCTGCATGAGTCCTGTACTCCACTTCTGACCATAGAGAACTCTCTAGGTCATTGCCCAACAAACATTCTACTGGGAGGTCTGCACTAACCACAACCCTTTTGAGGCCAGTTACCCCTCCCCATGAGAAGTTAACAACTGCCACACTATGTGAAGTAGTGGCATTGCTGGCATTGGTCACCAGGTAGTTCTCACCTGGTATGTACTGTCCAGGGTCCACAAAGCCTGGTGTCACCATAGTGACACTGGCACATGTGTCCCTGTAGGCTTGAGCCACTTTGTCATTAATTAAAGGAGTCTGTCTGTACTTGCCCAGGTTACTGGGGCTCACAGTCAGGGACAAATCAATGTCCTCATCACAGATCAAGACTGCCTGTGTCAGGGTTCTGTCTAAGTCAGAATCTCCTTCAGTTCCCATAGTGATTTCCACTACACCCTTTGTCTGGGGACCAACACTGCTAACAGTAGTACTGGGAGCAGGTGCCTTAGGGGCAACAGTGTTGGGGGCTCCACCCTTTTTGCAATCACTAGTCCAGTGAGTTGTATTTTTGCAATGATTGCACCAGGGTTTCTTTTGACCTTCTTTCTTCTTTTTGGACTGTTGTTGGGACCCACCCTCCTTAGCAGTAGTTTGGGGCCCTGTTGAAGACTTCTGGTCTTTAGATTTCTGATCTCCACCCTTTTGGTCTGTTTTCTTCTGATCACCCCCTTGGCCCTGGTTCTGGTTCTTTTGCTTAACCCTGGTTCTGACCCATTTGTCTGCCTTCTTTCCCAATTCTTGGGGAGAGGTCAGATCAGAGTCAACCAAGTGTTGATGCAGTTGCTGGTTTTGACAGTTATTTAAAATCTGTTCTCTCATCATCAAATTATACAATCCTGTAAAATCAGATACCTTACTTCCCAGCAACCAACCCTCCAAAGCCTTAGTGGCACATTCAACATATTCAGACCAGTCCTGAGTCTGTGTCTTTTGGGTGTCTCTGAACATTAACCTGTACTGTTCAGTGGTTAAGCCTAACCCATCTACCAGAACACTCTTCAGGACTCTGTAGTTTCTGACATCCTCTTCTCTAACAGTGAGGAGTCTGTCTCTGCCTCTTCCTTCAAAGGAGAGCCAGAGGATTGCTGCCCACTGGTCTTCAGGAACCTGCTGTACTTTGCAGGCTCTCTCAAGAGCAGTTATCCATTTGTGGATGTCATCCCCACTTTTGTAGGGGGGCACGACCTTAGACAGGTTCCTATTGTCAAAGACCCTATCTTTGTCCTTAGGGACAATGCTGCCACCAGTGAGTATAGACCCACTCTCTCTAGGTTGCCTAGCCTTGTTCAGTTTTTCTTCCATCAGGGCTACTTCTAGCTCCTGCTTCCTGCTTCCTGATCCTCAGCTGGGCTTCCTGCATTCTGGCCTCATGTTCCCTCCTCTGAGGGGTGGTCATCCTTTTCCTGCAGTGAGCTTGAGAGCCTCTAGAGCCATGAGAAGCATTGGAGTCACCTGAGCGATTCCTTTGCCTCCCAAGCCCTGTGTTAAGTCCACTGGGGAGATCCAATGGGGTAAACCCATTGTCAGTCCCCAATAGCCTTAGTTTAGCTGGGCCAAGTATAATACTTGGCACTGGGCTAGTTCTCCCTTCATCATCACTACTTTCTGTATCCTCACCACTTTCCTCCCCTGTAGTATGATTCTCATCTAAGGGATGGCTATTGGAACTGGGTACTTCTGTAGCATCTTCAGAAGGGGGGCCTCCTGTTCCTGACCCTAAGGGGGCTAACTGGGAAGCTTTCCTGAGTTCTCTCTGATTCTCATCATTCTGTAAGAGTTCTCTGAGCTCAGCAGAGGTAGGGTTCTTGGGCTGTTTAAGGCCTCTAAGAGTTGCCAAATGCCTGAGCTCATTCTGATTAAGGGTAGCAAAGCTGGATGGTGCCCTCTGGGGGTCACTCTCAACAGAGATGGGTACAGTGGACCCCTCTGCCCCGGCCATTGCTCTTAAGTGTGGGTGGATGTGTTGCAATCTACCTACACTTGGGTTTACCTACTAAACCTATCTAGTAGTTGTAGTCAGGGTGTGCTACTCCCTTTGCTCTACAACAACTAAGTTCAGTAGAACTTATGTATATCTAATCTTGTTTTATATGTACCTACAGGTACCTATGTGATCTTTCAATTGGTAACCAAGAGATTACAATGGTAAAACACAGCAAGCTCAAATCCAACCGCTGCTCACCAATGTGAGAAGTTGGCCTGGTATATGATGCTCACTAGTTAAAGTGATCACCTTGTACCATGTCAAGCAACCCTTATGGTGTGGTTGTAAGTCAACCTTTTCGGACTAGCTGCCCTAGTGGTAGCGTAGGCTAAGCAGTCTTTGAGGCTAAACTCGTGATGCGTGTTAAGCCAGCTGTTTTACCAAATGCAACCCCCTTTTATACCAATGAAAGGACACCACACAGATATATATTCAAAATATATATGTATTTATTTCTCAAAGTAACCCCTAGTCTCTTTATGAGCACAGGAGCACAAATCGTCAAACAAGATTATCACAGAATACACAGAAGTTGCACTTTATATGGATAGGCCCTGGTGGCAACTCGAACCATATACTAAAATAGTGGTATAAGTACCACGAACAGAAAAGGGAAAAGGCCTAGGGCCTCTAGAATCGCTGGGCCTACAAGGAGCTAACTTCAGTTAGTGACCAGGAGGTCCACGGGTGGCGTGTGCAGAGCAAATAGTCACACGCGTGCTCCCATAGGTTTCAATGGGTGCGTAAAAAGTACAAAGTTACTGCAAAGAGGATCTTCCGGATGGACTAGGAACTCAAGATTTGGAACACAGGCACTAGAGATGTAATACTACACTTGGGCACAGGAGTGCCAGCTTTACCTCACCCACAGGAAGCGGGTGCATAGGCCTCGAAGTGCGTCGGGTTTCTTCTATCTGTTCCGTGGAGCCTGAAGACAAAGATGCTGCAGGCGGTCGGTCCGGGAGAGATGCAGTGGATCCAAGAGTGGATCGGAGATGTTGAAGACCTGTAAGCAGAGGGGACAGTGTTCACAGTCACTAGCCAGTGACCAGCGTGGCACCAGGTGGGTACCAGGCAATGTCGGGTGCAAACAGGAAGAAAGGTGTAGCTTGTCTCTGCAGCCACGTGGTCCCTGGAGGTCGACGACGTCCAGGAGTCGGTTCACGAGCTGTCCCACGCAGGCTCTCGCTGTCGGCGGTGTCGGCGACTTGATCGAAGCAAACAAGCCTTGGCAAAAGCAATTGTTGTAGGAGATGAAATAAGCTGATGGTTCTGACCAGCAAGGTCAGAAGGACTGCTCCTTTGGAGGGGAGCAAGGGCCAGTCTGGAGCAACCAGACCAGTGGTGTATTTTGTAGAGTTCGTCGCCAAGATGGCTACTAGCCAGCGGGCCAGCAACCGGTTAGGCGCGTCGAGTGGCAAAATGCAGAAGGGCCCCACGCAGATCGTGGAGATGCTGGAGGGCTCACCTTTGGTGCAGATGCTGCTCGGGTGTTGGGCTTCTCAGATCCCAAAGCACAACTTGGAGGGAGCCTCGGTTGTTGCACTTGTCAGCTTGTCGTAGTCGTTCCAAGATGGCTGGCTCCACGTGTCTCGGTGCCTCCACGGGTCTCCTCTTTTCAGGGACTGTGGATCGGGCGGTGAGAGGTCTGGAGGTCCAGGTCTTGTCAGTCTCTGGGCTCGGGCTCCGGCGGGAGGCGGCGGCAAAGCAGATGTTGATTCGCTGGATGGTGCTTGCGTTAGCAAGGTGGTCACTCCCTGACCACAGGGGAGATTGGCTTCAGTCCTCTGTGCAGCAGAGCGTCGAAGTTCCCGTCTTCTTCTTAGTGTTAAGTTGATTCCAGGATGTCTGAAGTCTTAGGACACAGCTCCTACCTTTAAGCGGATTCTAGGGGCCGGACTACCTGCTAGGTCCCTCCCTATGGGTGGGACCAGGAAGGGGGGTGGTTACACCCCCAATCCTTTGTCCAGCTCGCCCCAGGCCCGGGACTGGTGTGCCCCAGGACCGGTTTGAACTGGCATATGCACCGAGGCTCCTTGTGAGCCACAGGCATGTCTGGTTTCTTTCAAGCCCTACCTGACCAATACACAAAATCCTGTCTGGGGTGGTGCACGCACCTCCCCTGGCAGGAAACCCTTTGTCCACACCTCCCAAGCTGGAAGGACTCCCAGCAGCAGGAGGGCAGACTTGTGTCTGTGGTGGCAGCATCCATTTTGTGGAGCTGAGGCTATGTCTGATTTTACCCGGGTTTCAGGTACTGTACATGTCGTGTCCCTCTAGAAGGGTGGAATGCTAACCCCGTCGCCAGAATTGGCGAGGGGTTAGTATTCCAATTCGTATGACACCTTACTCGACATGTTTTGATAAAGCCAAACCAAAGATAGCATTTAACCGCGAGGTTCATAATGCACTTAAGAGTATATGGTATGACGATATCTGGAAACAGTAGAAGGAAGTTGTTCCGACCACTGCAGACAGGCCCAGCTCATGCCAGAGCACCATCTCACATGGAACCAAGCACTCTGCCTTCAGGATTGTTAAGGCCTGCCATAGGAGTGACTTATAGGTTACCAGGTGTCCCACTTAAGGTTAGGTATAGGTATACTACACCTAAGTAAGAGGTGATTACACCAACTTACCCCAGCTGAGTGATCAGCCAGTTGTGTCAGATTGTTAGGCCAAGCCTGGGGTGGCATAATACATGCTTCAGCCCCTGGCAGGCCTTGGGTACACCAATGCCCTGGGTACCTAGTGTACACTGGTACAGGGGCTGACAGGGTGATCCACTTCCAATTGGTTATGCACCTAGGGTGCATAGTTTTAATTTAGTAGAGAGAACAGCAGGCTGGGGGTCTGATTGGCAGGCCCACAGCCTCAATATGTCAAAAACCAGTGAAGCAAAAAGCAAAAATTTGGGGTGACCATAGGATAGCAGACCCTACTCTCCTACACTTGGTTACACCAGCAGCGCATGACTTTATGGGGTCTGCTTGGGAGTGATAGGTGCCCAGACCCTAGAGGCATGGTTACACCAGCAGCGCTTCACTTTATGGAGTCTACTCTGGAGATATGGGTTCCCAGACCCCAGAGGCACTGTTACACCAGCAGGAGACCTCTTTATGGTCTTCTCCAGGGAGCTAGAGCTGGCCTAGGTCATGGAAGCATATTTGGGCCAAAGTAGTACTGCATACTACAGGGATATCCAGGGTGGTTTCCATTTCTGCATGGGCACTTCCATTTTTTTGCTTTTCATGGACTCTAGTTTTTTCTGACATTAGGGCTCTTTGTCCCATGACACTGTGAATCAGTGCCACAGTGCATGTGCCCTAGCCCTGAAATGGTAGTGGAAAAATGTGTTCATCCAGTTGGTCAATATAACTTATAAGGCCTCTGTTGAAGATGAACAAAAAACACTTACGATGTGGGAGTTAAATGTCATAAGGGTGCTGCAGTGTGCAATTTACACCACCCCTATACTGTACAAAAAGATATGTTTGCCAGGAAAGCCACTGCAGTCTAGGTGGGCTGCAGTTAAATGCACCATTGTGACACATAGCTTAGAAACGTGCCTTTGCCATGTACTAAAAACCTATTTTTATGTATTCGTATGTCACCTGATATGTGTGTCTTTTAAGCCCACAGGGCAGGGTGCTAATATGTAAAAATTAGGTACACAGAATATTGGGGTTAGTGTGCTCTCACAATGAAATGAAGCCCAGGAGCTATTTCACCAGGTCGGCCTAGCTAGACATTTCCCTGAGCAGGCCAAGAGGGCTTTAGGCTGCATATTTCCTATTTCCCCATGGAAAATGCTATATAAACCAGGGCATAGCTACCAGTGGTGCAGCCGGTGCAATGCACCTGGGCCCAGGTGGCAGGAGTCAGATTAAAAGGCCATTGAGCTGAAGACAAGATATAGGAGGGTCTGCCTAACACGCGTACCTCTACCTTTATCTGAATTAAATTTCAGCCACTTGGAATTCAGCCCGGGGCGAAGCTTATATTGGTCCAGCAGGTGCACTGACATTTGTGCCAGAGGCCCGGGGGGCCCACTGAACCCTATTTATTGCTGTATTTCACAATTTTAACAGCAGGCCCAGGCCAATTTTCTTCATTTCACTTGGGCCCATGACACACGTGCTACCCTACTGTAGAAAAATGTTTGAGCGTCTGATTTAAGTGTGAAAATGAGATTATTGATATCTTAAGTGGAAAAGTATCTGTGAACATTTAGCAGGGTTTAGCTATCTGGGAGTGGACAGAAATTGGGAATAAGGAAGGGCAGCTTTAGCACTATCTCTTTTTATTTAGAGATGCCTGCTCTCCTGTTCACTCCCATGACTTTCCCAGACAGCCAGGCTCCAGTCACAGCAGATGGTCTGAACCTGTCAGATGGGAGGAGAGCACATCAAGAAATGTCAAAGAGCTGAAGACAGGCCTGCCTAGAGACAGGTGGGTTCTTTCATCTTGAAACATGGGCTGCTGGGTAACTTACTTACCACCTTAAAGAGGAGGTACTAAAAGGAGGCAGGGGATTGCGAGAGAATAGTTAGGTATGGGTGGAAGAATTTCTCCAGTCATTCTCCAGTCACTGGCGAGTGCTCAGGATAAATCTGGCACCTCAACTTGCCTTAGAACATTCCTGGACCTGAGAAGACTCCATGTGAAGAAGAAGATCCTACTGAAAGAACATTCCTGATGCCTATGGAAGAAGAGGGCTCATGCATAGAGTCTTGACTCCGCTGGCGCAAAGGGATTGGAGCTGCTCTGCAAGGGTGAAATGGTTGGCCTCTTATTTGGCTGCTTCAGGGATACAAAAAGCAGAAAGACTCCAGACTCAAAAAGAGCCCGGCTTACCACAGAGGACTGTGATCTGAAGAACTGGCTGATGAGAGACCTGGTGTCTATAAGCCTGCACTGAGGATCTAGGGGCTGTGGGACTGGTTAGGAGGAATTTTTCCAGCACTTTGAAAAAGCCATTTTGGGACAAAGAGCTGAGGCGTGCCTAGGACAGGCACATTTAAGGCAAGCAAGAAAACCAGGTTCATCTAATTCAAAGATTTTTTTAAACTGAGAACTGATTCTCCGGGCCTTCATGGAAAAAGTATCTGGTCTTGTCGAGCCTCATTGAGATATAGCTTCCAACTTTGCCCCACTGGAGGATTTTGACTAAGGGCCTTGTTCAGATTTTGGTGGATGGGTTAGTCCATCACAAATGTGCTGCATATCCTTTCCACTTTATTACACGTGCATTATTGCCTGTGGCATTTGTAATAAGGATATATGTTAAGTTTGAGACAGATTTATTGGTCCACCAAACTCTAAACCAGGCCTTAAGTCCGAAATTAAAAGCTAAGACTGGGGTGAGGTGGTTTTAAGGCATGGGTAAAGTGGCAAATGGCCTTACGGCCCCAACCTTCCAGGTAAAGTGATCACAGTGCATAAAAGCAATTATTTTTACATTTAACAGCTGTGCCTGCCAGGCCTGTCCACCCTGAACTCTCATACTCTCTGGTAGTGTGTGGAAATTACATTATAAATGTCTATCTTTCTGCCCCCCAACTTCACACTCATCTTCTACCCAACACTATTGTTACATTTCTTTCCCGCTACCTATCTCTGCATCTCTATGTACCTAATCTCTTTCTTTCTCTACCACTCCACCAATATTACCCTTCTCCTTCTTCGTGTATATCTCCACATCTCCCACCTCTCTTTACTGCAGCGTTCTCCACCTCAGCTCTATTGTTCTACCTCATGCCTCTCCCTACCTCACTGTTCTGTTTCAATTTCACCTCTCTGAATCTCCCAACCACCTACTTCACCTCTCTTTTACCACCTCTCTTTACTTCAACTTTCAACCTTCCTCTCCATCTCACTATACTGCACCTTTATATCAGCAGCGACCCGTGCAGGTAAGAGCGGAAGGGCAGGGTGGAGGAGGATTTTGACAGACGATGAGGGAACATTACTTATTTATTTAATTTTCCCTAGTGGTCGTTTGTTGAATCCCCCCCCAACTCTGCCCCACCGCTCTTACCTGCACAGGCAGCTGCTGCTTTCTATGCACTCTCTCTATCGCTTTCTCTCATGATCTATCCTCTCAATTTACCATACTATTCTCCACATCACTCACCTCTCCACCTTGCCTTTCTTTCTTTTGACCTCTGCTCCCTCTACCATGACCTCCATCAGTATCTTACTAATTTCTTGCTACCTCTGTCTTTCGCTACCTCTTTGTTCTCTATCATTACCTTCTCTCCCTCAAGCTCTCTCCTTCCCCTCTCTAGTAATGTGATGTAATGGAATATAGGGAAAATGTTCTGAGTTGGAATGGAAGAAGGTTTATAATATAGGCAGTTCAGTTGTAATGGGCCGAGGAAGGCTAAAATTAGGCGCGGCCCATGCAGGTAGGAGAGGAGGGGCGGAGTCGACAGATGACGATGAGAGAAACTTGAATTAAGTTTGTCCAATGTCAATGTTTTTCAATGGGGAGCAAAGCACCCTGTTTCTTGCTTAGGAAAATTTGAAGAGATGCTACAATATGGAGCTCTGATCAGTAAAGAAGAGACATATGTGTTAAAGTGTGAGGTTCCAGGACCAGGTTTATTGAGCAATGTCACTGCTCAAGTCATGGGTTTGTTAGCAATGATGTCTCATGTTGTGACAGATTATTGGGTATTATGAAAGTACCCAGAATTGTTCAGTGGATTGGATAAACTAAAAGATGGAATGATTACCCTACACATAAATGAAGCAGTGAAACCAATAGCCCAAATGCACAGAAGAGTTCCAATGCACTTGCAAACAAAAGTAGATAAAGAAATAAAAACACTCCTACAGCAAAACATAGTTAAACCAATCACTGATCCAACGCCGTGGGTTTCACCTATTGTAGTGATTTAAAAAAAGATACAGAAGACATCAGGATTTGTGTGGATTTGAGAGTGCTTAACATGGCAATTGAAAGAGAAAGTGCCAAGACACCCATGGGTAGTTGAGCGCTTTATAAATCTCATAAACAGAAAGGTATCCAGGCCCACATTTCAATGATATGATCAGTAGTATCAGTGGTGCTACTATTTTTCAAAGTTGGATCTAAGTAAGGGGTATCATCAGCTGGAAATACAAAATCAGTTGAGATATATCACAGCATTCTCTATGCATCTTAGGCTATATAGGTTTGAAAGATTGAATTTTGGCATATCTTCAGCTGTGGATATTTTTCAAGAAATCCTAAAGAATGTGCTAGGTCCTGTAAAGAACACCATGAATTACAGTGATGATATTTTACTTTTTGGAAACTCTGAAGATAATGCCAAGAAGAGATTTAGATATCACTCACTCATAGGCCACTCTCTTCTAGGAGATAGGGGGTGAGTGACCACACCAATTAGAAAATAGCACGGAATGACACACCAACTAAAGCAGTAGTTTGTCTGACTCTCCAACTGTAATAGAGAAACACGATAACTTTATTAGGACAAGATATACCTCATAAGACCTACAATTCACAGTTCTCTTAATCTAAGTGCATTTAACATTTGGGCAAGCCAATATTCACTCACCTTAAACACCTCCAACTATAACCTTTAGCAAGAAGTATCGGGAGTTTTACTCTCCAACTTCAACACCTCCAACTATAACCTTTAGCAAGAACTATCAGCAGTTTCAATCACTCCTCATACAGCCAATAACAAAATGTGTACATGTCCTGGAAGTCCAAAAATAAAGCGTTGATAAATGAGGAAAGACAAGTTTAAGTAGTATTTGTAAGTGCATTGACCTTGTAGTGCTCCTGCACCAAGAAATACTATTTCCAGAGAGTAGAGGGGTGCAAGAGATCCAATCTGATGTCGGTAATAGCGAGGTATTTCACGACCTTCCAACCACGGGCGTTCGATGTCAACAGAATTGAAGTGTGTCGCACTCCAAGGAAATCCGAATGCACTAATGGAGTTTTCAGCAGGATACTTATTTGACAGGCAGCGGGAATTCAAACACACTAATGGCGTTCTCAGCAGGATACTTAATTGAAGTGCCACGGCGGATCACACACACTAAAGGAGTTCTTCGCAGGATGCTTAGTTGACGTGCAGCTGCGGTCTGCAAAGGAACGGCCAGAAGGGAATCGCCAGCAGCCGTGAATGTGGAATACAAGGTTTCGCCAGCAAGGCGAGGTGGGCCGTGGTCACGATACAAGAAATGTAAGCCAAACAATGGCTTGCTGGCACGGAGCGTTATTTAAATGCTTCACGAGGGATTGAGTATAATTATTGGTTCCTGTCACTAAACGTAAAAGAAGTTGTTCAGTCAGGAACTCTAAACAAAGATTTTTTTTATAAGTAACAATGAAGCGTTCTTCATCCACCCAAATCATGAAATGCACTTTATGGGATCTAGCCCTTTCCAGGCTACAGCGTAAGACGCTCAGGCTCTGACAATTCACTAAGAGAACTAATGAAGAAAGGGTGAAAGTAAGTCTGGAATAATGAATGTGGGCAAGCTTTTAAAAAGGTAAAAAAAGAAATATCATCTGCAGCTAATTTGAAGTAACCTGATCCAGAGTTATGAATAGAATTAGTAGTGGATGCCAGTCTTGTAGGACTTGGTGCAATGCTGGTACAGCACAAATCTGGCTCCGCAATTTGTGATTTTGCATGCTATTAAAAGCTTGCCTGATATTGGACAAAAATATTCCCAGCCAGAAAAAGAAAGCTTGGCGGTTGTCTGGGACTGTGAGCACTACCCTGATTTTTTATATGGAAAACCATTTGTAATTATAACAGATCAAGCTGTGCTTTCTATTTTCAGAAACCCATAAGCGAAAAGGCCTGCACGAATAGAGAGATGCAGAATGAGATTAATGGATTATGACTTTAAAAATATTCATGAACCTGTAAAAGAGTATAATCCAGCAGAATATTTGTCTAGACTTCCTTTGAAAACTGAAATGAAACAACAATTGGAAGCAGAAGAATACATATGCTTCATAAATAGGTCAGCAGTGACAGGAATCATTTCAGAAAAAAAATTGATTGAAGCATCACAGTGGGATGAAACCATTGAAGAAGTGAAAAAAAATCATACTTAAGAACAATTGGAGATGGATAAATGATGCAACTAAGGGGTCTATTAGGGTGGCGGACAGATGGCCGCCGCCGGGTTGGCGGTGGCAACCGCCGGACCGGCGGCAGACATCCGCCCGTGATTGCAACCCTGAAAACTGCCGGTCCCATTAGCATGGCGGTGATGACCACGGCGGTGAGAATCTCCGCCCTCCACTTTTCTGCCAGCACTAGTCCACACACATGTTTAGCAGGTGGATCTGGACCGCTACAATGATGCCGGTGCAGGGCCAAGCTCCGCAGGCATGATTATGATGCCAGCGGTAGCCATCCTTTCCGCGGCGGTGGAACCGCCATGGAAAGGAATGCGGAGAATGTCTCCGGGGGCCTATTGCGGGCCCCCAATGTGTTGGGGGGAGTGTGGGTGCACTGGGGGTACCCATGGTACCCCCCACATGTCCCTGTACCAGGTGGCAAGCACTGTGCAGTGCCTGCCACGGAGTGCAGTGACATGCATGACATACTCCTTTTCACACCACGGCGGTGCTGCTGGCAACAGCAACTGCTGCAATGTTAATCGCCAGAATCCGACCGCCGCTGTCGGATTTCGACTGCGGAGCATCCTAATTGGACCAGCGGTTATACCGCGGTCCTTGCGGGCGGTCTTTTGCCGCTACCATGGCGGTCAGGGAGAATTTCCGACCGCCATCCTAAAAGGCCCCTAAGTTTCAAACAAATATAAAGAAACAAGATGTTTTGGCTTTTAAGCTAGACCACACATTCTGAACTATCTGTGGCCTTATCTGGAATACTGTTGAAAAGTAGTAAATTAATAATTCAGTCAAGTTTTCAAAGACATGTGATTGATTTGACTCATGAAAGCCACAGAAGTGTCTCTGCTATGAAAAGTTTTTTAAGAGAAAAAATGTGGATTCCCGGATTAGATAGTCAAGTGGAAGAAGTGATTCAGACTTGTCACTTATGCCATTGTACCACTAAAGAAAGAGTGTTGGAAGGATTACACATTTCTGAGTTGCCAAATGCAGCGTGCTCTAATGTAGAACCAGATGTTAATGTACCATTGGATTCAAGGCATTATTTATTAGCTGTGATTGATGAGTATTCCCATTTTCCTATAGTAAAGGTGGTGTCCTCAACACCTACATCAGTTGTACTTCCTGTTCTTCATGAAATATTTTCTACCTGGGGAATACCAACTGTATCGAAAATGGATAAAGGGCCACTGTCCATTCCCAATGAATTTCAGAAATGTATTATCTGGGGATAATGCATGGACGAGTGACTCCAGTGTGGCCTCAAGTGAGTGGAATTGTTGAAAGATTGAGGGACACCATTAAAAAAAAGCTGTGCTAAGGGCAAAACTCTCCCCTATTTCGATAAAACAAGCTCTATGTCAAGTTCTACATGCTTATCGGAATACTCCTCATGTATCAATTGGAAAATGTCCTTCAAAAGTGATGTTTGGTCAACAGAGGCAAACTCGATTACCATATCTCCCTGCAGATCTGCCTAAAGATCATGCTAAAATAATGGAAAACAACAAGGAGGTGAAAATACTATACAGAGTGTAAAAAAAACATTCAAGATCGAGAATGTCAGATAGGCGACATGGTACTAGTTAGGCAACAACAAACAAAAGAATCTAAAGTAGATTTCACTCTGCACTTATGAAAGTGACAAAAATTCAAGGGATGGTGGTTACAGCACAGAATGACAAAAAAGTGGTAACAAGAAATAAGAACTTTTTCAAGAAGTTTAAAGATGGAGTTACTGCACAACATAATGTGCAATTGGATAATCAACAAGAGGAACAGGCACTTTAAAAATCTGTAATGGTTTCAAGAAGACCAGATCGATTAATTGAACATTGTTAGATCATCAAATATATGATTTTTTCTCTTTTTCTCTATTTCTCTATCTATCATCTATTCTTAAAAAGGGGGGAGGAGGGAGAAATGTAGTAATGTGATGTAATTGACTATATGAAAGTGTTCAGGGTTGTAATGGAAGGGGTTTTAGAATATAGGCAGCTCAGTTGTAACAGGCTGAGGAAGGCTACAGGTCTTTCCTTGTAAGAGATAAATAAAGAGATTCAAGCCCACTCTAGAGTTTGTGTATCCCATACATTGAGGGCTATCACACTCTCTGTACCTCTGTCTCAATTTCAACTCAATCTCCCTATATCACCTTTCTCCATCTCTAACTCACCCGCTCTCCATGCCTTTATCCACATCACATCTCCTTCCATTCCCTCCCTGTCTCTCGATTGCACATCTTTTCTCTCTGAAGCTCATTTTTATTTCTACCCTTTACCCCTATATCAACACATTTCTCTCTGTCTCACTAGACTTTACCTCACCTGTCCTCTCAGTTTGCCCCTATCTCTACCTCATACACTCCCTGCCTTGCATCTAAACCTTCTTATCAAGCTTCCCTGCCCTCTCCTACATGTCTAAAGCTCACCTCTCTTTCTTTCTTACTTCTCTCTAAAATGTACCCATAGGGTTACCCCATCACTCTTCCTCTCCACATATCAATTTCCTTATCTTCAGCTCACCCTACATCACCCTTAAGCCTTATATATATCTCTATAGCAATGTATGTATCTGTTCCCTGTGTTACGTCTTTCTTTCTGGATACCTCACCTTGCTCAATCATTTGTCTCTCTCTATCTCACCTTTCTATCCACCTCATCTCTGTCTCTACCTTTCTTCTCCCTCTACATCACATTTCTCATTATACGTTCCTCTTCAAGTCACTGTCTCACTTTCCCTCCGATTTCTCTTACTCTAAGTCGGATTTCAGATTAGATCAGATTTTACCAGATGGGAATGTTAAAAAAACATCAGAGCGGTTCTAGTATTTTCACTGTTGCAGTAAGAATGGTAGTTGGAAAGGGACAGTTATTAGTGATAATAAATATCTGGCAACTAAAGCAGCAATTTCAAGTGGGGAGAGGAGTTGGCCTAACGGCTAGGGCGGTTCACCTCGAATCTGGGGAACTGGGTTTGAGTCTCGGCAAGGACGCTGAACATCCTGTGATTCTGGGCAAATCACTCAATCTCCCCGTGCCTAAACAAAAAATGAATGTGTCCTCATGTAATGCAACTGGTGCTATGTAAAGCGCTCTGATACCCGATTCGGGTCAAGTTTGCGCTATATAAAACTCTGTAAAATAAAAAATAAAATAAATAAGTGTTGTGTGCATATGTTTTATTTCAATATGAGAAACTTTTCCAATAAACATCTACCAAGTCACCCTTGTTGCAAGACAGAAAAACTAGAGGCAAGCACAAATAATGACCTTATCAATGCTTATTCATTCTTTCTTGTGTTTGTTACTATGCAGCTGGTGGATTCTGGGCGGGTTCAGATTTTGGCTGTTTTTGCAGCCTAGTTATTTGAATGTTGTTTGACATCTCAAGGTCTTACAAAGCTGCAAATTGGCAAGAAAATGCAAAGTTGTTCCAAATAGGTGACTCCAAAATGTCTTGCCTAGGACCCTAAAAATACTTAAGAAGGTACTGCAAATCTATTTGGTTGGTGAAGTGGCCTTGGGGGCTACAAAATCTTGCTCTGAGCTTTTGGCACTTAAACTAACAGCCTCAGCGGGAGCTCAGCAATTACTTATCCAACTGTGAGGGATGCATCCAGCTCTGGATCTTGCCCCCTGGAAGATTTTGACTTCCATTTCAGAGAATACTTCAAAGGTAAATACTTTGTGCATGAGTGGCTGGATAGGTGACTGAGCAGGTACATATGGGTCTCTTTGAGTGTGATCCTGCTCCATCAAGTGTCAGGGTACAAGACTCGCTGTATGGGTGCATGAATGGGTGTGTAAATGGCTGTACGGGTGACTGAGTGGGTGCATAAGTGTTGTATGCATGAGTGTGTGGGTGTATGAGTGACTGTATGGGTGAGTAAGGGAATGCGAGAGTGGCTGGATGGATGAGTGTGCTTGTGTCATTGACTGTATAGGTGAGTGAGTACATGTGTTAGTGTCTGTATGAGCTAGAGGGTGTGTGAGTGGCTGAATGTGTGAGTGAGTGGCTGTATGAGTAACTGTATAGGTGAGTGAGTAGGTGTGTGAGTAGCTTTATTGGTGACTGATTCAATGTGGTCTTGTAAGTGTCTATATATCTGTATGACAAATGTGTGAGTGGCTGTATTGGTCACTGAGTAGCTGCATGAGTGGGTGTATATGTGAGTTAGTGGTTGCATTAAAAGCTGTATGAGTGAGTAGATCAGTGAGTGGTTCTATGGATCAGCGAGTAGATGTGTTAGTATTTGTATGGGTCTGTCAATGGGTATGTCAGTGGTTGTGTGGGAGTGAGTGTATGATATGTATGGGGGTGTATGCGGGTGTGTAAGTGGGTCTGTGGATGATGTAATCAGTGATGTCATATGAGATGTCATCAGTAATGTCATTTGAGATGTCATCAGTAATGTCACCGACCATGTCACAAGTGATGTGATATTTGAGGTCATAAGTAGTGCATTGCAGGAGCGTAAGTTATAGTTCGCTCAGGTAACTATAGCTGCTGGATTTCAATGGTTTTGTATGAATGAAATCTTAGCCTAACTATAACGTCGATGTAACCTTTGTTTTTTTCAGTGAATTGCTAAGTTTCAAAACAATTCTATTTCGTAACTATTATGTCCCTGTTTCCTAACTATAAAATACTTTTAACCTTCGGCTTTTCCCAACAATTTCTAAGGTTTACAAAAAAAAAGTCATATGTAAAACGTCTTTGTAATGTTTGGTATTTTCTGTGAATTTCTAAGATTTTTTAAATTTTCATGTCATAAATGTTATCTGTTTTATATAAATATATTTCTTAAGTATAAGATACCTGTAAATATGAAACGTATGACCTTTCATAATATATATTTTTTTATGTCGTTGTCGCATACTGATCGCACACCTATCGCGGTTGGTGAGCGGACTTGCGTGATTTTTGGAGAAGTTACAATCTTTTGTTTAAGATATGTAGTTTCAACTATATTAATATTAGTATAATAATTATAATGTCGAAATATTTCAAAGGTGGTTGAGATAGCCTTTTTTATGCTGCGACGCCTCCGCTCACGTTCGCCCTATGTTTATTCGAGTGCACATGGGTGCACGGCTCAGATGTGCCTTTTCAAATAGGTACTACATATTATATTTAGGTTTTGTCGATATATGTAGTTTCCTAAGAAGCTAATAAAAGTAATGTTATCATAAACAAACAGTTTTAGTAAGCTGTGACGCCTCCGCGCACTGTTGCGGCACGTATTTCCGGGTACACTGTGGGTGCGCAACTCTGGCGTGACTTTTATAGTTGAAAAAGACATATATATCCAATTTTATATTTTGTACTACAGCAAGAGGTTTACTATTACAGTTGTAAAAGTAGTATATTTCTACTTGGAATGCATTTTAAATGTTATTGTAATGTATTTTGCAGCATCACGACAGCGGCGCGACGGAATGCTCAATGGGTACGCAAACCGCATGTAACTAAAAAAAACAAAGGATCTTATTGGTTGAACATCTTTCTATCTTACTATCTTACTAATTAGAATATCCCACTCCATTTTCTTCTTCTTTCTCTTGTATGTGTTAGGTGAAGAGCTTTTTGTATTTTCCCTGACTATTCCCTCAATATTTTACTTATTGTTTTGGTATTGGTACTTTTTGGGGAAACTACTCAGGATGGCATCTGCTTACCACGTGCAGAAGATCTGGAAGATGTTGAGGAAGAAGAACAGCTTAAAAAAATAGAGTATAATTGGGACTTTCTTTTCAATTCCAGAAGGCAAAAAAAGTCAAAGCAAGGAGGGTGACATGTACATTATGTCACAAGGTTCTCTCTTGTGGTTCTGGGAAGAAATATTCATGTGGAACTCAAATCACCTTATGAGAGAGTAGAGAGACTGGGAAAGGAGAGAGTGTTCAGGAAGGGGATATAGTGATGAACAACGCACATCATTGGGTTCAGTAATAACAAGAGAACCACATCTGACTATACCAGAGTTTGCTGCACTTGGCCAACACTGTTTGAAATGCAAAAGTGTATTGTGTATAGGGGAGAAGTCAATCCCGGCAATTCTTCAATGTGTAAAGAATCACCAATGTTAGTTTTTAGGTTTTTCTTTTTTTTGGGTTGAGTTTCTGCTGCAAGTTCTATCTCGTCTGAGAATGCACCATGTTGTAACAATTTTGGGAATAAACATTTGAAAACCACCCCACAAAATGAAATAGTAAAAAAAAAAAAAAACTTCAAAATCATTTTGTTTAAATGGGTAGTCTCTGAAACTCCGATTCTGGTTAAAGAAAGACTAATTCAGTACTATATGTATGTTTGTAATTGTCCGTATGACAGGCTATATGTGTGAGTGAGAGTATGCATCAGTGGCTGTACACCTCAGTGTGTGGGTGTTGAGTAGCTTTAGAAGTGAGTGAATGGGTGTTTGAATAACTGTATAAGTGAGTGTGTTGCTGTATAAGTAGCTGTGTGGGTGAGTGAGTGGGTATGTCAGTGCTTGTATTGGTGAGTGCTTGGTTGTGTGGCTGGCTTTATGTATGTGTGTGGGTCTGTCACATGCTGGATGAGTGAGTGGGGGTGTAAATAGCTGCATGAGTGAGTAACACAGTAGATGTGTGGAATATGGGTGAGTTAATGGGTGTTTTAGTGCCTATAGGTGAGTGAGTGTATGTTGGACTTGGCCCTTTTTGCAGGGTCATCCCTGAATTTTTTGCCTTCCTCCTGTATTGTTTCTGACCTGTTTTTGTTGGTTTTAGGACTCTGGGCACTTTACTACTGCTGATCAGTGCTAAAGTGCATATGCTCTCTGTATAAAGTGTCATGGTAATTGATTGTCCATAATTGGCATGTTTACCTTACAACCAAAGTCCCTAGTAAAGTGCACTTTGTGTGTTAGGACTGGTAATGCAAATGCTACTAGTGGGCCTGCAGCACTAATTGTGCCACCCACACAAGTAGCCCTAAGAAGATATCTCAGGCCTGCCACTGCAGTGCCTGTGCGCAGTTTGGTAACTGCCTTGTTGTCCCGGCAAGTGCACCCACTTGCCAGGCCTTACCTTCCCTTTTTATGCACATCGGACACCCCTATAGTAGGCCCAAGGTACTCCCCTGTGCTGGGTGCAGTGTATGTGAAAGGTAGGACATGTACTGAGGTTTGTACCATGCCCTGACAGTGAAGTACTGCCAAATTCGTTTTTCACTGTTGCAAGGCCATCTTGCCCATAGGACAGAATGGGGAATGCTGTGTCCCATGTTTCCAGCATATCTTCCCAAGATAGAGAGATGGAGTTTCGTTGTTTGTCGAAAGGAACCTGCCCAAGATCCTCATCGGAGAAGAAGGCAGTGCTGTAACCCGTCCGGCTACAGTGTTGCCTAGCAAAAGAGCTGCAACATGATCGGGATCGCCCAGCAGGACGTCCAACGAGCGAAGAGAGAGAGCGAGGCAGCACACCCCCCAGGTAAGGTTTGGACTCCGGTTGGGAGCTGCAAGCATGTGTGGCCTGAGGAGGTGTGCAGGAGGAGTACAGGAGTGCTCCGATCTCTCTCCTGCTGCACCGCGTTAGATGCGCTGAGTCCCCGAGCGGCCCGTACATGCCCAGCAGTACCGGGACGACCCCTTTAAGCTTGCGACCATTGTCTCTGCTGCTGGGGCCTAGTGGTGCCCAAGTTGATAGAGCAGATTGGCTAACCGCATAATTCTTGCATTACGAACTGCCTGATTCTTGCATTACGAGCCGCATTATTCTTGCATTACGAACTGCCTGATTCTTGTATTACGAACCACATTATTCTTGCATTACAAACTGCCTGATTCTTGCATTAAGGACTGTCTAATTACTACATTACGAACTGCATTACAAACTGCATAGCATTGCATTAGGACTGCATTAGAGATCGTGAACGGTTCATTAATACCGCAAGAACCTACAAGTGATTCTTGGCCTAATAACCGGCAAAGCAAAATATTAAGAATACGCATATTTTGAACTTCTATCATTTGGTCTTATCGTATTCCTTTTTTATAAAGATACTGCTATTTTTATGAAACCAGTGTGGTGCCCATTTGTGGTGTTATCACTGAGTTACTGGGAGTGTGGTTGCAAATACTTTACTCATTGCCTTGGAGATAAGCCTGGCTGCTCGTGCCAAGCTACCAGGGCGGTGAGCAAGGATTATCTAAGAGTGTGTCCCTCCTTACCCTGACTAGAAGCAAGGGTCCCTATTTGGACTAAGGTACCTACCTCAGCCAACTAGAGACCCCCAGTTTTAACAGTGTATAAGTGGGTATGGCCGAGTAAGTAGAAGTGCTACTGGCTGAATGGATAAGTGAGTGGGTATGACAGTGAGTATCGTACACTGTATTACTAACTGACAATGTGTGAGTAGACCATGGGTGAATAAGTCTGTGTGTGAGGAGATGTTTGAGTAAGTAATTGAGTGCATGAGTACTTTTATGAGTGACAGTGTGTTTGACTGCATCAATGAGTGAGTGTTTGTATGTGTGAACGAGTATCTGAGTGGTTGTGTAGGTCAGTAAGTTGGTGTGTTAGTAGGAGTCACTGATAGGGTGCCTAAGTGAAGTATTTGTGAGTGACTGCATGCATGAGCAACTGTATGTGTGAGTGTATGAATGACAGTTACTGTATAGCGGAGTGGTTGGATGTAAAAGTAGGTGTATGAGTGAATGTGTCAATTGCTCTATGTGTGAGTGAGTGGGTGTGTGGGTGTTTCCATGAGTGAGTGAGTGTTAGAGTGGCTCTATGAGTGACTGAGAGTGTGTGTGAGTGGAGTATAGGTGAGTAAATGCCTGTTTTAGTAGGTATATGGATGAGCGAATGAACCCATGTATGAATGGTGTATGGGTGAGTGACTATGTGTGTGAGTTCTTGTAGGGATGAATGAGAAGGTGTCAGAGTGACTGTATATGTGAATGAGTGGGTGCACGAAGCACAGTATCAGTAACTCAGATTGTGTCTGAGTACACCATGGGTGAGTGAATAGGTGTGAGACTTGCTATTTAAGTGAAGGAGTGGGGGTGTATTTTGTACTATAATAATAATAATAATAATAATAATAATAATACGGAATTTTGTAAAGCGCGAACAGCTACCTCGCAGGGAGGTGTCCCGGCGCTGCAAGAACAAGATAATTTTTTTGACCAAGAGGGCTGAAGGTGTTGGCGTCTAGCGTGGTTGAGCGAAAAGCCAGGTTTTCACCATGCGCTTGAAGCATGCCTCGGAGGGGGCCTGTTGAAGAGCAGGGGGCAGGGTGTTCCTAATTGTTGCCACATTGGCCGAGAAAGTCCGTCCTCCCAGCCGTGCTCTTTTTGCTCTAGGGACTGCAATCTGAACACAGTTGTTGGATCGGAGGGAGCGAGCTTGGGTGTATCTTGGCAATCGGGCTTTCAGATAGTTTGGGCAGGTGCCATACAGTGATCTGAAGGCCAATGTAAGTGCCTTAAATTTTATTCTGCTTGCTACTGGTAACCAATGAAGTGAGAGAAGATGCGGAGAGACCGAGTGCTTAAAAGGGATCCGCATTAGAAGTCTCGCAGCCGCATTTTGGACCAGTTGTAGTCGCTGTATAAGGTATTTTGGTAAGCCCAGATACAGGCCGTTGGCGTAGTCCAGCCTCGATGTAACTGTGGCATGGATTACTGTTTTTCGGCAGCTTACTGGTAAGAGTCGCAGAATCTTACGGAGATTCCTCAGCTTACACAGACAGCAACCAACTATTTGCTGGATGTGTGATGCAAAGGACAGACTGTCATCCCACCGCACTCCCAGATTTTTTGCCGAGTGGCTGGGCGAGGGGGCTTGTCCCATCTCTGCCGGCCACCAGAGATCAGATGGAGGAGGGGGGCCTTTGCCGAAAAAGATCACTTCCGTCTTGTCAGCGTTAAGTTTTAGTTTATTTGTGTTCATCCAACAAGCCACATCTTGGAGACAGCCCTTGAAACTTAAAAAGGACGCCTCCGACACTTCTGAATACGGAAACACCAGTTGGGTGTCATCGGCATATGAAATTGCCTTGACCCCCCAGTTGGCAATCAGTGTGAAGAGTGGAGCCAGGTAAATATTGAATAAAAGTGGGCTAAGAGCCGATCCCTGGGGAACACCGCAGCTGAGAGCCTTAGGTGTTGAAGAGACAGTCCCTAGCGCCACCTTCTGTGTTCTCTGGGTCAGATACGACTGTATCCACCCCAGTGCCTGGTCCTGGATGCCTAACTCCGCTAGTCGTGATAGCAGTTTAGCGTGGTCGACCGTATCAAAAGCGGCCGACAGATCCAGGAGAACCAGCATCGCTGAGTCTCCTGAATCCAACGACCACCTCACTGACTCTGCCACCTCAATTAGTGCTGTCTCAGTGCTGAAGCCGGGTCTGAAGCCTGATTGCGTCTCGTGTAGTATTTTATTATCTTCAATGAATTTATTCAGTTGGCGCTGGATTAGTTTCTCAAGCATTTTGCCTGGTGCTGCCAGCAAAGAGATCGGACGAAGATTGCTAAGGTCCTTGGGGTCCCCATTTGGTTTTTTCTTTAGCGGGAGGAGAGTGGCGTGCTTCCAGATGTTCGGGAACACCCCGGAGGAGATGGACCTATTCCATATTTGCTGAATGGTGGGAGCCACAAAATCAGCTATGGTGTTCCAAAGTTTAGGAGGGCAGGGGTCATCAGGTGATCCTGACTTACATCGACTTAGTTCTTGCGTAACCGCGTTTAGAGCTATCGGCTCAAGTTGTGTCAGGGTAGCGCATTCCGACATTTTACCAGCCAGGTCCATTTTTACCGTTTTCTTCTCTGGTCCAAAGGACTCATAGACTTGTTTAATTTTTGAGTCAAAGAAGTCAGAAACGCTGTTGCACAGCATGGTCGATGGGGGAACCTCCCTCTCAATGCACCTAGGTTTGAAGAAAGACTGTACTATTGTAAAGGTTTCTCTGCTCGAATGTTCAGCTTGTTGAATAGAATCAGCGTAGAACTGTTTTTTTGCCTTTCTAATGGCTTTATGCAATTTTTTGGATGCTTCCTTGTATCGGACTTTGTCTAGGGGTCCGTAATTTAGCCTCCAAAGCCGCTCCAGCCTTTTACAATCAGATTTTTGTATTCTGAGGTCCTGAGAGAACCAGGGAGCGGACGGGGAATCTCGTTTGGATATAGCGTGTGATGCTGGTGCACTGGATGACACCATATTTCCGACCCAGTCATTAAGTAGCTGTGCGTCAATGTCGACATTTGAGGTGAGGGTAGGTGTGTTCTGGACAAGAACTGGTCCCATCGTAGCGGGGACTAACTTCTTCCATTGTCTCTTCATGAAAGAGCACTTGCTGGTCACAGGTTTGTCAGCCGCTAACTTTAGTTGAAATGGAATCAGAGAGTGGTCTGACCATACCAGCGGCAACGGTGTCTCTGCCGTCACGTTGTTAATATTAATATTAAGTCAAGCGTGTGGCCCGCTCTGTGCGTGGGGCCCTTGTTGATGAGTCTTAGATTGGCTGTATATAATGTGGACCTCAGAATTTCTGCAGGGACACAATCCTCCCTATCCATATGAATATTAAAGTCACCAACGATGAGAAATTGAGGGTGAAGGAGGGAGCTCTGGATGATAATATCCATCAAAGTGGTCAGGTAGGGCTGTTCTCCCCCAGGAGGGCGGTAAATAACTAGTCCCGCTAGGGATAGTTGAGGTCCCACCTGAAAACAGAAGTGTAGTCCCTCTAGTCCCTGAATAAGAGTAGGGGTTGAAGATGTAAGTATGAGCTGTTCTTTAAATATGACAGCCACACCCCCACCCCTTTTTTCGCCTATCCGGTTGGAGAAGCATATTTTATACCCAGAGGGTACAGCCAGTGCAATGGCGGTCATGTTGTCCTCATTGAGCCACGTTTCTGTTAAAAACAGCGCATCCCACTGATGCCCTTCCAGTAGCAGCCAGATGTCGTCTGCATGCTTAACAAGGGATCTGAAATTCAGAAGGCCCGCTCTGAGGTCTCTGTTGGCTGGTGGCTTGGGTTTAATCAACCCCTCCATCTTCCAGCCATCCGGCATTCCTAGTAGTATCCCACAAGCCCCACAAGCCTGAGGGAGGGTGGTAGTCCCAAGGTCGGTCCTGTGAGTGCAGGCATCAACCGTGGTATTTAAAGATCACAGGTTTTCCCGCGACCGCACGATTCTGCCCTTATGTGCAGACTCACCGCCAGCATGTCCGGCCCCGGCCGCGGTTTGGTTGCGGATGGGCGCAGACGGGCTTGCCTTAGGCGCGCCTTCGGCGCGCAAACGTCGCGCCCGCTGCGCTCGTCCGCTGCGCGTCCGGAAGACGCACATGTTAAGTAGGAAGTGAGTGATAGGAGGAGGCGTGGCCTGATGTTAGTGGGCGTGGCCTCTGTGTCCTGGGGAATGGCGGCCAAACAATCAGGTATCCCGCGGCAGCTTTCTCAACTGCAGCGCGGTAGTGCCCTAGAGAGAGTGAAGGTAGGAATTGTGTTTAAAATAACAAAACTACAATCAATTTTTAAAAGTGCAGCAATGCGTCTCTCCCGGCTTCCGCCTCAGGAGGTCAGGTGTTCTAGGTCGCGCTAGCAAATCAGCGCGCTTTAAATACCCTGATAGGAGGGGGCGTGGCCTGATGTTAGTGGGCGTGGCCTCTGTGTCCCGGGGAATGGCGGCAACACAATCAGGTATCCCGCGGCAGCGTTCTCAACTGCAGCGCGGTAGTGCCCAAGGGAGAGTGAAGGTAGGAATTGTGTTTAAAATCACAAAAATACAATCAATTTTTAAAAGTGCAGCAATGCGTCTCTCCCGGCTTCCGCCTCAGGAGGTCAGGTGTTCTAGAGGTATGAGACTAGTCCTATAACTTGACATATGGGTCTGTAACTGCAGAATTGAAAGACTGAAAGTTGATACTATACGTCATGTTTTAAGCACACAGCTCGCTGCCTATGATGTACTTACAGTGTACCTTAGAGGTTACTTATATGTAGTAGGAGAGGACTTTATAGACTTGGAAAGATGTTTTAAAAGTCCACACTGTGTAGCAGTTACATTGGTCAGATACGCTGTCCAGTAGTAGGCCTGAGACATAATAAAAGGTCGAATAGTCTGCAAGGCTGAGTTGTTATTGTCACTTTTTCTGCACATATCTGAATGAATGTCTAAGTCACAATTTGTGTGCAATTGTATATTTAAAGAAGGATATTGGTGTCTTACTACCTTTATTAGTGGCTCTATGGATCTGTAAACGTGTATGGAAGCAGCTGCATGGATTAGTTACGGGCTCTGTTTCAGAGTATAAGGGTATTTTAATATGTGTGCAACTGCCTTCATTATGGCTAGTTACATACGAGGTGTGTCTGTCTGGGAGTGAATGATAGTGGGAATTGTGATCCCGAAATTGAGATTGTGTTCCTGGGTCTTGTCCCAAAGCCAACTCTAGGGGACCTGGGTAAAGGCTCACAGCCACGGGTCAGATTGGTGATAAGAGGAAAACTCAAGTAGGAAAGAGGAAAAAAAGGCAATGGGAATGTAAAATCTAAAAGACTCTGCCTGAACTCGCTCTACGGCTCTGTACTCTGAGAGGGGGCACGGATATAGACATAGACACAGACACGGACCCTCCACGGATGGGTGGGGTAGGGGTGTGAGTACCTCCTGGCCTAATGAAATGTCTAAAATGTTCTCCCCTTTACTCACCTTTTTTCTCACCTCAGCTTTGGGTCCAATTTCAACAAGACTGACCAAAGTTAAAGAGACAATAATAGATATGAGGCAATTGGTGGGACAGGGGGAGGGAAAATGTGATCCAATTACCTTCAAGGAAGGACTGTGGTAAGAGTGTTAAGTGCTTATTCGGGGAATAGACGCTAAGGAGCCCATGCAATACGGGTCATGCTCTCTTGGGAGGGACGTAACAAATGTTCCAAGGAATCCATATTATTCCACTGCAGGTGGGGGACATATTGATATTAAGGGAGAGAGATCCTCCTTGAGCCCCCTTCTCTTTAATCTATACGTCACCCCTCTGATTTATTTGGCTGAAGAGCTGGGAGCCAAAATTATAGAGTATGCTGACGATACTCAGCTGCCGTTTACCTGGGGAGAATCAGAGTGCTCCCCATTACTGGCCAAACATTGCCCGGCAGCAGTCTTTCAATGGCTTTCCTCAGCACAGCTTAAGTGCAATGAGGATAAGTCTGAAATTCTTCTCTATGGGACCTTCCCTCCGCAGTTTAGAGGAACTCTATGGCCAGCGAATTCTCCCTGGCCAGCTGCAGTGGGGCAGCACGCGAAAAATCCAGGAGTCTGGTTCAAAGAGAATCTTTCTTTCTCCATCCAGATTAAGAAGCTTGCGGGGAACTGCTTTGGGATACTTAAAACCCTTAGGAAATGTCTCCCGCTTCTCCCCAGAGCAGCTAAGGAAACAGTGAACAGGGCTCTAATACTCTTGCAGCTCCATTACGCAGTGCTCTGTATGTCGGCTTGCCAGGCTACCTTCTTAATAAATCACAGGTTGTCCAAAATGCTGCTGCAAGGCTTGTTTTTAACATCCCAATGAGAAGCAGTGTCAGACAGCATTTGTGATCACTTCATTGGCTGCCTGTGGCAAATCCAGTCAAGTTTAAAGCCCTGACCCTGGTCCATCGTGCTTTGCACGACTGCGGCCCCTCCTACTTACAGAAGAGGTTCCAGTTCTATGCCCCCGCCAGATACCTTTGTTCATCTTCTCAGTTCCTGGCACATACTCTCCGCTTCCGGCTCACGAGAGTGGGGGTAGCTCACTTGCTGTTAGAGCTACTACAGCCTGGAACGCACTCCCTCTGGCTCTCTGCAGTATTCAAGACTTCTGTCTATTTAAAAAAAAAATGAAGACTTATCTCTTTACTTAAACGTAGCTTCATGCGTTCCCTGCTCACTTTCCCTCTCTCCAGGTGTGCGCTGGGACGCTCCTCAGAGTATCTGTGCGCGATACAAGTGCAGATAACATAACATTACGTAACATAGATGTCAATTTAACAACTCTAAAAGCTCTGGGACTTATATGCAGGGGTTAACTACACCTTTAAGTACAATGGGTGTTGATCCTGTAGAGTCTACTTCTCTATCTCTATTACCCACCTTGCAACTACCCCCACAAGCTGCTCGGTATGGGATGGTGTTGAAGGGTGGACCTCCATTATGTCAAGACGCAAGGGAAGATCATGCCCAACTTTTGAACAAAGTTGTACACTTGGTTTACAGTAGAGTTGGGGGCCAGGCGCTTCTGCATCAGCAGATCAATCTTGTACGGCGGATTGGTTGGGTGGGCCATAACCTGATTATATGGATTACTTTGTTATCAACTTTAAAGACAAATTAGCCACTAAGAACATTCTGTCTAAGACCAATTTTTAAGTCGCTCGCCCATGCTTATCAAGGCACTACCCTTTGGTTTCTTTTACAGGCCACAGACAATCACGTCCATTGCCCCTGTCCCTGCTGTCTCTGTACTCTTTCCTCAGCAGGTCCTTCCCCAGCAGGCTCCCCAGCAGGTCCCTCAGCAGGTACCAGCATGTAATAGCTTTGCTGCGCTCTTGCACTTGGGACTCTCAAGATTGACTCGTGAACCAAGCCCTTCTCCCCTGCGTGATCAATTCACCAAACAACAGTAGTCATGTAAAAATGACTAGCCCCACTGCAGCAAAGAAGCAGAGGGAGCCAAGGGGAATAAAAGTTACTACATGGAGTATCGCTAGCATCTCTGGCAAAAAGGGGCCAGGGGACTGGGAAACTTAAGAGGTGCCTGCACACATCATGTACTTGCAAGAAACATGGTCGCTTAACATGATTGAGCAGGATGGGTTTGTACCTTTTAATGTCCCTGCCACCCCATCGGAGACTTGTAGGCCGAAGGAGGAGGGGGGGGCTTCTGGTGACTTTTGTTTCCACAAGCCTAGCCCCACAAATTAAGAAGAGCCTGTTACAGTCCACTTATTATCAACTCATCTCTTTTACGCTGGGCGCAAATATGGAAGTTACAGTTATACATTTTTATAACAATGTTTTTGATTAATCAAGGGTGGAGACAGTTAAAGCACTTGAAATAGATTTGGAAACTTATGGTGACCAGAATTATTTTATAATTTGGGCAGGAGACTTCAACATAATGGAATATCATATTATATCCAAACGAGTATGTGGGTACCAGGATTTAGGGGAACACACATTAGGACACATATCTCACAGTCCATACGGTTTAGCGCTCAATAATTCTATGTTAAAATGAGAATGAGAAGGTAGCCAAATATGGCGCTACTAGTGACCACCACCGCGTACTTACATTCAAGGGGAGCGGCTGCGGTATTAATGTTGACCACAGTCTCATTTCAGATTCCAACAAGGGTATCATCTTAGATCTACGGCTGGGGCTACCTGTATTAGCGACCACAACCCAGTGATCCTAAGCTTGGATCTCAACCTCTCAAAGACCCAGATTCAGGGGAAATTGTCAACATTGTCCCTGTAGGTTGGAATAGTGTTAAGAAAAAATGGGCAGGTGTTAACCCAGCTGATTTCATAAAGAATTGGGTGTCAAAGAACTTGGAACATTTGCCAATTGGGCTGGAGTCTGAAACTAATTATAGGGAGACACGGGATGCCCACATAACAATATCTAATTCTGTTAATCTGTCAATGAGGGTTAAATCTTGTGGGAAGGAAAGGAATGGGCGGTTTGATAGGGAATGCACAAAGGCTAGGAACAGGATGATAAAAATCTTATGAAAAACACCCCAGGGACATTATGGCAGTCCGGGCAGCTGGAGAAAATGACAATAACACTATCAAGTCCAGGAAGAAATTTCTACAAGGGAAGGCGGGCGAACCTGGTGCAGGCGCTGAAACTAAAGATAGCGTTCTGTTCTGGAGAACCATTAATGCCCTCCTGTTTACCAAGGGAACAGACCCCGACCTGGAGTCTTCAATTAATCCTGCCCAATGGGTGAATTATTTTGGTTTGATATTCTCTAGGTCTGACCCGGATGAGGGTCACCTCTGCATCTGGGCAGCTGAGCAACCCACTGTACAACATTCACTTTAGAGGAGGCAGTGAGGACCATTAACAACAGCCCGAAGAGTAAGGCTGCAGGTCCAGATGGGGTCCCAATGGATGTGTATAGATCTGAGCCCAATTTATGGGCCCCTTTTTTGACCAAGGTTCTCAATGCAGCAGGAGCTGGGTATGTGCACCCTACATGGTTAACCTCCCTAATTATACCCATTTTAAGAAGGGTTCCCGAAACAACCCAAAATGCTACAGGCCCCATTTCCCTGCTGGACTCTTTCCACCAAATTGCTGGGGAGAGTCTGGTTACAGAGATTGGAACTATGGGCAGAAGATAACAAAACTCTCTCTAGCACCCAGTATGGGTTTAGGAAAGGTCTGGGTACAGCTCAACAATCGCTCAACCTGACCCTACTAATGGGGAAGTACACCCAAGCCAGGAAAGCATCTCTGTATATTAGTTTCATCTATCTTAGTGGTGCCTTTGACGTAGTTAATCATAGGAAGCTCTGGGAATGTTTAGATAAATCGGGGCTCCCACGGTCATTATTTTATTCTAAGCCCATTTGTACATACACCTAGAGGCAAAAGTTAGATTTGGTACAGAGGACGAACTAACGTACCCTTTTGGTATTAGGAGAGGGGTAAGACAGGGGTGTGTATTGGGGCCCTTCCGTTTCTCATTACACATACACAATGTGGAGGAAACGCTCCAAGCGGTGGGTGCAGATACCCCCCAGGATTGGAAGGCGGCAGGTCGCGATACTTCTGTTTGCCGAAGATGCAGCTTTTTTAGCGTGTACCCCAAAAAGTCTGCAACTTTTAATATTAATGTAATAATTTATGGGAAAGAGGAGTATGAAAATTAGTATCCCCAAAACTTATACATTGAGTTGTGGTCATGCAGGATGGAAACAACACACCTTTTTTATTAAAGGGAATAAGCCACAAAATACTAACACTTTTAGCTACTTGGGGATCCAGTTTTCTTCTAAATTGGACAGGCAGCACCAGAGGGAGATCTGTGTCTCCAATTAGATTAGGATTAAATGAAGGGCTGATGAGGTCTGCTTCCAAATTGGGTAACAAACTATTGCCCAGATGCTTACCCTTTATAACACTGAAGCAAATTCAAATGCAGAGTATGGAGCGGGATCTGGGTTATAGGGGGGAAGAGTGTTCTTCAGACAACAAAACATATCTTTTTAAGGAGATTGCTGTCAGTACCCCTATTATTGTGGCGATCTGTATGGTCCAAACAAGAAACTCTGTTCACTACGTTAATTCTTAAAGACTTTGGGCCATATGTAGGTAGCTAAATACTGGCCGGTAACGGCCGACAATCGGTAATTTCCCGTTACCGACCGGTATTTAGCCCTTTCTAATGTAGGAGGCAGGTTTTAAGGATTCGGTAATTTACCGATTCCTTATTTTAAGGAAATCGGTAAAATACCGAATTCTCATTTTAAGGAATCGGTAAAATACCGAATCCTTAAAAGCTATGTAGGAGGCACTCAAGTGAGTGCAATTTTGCATTCAGGATTCGTTATTTACCACCAACTACAAGTTGGTGGTAAATACCGAATACCTTTAAGAAAGCAATAATTTGCTTTTCTCAAGGTGCCATGTGGCAGACACACATGCCCTTAGGGCATGTATGAGCGCCACATGTGCACACATGCACGATTAAGGGGTGCAACAGGGTGTTGAATTGCTCCCCCTATTACCGTTTCGGTATTTACCGAATCGGTAATAGTGAATGGCTTCCCATTCATTCCTATGGGCCTCCAGGCCCATAGGAATGAATGGGAAGGTGATTCCTTATTACCGAATCGGTATTACCGATTCGGTAATAACGAATATTACCGATTCGGTATTTTTTACCGAATTATTAGCTACATATGAAATACCGATTCCTGCTGAGGGAAAAGGGAACAAGTAGACCGTCATAAGGTTACAGTGGGGCGGTACAGAGTATGGAATGAGCAATCAGGATGTAAACTGTACCTTACAATAGTTAATAAGGTACAGCACAGTATCTTTTAACTCGCTTCCATCTTCTCATTTTCCATTATTTGACTGCATTTCCAAAGAATGAGAGCTGGGGCACAATATCAAGTAAATGTCTCTGCGATAACCGATCAGATCAATCCACTCAGCACATAGCACTTTTCTGTAAATTTTATTTGATCCCTAGGAAATCCCATCTTAAACCATTATTTTTACAAGAGAGAATTATTTACCATCAGGCGGCTTTTACATTTTTGTATGAATTAGGGAACGCAAGAGTATGTTACAGAGTTGCCCTGTTTCTATCCACAGTAATCTGCATTAGAGCATGCTTAGATGATTCAGGAAACCCGAAAACCTAATAAGGTTAGTGTGCTAATTTTAATTTCACGTTTTCCTTTATTGGTGATTCCGTTAGGGATTCATGATTAAGTGTAAAATGTGACAAGAGAATTCAATTTTAACCTTGTGGATATTATCTGAGTTGGTGTATTTATGCATGATGTTTGTACATAATTCTTTTTTAATCACATTTTATGGTTTATTTGCTACGGCACTGAGCGAATTCTGGTTTTAGGAGATCAATGTTTTTAAACAAAACTGCAATTGTTTATTATAATATTTGAGCTTTTATGGCTCAGACTAATTGTGCCGAATAAAGCTTTTCTTTTTGTAAGTGCAGTTACTGTTAGTGCCTCAGTACATATCTAAATGAGTGTCTCAGTTCCTATTTGGATTTTTGCATATTTAAGGAGGTATGTTGCTCTATGACTATTAATCTTAGTGACTTTAAGGCCCTCCAAATCTGTATCTAAGGGTGTGCATGAACTGATTTCAGGCTGTGTAAGTGAGTGTATAGGTGTGCAAGAGTGTGTTCAGAACTGCCCCCAGTAGGCTTGATACATATGAGAATATGTGTATATGTGAATGAATGGTTAGGAGCTATTGTAAATGAGTGGCAGTGTGTATTAGTGGTTCAATACTTTTACAGCTAGGTATGTGAGTTGCAATCTGACTGGTTGTATAACTGGGCATAAGGGTCTGTAAGTGCAGTTGTCAGTGACTTCAATGTGAAAGTATAACTATAAGTAGCCCTTTAAACATGTCTCAGGCCTGGTATGGTACACTTGAGCTTGTATATACAGTTGATATATGACTACCGTTCTTTGTGTATTACTGGCTTTCTAAATGTGTATCTACAGGGCAACAAGGACTGCTTTGAAGGTGTATTCATGAGTATTGGGGTCTGCAACTGTGTCTGTAGAAGTGCTCCCAGTATGCCTAGATACATATGATGTATCTGTATATGTGAGTGAATGCTTAGGTGCTATAATGAGTGAGTGACTGGGTGTATTCGTGGCTTAATCATTTTTCAGATAGGTATGTCAGTTGCAATGTGGCTGACAGACTGAATGTATAACTGGGCATAGGACTCTGTAGGTGCAGTTGTCAGTGACTCAAATTTGAAAGTATATGTGTTAGGTTTTGAGTATATAGCCGCCTGCCTATAGCCTACCTACTGTGTACCTTATGGGTCAGTTTTATGTAATTCAAATGAGTTTAAGGGGGAACAACCTTTACAACGCACTACACTTACAACGCATTTTTTACAACGCAACATCCACTACAACGCATTCCATTACATCGCATGACACTACAACGCATTTTTAGAAACTACCTTTACAACGCATTCCATTACATCGCATACTACCTTTACAATGCATACCATTACAACGTATAATATTACACTACACTATCCAACACTTACCCTACTGTTGCACCCCCTGGGGTTAGAATAGTAATTTTTACCCCTATACTATCCAACACTTACCCTACTGTTGCACCCCCTGGAGTTAGAATAGTAATTTTTACCCCTACACTATCCAACACTTACCCTACTGTTGCACCCCCTGGAGTTAGAATAGTAATTGTTACCCCTATACTATCCAACACTTACCCTACTGTTGCACCCCCTGCACCCCCTGGAGTTAGAATAGTAATTTTTACCCCTATACTATCCAACACTTACCCTACTGTTGCACCCCCTGGAGTAAGAATAGTAATTTTTACCCCTATACTATCCAACACTTACCCTACTGTTGCACCCCTGGAGTTAGAATAGTAATTTCTACCCCTATACTATCCAATACTTACCCTACTGTTGCACCCCCTGGAGTTAGAATAGTAATTTTTACCCCTATACTATCCAACACTTACCCTACTGTTGCACCCCCTGGAGTTAGAATAGTAATTTGTACCCCTATACTATCCAACACTTACCCTACTGTTGCACCCCCTGGAGTTAGAATAGTAATTTTTAAGCCTATACTATCCAATACTTACCTTAAATGCAAAGTAATATTATGGGTTGTAATGGTATGCGTTGTAAAGGTAGTATGCGATGTAATGGAATGCGTTGTAAAGGTAGTTTTTAAAAATGCGTTGTAGTGTCATGCGATGTAATGGAATGCGTTGTAGTGGATGTTGGGTTGTAAAAATTGCGTTGTAAGTGCATGCGTTGTAAAAGTATGCGTTGTAACATCATACATCTGAGTTTAAGGCATGGCAATCACTCTTTAAAATCGATTTGGTCCAATATTTAAACTGCTCACCTAGGTTCTACAGATGCAGGATTGAGGCATGTTTGAAGCAGCAACTGTCTCCATCGCCGACTTCATCAGTACGCACGCCCTTACCTCCACAGACTACATCCTCCTAGGGGGCCTCGAGAACAACAACAACACCAACTCCACCACCCTGATTGACAACTTCGCCAACCTCGGGCTCAGACAGCTCGTCACAAAGCCCACCCACTCCGCCGGCCACACGCTTGACCCCATCTTCTCCGCAAGCTCCCATGTCACCTTCAGCCACACTGTGGTAAATAAAATACCGGACTGAATTTCATACGGAATCTTAAAATAAAGTAAAATAGCTCAAAATAACAAGAGGCAGAATCCGTGGTATAAGAGGTTTTCTAAATGGGCTTTATTCCAGTCAAAATGGCCGACTCGAGTCGCGGCCTTCAGGTTCCGTCACCACGAGGGTTCAGGAAGTGAAGTACAATACTTTATTGACAGACATGTATTTTTATAATAAGTGCATTACAATGAAACGAATGTAGAAGGCGTAACATTTGATAAGAAGAGTGACAAAATAGGTACGTAATCGAAACTAGGCGTAATAAGGAATAAAAGAAACATGATTGGTTAGGATTATCAGACATAGGTGGATCTATAAGATAATACTTGGCATAGATGCGCGTGCAGCAGCATGACGTGTAATTGACGTGCAACTAGGGGGTGAAGGGGACTTGACATTTAGCTCTACATGTGGAGACGAGAAGTCTGGGGGGTCAAGTCAACCTAATCCCAAATCATATCTACCATCCTATGTTTGGAGAACTATGTTATCCACAAGGAAGGACTCTCGGACAGAATCTATTCTATACTAACTGTGTGTGCGTGTACAAGCGTCTAAGTGTCTATATGAGATGCGAGGGGCAGAAAACTTTCCATGGCAGCAGGGCTATGAATCACTTGCAGGAGGACGGAAAGGCTGAGTCCTTTGCTTGTGAGCTAAAGGAAATGTTTACCTAAATCACTAGACAGGAATGCATCGGCTGAAGAGCAAAATAGATAATTCGAAGGTGAAATACAGCTTCTTGGCAGGCATGCGAAAACTGGCCGAGGCAGGCACCGTTAGCTGCACAGGGAGTAGGACAAAGTTCATGGATACAGATGCGAGCTCAAGCTGAAGCTGTCAAAGACAGAGAGCAGGGAAAGGCTTTGAGGACAGAATCGGGCCTACTTGCCTGAACTGTAAAAATGTAGTAACTTAGCCATATAAAGTCGGTGGCCTTTCATACCTAGGAATCGAATATCCAGCCCATCGATGGCGGATCTGACAGAGAACATGTCGACGGTAGACACACATATGTTTGCGTCTTAGAAACTGGAACTGGAGGGAACATACATGTACTTGTAACATGCATATAGAACCGTTGGGGTCCAAGATAGGGGACATAACTGACCAGGAAAATCCACATTTCCACATTCCCTCCTTGTCCCCTACTTGCCCTTCAAGAGATATCAATCTTCATCATTCCATCGATTTGCTCATGGAGCATCATTTCTTCTTCCTTCTTCTTCCGGCATTTTGAACGAGAACTGTGATATGGAATGCATGATGTGGCACACAGACCACAAATCGCTGGTCCACATTGCAGACATAAACAACAACTGAAAAGCATAAGAAGGCCAATACCTAGGAAGGATAAAACTCTCCATCCCCAGGCTGATATCATACTCCAAAACCACCCGGACCACGTCCAAGTGCCTGGATTTTCGTGTATCTGGCTTACAATCTTATGAAGGCGTGTTATAGCTTTATATACAGATGGCGAATTTTCTGGTATGAATATGCAGCAGCTGGATCCGATGACCCTGCAAGCTCCGCCCCTATCGGCCAGGATGACGTCAAGGACAAGACGATTCTGGAGAACAACAATTCTCATCGCTGATTGTTCCTCTGTCAGATTGCCTAGGGCGGCTATAGTCTCGTTTACTACAGCTTCAAAAGTCTTGGTGAGTCTGCGTATCATCTTACTATTTGATATTGTACCTATATAGGGAAAGATACCTTTATTGAAATCTACATATTTGTCCCATGCCGTCTCAGTATAATCGATAACTGGGAGATCTCTTCGCTCTCTATTGTGTACTAAATGAGCATTTCGATAATAATCAGGAGGAGCTAGGAAAACAGGTGGCAGAAGGAATGCTATATAACAGGTACCATCCCAATCTAGAGGCAGACGCATATATGCCGTCTGACCACATATAAAGTAAGAATGGCGAGAAGCTCTAAATGAAGATTTACCTTGATCACTATATTCTACTATAGTAACGCATTGGCTATGGCCCATATGTATGGAACCAACTTTTCTCACACATAATTCACCCTTAACTGGAAATACAGACATAGTGGGCAGAATTAGTTCAACTTCGGATTTGACATTCAAAATCATAAGATTAGGCGTAAAATTACCTAATTTATACACTTCATTTTCTAAATCAGTTCCTGTTCTACTGGGGTGACCCTCCTTATTAGGGTGACAGACTTTGAATAAAACTAGATTCAGATTTCCCCATATCCAATGTTGTTGATAAACTGCTGTGTCTGGGTCTATGGAATTTAATAAACTAAACCATGCTCCACAGGAGCCATTGTGTGTGAACGGATGTGGAAAGAAAGGCAGAACTCCTTTGTTATTCTGATAGGGAGGAAGTCGGCCACACACCCAACAATTGGTGGCATTACTAGTCTGATGGGAATGATGTAACATACTAATGAATGTGTTATTGCGCAGCGCAAGTCTATAGGACAACTCATGTGGGGGTAGGTCACTAAAAGAATGTTCATCAGTTATATTGAAAGCACGTTTAGAAACAGGATAATACATATGCAACAATATACTTGCAGTAACTATTAAAAACTCAAGGAAAACAAAATTAATAAAGTCACAATACAGTGGTTACGCAGTAATTTACAATAAGCATGTCGTTTCATTATGATTCTGGACTCTACATCATTCAGACCTAAGGGATACATGTCGGGACAGATTCAACCGCTTCACCTTGGAGAGGACTTAAACAATCAAATCGTCCGACAGCTTAGATCTGGACCTGAGTTTCTGCTTATAGAGTTCGGTGCTACTGGCCTCAGCCAAAGGTAGCTTTGAGTCAATGGGGGAAGACACACGGGAAGTACTGTTTGTGTCAGGAGGAAGTCCATGAAATTTCTTTATATGGCTGGAATGCACCCATCCTTTTCTTCCTTCGATCTTCACAGCTGTTCTGGTCGTCAGCAGGACCAACTTAGGAAGCCTCCACCTTGGCTCCAGTTGGGTTTTCCGATCAAAATTTCTGATGAGAACATAATCACCGGGAATTACATCATGAGGTTTCACCTCGGTGTTGTCGGGAAAAGCTGCGACTACCTGTGAACGACAAGATTGTAGTGCAGACATCAAGGAAGCCAGGTAATCTGTCAGCATATTACAGTCAACATCAGTTATTTTACGGGGTATAGGCGTCCCCCACATATTCGGTGGTCTACCAAAGATCACTTCATAAGGGGATAGCCCTGTTCGAGAGTGTGCTACCATTCTCATGTAGAATAGCGCAACTGGTAAGGCTACTATCCAGTCCACACCTTTTTCCTGACATATTTTAGACAATCTGATTTTTAAAAGTTGATTATGTCGTTCCACGAGACCTGCTGCCTCGGGGTGTCGGACACAGTGGAATTTCCACTGATATCCCAACAAAAGTGAGACATGTTTCATTAATTCGGATGAGAAAGGCTGGCCGTTATCTGAATATACAACACGTGGTAAACCGTACCGTGGGAAGAATTCTCGAACTAGCTGCTTGGCAGTAGTCGGGGCAGTGTAATCTGATACGGGATACGCCTCTGTCCAACGGGAGAGAGCGCAAACAACTACAAGAACATATTTGAATCCTCGACAACGTTCCATCTGAATATAATCCATCTGGAGAACTTCAAAAGGATGGTCAGGAGGCTGAAATCCACCCTGCTCTACGGGAACACTCTTTCCTGGATTAAACTGACAACATATCATACAGGTACGAACTTTTTGTTTAGCTGCTGCTCGTAAATGTTTGTTGAACCAAATGTGCTGAATGCTGTCTAGCATAGCCTTCTCTCCTAAATGTGCTGGACTGTGAACTGTAGCTATAATGGCTTGAACCATGGAATCAGGGAGAAACCATACAGATTTCTCCTTCGTCATCCATCCTTGATCTGTCTGGATCCCTCCTAGTTCAGTCCACTTCTTTATTTCTTCTGCTGTGGCATGTGTCTGTATGTCAATTACGTCAAGTGCGGGATCCTTAATTGTCATACACTGTGTTGGTGTCTGAACTATTGGCTTTGTCATGTCTAATGTGCGATTCTGAGCAGTCTGTTTAGCTGTTCTGTCAGCTAAATCATTGCCTTGAGAAATGGTATCAGTAACCTTCGTGTGTGCTTTACATTTCATAATCGATATAGCAGTGGGTAGATGTATTGCGTCTAACAAAGCATGAATGAGGGGTCCGTGCTGAATGTGGGCACCATGGGAGGTTAAATAACCTCTCTCTCGCCACAGCACGCCGAAGTCGTGTACAACTCCGAATGCATAACGTGAGTCAGTGTATACATTAACTTTCTTATTTGTGGCTTGAATACAGGCTTGTGTTAGAGCAATAAGTTCTGCTGCTTGGGCTGACAAAGTATCTATACAATTTGTCTCAATAACTTCAGTGTCTGTTGTGACTGCATACGCGGCCACTAAGTCTCCTGTACTTGCTCTCATGCACGATCCGTCTACATACAACGTCAGGTCTGGATCTAACAATGGAACGTCTGTCAAGTCTTGTCTAGGTTTCGTCTTTATTTCAATGATTTCAACACAATCATGAGCTAGTGGGTCTGTTCCAATTATAGGTAATAGTGTAGCAGGATTCAATGTATTACACCGTCGGATCTCTATGTGTGGTTGAAACAATGTCAGTTCATAACCGGTAAGTCTTGCTATGGTCAAGTGTTGTGTTTGTGTTCGGTTCACAAGAACCTCTACTGCATGTGGTACTTGTACTGTCAATGGGTGTCCTAATACTATGGCATCGCTTTGTCTGATTGCTAAAGCTGTCGCTGCCACTGATTTCAGGCATGCAGGCAAAGCCTGAGCTACGGGATCTAATGTACTGGAAAAATAAGCACATGGCTTGCGTGATCCTGCTTGATCCTGAGTGAGTACTGACAAGGCAGTACCTTCGCGTTCTGTAACAAAGAGTGTAAAATGTTTGCTATAACATGGTGTTGCTAAAACAGGTGCTTGACATAAAGCTTTCTTTAAACTTTCAAAAGCTTGTGTATGTTCCTGAGTCCAAGGGAGAACAGTCGATGTGGCTGCCTCCTGTGTGGTTAACTGAATGAGTGGTTTTGCTAGAAATGCGTACTGAGGGATCCACTGCCTACAATATGAAGTGAGGCCTATGAAAGCCCGCACCTCCTTCTGTGTCTGGGGTATTGACATGTTAGCAATTAACTGGATGCGATCTGGTGTAAGCTGCCTTCCCTCCTTGGACAGCGAGTGACCAAGATAAATAACTCGCTGAACACAGAATTGCAGCTTAGAAGGGGACACCTTGTGCCCCTTGTCGGCTAGGAAATGTAAAACTGTCAGAGAAGCTTTTTCACATTCTGGCTCGCTTCTTGCGGTGATCAGCAGATCATCGACATATTGAAGCAGTGCAGTATTGACTGGCATGTGGATACTGTCAAGTTCTCGTTTCAGTGCTTGGCTGTAGATGCTGGGGCTTTCTGTGAATCCTTGGGGAGCGCGTGAGAATTTAAAGCTGCGCCCATTTAAACTGAATCCGAACAAGTATTGGCTTTCCGGATCTATTGGGACGCTGAAAAAGGCATTCTTGAGATCGATTACAGTAAAGAATGTTGCTTCGGAATCAATTGCTGTTAACAATGATGATATATCAGGGACCACAGGGAATTGTGGTACAATACACTTGTTTAGTTCACGCAAATCAATAACCAATCGGTATACTGGTGGGGCAGTAGGATCAGTTCGTTTAAGAATCGGAATTATCGGTGAATTACATATATTGGAGTCTGTTTCTATAACTACTCCCTGGGTAATCAGCTCATCAATGATTTTCAACAAAGCCACTACAGCATCATGCGGTAACTTGTATTGTCGCATTCGTGGTAGTACCACTCCTGCTTTCAATTTAACTCGATAGGGTGTAATGTTCATGCAGCCAACATCCGTAGGGCCTTGTGCCCATAGATGTACTGGTAAAGTCTGTAGTCGGGGATCCATGTCTCTAGACACATAGTGACCTTTAAAATCACGCAAAAACAACCTTACTCCTTCCGGAGAACAACATATTATGGCTCCTAGTGCTTTCAGAGTTTTAATTCCTAACAGATTTTCTGGGCATGATTTAGTAAGCAATAAATCTGTAGTTCGTGTCAAAGGTCCTATCGTAAGTGGTAGAGGCTGTGATACTTCATTAACAATAGGTTTTCCCGAAAAACCAAGGGAAACATTTTGAGAGCCTGAGAGGGGTGCCCCTGGAACTTCACTACGTTTTATTGTTGTTCGACTTGCCCCTGTATCGAGTAAAAATTTTCTATTTTGACCTAATAATTCACTATGTACATAAGGTCCTTCTTGATCTACAGGAATCTCGATGAGCGGTAAGTCAACTTCCCTCTCTAGGCTGGTTCATGCGTAATGCTGATATTCAGGGTATTCATACTGTGCAGTCTGATACATTTGTCGTGTTGTTGTTTGTGTGGCAGTAGCAGGCAACGGTGGTGCAGCTGGCACAAACTGTATGGGTTGCTGTGAGGCTGGCATGGACTGTTGCTGAACTGGCATGGGCTGTCCATGCTGCATAGCTCCTTGTTCATTCTGATCTTGTCTAACTAATCGTGGTCTCTCTTTTGCAATACCTGTAGCTATATTACGTTTCAGGACTGGACAATCATGTACATAATGGCCTAGTTGTTTACAGTAATTGCAGGTTCCTTTTACAGGAACTGCAGAATCACCAGAATGTGTCACACCCTTTTTGTGACCATCTGCTGGTACTGTCTGAGAAACTAGCATTTTCATTTTTGTATCCTTCATGCGTCTATGCTCGTGTTCTTGTTCATCCCTAATTCTATTGTGATGATACTGTAACATTTGTAGCATTTGCGACGGAGTGTTACTTTGCCAGGTACTCTCGAATTTCAATATTCTATTCTTCACTGGGGGCAATGCATTTTCCACTAATTTTGTCACAAATAGATGTGGATATGAGTCACTACTTGCTTTTATACCACTATTTATACCAAAACATTTTTCAAATCGAGCATAATAATCGCTTGTGTCTTCATCTTGCTTTTGTTTGCAGGCTGTGATTGCACCCCAATCTTCCTTTTTTGTAGTTAATAAACGTGGCAGTACCTGTACTAGTAAACCTGGTAACAGTTTAACTTTAGCCCCGAGCCCTGAACCTGCAGTTCGGCTCCTTTCTTCCTCTGCTAATGCTGTCCAGTCTATCTTTTGGTCTCCCACTTCCCACTCTTTTTCTTTCAGTTTTTCATAAATGCCAGCAGGCAAAAGCACCTTTAATATCGTCATAATATCAGGAAAGGTGTACTCTCCCATCAGTAACATGTCTTTAATTTCTCGGTGGAAACCCGCTGGGTCTTTGTCATGACTAGGTACTACTTTCTTCATTTCTAATAATTCCATTTTTGATATGGGTGTGTAAACAAATACACGGTGAAACTCATTGTCTTCGCCTTTTATTGGGTGCACTTCTCGTAAAGGATTTTGTCTATCCATATAGTACGGTGCTCTTTCTCTGCGGGGCAGGGAGAGAGAATCTGGATTTACAAAAAGGACATATTGTTTACGTGACACTAATATCTCTTTAATTAGCTTGTTACTAGAACCTCTCCATCTGTTGGTGAGTAGTTCCGTTAATATATCAGGTAAAGGACCAGGGTCAGCATGTTGGCTCTTATATAATATGAGGAGTTGCTGAATCATATAGATTCCAGCTAAACGTTGTTCATCTGTACTGAGATTAAAAAATGTGTGTGCTACGGTCTCATCACCGTATTTTTCAGGACTGTCAATCCAGTGAACGGCTGATCTGGCTAATTCTTGCTCATCCATGGAATCGAGGAGGTGGTAACCCCTTCGTTCTCGTAGTATTTTATCTGCGGCTTGAAACAAATGTTCAGGAGATTTCAGATTTATTACAGGCGTTGGATACGTTCTGCTATTATTTGGGCATACAGAATGTATTGGATCAGGAAAACATCTAGCATTATCACAGGATCTTCCTCTGCCTACATAGGCTATGGTCTCTGACTGTCTTGCGGAGTTCCCTGATTCGGACACTTCATCTTGCTCAAACTCGTCTGTTCCCAATCTTTCTTCATGAATACGCTCTATTTCTTTACGGATTTTTCGGCACATGGCTATTATACAATTTTGTTTATCGTGTCTCCCTTCTGATATATTCTGACTCCATCTTGTAAGAATAAGCATTGCATTCGGGTCTACCCCCGGACGATCTTGATTTCTGATCACACAGTTTATGAGGAAACGTAACAGTTCCCCCTGTATTTCTACTTTCTGGAATTCCATAGCTCTGTTAATACATCCTGGATCTCGTCCTGTTTGAACAAAATGATATATGTTATCTAGATGCGTAGTCATCCCTGGTAACCTCGCTAAATACTCTGCGGCTCGCCTGATACGTAATGATGCCAGGACCATTTCGTCCTCTTTACCGACCACGGGGTCATATCTACAATTAACAAGGAGTTCCTTAAGCGTACGTTCATTTACGAATTTTGGTGTGCGTGAATGTGCTGACTCTTGAAAGACAAGTTTATTTATTCTAGGTGGTGTAAAAGTACTGCTAGCACCTCCCGTGGCCCTATCTGGGGCGTCGGGTGTGAATGGGTTCGTTGAACGTGACACAGCAACTATGGGTGTCGATACCTCTGTAGAGTCGACTGCGGAGACAGATGCGGAAACAGATGTGCTTGCCGACGCTTGTGTCGGAACTTGCTGTTGCACGGGGACAGATACCTGATCCTGACGTTGAACCCCTCCGCCAGACGGTCTATGTGGTGTGGCGTTAGCATACTCGGGAGCTGCGTCATCTAGATATGAGGAAAGAAAAACATCTTCTGCGGTTCTGGGAAGCCCCTTTGGATGTACCTTAATTGGAAATAATGGGGGTGGCAAGTCTTTTGGTATCTCTGGAGCAGCCTTAGGTAATCCTTCGGCTAGTAGGGGATACATACCATTCATAAGAGCATTTCTTTGTCTATTTACTTGTTCTGATTTCACTCGGATACCTTCCTCAATTAATAGATTTTCTTGAACTTTATTTGAACTTTCTTTACTCCTCTCTTCTTGTCTACGTGCTTTTTCTGTTCGTCTATGAGATTCTTTACGCCATAACTCAACAGCGTCTTTCTGTGACTGTCTGACCTTTCTTTTCCATAACTCTTCCTCCACTTTCATGATGCACTCTGCATCCCAGGTTCCCGCTATGGGCCACCTTTGACTTTCCGGTAATCCCTTGGTATAATCTACCCATAGATCAAGAAACAATATGGCATCTAAGCCATGTTTATGGTACATAAAATGCCCTGGAGTGTCCCTAGGAGGAATAGGAACTGCTTCTTCAAGCACCCCTTTTCTGGTAGTAATCTGTCTTAACTTCGAGAAGAGCGGCATATTTACAACTGATCTGATACTTACTCTTGAATTTTCTTAATACGAAAAAAACACAATAATGAACGGTGAACAATGAACAATCATTCATACCACAATATGCAAGACATTTCTGAATACTTTAAACATTAAACATTAAACATTGTAACAATGATCGACAATGATGACAGTCTGCCTAACTAATCACCACGCTGAATTCTTGACAATAACTGAATACTTCGGAATACTTGATATACTGCTAAACAGTACATATACACTGCTAAACAGTGCAGACCGGATTTGTGTACCCAAATCCGTCTTGACCGGCACAACCTATGTGCGCGTCAACACGCCTCCCCGGCGATGGTACTCACCGAGTAGCTCCTTGAAACGGAAGGCCTCAGAGAATGGACAGGACTCGATGACTGCGGACAGCGGACCCTCTGGACATCGGGATTTCGGAAAACCTGGTGGGCCTCTGTATACCTCGGATCTTGCTCTCTCAGCTAGGCTCTGGTCGGGATACTTCGCACTTCTCACCGCCTCGTCTGGGTTGATCGCAGCCTCAGTCGCCCCCGCTTGACCGGAGGGAGCTTACAGGAAATCCTGCTGGTACGCGTTTATGGTCCGTCCAGCTGTGGCAGGAGACCGGGCCTGCAACGCACCGCCGGCGCGTGAGATGAGAAAGTGTCCCTGTTCGGGCGCCATTATGTGGTAAATAAAATACCGGACTGAATTTCATACGGAATCTTAAAATAAAGTAAAATAGCTCAAAATAACAAGAGGCAGAATCCGTGGTATAAGAGGTTTTCTAAATGGGCTTTATTCCAGTCAAAATGGCCGACTCGAGTCGCGGCCTTCAGGTTCCGTCACCACGAGGGTTCAGGAAGTGAAGTACAATACTTTATTGACAGACATGTATTTTTATAATAAGTGCATTACAATGAAACGAATGTAGAAGGCGTAACATTTGATAAGAAGAGTGACAAAATAGGTACGTAATCGAAACTAGGCGTAATAAGGAATAAAAGAAACATGATTGGTTAGGATTATCAGACATAGGTGGATCTATAAGATAATACTTGGCATAGATGCGCGTGCAGCAGCATGACGTGTAATTGACGTGCAACTAGGGGGTGAAGGGGACTTGACATTTAGCTCTACATGTGGAGACGAGAAGTCTGGGGGGTCAAGTCAACCTAATCCCAAATCATATCTACCATCCTATGTTTGGAGAACTATGTTATCCACAAGGAAGGACTCTCGGACAGAATCTATTCTATACTAACTGTGTGTGCGTGTACAAGCGTCTAAGTGTCTATATGAGATGCGAGGGGCAGAAAACTTTCCATGGCAGCAGGGCTATGAATCACTTGCAGGAGGACGGAAAGGCTGAGTCCTTTGCTTGTGAGCTAAAGGAAATGTTTACCTAAATCACTAGACAGGAATGCATCGGCTGAAGAGCAAAATAGATAATTCGAAGGTGAAATACAGCTTCTTGGCAGGCATGCGAAAACTGGCCGAGGCAGGCACCGTTAGCTGCACAGGGAGTAGGACAAAGTTCATGGATACAGATGCGAGCTCAAGCTGAAGCTGTCAAAGACAGAGAGCAGGGAAAGGCTTTGAGGACAGAATCGGGCCTACTTGCCTGAACTGTAAAAATGTAGTAACTTAGCCATATAAAGTCGGTGGCCTTTCATACCTAGGAATCGAATATCCAGCCCATCGATGGCGGATCTGACAGAGAACATGTCGACGGTAGACACACATATGTTTGCGTCTTAGAAACTGGAACTGGAGGGAACATACATGTACTTGTAACATGCATATAGAACCGTTGGGGTCCAAGATAGGGGACATAACTGACCAGGAAAATCCACATTTCCACAACACCACCGAACTCCACTGGACCGACCACCGCTGCATCCACTTCACCTTCCAGAAACCCACCCCGTACCACCACTCAGCAGATCCTACGCCGCAGCTGGAGCAAAGTCAACTGAAGACCAGCTAAACATCACCCTCGCCCGAAGCCCACCCGTCGACACCACCACACGCAACCTCAGACAGTGGATCGACGACTGCGCCAACACTCTCAACCTGACCAAGAAACCCTCCAACAGATGCACCAACAAGAAAGCAAGCTGGTTCACCGTGGACCTCCAAGACTCCAAGCAAACCTGCTGAAAACTAGAGAAGAAATGGCACCGCGAACAGACACCGGACAGCTATGCAGCCCACAAGAACGCCATCCGCAGACACCATCACCTCATTAGATCCGCCAAAAGGACCTCCCTCAAGGACCGCCTAGACAACAATGCACACAACAGCAAAGAACTCTTCAACATCGTGAAGGAACTCTCCAACCCCAGCTCCAACACCAACGACATCCTACCATTGCAAGACCTGTGCGACTCCCTTGCCACCTTCTTCCATCGCAAGATCGCAGACATCCATGACAGCTTCAACAACCGGACTGCCCTAACAATCACCCAGACCTCTGACCCCACTGCCTTCACCAACATCGACCCCCTGCTCACCTGGTCCAACATAAACGATGACGACACCATCAAAATCATGAGCACCATCCACTTCTGCTCTCCGTCAGACCCATGCCCACACCACATCTTCAACAAAGCCAGCACCACCATCGTACCCCATCTCCACAAGGTCATCAACATCTCCTTTGAGGCCGCAACCTTCCCGGAGAGCTGGAAGCACGCCGAGATCAACGCCTTACTCAAAAAACCCAAGGAGGATCCGAGGGACCTCAAGAACCTTCGGCCCATCTCCCTGCTCCCGTTCCCGGCAAAGGTCATCGGGAAGACCGTCAACAGACAACTGACCCGCTACCTCGAGGAGAACAGCATCCTGGACCCATCCCAGTCCGGGGTCCGCAGCAACCACAGTACCGAAACTGCCCTCATCGCCGCCACCGATGACATCAGGTCCCTTCTGGACAATAACTAAACCGCGGCTCTCATCCTCCTACACCTATCAGCCGCCTTTGACACTGTCTGCCACAGCACCCTACGCATGTGCCTCCACAACGCAGGGATCCGACACAAGGCTCTGGAATGGACCTCCTCCTTCCTCTCCGGCAGAACCCAGAGCCACCGCCTCTCCCCTTTCCGTTCCAAAGCCACCGAGATCATCTGCGGCATACCCCAAGGATCATCCCTCACCCCAACATTGTTCAACGTCTACATGGCACCGCTCGCCCACAATGCCCAACTGCACAACCTCAAGATCATCTCTTACGCCGACGACACCCAGATGATCCTCTCCCTCACCAAGGACCCCCTCACCGCCAAAACCAACCTCCACGAAGGAATGAAAGCCGTCGCCGAGTGGATGAAGAACAGCCGCCTGAAGCTGAACTCGGACAAGACGGAGGTCCTCATCCTCAGCTTCACCCCTTCGGCCTGGGACGACTCCTGGTGGCCAACAGCACTGGGAGCAGCACCAACACCCACCGACCACGCATGCACCCTGGGGTTCATCCTCCACTCAACACTCTCCATGACCAAGCAAGTCAACGCCTTCTCATCCTCCTGCTTCAATACCCTCCGCATGCTCCGCAAGATCTACAGGTGGATCCCCACTGAAACAAGAAGAACGGTCACCCAGGCCCTCGCCAGCAGCATGCTGGACTACGGAAATGCCCTCTACGCAGGAGCCTTGGCCAAACTCCTGAAATGACTACAACGCATACAGAACGCCTTGGCACGCTCGATCCTCGACATCCCTTCAGGGGCGGCCTTTGGCATGTGCAAGCTATGCACCTGCACAGGGCCGCCAAACCCCAGGGGCCACCACGAGGAATCGGATACAATACATATTCGTGGCGGCCCCTGGCAGGGATTTGGCGGCCTCCGGCTTCCAGCAGGTTGGGGGGTTAAGCCCTTTCGTTGGTGCAAAAAGTGCCCCCACCGCTGTATTCTCTGAGTGAGAGCATAGGGTACACCCACACCTGTCTCCTGCTGTGGCTGGAACCAACCTATAGGCCCGGTACTTGGAAATAAGTAGGGAGAAGAAGAGCATGCACAGGGCTTTAAGTTGGGCGAATCCTGCCGGTGGCGGTACTCCGCACTCCCAGTAAATGAAAAGGCATCCCCCCTCCCTCCGGAACCATTAATCATGCCATTAACTTTACAAGAAAAACACTGATTTCTGACAATGTGTGCAAGAACCTTTAAGCTGATCCCAGTCAGTGACTGTTAAAGTTTGTTCGCTTTATGCAATGGTGAACTATGTGTGCACCTCTATTTCCTAAGAATATTTTCATATCTCAGATGGGTTTCAGTGATGTTGTTTTTCATGCAATGGACGAATCTTGCATAACCGCACTGCAAGCCCAGTCACCTCAAGATGTCTGAATGAGTTCAGCGTGTGGGTGATCGTTCATGACTGGGCATGATTGAGAAACTGCAGCTGAGGCTGAAAGCAGTTCGGCATTCTGACAGGGTCTCGTATCAAGGTGTTCTTACTAAATGCTCATCCAATCCTTGGCCTCTCTGCTGAGCGCAGAGAACAGCGATTCTATGGGAAAGGGCATGGGGGTATTCAGCTGTCAAAATAGGGACAGTGCCAATGAAAACTAAAATGCAGGGTGTGTGAGAGGGGATGTTGACGCGGAGGATATGAAAGGAAGTATGAGAGAGTGAAAGAGAGTGGTGCAGATGACTTGAAATATGTAGATGAGGAGACTTCAGAAATATGAATGCAGCAAAGGGTGTAACTGAATAACAGAGATGGAGCCTGCAGCAGGAAGTGATGTGACAGGAAGAAAGTGAGTTACCCCTTCATGTACATTGGATAAAAATCAGTGCTAACAAGCATTGGTACAGCTAATGGGTCTGGCCTGTTTTAGGTGTTTGTGTTAGCTGATGTATGATGTTTTTAGAAGCACTACCAGAAAACGCACATAAAGGCGCCGGAATACTTGTCAGGTGGCATGCAGCGTTCAGTTCACATTTAGGCCCCACCCATATTTGCATAGGCCATGTGTTTTGCAAAGGTTTCCTAGTTACGCCTAAATGGCAATGCCACTTTTGGAGACCCCACCATCTTTTCCATCCCACTTACAGCACTGACATGGGAGAGGTGGTCCCACAGAGGAAGCTTGTATGTTTTTTGGAGAGAGGCAAGGCTGGGAGAAGGAACGAGTTTGAAAGCCATAGGAGTACCACTGGTTAGTGATACAATACAAGCGACGATTATTCAGCACTCCATCTTCCCTCCTTCCTCTCACATGCCACCTTTTCTGTTGCTTCCCTTTCCTTTTTCTTCTTCTTCTTCCCGCTTCCTTCTCCACTGCTGCACACTCACCCAGGACCACTGGAATGATGCGATGCTCCAGTTATGGTGTTTTTCTCATAATTAGTATTTTGCCACATATTTCATTAAAGGCCAGTGGACGTTTTATTAAAACACCTTCCTGAGCTCCGCCCCGCCCGGACCCCCTCTTCCGGGGCCCCCTACCTACGCTCCCTGAACAGGGCCACCATGAGCCTAGAGCCGCCCCTGATCCCTCGCCACAGCCACATCACACCCCACCTGAGAGACCTGCACTGGCTTCCCGTCAACAAGAGGATCACCGTCAAGCTCCTCACCCACACACACAAGGCACTCCACAACACCGGACAGGCATACCTCAACAGCTGACTCACCTTCTACACCCCAAACCGCCAGCTCTGCTCTGCCGACCTCACCCTCGCCACCATCCGCCGCATCCAAAGAGCGACCACCGGCGGCAGATCGTTCTCCCACCTTGCCGCCAAAACATGGACCACCATCCCCATCCTCCTACGGCAGACCCAGGACCTACTAACCTTCAGGAGGCTACTCAAGACCTGGCTATTCGAGCAGTAGCAGCACCCCTCCCCCCTCCAGCGCCCTGAGACCCTCACGGGTGAGTGTTGTGCTTTACAAATGCATTGATTGATTGATTGATTGATTGATTGATTGATTGATTGTCTATATGGTTTCTCCCGGTACGGTAAGATACATATGATGTATTAGTATGTCTGAGTGGATTCTAAGATGCTAATGTAACTGAGGGAGTGAGTCGGCCTCAGTGATAGCTAATACTGCCAGACTCCTTGTACATCACGCGTGTCTTAGCGCTTTTACTTTAGCACTCAGTTGTTGCATTGCACTTTTGTACTAAATAAATTAGAATTTTAATTTTCATTTTACGTAGCTGCTTCTAATTGTTTTAAACTGTAGCCTGCTCTTAAATTGTTTGCCACTACCGCACTTTTAAAATTTCTTAACAATATTGCGTAAAACTGAAAATTGGTGTTTGCTGCTAATTTTAAACGCGCCGATTCTAAAACATGAATTAAACTACAAAGCCTACCTCAGTCACCCGCATTTCCATCTCCGAAGCTTTGTACTGGGGACTGCTCTTTCTGTTGCACTTCATATGTCAGGAAGTACTCAGGGGCACAGGGGCGGGTCTCTGAGCCGGATGCTGGGTTGTGATGGAAATAAAAGCACGGCCGCAGCGCATCCGCTGGCGCGCTGAAGACGCACCAAAGGCAAGCCCATCTGGGCCCATCCGCGCCTGGACTACACCCAGCACTAGAACCCCTGCCTGTTTCACCCCAAAAATCTATGCGCAGGAGGAACTGATCGGCTTTAATAAGGGTGAGTGTCGAAATCCCAAAGAACTGGTTGAAAGTAACTTTAATTGTAAACTGAGATGTGATTCATGCGGTCTAGCTGCCCAGTGCCAGAAAACCAAATATATAACTGCCATGGAAAGGGAGGATAATATCCTTCTATCCCTTCCGGAAACTGAGCAGTTTAGTGCCGGTGTGAAGGGGGATTTCAAGGACATCCTGGTGACCACATCCCTAGGCAGACACAAGCGGGAATCACGAGACCACCAGTTGACACTAGTGATAGTACCAAATGCATTCTACTGAACACAAGCTCAATGGGGAAACTGAAGATATGATACAACTCCTAAAACCTTATTTGGTCTTCTTAACAGAAACATGGGCCAATAATGCCTTCGAACCAGATTGGAATGTTGCTATACCCCCTGGCTATCAAGTAGCCTGTGCTGACAGAGTTGGGAAAAAAGGGAGAGGCATTGCTATAATACACAGGGCCCAGTTCATAGTGAGGACAGAGCTGGTGACTGTAGTGGAAGCAGAGGCAATGAACTTTAGTGTAAAAAAGAATAACACCCTGCTTCTTCCAGGGCTCCTTATTTATAGACCCCCTGGGGCGCGGTCCCCATTCAGCATGGCACTTCAGACTTTTTCAAGAGTCATGCTCCGATACCCCATCGTTCACGATTCTTGGGGACTTTAACTTCCACTTAGAAGATAATAATGATGTGGATACTGATACGCTGATGGACAATCTTGCTGGTCATGGGCTGAAACAGATAGTACTGGGGCCCACGCATTCAGCTGGCCACACCTTAGATGGCATCTTTACGAATAACAAGGATCTAGCTCTGTCAAGTGTATTACCCATACCTTGGTCAGACCATCATGCGATAGTCTTTACCATTGCAAACCCTGGCATCAGTAAAGAACAGAGGAATAGACCGCCTTTGGTCAAGTTCCACCGTTGGAAAGATATTCAAAGTAACCAATTGGCAGACACACTGGCAGCTAATCCTCCCAATACTAGGTTTGACCCTGATGCTGCGGCAAACAATTACGATTACTAGATTAGGACATCAATAGACCATCTTGTCCCTGAAATAACTAAACATCCCCCCAAAAATCGAGCTACAGCGCTGTGGTATGGGCCGAGCTTAGACGCATTAAAAGCCAAATGCAGACATCTTGAACGGCATTGAGGACAGACTACAGTGGGAAACATAAAACAATTTATAACTTGGCCCTAGGGGAAAATAAGGAAGCCATTAAACAGGCCAAAGCGACTAATTATACAACCAAAATATCTGACACTAAAAACTCGTCGAAGGAACTTTTTAAAACAGTCGCAGCCCTAGCCAAACATCCATGGTATAACCTTTTCAAACCAGACCAGAACTTCGTAGATAAAATTGCCTCCTTTTTTCAAAATAAAGTACAGGCTGTATATGATGAATTACGGATGTGCATATAACAAGGGATAATAATGATGATCCCCAGGAGGATAAATCTCCCAGAGGAGTTTGTTACAATTCTCCGATCTAGCAGCAGAGAAAGTCAATGACTTACTACTCTCCACTAAATCTGGATCTCCTTTGGACTCCTGTCCGCAATCAATTCTGCATCTGGTTCCTGACCTGATTAGTACACACATTACCCCTCTTCTGAATGACTGAATGAGGGAATTAGCACTGGTGTTTACCCTCAGCTATGGAAAAAGGCCTGTATCAGGCCGATTATTAAGAAAGCCACCCTAGATCCTGCCGAGGTCAAGAACTATCACCCGATATCCTGTCTCCCATTACCATCTAAAATTCAAGAAAAGGCCATTAACATAGAACTCATGAATTATTTGGATGATAGATCACTTCTTGATTCATCTCAACATGGCTTTAGAGCAACACATTCCACTGAGTCGGCATTGATAACGGCGACAGATGAAATTCGCAAAGTGGTGGATGAGGGGGGCAGAGCCGTCCTCATCCTTCTAGATCTATCGGCAGAATTCGACACCATGAATCAAACGGTGTTGGTGCAGCTGCTGAAGACTGCAGGTATTAGAGGAACAGCTCTAGCTCTCCTGTCATCCTTTCTGGCTTCCAGGGAACAACTGATCCACTGGGAAGGTTTGAGGTCTGCAAACCTGTGCCTTCCTTGTGGAGTCCGGCAGGAGTCAGCTCTGTCGCCAACACTTTTTAACATCTATGTTACCCCTCTTGCGAAAATAATCAAACAGCATGGATTCAATTTGGTGTAATTTACTGACGACATGCAGATAGTAGTGTCGGTCTCGCAGAGGGTGGACATTACAGCGGCCAAGTTCTGTGGCTGTCTAACTGCAGTCATGGCTTGGATGAATGCCAACCTACTTAAACTTAATACGGATAAGACCGAGGTTATTCAGTTTGGGAAGGGCCCCTCAAACTGAGTCAACATTGTTAGCCAGCGGTGGCAGGCCGTTGTCCATCTCCGGTGATGAAGGCAAAGAATCTAGGCTTTAGATTTGACAGCGAACTAAAGCTCGGAAAGGAAATCAACCAAGTAACCTCTGCTTGCTTTTTAACCATGAAAGTTTTACGCAAAATTCTGCCGTTTATCCCTTTCACGCTAAGGAAAACGGTAATTGGAGCCCTGGTAGTCTCTCGTGTTGACCACGGGAACGTGTTATACTTAGGTATAGACAGAGGTCAAATTGCAAAATTACAATCTATACATAATGCGGCGGCCTGTGTATTGCTCACTCTTCCTAAATACCATCCCATGTCTGCCAGCATCAGACAGCTCCACTGGCTTACCATCCCTGAAAGAGTAAAATTCAAAGCACTCTGCTTAGTGCACAAGGCATTATACGGAGGTGGTGCTATCAATCAATCAATCAATCAATCAATCAGAACATTTGTAAAGCACACGACATACCCGTGAGGGTCTCAAGGCGCTCGGGGGGGGGGAATGCTGCTACTGCTCGAATATAGCCAGCTCTTGAGGAGTCTTCTGAAGGTCAGCAATAGTCTGCCGTAGGGGAATGGGGAGGGTGTTCCAGGTCTTGGCGGCGAGGTGTGAGAACGATCTGCTGCCGGAGGCCGCTCTTCGGATGCGGGGGACTGTGGCGAGGGCGAGGTCAGTGGATTGGAGCTGACGGTTGGGGGTGCAGAAGCTGAGTCGTCTGTTGAGGTATGCTGGTCCAGTGTTGTAGAGTGCCTTGTGTGCGTAGGTGAGGAGCTTGAAGGTGATCCTCTTTTTGACGGGGAGCCAGTGCAGGTCTCTTAGGTGGGGCGTGATGTGGCTGCTGCAAGGGATGTCGAGGATCAGGCGTGCAGAGGCGCTCTGAATGCATTGAAGTCATTTCAGGAGTCTGGCCGAGGCTCCTGCATTGAGGGCGTTTCCGTAGTCCAACCTGATGCTGACGAGGGCCTGGGTGACCGTTCTTCTTGTTTCGGTGGGGATCCACCTGTAGATCTTGCGGAGCATGCGGAGGGTGTTGAAGCAGGAGGATAACATCCAAAAACTATTCTCTTGGTACAATCCTCTGCGCAGCTTCAGATCTGCCAATACAGGACTGGTACTCGAGCCTAGAATAAAAAAGGCTAGATGGGGTGGTAAGAGCTTCTCTCAGCTAGCTGTAAAGCTGTGGAATTCCCTCCCCTCACAGCTGAGACTGCAATCCAACAGGAACATCTTTAGGAAACAGGTTAAGACCTGGCTGTTTCCTAAGAGCTCTTGAATAAGTAAACATCTGGAGTAGTAGGAACCTATCTTAGCGCCAAGACACCTCAGCAATCGAGCGCTTTACAAATACATCAGTCAGTCAGTCAGTGTATCAGTGACTCTCTGTAGGGCTATATATATAAGATATATGTCTATTTATGAACACTGAATCAGTAACTGAGAGTGTGTGTGAATAAATTATGAGTGAGCAAATGGGTGTATTAGTGACCATTACAATTAAGAAGTGATGGTGTGATACACTGTATGAATTAGGTAGTGGGTATGTTAGTGTTTGTAAGAATAACTGTATGAATGAGATATTGTGTGAGTGACTGTAATTGTGTAATGTCACACTAAAATGTTTACTTACAACATAGACGATAGAAAGTTATGAGAAGCTATCAAAAACCACATTATGTATAAGAACCCTCTTCAATCAATCTATCTGTGGTAGAATACATATTTTGAGACATCTTAGAATGTTAAACTGTAGCCCCTATTAAAAAAAGGACAGATTCATATATTATGTGATGTTGAAAATTTCAGCATTATAACAATAGATATTTCTTATACTATAACACTGTATTACAATGTGATTAAAAAATCACTTTCTGTTTTTACTGTTCTCAGCTTTCATACAACTTCACCATGCACAGTGCCCTGCATGTAGTATCATCTTCGGAGAGTGAGGAGAAAACAATTATATGGAAATACAAAGAAGTAGAACTACACAGTACATCATTATAAATGTGTGTTACTGTGGTTTGCACACACTAGAATTTGCTAATCAGTTCTTTTACCTACACACATTCTACTAATGTAAACAAATGCACCTGAAACAAAATCCATAATTGTTATACCTGATACATTATTTGAAATAAATGAATGCTACACTTGAATTCTGAAGATCCTTTTGAAAATATAACCCCTAGGAGGCCAAATGATGTCTAAAATACTGATGATCCATGCTGATGAAATACAATACATTTGTTTTTATTTGTAGAAATTGTATGTAGAACTTTGGCTAAAGGAAGAAAACATAACAATTTCAGATTTGCAAAAGCATTTTTGGTTTAAATTGAAGGTTGATATACTTCCCTTCTGTATTTCCAGTTTTAATTAGCCAGTGTTATATATAAATGTTTTATGAACTCCTTTGTACAAGATAAAAGGACTATTGCATTGTAGACTACTTTTTTAAGGACATCATCCCCAATAGGCCGAATAACGTCCTTAGAACTTTGGTTGAAGAAACATGAGGTAAGCAGTTTAAACAGCAGATAAGCTTTGAATTTATTGCTATCATGGCAATCAGTCCATCCGCTGTCAACTTTAAATAGACAGTGTTGTGTCAAGGTGTTATATTAAGTCCTTCAGGAAAGATGATAGCCACTGTTGTGTAAGGTAAGTTCTTCCAGAGATTGATATTTGACCTGCTTTGAAGTTTGTAATTTCGCTTTCCAATTCAGATCCATTTGCTCTACACAGTTGCAGCATTAATATGAGGTATTTTGCACTTCTTTGTATTTGCAACGTAGACATAACGTCTGATCTACAATTTGGACAGGTCATATTTTGGTTTGCTGATTTAATCAATATTTCAAAACACACTGTTTTACAATCTGGTAGTTTTAAGTACAGAAAACGTTCAACATTTATTTCAGTGGTAGATGTAAATGAGCAATCTTCACAGTCATGGTCCCATTTGTAAGTTAGTCCAAATAAGTCATCGATATTTACTTCTTCTTCTTCTAAGACTGTAATCATGACCAATATAAATTCTTGTGCGTCTTGTTGGAAGATGAGACTAAATATTACTGATCCGGTATATGTTTCCAAAAGATCTTGAATGCCTGTAGCAGAATGTATTAAACTTTTGTCACTGACTAAACGGTGGAGTAAATGATACAGAACCTTTTTTCACATTTTCGTTCAATCTGATTACCAAGATGTGGTAAATGAAACACTGCCTTGAGAACCACATTTGCATAGCAGTTGATACCTGAACTATTTTCCTACTGGAGTCCCATGATATTCCACTGACTTTCCACTTCATTCTTCTTAGCACCTTCTACCTTACCCTGTATTCCTTTCTTTTCTTGGACATCAGTTGAGTCTTTTGAACTAAATCAATAACTTTACCTATAGCACCATATACTAATCCTTCCTCTACATTTGAATTATGCCGCAAAATTACTCGAGAGTTCTTACACACAGGTAAACACTTTTCCAAATCTGCAGTCTTTGATACACACCTTTCCAAACAATCCAGTTTTGCTTGTAGTTTTTCAGTTAGTAGTATTTTTACTCCCTGGTGCTCCATATTATCGATAGCTGTAATCTCCAAAATATGCAGTTTTTCCTATTCCAGTAGTACTTCATTAAAATTGAAGTACTCGTGTAGTATAGGCATTAAACAAACTATGGAATTGTTTAAAACAGAAGCACAGGTGCATCACACATCAATTTCAGAAACATGAAAATAAACTGGACGTTATCTGGTGAAGCTTGCCAGGAGGTCTCAAGAGTACAGAAGAAACTGAAGCTTTTAATCACTGATGAGGTGAGTATGGTCTCAAACTTAATACTTGCCTTTGTACACTTGAAAATGTAGCAGATTTTAAAAACAGAGTATGACATACTGTTTGGAGGAAACCATTTAATTTTCTTCGGTGACCTACTGCAATTTACCCCCGTGATGGGGCAACCTGTTTTCAAAACACATCTCCAAAATGAGACAAGAAATTCTTTGGGAAGCATTGGCAATGTTAATAATTGGTAAAACTTTGAATAAAAAGAACTAGTGAAGAATATGCATCAAGCATCATGTGGATTATAGAGATATTCTAAAGGACATTAGAATAGGAGTTTTGACAAAAGATGATAAACGAGCTTTGGAAAGTCGACTAATTAAGAATGTGTTCTCATATCAAAATACATCGCAGAACTGATGTATAGGTTCATTTCAGAAGACAATTCCATAGCTTATTTAAACAAATAGGCCTGACAGTGGAACCCTCTATTCCAGAGCACCTGAACTGCTATCCCTCTAAAATTCTGGCCCCTCTATACTTATTAGGGTCTGTGTGCACACTGACACGCACCCACCATCACAGTGCAAGTCCGCATGGGATTATAACAGTTTAAAACATAAGCACAGGTGCACCACACATCAATTTCAGAAACTGAGAGAACAATTGTGTAATCTATATACAACACAAATATTATTCAAAGTTTTCCTTTTATTCCAATTTCTATTGCTTTTTTAAAACGTGGTCATAAACATCAGTTTTCACAACGATACAGCCGACGCGTTTCGTCCTAATAGAGGACTTCTTCAGGGCTGTTAATTTAAACAAACAAAAATACACATCAATAAAAACCCAAAACAAATATAACACTTTACATGCTATACATACAATTAAGAACTATTCTTTTTCAGCCACGTAGCTACATTAACAATACAATACACAAGACAAAGAAGAACAAACCAAAAAGACAGACAGATCGACATTATATGTTTATTCACATTGTTTTTCTCAATGCAAAAAAATAACTTTCTAACAAAAAATTTCTTATATATACAAAATATCAAAGGACGTGTCAAAAGGAAGAGAATTCCTTAAACAGGCATATAGAGACTGCCAAAGGAAAACAGGCTATCTAGGGTTAGTAGGAGGTAGAAGAAGCAGAAAGAGAAAGTAAGATGGAGACGTATTACAAGTGAGAAAAGCAAAAGCCAACGGCTTGATGGTCATACTATATGCTATGTAATTTCAGAGGGGGTGAAGCTTAGACTATTTCGAGGAATTCTAAAGTTATTGGTTAAAGAGGTAAAGACGGAAAAATGTGTAGCCAAACCTAATGCCAACAAGGCCACACTGGCAAAAAAGTGCAAATAAACACAGTAAGAATACCCACCACTGATGGATTGAAAAAGTCATGCTCAGCAATGAGTAAAGTCAAAGGATAACCGGAACAGCAGCCTATGTGTCATTCCACATCTAAGTCACGGTTATCTGGAAAATCTACAAAATATAATATAAGTGTAGATTACACACCAGGCTCAACTAATAAGCAACTAGGTACAATGATAACGGAACTGCCCATCTTATCAAACATACATACTTGGTATCAAGTGTATATGCAACGTTCCTCTTGGTCATGAGGATCAAAAAGATACAAGAATCAAGAGTGCCGGTTAAATCCAATGCTGGGGCACCAACGGTTACGCAAAATAATACATAAGAAAGGGGATTACACCTAATATGGTCAATACTGCTTTCTCAGGGATGAAAATGAAAGATCCGAAATTACACTTCATCAATTAATGGAAACAGAATTTAGAGAAATGTTCAAATGCCTTCACTGAATCAATTATACTTACTAAGTATCAGTCAGTGTGTAGATTCCTTATCACGAGGGGATTATACCAAAGAAGCAGGTGGAACCCCAAGGAAAAGGCACGCATATGGGCGTTAATCTTGCAAGCCTAATTGTTATCACTCTGTTGAGTCACCTAGAAGGACAAAGGCAACCATGATACATTTCATTCAGTCCCCATTTCAAAAATCATATGAGGTTTGGAATTCAAGGTAAAAATACCCACTTAAATTGTAAGCAGACAAGTACAGCGCTAAATGGTATATTCTCCCGAAAGGGATTAGCAACTGAATAATATATCGCTCCTCTATTCAGAGCATCTATCGGTCTAACGATCACCCAAGGATGTTCCTGATAAATCTCCTTCATGCGAGTCAATAACATCATCAGAACTATCTTTTAATTTAAAAACGGAATATAGCTATTCAGGAATCTACGGTGTACCCTCTTTATATACTTATGGTTGGTGCCATTAAACCACAACATAGGGATCCGATACTTACATACAACACAATATCATAAGCCACAACGACGCATGCAGCAGACCCAGTCTGTCAATTCAAAGACATTCTGTGTTTTCCAAGTAAATGCCGGTAGCCTATAGATAAAACGGAAAGAGGCATGAGCAGGAATACTGGTAGCTCGAGCTTCTGGTAAATAAAAGCATAATGCCTGCACAGAAAAATGACGTCCATAGAGCTGACCCACCTATGAGCTCAAGCTCTAATTTTCCCCCCATATATGTATTCCTTAAGCCGTGTTCCAGAGTTGTGATCTAACATGCCTCCCCCTTAACCATACCTGAACGAGAAATAGTCTAAGCTTCACCCCCTCTGAAATGACATAGCATATAGTATGACCATCAAGCCGTTGGCTTTTGCTTTTCTCACTTGTAATACGTCTCCATCTCACTTTCTCTTTCTGCTTCTTCTACCTTCTACTAACCCTAGATAACCTGTTTTCCTTTGGCAGTCTTTATAAGCCCGCTTAAGGAATTCTCTTCCTTTTGACACGTCCTTTGACATTTTGTATACATAAGAAAAATTGTGTTAGAAAGTTATTTTTATGCATTGAGAAAAACAATGTGAATAAGCATATAATGTCGATCTGTCGGTCTTTTTCGTTATTTCTTCCTTGTCTTGTGTATTGTATTGTTAATGTAGCAACTTGGTTGAAAAAGAACAGTTCTTAATTGTATGTATAGCATGTGAAGTGTTATATTTGTTTTGGTTTTTATTGATGTGTATTTTTTTTTGTTTAAATTAACAGCCCTGAAGAAGTCCTCTAGTAGGACGAAACGCGTCGGCTGTATCGTTGTGAAAACTGATGTTTATGACCACGTTTTAAAAAGCAATTGAAATTGGATTAAAAGGAAAAGTTTGAATAATATTTGTGTTGTATATAGATTACACAATTGTTCTCTCAGTTTCTGGAATTGATGTGTGGTGCACCTGTGCTTATGTTTTAAACTGTTATAATCCCATTTGGACTTGCACTGTGATGGTGGGTGCGTTTCAGTGTGCACACAGACCCTAATAAGTATAGAGGGGCCAGAATTTTAGAGGGATAGCAGTTCAGGTGCTCTGGATTTGACGGTTCCACTGTCAGGCCTATTTGTTAAAATAAGCTATGGAATTGTCTTCTGAAATGAAACTATACATCAGTTGTGCGATGTATTTTGATATGAGAACACATTCTTGATTAGTCGACTTTCCAAAGCTCGTTTATCATCTTTTGTCAAAACTCCTATTCTAATGTCCTTTAGAATATCTCTATAATCCACATGATGCTTGAAGCATATTCTTCACTAGTTCTTTTTCTTCAAAGTTTTGCCAAATATTAAATTTCCAATGCTTCCCAAAGAATTTCTTGTCTCATTATGGAGATGTGTCTTGAAAACAGGTTGCCCCATCACGGGGGTAAGTTGCAGTAGGTCACCGAAGAAAATTAAATGGTTTCCTCCAAACAGTATGTCATACTCTGTTTATAAAATCTGCTACATTTTCAAGTGTACAAAGGCAAGCATTAAGTTTGAGACCATACTCACCTCATCAGTGATTAAAAGCTTCAGTTTATTCTGTACTCTTGAGACCTCCTGGCAAGTTTCACCAGATAACTTCCAGTTTATTTTCATGTTCAACGGGTAGCATAAGTAGTCGATGTAAAGTAATTCCTTTAATGTTGTGTGCTGCTAATAGAGTTGGTGATGTTACTACACAGGATGCATTTGAATCTACAGTCCTGTGTAGATAACTGGTGAGAACTTTAATTAAGAAACTGTTAGAATCCGGGACCTCTGGTTGGCACAGGTAGGTACTTGTGACAAGCAGGGAACCTTTCCTCTAGTCAGGATAAGGGGGTACACTCCTAAAATTACCCCTGCTCACCCTCTAGGTAGCTTGGCGCGAGCAGACAAGGCTTATCTCAGAGCGTTATAGGTTAAGCATTTGTGAACACATACAGTAACCAAGTGACAACACTACAAATGGACACCACACAGGTTTTATATTAAACATAAGGATTATTTATATAGAGTTACCACAAGACCATTAACCGACAAAAATACACAATACTGTTACTTTAGATGGTGGAATTTTGCTTAGTTCTCTTAAGTTTTTAAATGCGACACTTTAATTAAATGTACCTTTTAGATGCGACATGCAGGGCAACAAAAGTGTTGCAACGATGTTGATGCGATGAAGTTTTTGGTGCAAAGAAATAAAGACGTGAAGATCTTCCAGATGCGTTACGCTTCTCCGATGTTGCGAGAAGACTCGACTCGATGCGTCAGCTACAGCGGCGTCACCATTTACGTGATGCGACGACAGAGGCCTTGGCAGCGGCACTCTTCTCCGACATTTTCGAGACGCTTCCACTCGATGCGATGTTGCAGCGGCGACACCCCTTTACGTGATGCGACGACAGCAGCTCCGACGGCGGCACGCTTCTCCGTGGATGCGAGGTGCTTTTCTTGATGCGGTGCAATGTGACAGCTACGATGGCTGCGATGGCAACACGCTTCTTCCTCGATGCGAGACTCTTCTCTTGATGCGGTGCGATGCGTCAGCTACGATGGCTGCGATGGCGACACGCTTCTTCGGCGTTGCGAGACATGTCTTGGATAATGCGAGACGCTTCCGCTCGATGCGACGCTGCAGCGGCGACACACTTTACGAGATGCGACGACAGCAGCTCCGACGGCGGTACGCTTCTCCTTCTTGAGTCGCGCTTCCAGCTCCTTGCGACACGCAGTCCCTCAGAAGGTCCAACAACAGCAGCAGGCACTTCCAAAGAACTCTGGGGAGCTGGGGGGTGAAGTCTGTTGTTCCTGAGACTTCAGCAGGAGTCAAGCTCTATTCCAAGCCCTTGGAGATCTTTTTAAGCACAAGTTGAAAGAAAGTCTTTTGTAGTCTTTCTCCTCTCCTTCAGCAGCAAGGCAACCACTGCAGGCCAATCCCCCAGGTCAGGGACAGTACTCCTCCTTACAGCTTTCCCAGTTCCTTCTCCTCAGGCAGAGGTTCTTCTTGTCAAGCAGGATCTAATTTCTTGGGAGCAGGGTCCCAATACTTATACCCCTAATTCCTGTGTTCCTCTGGGGTAGGGGGGCCTTTGCCCAGTCCAAACCAGTTCCTGAGCACTTTGTTGACATGACTCTGACTTTCTATTCAGGGTGCAGGGCAGAGACATCAGCCGCTCCACAGGAGGTGGAGCCAGCATTGTGGTGGCAGAGCACAGCCCTATTCAGAGTCCAGGTGCACTCCTCCCACCCATCTGGATGTCAATCTCTCTATTCACCACCAGGCTACCTAGCCCTGCCCCTCTGGGTTTCCCCAGCCCTGTCACTCACACAAACCAGACAGGGAGATACACATCATAGCAGAGGCGGGCTGAAATGGTAAGGCAAGCAAATACCAACTTTCTAAAAGTGGTATTTGCAAACACAGAATATTAAAATAAACTTTACTAAAAGATGTATTTTATTATTCTGAGTTCAGGCATACTAAACTCGAATTTCTACCACGTTCCCTGGGTCTGTTAGGATCATAGGATGTAACAATTGTAACAGCCTATTCTGGCCTATGGGAACAGGTAGCCTTACAATAGTGAAAAACGAAAATGGCTGTAATTCACTATTAGGACATGCCACACACATCAGGGCTTGTCCTACCTTATGCTTACAATGCACCCTTCCCTTGGGCCTACCATAGGGGTGACTAATATGAAGTTAAGGGAATGTTTAGGGACTGGGAAGTGGGTGCACTTGCCCAGTCAGCATGACAGTACCAGACTGCACGCAGGTTCTGCAATGGCAGACCTTGACACATTTTACTAGGCCGCGTCTGTGGGTGGCACAACCAGTGCTGCAAGCCCACCAGCAGGTTTTGTATTTACAAGCCATGGGCACTCCTGGTGCACTTTACTGGGGTCTGACAGTAAACCAAATAAGCCAATCATGGAATCCAACCAACATATACATTTTAAATAGGGAGCACTTGCACTGTGCCACTGGTTGGCAGTGGCACAGTGCTCTGAGCAGCTAACACCAGCAAAACTCATGAGGCACAGCGACAAAAAGTGGAAGGGAGACTCATGCCAAGGTGCCAGGTCTATCACGTGTCCCCTCCAGCTGAAAAGTGGGGAGAACTACCCTAGCCCAGGGAGTTCCTCATCACTAAGGCGGAGAAATCTGGACAGACCGTCAGCATTGGCGTGATCTGTACCAGGGCGGTGTTCCACCGTGAAATCCATACCCTGTAGGGAAATGGACCACCTCAACAGCTTTGGATTCTCACCCCTCAGATGCATCAACCATCTGAGGGGCCTGTGGTCTGTCTGAACCCGGAAGTGAGATCCAAACAGGTAGGGTCTTAGCTTCTTCAGCGCCCAGACCACAGCAAATGCCTCACGCTCAATAGCACTCCATCGTTGTTCCCGTGGAAGTGACCTCCTGCTAAGGAAGGCTACAGGTTGATCTAGGCCCTCTTCATTAATCTGTGAAAGAACAGCCCCCACACCATGCTCTGAAGCATCTGTCTGAACGATAAACTCTTTGGAGAAGTTGGGAGCCAAGAACACGGGCGCAGTGCACATAGCAGCATTCAGAGCCTCAAAAGCTTTCTGACAGGTGTCAGTCCAAATCACTTTCCTGGGCTGCTTCCTAGAAGTCAGCGCTGTCAAGGGGGCAACAATGTTGCCATACCCCTTCACAAACCTCCTGTAGTACCCGGTGAGACCTACGAAGGCTCTCACCTCTGTCTGGGTTTTGGGCAACTCCCAATTCAGGATGATTTATATCTTGGGTTGAAGGGGCGCCACCTGGCCGCTCCCAACCTGGTGCCCCAAGTACACCACGGAACCCTGCCCGATCTGGCACTTACTCGCCTTGATCGTGAGGCCTGCCCTCCGCAGCGCCATCAACACTTCCCAGAGGTGGTACAGGTGTTCTTCCCAAGTGGAGCTGAACACTGCGATGTCATCCAGGTAGGCTGCACTGAACGAGTCCAGTCCAACCAACACCTGGTTGACCAACCTCTGGAAGGTGGCAGGGGCATTCTTCATCCCAAAGGGCATAACCCGGAACTGGTAGTGCCCATCTGGGGTGGAAAATGCTGACCTCTCTTTGGCCCCCTCGGTCAAGGCGATCTACCAGTACCCAGAAGTTAAATCAAACGTGCTGAGGTCGTTGGCAGCCCCTAGCCGATCTATGAGCTCATCAGCTCTGGGGATGGGGTGTGCGTCAGTCCTGGTGACTGAATTGAGTCCTCTGTAGTCCACACAGAACCGGAGTTCGGGTGTGGCTCCCGGCGCTGCAGCCTTCGGGACCAAGACCACTGGGCTGGCCCAAGGACTGCTGGAGGACTCAATTACCCCGAGTGCAAACATCTTGGAGACCTCCTCCTTGATGCAGGCCCTCACCCTGTCAGTCACCCTGTAGGCCTTGTGCCTCACAGGTGTACTATCCCCAGTGTCCACATCATGGACGCACCAATCAGTGACACCGGGAACCAGGGAAAACAGATCAGAAAATTGTCCCAGCAGCTGGCGACAATCATTCTGTTGCTCAGGGGTCATGGCGGAAGAGAGGATGACACCATCCACTGACCCATCTTGCTCCTGGGCTGACAGGAGGTCAGGAAGAGGCTCGGTCTCCTCTTCCATCCCAGCATCTGTTGCCAAGAGCATGCCCACTTGGGACCTCTCCAAGTGGGGCTTGAGGTGGTTGACATGAAGGACTCTTAAGGGGTTCCTTGGAGACTGCAAGTCCACCAAATAGGTAACTGGACTCATGCACTCCACAACCTCAAAGGGACCGGTCCACTTATCCTGGAGCGCACAAGGCTCCACGGGGGCCTAGACCCACACCTTTTGTCCAGGCTGAAGCTCTACCAGAGTGGCATTCTGGTCATACCACCGCTTCATCTCCTCCTGGCTAGCTTCCAGATTTGCCTCAGCAAGTTGCCTGAATCGCCTAGTCTGATTCCTGAAGGCCAGCATGTAGCTATATACATTCTGGGGAGGTTTCCTGGGAGATTGCTCCCAGCCTTCCTTGACCAGACTTAGAGGTCCTCTCACTGGGTGGCCATACAGGAGCTCAAAGGGGCTTAACCCTAGAGACTTCTGTGGCACCTCACGGTACGCAAAGAGAAGGCATGGCAGGAGGACGTCCCACTTACGCCTCATCGGTTCTTCCAGACCCATTATCATGCCCATGAGGGTACGGTTGAACCTCTCAACCAACCCGTTTCCTTGGGGGTGCTAAGGAGTGGTGAACTTGTAGGTTACACGACACTCTTGCCAAAGGGATTTCATATACTTGGATATGAAATACACCACCTCTATAGGGAATCCCACTCTGGAGAAAATTCCCATCAGTGCACGTCCCACCACGGGGCCGTCAATGTCCTCAGAGGGATGGCTTCCGGGTACCGGGTGGCATGGTCCACCAGGACCAGGATAAACCTGTTGCCCATGGCTGTCCTGGGGTCCAGTGGCCCCACAATGTCAATCCCCACTCGCTGGAATGGGGTACCGACCACAGGGAGTGGCTGGAGTGGAGCTTTCTGATTCCTTCCACTCTTTCCACTTGCCTGGCAAGTCTGACAGGTCCTGCAGTGAGTGTCTGAAATCCTGCGCATTTGAGGCCAATAAAAGTGGGTGACAAGCCTTTCAAAGGTCTTGTCCTGCCCCAAATGTGCTGCCAATGGCACATCGTGAGCCAGCCCCAGTAGGAAGGCTCTGAAGTGCTGGGGTACCACCAGCGCACAGGCTGACCCAGGCTCAGCAACCTAAGGCTCTGTATATAGGAGGTCGTTCTCCCAGTAAATGAAATGTGACCCAGACTGATCACCTGTGGCCTGGTCTGCAGCCTGCTGCTGCATACCCATGAGAGAAGGGCATTCTTTCTGTGCCTTACAAAAGTCCTCCCTGGAGGGGCTTCCTTCCTGCTGCCAATGGGTCAGCTCAGGCAGGTCCCCCAGTTCAGCGATCTGTTCCCTGGTAGGCTCCAGGGCATCCCCCTCAAGGTCTGCTTTCTCCTCGGCCGTGGGAACTTCAGGGGCCGGTTTCCCACGCCCCCTGCCTCTTCTCTCTAAGGCCAGTCCCTGGGCCTCCCTCTCAGGCTCCAGGACCTCTTGAGCACCTCTACTTGCTGCCATGGACCGTGTGGTGACACACGCCCAATCCGGCATACCCGACATCTCCAGGTGAGCACTCCGCTCCACCTTAGCCCAAGGTGAGCTCTCCAAGTCGTTCCCTAACAGACAGTCTACAGGCATGGCGGGCCTCACAGCTACCTGAAGAGTACCAGAGACCCCCCCCCCCCACTCAAAGGGAACCTGAGCCACCTTGCAGTGACTGTGTTGTCAGCGGCAACAACTGGATAGAATGCTCCTGGGACAACCTGCTCTTGAGACACCAGGTGACACTTGACAGCTGTCACACTGGCTCCTGTATCTCTGAGAGCTTCTACCCTACGGCCATTGATGTTCACCCACTGCCTGTATTTCTTAGTGTTATCAGGCAGCTGGGTTTGGGGGACCATCTCACAGTCTCCTAATGAGACAAGGGACATCTCTGCGAGACCCCACCCACCTTGGACTGCCATCTCCTCCCCCAAGGCTTCACTAGCCATCTGCCGGGGCGGAGCACCAGTGGGTGCTGGTTTACCATACAAAGGACACTTTAAATCAGAGGCAAAATGCCCCATGTTACCACACTTGCAACATTTTATGGGCCCCATTTTGAACAGGTGGACCTGTCGGGCCCCCGGTCGGTTTCTGTGGTGGGGGAGGCTGAGAACCTTTCCCTTGGTTCCCTTGGGGATTACTTTGGGGCCTTCTTGGGAACTACCTCTGTTTACCCTTGTCCCCCCCACTCTTCTGCTGGGGACCCTGCCCACCTTTAGCGGAGTCTCCCACTGGACCCTTGTGGACCCTGGTACTGACCCATCGGTCCGCCTCCTCAGCAAGCCTTCCTAGGGTTAGTCAGCCTACTATCAATCAGGTGCTGGCGTAGTTCAGGAAAACAATTACTGGACAAGTGCTCCCATGCCATTAAATCAAGAAGCCCTTGGAAATCATTTACCTTGCTACTCTTCACCCAACCATCCAGTGCTCTGCAAAAAAAAGTCACATACTCAACATACGTTCTGTTTGGAATCTTGGTGCAACCCCTGAACCTTTGCCTATACAACTCAGGGGTCAACCCATATCTAGTCATCAAAGCTGCCTACATATGGGGATAGGAATTATAATCATCTGAAGGCAAGTCTAGCAGTGTGTCCCGCCCCTCACTAAGGAACGGTCCCCACAACCCCGCTCCCCAATTCTTCTCAGGGACCCGGTGGGAAGACATGGCTACTTCATAGGCTTTGAACCACTGCCCTAAGTCATCATTTAAAAAAAATTCTTTTAGTACATCTTTTGGTATGTAAACTCTAGATTCTACCGGCATGGACGGTGTGCTGCCACCAGAGGGAGCAATTTCTAAACTCTGGGCTTTCAGCTCCAACTCCCTCAAAACCTTTTCATGTTCATACGGTAGCTTTTTTTCTTCTAGGGCTAACTTTCTACTTCGCATTTCAAATTCTAACTGCCCACTTAACTTGAGCTTGGTCAGCTCCAATTCGTGCATCCTACACTCTTTTCTATCTGCCAACTCCTCTGGAGATAAACTTTACCAGAAACACTGCTACCGGCAGGGGAAGGGGTTCTCCTTCCTCTTGGGCCCACTGGCCCATCTAGCTGCTCCTCTGCATTATCATTATCAGTGGCATTCCTTGCTTCTACCCAGGCCCTCAGCGCCTTGTAGAACTCTGCCTTATGTTTGCATCCAGTTGTAGAAACATTAAATTTCTTGCAGAAGAATTTCAGATGCTTGGCAGTGTAGCTATCCAATTTCTCTTCTTCCCATTCAAATTCAGTATTCACAGAGACTATGGATGCTGCTTTCTCCACCATGGTTAAGCTTGGCAGTACTCAAAAATAGAAAGTCCCAAAAAGAATCTACCAACAAGTATTGGTTGCGTTAAGGTCTGCACTCACTAAGTAGTGTTCACCAATTACTGTACATGAGTCACAAATGCAAGTCCAGAATCCTCACCGCTGCCCACCAATGTTAGAATCCGGGTTCTCTGGTTGGCACAGGTAGGTACTTGTGACAAGCAGGGACCTTTCCTCTAGTCAGGATAAGGGGGTACACTCCTAAAATAACCCATGCTCACCCTCTAGGTAGCTTGGCGCGAGCAGACAAGGCTTATCTCAGAGCGTTATAGGTTAAGCATTTGTGAACACATACAGTAACCAAGTGACAACACTACAAACGGACACCACACAGGTTTTATATTAAAAGTAAGGATTCTTTATATAGAGTTACCACAAGACCATTAACCGACAAAAATAAACAATACTGTTACTTTAGATGGTAGAATTTTGCTTAGTTCTCTTAAGTTCTTAAATGCGACACTTTAAGTCAATGTACCTTTTAGATGCGACACGCAGGGCAACGAAAGTGTTGCAACGATGTTGATGCGATGAAGTTTTTGGTGCAAAGAAATAAAGACGAGAAGATCTTCCAGAGGCATTACGCTTCTCCGATGTTGCGAGAAGACTCGACTCGATGCGTCAGCTACAGCAGCGTCACACTTTACGCGATGCGACGACAGCGGCCTTGGCAGCGGCACTCTTCTCCGACGTTTGCGAGATGCTTCCGCTCGATGCGATGTTGCAGCGGCGACACCCCTTTACTAGGGGTGGGCGGAATTTGCGTAATTGCGTTACGCAAATCTCCGCGAAACGGTAAAAAATCTCCGCGAACACGCAGAAATTCCGCGAACTCGAGGAGAAATATCTCGCGAACATGCATTTTGAGAACGCGAGCAAGCAAAGATTTCGCGAAATCGCGGAAAGCAGACTTTTGAGCAATTTCGCGTTCTCCGCGGAACGCGAAATTACACAACTTCCGCAAATTCCGCGAGCGGAACGGAATTTGCCGCCCAGGCCTACCCTTTACGCGATGCGACGACAGCAGCTCCGACGGCGGCATGCTTCTCCGTGGATGCGAGGCGCTTTTCTTGATACGGTACAATGCGACAGCTATGATGGCTGCGATGGCGACACATTTCTTCCTCGATGCGAGACTCTTCTCTTGATGCGGTGCGATGCGTCAGCTACGATGGCTGCGATGGCGACACGCTTCTTCGGCGTTGCGAGACACGTCTTGGATGATGCGAGACGCTTCCACTCGATGTGACGCTGCAGCGGCGACACACTTTACGAGATGCGACGACAGCAGCTCCGACGGCAGCATGCTTCTCCATCTTGAGTCGCACTTCCAGCTCCTTGCGACACGCAGTCCCTCAGAAGACCCAACAACAGCAGCAGGCACTTCCAAAGAACTCTGGGGAGCTGGGGGGTGAAGTATGTTGTTCCTGAGACTTCAGCAGGAGGCAAGCTCTATTTCAAGCCCTTGGAGATCTTTTTAAGGACAAGTTGAAAGAAAGTCTTTTGTAGTCTTTCTCCTCTCCTTCAGCAGCAAGGCAACCACTGCAGGCCAATCCCCCAGGTCAGGGACAGTACTCCTCCTTACAGCTTTCCCAGTTCCTTCTTCTCAGGCAGAGGTTCTTCTTGTCAAGCAGGATCTAATTTCTTGGGAGCAGGGTCCCAATACTTATACCCCTAATTCCTTTGTTCCTCTGGGGTAGGGGGGCCTTTCCCCAGTCCAAACTAGTTCCTGAGCATTTTGTTGACATGACTCTGACTTTCTACTCAGGATGCAGGGCAGAGACATCAGCCGCTCCACAGGAGGTGGATCCAGCATTGTGGTGGCAGAGCACAGCCCTATTCAGAGTCCAGGTGCACTCCTCCCACCCATCTGGATATCAATCTCTCTATTCACCACCAGGCTACCTAGCCCTGCACCTCTGGGTTTCCCAGCCCTGTCACTCACACAAACCAGACAGGCAGATACACATCATAGCAGAGGCGGGCTGAAATGGTTAGGCAAGCAAATACCAACTTTCTAAAAGTGGTATTTGCAAACACAGAATATTAAAATTAACTTTACTAAAAGATGTATTTTATTATTCTGAGTTCAGGCATACTAAACTCGAATTTCTACCATGTTCCCTGGGTCTGTTAGGATCATAGGATGTAACAATTCTAACAGCCCCTTCTGGCCTATGGGAACAGGTAGCCTTACAATAGTGAAAAACGAAAATGGCTGTAATTCACTATTAGGACATGCCACACACATCAGGGCTTGTCCTACCTTATGCTTACAATGCACCCTGCGCTTGTGCCTACCTTAGGCCTTAGGGGTGACTAATATGAAGTTAAGGGAAGGTTTAGGGACAGGGAAGTGGGTGCACTTGCCCAGTCAGCATGACAGTACCAGACTGCACGCAGGTTCTGCAATGGCAGACCTGAGACACATTTTACTAGGCCGCGTCTGTGGGTGGCACAACCAGTGCTACAAGCCCACCAGCAGCATTTGTATTTACAATCCCTGGGCACTCCTGGTGCACTTTACTGGGGTCTGACAGTAAACCAAATAAGCCAATCATGGAATCCAACCAACATATACATTTTAAAAAGGGAGCACTTGCACTGTGGCACTGGTTGGAAGTGGCACAGTGCTCTGAGCAGCTAACACCAGCAAGACACATGAGGCACAGCGACAAAAAGTGGAAGGGAGACTCATGCCAAGGTGCCAGGTCTAACAGAAACTTTTTCCTGCAGCTTGACCACAGATGTATAAAAGGAGAGGTTTAAACAATGAGCATTCACATTGTTTGTTCTCGTGTAGAAATCCATGCTGTAATCTGTCTTTTAATTCTACATAGATTTTATCTGTTCAGTGTTTAGTTTTCCTTTTAACTGTTCAAAAATCAATCGTGCCCTGTCTTGCTTGCTCCATTGCAGTTTCCACTTTATTCGTGGCTATTGCTATCTCATTTTGAATAACTGGTTGTCCCAGAGGATTTGAAATCAATGGTCCTAAACTTTTGCTACTTTGCAAACTTTCTCTAGCTTTTCCTGCTCAATGGTTTCTTCTCGTTCAATCTCATCATTTAACATTTTCAAATAGATAAGAAACATTGAACACTGAATGCTGTCATTTATAGCATTGAAAGAATATTCGTAGCAGTCATAGTCTCCAAGTAAATCTGTTTCAGCTCTCCAAGGCTTAAAGAGTTGCAGAAGTGCTAAATAGAAAAATTCTCTTTTTTCCGGAGTTTTGCAACTGAGTTTTCCATGATTAATAGAAGATCCTTTGGCATGTTTCTTCAAACATCTGTCACATCCAACTATTATGTGCACAGGTTAGGCCCATGTAGCGAAGCACCTCATTTCTTACATTGTCATATTTTTCACAGTAACATTTTTGCCGTGAACTTTTGCACACATTTGTGTGCAGGACAATGTTGGATTTGTTTTTCTGAAACTGCTTTGTTTACACATCTAGCTTCGCATACCATTATCACGATGCCTTGAACATCATTTACAAGGCCCTTCTATGCACTATGTACAAATGTTGTTCTATCTTCATCCAGGGGGCGAGAGGGCTATCTACACATCTATAACATCGCTAATCTATTTGCACATCACAAGGCTGCTTTCCATTATAAATAAAGAACATCCCAAAAGATTAGCAGAGGAGGCACTTCAGCTGACAACGAGGGTCCCTGCATGCTGAGATTTCACCACGCAGCGGTGGTCACGAACCCCTGTGAGGGGTGTCCAGTTTGTGAACAGGACAGACTCTTACATTCTCTTGCGACAGTTAAAGGGGTTAGATCGTTCCTTGGGGGGATTCTTGGCTTCACACACTCTAGGTACACGCAGAGTACACCTCATTACTGCCCTGTATCATATGCCTGTATATATATACTGTTTTAGCACCATAGTAGAACTGTATATACTATTTACTCTTTTGGTGTTTGTAATCATTTTCATTTGCTTCTGTCTACTGATTATTGCAGCACATGTAATCTCTACAAGAATAATGTTGGTTCAATAAATATATTGAAAACATCTCAATGTGTATTCTGTATATTTGTCTGAGCATAAGTAAGCATGAGTGACAGAGCGAAAGGTTCTGATCTGCTTTCCTGATCCCTGTGGGGTCAGGGTTGTCATGTTCAATGGTTGCCTAAACTATTCGCTCCCTGATAAGGTTAGAGGGGTTTTCGATGGCAGTGTGAGCTAGCTGGTCTCTAGACTAACATATCCTGCAGGGGTGCCTGGAATCAATATAGGCACCTCACCCAAAGTTTATGTTGTTCAACAAACGTGCACGTCCGACAGATTAGTGGTAACTATACGACAAAATTACAGCATACTTTTCTTATTGTATGGTTTTCTGTTACATTCCTTTTTTTACCTGTAGTGTTGAAGTACTTTATCGAGGCACACATTTTCCAGATGTGGACTACTTCTTGGATAGTATGTATCCAACATATTTGTTTTGACAATATCAGTACTTTCTGGCTCAAACACTACGATAGACGTCAACACTCTGTTCTGTCTGCTGGCTAGGCCTAGACTTACCCAAACAATTCATCTTAACTGTGAGAACAACCTGGCTGAGCTCAACTGATACGAGCACTCATAGGATCCTAACACTCTATGGCAAAGCATCTTCAAGCTAAAGCTGTACAATTTCCTGCTGAGAAACATTTCTGCTGAAATCTTCTCCTACATCGCCTTCATCTCTGATTTCTCTGATTTTGTAATATATGATGTGATAAAACGAGCAATCAAGTTGTCTTCAACTAACTGAATATCCTTGTTCGCATTCCACATTTTTAGAATACTCGGATTATAGTCATTAATATACTTTGAGATTTGTGTTCTTCTTAGGTTGTACGTGTTTTTTGGGGGATTTCCGAGTTAGTGTGTGTCTTACTGCTGACACAAGGCTATTTACTCTTCTTTGTGAAATGACAGGTCATAGGAATCCAAAACTACATCTAGTTTACAATTTACATCTGTATTTTCAATGGCAATATTTTCCACAACTTGTTGTGTAGTTTCTATAAACCTATATAGGATCTGAGCGTTTAGACAACATAGTCTGTGGGATTGGGGTCCAAACTGATTCCAGACACCCCCACTGAGTATGTTTGCCTGTATACCAGCTAGCTCACGGTGCCACTAGAAACCCCTCTTACCAAGGAGTGGATAGTTCTTGGCAACTATCGAACATGACAACTCTGTCCCATTAAGGATCTTGAAAACAGTAGGATACTTTTCGCTCAGTCACTCGTGCTCACATTTGTCTCAAAGAGATACACAGAATAAACAATGGGGACATTTTGAATAAGCATTTAGTGAACCGACATCCTTCTAGTGTAAAATAGGTGTGCTGAAACAACCATAAGACAGAAACAAGTATAAATGATTATAAGCATCAAAAGAGTAAAAGGATGGTAGATTCCTACCATAGTGCTAAAACAATGAATACATGACAATAAAATGCGTACTCCTACGATGCGACCTTAACTAGATGTACCTAAGTGTACCTAGCATGTATGTAGGTGTAAAGCCAAGACTCCCTGTAGGATAAAGTCAACCCCATTGCCTGAAGTGAGAGACTGTGGGACCCTGTCTTGGTCTCGAGATGGACACCCCGCGAGGGAAGTCAGACCACTGCGACATAGACCGTCTGCGTGCAGGAACCTCAACATCTCGCGTTAGTGTGTCAGCATGGAAGTCCTTTTCTCCTCTGCCTGTCTCAGCAAAGATATGGTGTTTATATACTAAAGTGTTACCCTCAGGGGATATACCTTGCTGAGTCATGTCGGACTAGTATAACTGAAGGAATTACCCATATACATAGTTATTATGCAAGAGATGGTAGTCCTGCTGAGATTCAAAGAATCCTCACGCATAATGAATGAGGCTAGTTTTCAGAGAAAGCCCCATGTCATTTAGGCATTACCGTAACTAGGTAAATGGTCAGTACTAAGAACCGTTATTTAGTGTAATGTTAGGGGAAATGTAGGTGAAAGGTCTGGTTGCTACCTGAGCCTATATTGGGCACCGGTATGAAACTTAACAAACGATAGCTTTGAAACCATAAAACTTGTTGGCTTAAGGTGGTTTTACCACCGTCTTTTGGGATTGCACGTGACATACTGTTCAACGAAAGACAGGACGGCCGCATCACTATCTGTCCCAAATGTTGGTGCATCCTTTATCCATAACAGCATGTGTATATGAGGAGCACCTCTTGCTTTGTATTCTTCTCGCCAAAAGAGATCCTCTATGAAACATAACAACCACTCCTCATCCGACTGGACAACATAAAAAAAAGCTCTATAAATGTATTGTTAAAAAATACACAGACAACCAACAAGTCCATAAAAATGCGTAACAAATGCGGAAACACTAGTATAAGCTGTAGAAGTCTATTAAAATATGTTCGTATATATGGTCTGAACAACTATGAGTGCCTGAAAGCCATGCTGTTCCGCAAGAAAAGCATAAAAAGTTTGTTTTAAAATTCCAAGTTTTGGTTGTTTTTGAAAAAGGGCACATTTTTCCCTGCACACGATCAGCCAAATGTTTATGTGTCCTGTGCGGGAGACGCAACATCACTGCTACTTGCCAACGCAGATGACGACCCCTGCAACACCTCACAGATCAGGTCAATTGAGCACAAATGATCTTATGCAGTGCCCACAGCCAATGCTGGAGCAGTCTGTATTGTATCCGTGACTGGAGTGCCTGTCGAAGAGCCGATCTCCATTCGAACAGGAGCTGAAGCATCCCATGGTGGCTCTAAGAATTCTGACATCAACATTGGAATACACTGATGACACAGCACTACATGGGTAAAGCATCCAGGTCTGGTGGCGCAACCAATGGAAGTTTTAGACAGAGATCCAACATTCATTCTTGTTCGCAGAATAGGCATCGGAGGACAGGCAGAAAACAGTCAATCCAGACTGGTTGAAATTATAGACACCAAGAGTCGCTTAGTTCCTGAAGGCGAGGTGTGCCCAAATGGAGTACCATGCGATCACAGTATTGGTGCTCCAAGAGCGTTTTTTCCATTTCCTTGGTGACTGGATGTCCATTGCATAGCAGAAAAATAACAATCATTACAATGAGGAATTCCCTACCCATCGCTTCATATCTGCCTGCCTGTTGTTGTTCTAGGCAATATTGAAACTGGAATGTTGTGACTGATAATCTTATATGGCCATGGTTTAACCATTCTGTGGATGGTGACTCTTCCACAGTAAAAGGTTATTGGTCCAGTTTTTCAATACGCAGCATTGTATATTTAGCTCCCCTTTGTGCCATTGTTATCTTCTTCTTAGTTAGAATGCATGGAGAGAATAGAGATGTACTGAAGATAAATCGCCAAGGTACATAACCAGCGCGCAATGATTACAGCGTCCAGGTTAACAAAATAATAGAACGTAGTTGAGATTGTCCGTGTTGTAGTATGGACAAGTCCTGTTCTAGAATATCAATAGCAGAAGATACAATGTTGCCCGGTGAATAAATCCTGGATGTTAATGTAGTCATACTATTGTCAACTACAGCTAATGTCTTTTCTAGGTAATTCTATCTATTTCACGGAGTCTCTCCGAAGTTTCTTGTTGAGAGATTTTCCAGATTTCATTATAAACAGCATATCAGAAACGTTTCTGACGTGGCTTTCGGGGACTAAATTAAAAAAAAACTTAGATCCATGTCTTCTGACAGTAAGGAGAAGTGCTGTTTCACCTGGGACAGTGTCGAGGGTTTAGCCAATCTTGGCATAACTTCCCAACACTGTATGATGTCACCACCCCTGGATGTTCTCGTTGTACATAGCGTGGGTCTGGCCTATGGATACTATACCCTTCGGTGGTACTCTTGAATCTTGACTGACATCTATTGGTGTCCGTGGGCTAAACTAACCATCCCTTCCATTTGGGGTCTGATGAATTGTCTAAAACCACATGTATGATGTCATATACTGTATCCCCACCATGTACTGTATAGTTTTGCCACCCCTAAAAGTGTGTAGGTGAGGAAATCCGAGGTGTGTTCAAATTCTTATTCTTGGCTAGTCCAAGACAGGATGTTTGTTGCACTTTGTCATTCAAAAAGATGATTTTCTGTGGGATGAGGCCAGTGCGAAATAGTGCCTCTGGTCCCTGAACCTGCCATTCCTGTGAACCCCAGACCGATTTTATGTCTATAGTGTCCTTCCATAAGTCGAAACCCTGTTCAGACAGTTGGGAAATGAAGGATGCAGAATACATTTGTTTGGTATTAGTTAACATATTTTTCTGTGCAGTTGTTGGTGCATCCTTATAGTAATATGAGGTTGGGTGTCTGAAGTGTTAAACCCTGAAAAATAGTCAAACTTCTGTGCAAATGTACGTGAACTACCTTTTGTTGGTGTTGGGCAATGTTCCCATTGTTGGTATGTAAAACATAACGTGGCATACTGGATTTATGTAAAAAGTGATGATCATAATGTTGGTAACAGTACATACTGTTGAAATCAGTTGTATCCTCTAACATTTCAATGCTTGAAAATGCAGCAGATTGTTCCAAATCAGACAACATGTTATTTACTGTTTCAAAATCCCAATAATCAGAAAATGTACTGGAGCTAATGATATAATTTAAAGAAATGTTGACTACATGAGGTATTTTCAAAAGCTCTGTGGTACCAAATACATCATAATCAACCTTGCCCCAAACTATACCATCAGGAATTGGAACAGCTGTAATGGTCACGAAGGACAGGTCTCTTTGTTCATGATGAGATGACGTATGAGGTTTCAGGACCAAGTTCACATTTGAAACTGCAGAGCATTCTGGGAAATAGTTTCCATTCATGAGGAAGCAAAAGACAGTCACTAGGCCAATCCAGAATAGAAAAAACAACATTCCAGTTATAATCCAGAGTCATAGCCATGGTGAGACCAGGTAAGTCTTTTTCAGAAAAGTGTAGAAATCATGAAGTAGTTGCTTATGGGAAACCAGAGCTGGTGTTGTTTTAGGTTCACTGGGATCCAGAGAGAAGGTATCAAAATCGATGAAGTAGCCAGATGCAGTTCGATCTATATTTAGTAGTTCAGCAGGTTTTGTTGAACTTGCAGACTTCTCTTGTAGAGGCATATTGATGTAGAAATCGGTGTTTGGCCGAATTGATATTTGTCTTTCATTTGTATTTTGAAGTTCTCTTTCAACAGGAACGAGTTCCATTTCTTGTTGGGAATTCCATTACTTGGTATTGGTAATTCCTAAAATGTAATGAGTCTTTCTGTCTGAACTTCCTGTATGGTAGTGAGAGGAGAGCATTGGCTACCCAGGAGCCCAAGAGGCCTTCTATTCAGTATCGGCCACATAGTGTGGTTTGATCAGATCAATGGGTACGAATCGCTTTTCTTTTTTGCCCGCAAAAGGCGGAAGAAGTGCTGTTCTTATTCCTCCAGCCAGGACACGTAGAGGCTTTCTCTATGATGAAAAACCAAAGGGGATGATGGACGGAGTGTTGAACATTGCAAGCACTCATCCCCAGTCAACTGATCTGGGTTTAATCCATGGATGCTTGTTTCCGGTCCAGGGAAGACATGGCTTGGCAGTTCGGGCTGGACTGTTCCCATGAGGCACGGGGTCAGACTGATTTGCATATGGCCATGTCTGAACTGGGGTGGCTAAAGAATGATGATGGATTAAACCCAGATCAGTTGACTTGGGGTGAGTGCTTGCAATGTTCAACACTCCGCCCATCACCCCCTTTGGTTTTGCTTTCCTCTATGATGGCCCAAATTCTTTCTTGTCCGCAATCTTTTCTCTAACCAGATCCCCGACTTTAGGTATCCAGGCAGGTCTTGCCGTGACTGATTTGACTTCCCATTGGCGGTGCGTTTTACTTGCACGTTGCTTTGTAGTGCCCGGAATTCATTGAGATCCTGTAAAATAGCCAAACGTTTATTGATGTCAAATGGTTTTTCATCCGCCACTGTGCTTTCACAATCGAGATCAGGTACCCACATTCTCGTCCCAAATAGGACCTCGTATGGAGTGGCACCTCCAAGGTAACTTCTTGGCATATTGTTAAAGGCTCTTTGGACCCCGCATAAGTGATTGACCCAACTACCACCGGAACCTAATACTCTTTCTGTTAAGGATTGCATTAAGTCTCGGTTTTTCCTCTCCATGACTGAATTTCCCTTGGGATGATACGGTAAGGAGTACTGCAATGCAACACCCAAACTTCCCATGGCCTCCTTGTAAACCCTAGAGCTAAACGTGGTCAGAATGAAATGTGCCAACTGCGTATGTCCCTATAAAGACTCGCAAATCTTTATAACAGTTCGAGCGTCAGCCGAGCGCGAGGCCAAACCCATAGGAATCTAGACCATGAATCCACTGCCACCAAGATATACTTGTAAGCCCCATCCAACTGTAGGGGGCCTCAGTGGTCCAAATAGACACAAGCGAGATGTCTGTCTGATATTAGTAATGGTGTTTGTGCCGGACATGGTACGGTGGAACCCTTGATCTGCTGACAGATGTCGCACTTTAAGACAAAATACTTTGTCTGTTTAGTTAGTCCTGGCCACCAATAGCGTTATTTCAATAAATAAATCATTGCGGTAATCCCTGTGTGTGCAGAACCTAGACCCTCATGTGCAGCTAGAAAACTAATCTGCGATCAATGTTTGGTATTACTCTATCCCCAACTCCTGGAATTTGAGCATACAGAATGTTATTTGCATCTAACTTGTAGGAGTACTTGAGTGGAAAACCTTTCGGTAAGACTGTGCTGTTTTTGCGTGAAGCAATGACAGCTACCATTATTTGTCCTTCTATTCTCGTTCTAGAACGAGTGATTGCAGTTACAGCAGTAGTTCGTACTGCCCACTCTGCCGGTTCATCGGCCAATGAATTCCCTTCAACGTGAACGCCATCACGTTGATGACTCAGCGGGTGTATCATGTGAGCTTTTGGTAGTTTGTTTTTCAACTCAGCTACCTGTTCCCATAGCATTTTATGCTTAATTGTGCTACCTTATGAGTCTTTAAACCCATTTTGACCCCAGTAGTGAAGATATTCGTTGTATGACTGGACATAGTAAAATAAATCGCCCACAATCAGTTTGGGGAATTATCAATCCGCATTTATTAGTGCCAGTAACAGAGCTTTTAGTTCTGCCAGCTGTGCTGTGCAGTCTCCTAGAGACTGTCTTTGTACTGCTAGGATGTAACTTGCCTTCCTGCATACGACATTTCACATTGGCACATGCGGCGCTGTATTGATGTTTACTACTTACGACCGGCTGAGCAAATCCGTCAGTGTAAATAATATATTCATACTGATCTAGAGGCATTATTTCATTTGGTAATGGATTTTTTGTTCATCTTTGCAGAAATGCTTGTGTTTTAAGTGTAAAGTCAAATTTGTAATCTACATCTGATGCAGTGAGTGAATTGGCCCATTGTATCTATCCTGGATGTAAATCTTTTGCATTTGGAATGCTTGCCTTTGTAACAGCATCTGAGACTGATACTGGAGTTACAACAATTATTAATTTCCCCTGAGCCAGTGCACTTTCTCTCATTACAGTCTGTACTGCTGTCAGAATGTTTTCTGTTGAAGCAAAGCGCAGTTTTATGTTTGTGTATAAGTGTGATTTGTATGCTCTAGGTACCGTTTTTCCTTAATTGAAGTTTAGGTAAGTGTACCCTGATTGACCCGCTATAACACGGATCACCAAATTTGTGGTGTTTACACATGTATGTAGGTGTTTGGAAGCTATCATGTCAGCTTGTAAGGAACGAAGGATGTCTCTGTGTTCCTGAGTCCAATGCCTAACTAACAAATCTGGTCTTATTAGGTCGTAGAAAGGTTTTACTTTTTCTGCGTAATCCAAAATGTAAGTTCTGCCAAAATTAAGGAATCCTAATATAGACTGTAAATTTTTCTATGGTTTAGGAGGTTGGTGCAGGGGATACCTTTCTAAAAAGTTAGCTGCCAGGCTTTTCCCTTCACTTGAAAGCTCATATCCCAATAATAGGACATTGAGGTGGGCTATTTCTGATTTTTTAAGGTTGAATTTGTAGCCCCCAGAGGCGAACCCCAAAATAATGTTGCTATCATCTGTCAGATAAATATCATCTACATAGGACAATGCCTTTTCATCCAAATTCTGAGAACAACCCAGGGCTATTCCTATACCCTTCTCAAAAATTGTTGCTGGGAGCCTAACGCTGAGAATGCTGTCAAATATCTGCTTTCAGGCACTATATTTTGGCAGAAGAATCCATTTGAGATATCTAATGTTGTTTTGTATTTTTTACGTACAATGTTATTCATTAATGCGGCACTGTGTGCATTCCGTACTACAAATGTTTTAGTGCATGTGTTCAGATGTCTGTAGTCTAAAACTAGACGGTATGAATTATTGGGTTTCATTATGGGAAACAAAGGATTATTCATTGAAGAGGTGCAAGTTTCAATTACACTCTGGTATTCAAGTTGATCTAAGATCTCTCTGACCAGTTTTTTTGCTTCTTGTTTTATTGGGTAATGTCGCTGTGGAGTTGGAGTAGTTTTTACTGGAATGATATGGTGAGGTGACTCAGCATCCTACCCAACATGGTTGCGATATGGTGCTGGCAAAAAATGCTACCAACCACTCCTGCGCATAAGTATGTTTTAAGTATATTGGAACGAAGTCGGAGAAGGCCAGTAAAATTACCATTTCTCCTTTTGGGCAATCCATAAAATGTCAGGCGGCCAATCTTTTTCATCTAAAAGGATGTCATATCCATGAGCCAGGTTCTCCCAAAAGAGACCTTTAATTTTTCTGGGTTTGTCCCCCTCCATTTGGAGTGTTATTTCATGTAACTTTACGGGACACTTACCCTCGTATAAGGTTTTTCCATCAGGATATGTTCATTCAACGCCGCTGTCACCAGAAATTCCATCAGGTTCTGGCGAGCTATTGTTACTTCTGCTGTTCTGTCTAGCATCTCCAGAGCCCCGTCCCCGCTCAGAAGTTGAGTCCTCAGAATTCTGGGCATGTCTAACTTTTAGACTTGCTACCTTCTTCTTTTTAAATTGAGGTTTTGATTTTGGCTTTTCTTCTTTTTTGGAAGTATAGTCTGAAGTGCGTTGCTTGTCTCTGGACTTTGTACGCTCTTTTGTGTGTTCTGACCGTCGTTCCCTCTGTGAGTTTGTTGGTGAACCCTGAAAGAAACGAGAGGAACGTGTATCAGTATCTTGATACCTGTCGGGTTTTTTAATGTTATCACGATTCCTAAGGAGGGCTCCTGTTGAGGTGAACCACCCCTGGATTGTGATCTAGTCTGTCTATCCTTTTGTTTTTTATAGTTATTATCCCATTTCTTCTAGGAAGAATCAGGTGCTTTCTTGATGTTATCTTTTTCAGGACCACCCATGAGTTGAGTTGAGGTTTTGTTGCTCTACCTCCCAAACTATACTGTTTTCGCTGCCATATATACCAGCACTCACTCCCAAACTATCTCTACCTAATTCGGCACAGGTGTCTTCGATAATTTTAGGTAATTCACGTTCCTGTTGTAAAGGAGTGAAATCCCTCAGTCGTTGGCATATTGCCACTGCTGCTGCCTCCCCTTTTATGTTTGTTAATATAATAGCTGATACCTGGGCAAAATTACCTAACTATTTAATCCCTAAATTCAGAGCAGGTTCTGCTCCATACTCATTCTGCATTTGTCTTAATACGTTTGGTATTACTGCTAAGTGCTGGTATATATGGTAGCGAAAACTGTACCCTAAGAGGTACAATCCTCTATCTGGGGAGCCTGATTCCCCAATGGCAAGCAGATTGTTTGCATTGTGTTTTTCTTGAGGGCTTGTGTGTGGAAATACTACCTCTAGCTGTGTTATTTTTTGAGCTATCCAGAATGGCATTTGCACAGTCCTGGTGGGCATTTTACCCATAACTGCGTGTAGCGTTTGTGGTGTTATTTTAGTTGTGGATCACTGAATTCATCCTATAGATGTAGCCCTTGCTGGCTGGAGTGTGAGTGTTCTCATCATGAACTGTGGCAGGTTTCTGTAAAGTTTTATTATTTCTTTATGAAGTGGGCATAAGTCTGCTACTGGCATTGTGTCAATTTCTGGATGTGTTGTGTAAGCCGCTAGGAATGGCCAAGTTGCTCCATCTCCCCCGAGTGGACCAACTCTCACTTTTTCTTTTGTGTGTGGGAGAGTGCCATTAAACCAGTTCATGTGCTCCTGGTAGTATTCATTTGGTGTTTCATCCTCACTGTAGGAATGAAATGTATGTGTTTGTGCATCTGCTTGTGGAAATTTAACCCATGAATAGAATTCCTCTGTTCTGTATGATTCTTGTACCTCAATCATGAATGTGACTGTCCCACCCCAAGCTGTGACTCCATAGTCTGCAAGTTTTAAAGTAAGGGCAGTTCTGACATTTTCTGAAATGTCAATTTTGCCTTCCTGTTCTTCATCCCATGCTGCATTTGCACGCTGGCCTAGCGCAGAAGCGTCTTCTTTAGCTTCGAGCTTGATAAACCTACAGCCAATACATAGGATATGCCTACTCAGCTGTGGCCGATTGTTCCCTTCCCACTCCCAACATCTCTGGGTAAATGTGAGCAGGAGTCTCTGAGAACAGCACGACTGAACTACTCAGATCTGACCATTAAATACGTACCAAACCAATATTGGCAGCGCCATGTTATGTAGTTCCTATAAACCTATATAGGATCTGCGTGTTTAGACAACATAGACTGTGGGATTGGTGTCCAGACTGATTCCAGACACCCCCACTGAGTATGCTTGCCTGTATACCAGCTAGCTCACAGTGCCACTAGAAACCCCTCCTACCAAGGAGAGAATAGTTCTTGGCAACTATCGAACATGACAACTCTGTCCCATCAGGGATCGTGGAAACAGTACAATTTTTTTTGCTCAGTCATTCGTGCTCACTTTTGTCTCAGAGAGATTCACAGAATAAACAATGGGGACGTTTTCAATAAGCATTTATTGAACCAGCATCATTTTAGTGTAAAATGGGTATGCTGAAACAACCATAAAACAGAAACAGATATAAATGATTATAATCACCAACAGAGTAAAAGGATGGTAGATTCCTACCATAGTTCTAAAACAATGAATACTGGCAGGTATAAAAATTAATGACATTAAAATGCGTACTCCTACGATGCAACCTTAACTAGATGTACCTAAGTGCACCTATCATGTATGTAGGCATAGAGCCTAGAATCCCTCTAGGATAAAGTCAACCCCATTACCTGAAGTGAGAGACTGTGGGACCCCGTCTTAGTCTAAACATGGCCCCCCCACAAGGGATGTCAGACAACTGCGAGCTGGAGTGTCTGCGTGCAGGAACCTCAGAGTCTTGCGTCAGTGTGTCAGCATTGAAGTCTCTTTCTCCTCTGCCTGTCTTGGCGAAGATATGGTGTTTATATACCCAAAGTGTTCTCCTCAGGGAATATACCTTGCTGTGTCATGTCGGACTAGGATGATGGAAGGAATGACCCTAATACATAGATATTATGCAGGAGATGGTAGTCCTGCTGAGATTCCAATAATACTCATGCATAATAAATGAGGCAAGTTTTCAAAGAAAGCCCCATGTCATTTAGGCATTACTGTAACTAGGTGAAAGGTCAGTACTGAGAACTGTTATGTAGTGTAATGTCAGGGGTAATGTAGGTGAAAGTTCTGGTTGCTACCTGAGCCTATATTGGGCACCTGTATGAAACTTAACAAACGATAGCTTTGAAACCATAAAACTTGTTGGCTTAAGGTGGTTTTACCACTGTCTTTTGGGATTGCACGTGACATACTGTTCAACAAAAGACAAGACGGCCGCATCACTATCTGTCCCAAATGTTGGTGCATCCTTTATCCATAACAGCATGTGTATATGAGGAGCACCTCTTGCTTTGTATTCTTCTCGCCAAAAGAGATCAGTTACTTCTCCAAGAGGAGGTTTTGTTTTGTTGCAGATAAAATACATAATAGCTTTACAGCTGTGGTTAAAATATCTGCAAACATTGGCAGGATCCAAGGAACAAAGCTTTCAAGCTGTTTTCACTCCGACGTTCTTTATGTTTGAATTCACTCCTCACAAGAATTCAAACAGGTCATTCCATGGCATGGTGAGCAAAAATACGATGGATTTTGGCCCTGATCTCTGTACTGAGATGAATGTATGACATTGTTCTGCATTCTGTCCATCAATTGCTCTTTTTGAATTTGTCACCCCGAGTGGGACGGGTATGCCCAGACATGGGTCCCGTGCTCTCCATGCCACTGGAGTAAAGCTATCCTGGCTGATGAGGGCTGACAGACCGAAACCAGTCCTAGGATGCTTGTTTCCAGTCCAGAGAAGACCTGGCCATGGCAGTGCAGGCTGGACTGTTCCCATTGGATGCAGGGTTAAGACTGATTTACATATGGCTGGGTCCAAACTGGAATGGCATGGTGAGCAAAAAAACGATGGATTTTGGCCCAGATCTCTGTACTGGGGTGAATGTATGACATTGTTCTGCATTCTGTCCATCAATTGTTCTTTTTGCATTTGTCATCCCATGCATACTCAGCACAACTGAGTGTTAGAAACCAAGTAGGCGTTACAAGGTTTCTCAACATGTATTTGGGTTCAGTATGACGACAATACCAATACTCTTGGTGCCACGTTGTCATGCCATCAAATTAATTAAGCAAAATTCCACATTATACTCCTCTCCATGAACTTTGTCAATGAATTCCCTTGCAGAGAGATTTTGTAGATTAAGTGCTGTCTTCAATATATGGTTAACAGCATTTGAAGGTCCAGAAAAGTCACTCTCAAACAGAAGATGAAATATATAGGGAATACACTGTCGACCGGTATTCAGATGCTGGTATCTGTACAAGGTGGTCATCAAAGCGTCCACCTTCTCCAGTGGGGAATAGTTGTGGAAAAATGCGAGCTACTAAACTTTTCTCCCATATACTCATGAGGGCTCCTTTTGCTTGCTTCATTTGGAATAATTCAATGGCATTACCGATTACTTCTTTTGAATGTAGATGTTGGATGCTGTAGTGGTCATAAATCTCTTCTGATTTGTATTGATCTACTTTTTCAATCTGTCTACTTGACGGCAATGTTTCATCCTCTACATATGTAGCATCTTCACCAACATCAACATTCTTATAATAAACATTATTTTATACCAAGTATAATGTCACATTTTGAACTTTACTAATATCTAATAACTATTGCCAGAATTTTTGTATTTTTGGTTGGCACACCATTTAATAGAATAACAAGTATTCATGATCATCTCTGTATATACCAACTGCTTTAATATTCTGTTTAAAATCTAAAGGTGAGTACACAACTCTTCCATAAGGCCTTTTTATAGGTCAGTTGGTGGAAGCTTCCCTGTCTTAGGTTTCATACAAACTATGGCCTGAAATGGGTGCACACATTGTATTAGAATAGACTCATAAACATTTAAATCGGCTAGTTCTTCATGAATAGATGCCAACTGTAAGTTATGATGTACCTCTCTAGCTGGAATTTTGTTTTCTTCTAACTTGTTGTAACACTACTTACATATAAATTGACAAGTGGACAAGACAAACTGCTCCTCTACAAGTAAGTAAACTGCAAGTTGTTGCTACTTATCATTGTTTTGTTTTTTCACTTTTTAAATACAAATCAACATTCTGAGGTTGACTTTTGTAAAGAGGGCGTCAGCAACGAATACAAACACAGCTTGGTTTTTCAGACAAAACTGTGTTAAACCTTGTAATCTCTTCTACAAAGTTATCAATAGTAATCCCTGTGTCCTGTTCTACCACATCTGCAGAGGACAAGTCCTCACTTTCCCTACACTCGTCTTCAGGACCAAAGAAACTAAAGTAAACATTATCACAAACTTTTCAAACCCCTGCTACTATTCTATGCAAAAGAGCTCATAAACATAGGGCAGGAGTTTTAACATAGTAGAGCCTCCTATCTAAATTCTGCACTTCAGAGTGGTGAACAGCTCACATTCTAAAATGATGAAAGATACTTCTGCACACTTTCTTTGATAGACACAATAGTAAATGTCTCTGTAAATTACTATACTTTCTCACTTTGCATGGATCTAAGACTTGCAAAATGGTCATTTTCCATTTCAGAATTCTGCACGGAAACTCACGTAGAGAATATCTCATTATATCAATAGATTCTTGCAGAACACTACAAATACTACTACACTTCCACTTATAAACAGGGTCCTGTCTTCGCCTTCTCTCTACAGCTTCAACTATCACTTCCTCAACATTTCAGGGAACCATTTCCTCTGTCCTCATTTTACAAAAGTTATTTTTGTTTACAAGTCTTTTTTTTTTACTTTTTCTCTTCATACTCAACACTGTTTTATCCAGTATTTTCCTGCTGTTTAGTATTAATATAAACCGTTTTTGCTTCAAGGCAAAGGCTTTATCTACTACAGTTTCTAGGTCTTGTTTTTGCTTATAAGCTGCTGATCTTCTCTTATATAGTTTTATATCTCTTACCAAATTTTGTGTTACTCTACTTCTAAACATTTTTCTTCTTATTTCTTTGTACTGTTTCTGCCTGCTAGATTACTTGTTTTTTGAAAATGGTTTTCTCTTTGAACATGAAAGACTCATTTTCGTCTCTGAGTTGTTGGTAAAGTTTTGGTTTTCTTGACATCATTTTCAATTTTTTTTCATTGTTCTAACTACTGTTCTAAGAAACTGCTTAGTTTTCCTATCAGCAGATTTTATTTTTGTTCATTGTGTCCACCATGTCCTTTTTGTTCTGAGTCTTTTATAAGTAGTACTGTTTCTTTTGTGCTCTTCTCTGTTCCTTTTTTGTCAACTTAAATCCTTTTCTTTGAACCCAAGTAGATATTTGATAACAAAATAGAGTATACATTTTGAGATCTACAATTTAAAATCCTACATATATGATTATGTTACTATTTCACACCATTCTAGAGGTAGGAAGGTTGAGTAGTAGCAGGCATGAGATATGTTGAGAGGGGAAGTGGTCTGCATGGCTGACTTGTTAGTGTCAGTTCCTCAGTATATGTATGAATGAGTGTGTCAGTCACTATTTAAGGGAGTATATTGGTATATGAGTGGCTCTCTTACTGACTGTATGGCTCTCTAAAAGTGTGTATGCAAAGGGCTGCATGGATTGTTTATTGGGTGTGTTACAGACCAATGGGATTTGCAACTCTTTGTGCAACTGCCTCCATTACACCTACTTACATAAGAGCTGTATGTGTGTGTGTGGTTGAGGATGTGTAAGTGCCTCTCTGCATGTCCGAGTGGCTGTGGAAGAGACTGTAAACTTTTGGAGATAGCTATGTGAGTTGCAGTAGAGGTGTGACACTGGGGGCCCAATTCACAAAGGTAAAATGGGACGAAAGTCTAACTTTACGATTTTCGTTATTCATAAAAGGCATTTCCTACTCGTAAATGCCCTTTGTGAATACTGAAAGTCGTAAAATACGACTTTCGTCTAACTTTACCCTTGTGAATTGGGCCCTGGATGTATAACTATATATATGTATCTGTAAGTACAAAGGTGAGTCACAGAAACTTGAAAGTATATGTCTTATGTTTTTAGGAACACATTGTGTATAGCCCAGTTATAGCCTACCTAAGGGGATCCTTATTTGTAGTAGGAGAGAACTATTTAGACTCGACAACTTGTTTAAAATGTCAAATATGCCTAGCAGTAAAATGACACACAAACTGCCTAGTAGCAGGTCTAAGGCATGTTGAAAGAGCAGGTAGTGTGTTGGTTACTATTGGGTTATTGAAGTGAGTGTTGCATTCTGTCCATTATAGTAATTAAAATAAGTGTGGTAGACTTGATTTACAACTGAGCATATGGGCCTGTAAGTGTGCATGTAGCTAACTGAAACTTTTAAGTACATGTGTTACCTTTTATGCACATAGGAGTGTACCCTATGCCCTAGCTATAGGCTATCTTAGGGTGAGTTATATGTGATAGAAGAGCAGGTTAAGGCTTGTAAAGGCTTCTTAAATACCAAGTCGGCCTAGCAGTAGATCTGCATAGACAAGCTCAATTGTACCAGGCCTGAGACATGTTTAAAGGGTTACTTCTCTGGATAGGTGACTTGGTAGTGTCAGATCCTTAATGGAAATCTAAATTGGTGTCTCAGTCCCCATGTGGGAGTGTGTTTCCATATGTCACTAACTTTCTTGGTACTTCACTGGCTCGATTTGTCTCTGCATGAATCTGTAAATCTATATGTAAGGGACGGCGTAGATTGTCTGCTGGGTCTGTTAGTTACTATTGGGTTATTTAAGTGAGTGTGCATCTGCCTCAATTAGTGCTAAACACATAGGAGTTGTGTATGTGAGTGAATGTTTAGATACTTTGGACACTGTTTAAGGGTCCGTATTAGTGGCTCTCTCCTTTTGTGTGTATTTATATGAGATTCAAATTAGGGTGGGAGACTGCATGGCTCTCTAAAAGTGTGCATGCATATGCATATGGGCCTGTAACTGTGAATGTAGCTCAGTGAAACTTCTAACTGCATGTGCTACTTTTTATGTTCATAGAAGCATACCTTATCGCCTTGCTACTGCCTACCTTAGGGGTGAGATATACATGGTAGAACAACAAGTTAAGGTTTGTCAAGGGCTTTTACGTCAGGTCAACCTAGCAGTAGAACTGAATGCACAGGCTCACGTGTACCAGGCCTAAGACATGTTTAAAGAGCTGCTTTTCTGCATGGGTGACTTGGTAGTGTCACTTCTTTAGTAGATATCTCAATGAGTGGCTCAGTCCCTATATGGGGGTGTGTTTCTATATGTAAGTACGTTTGTGGTACATCATTGGCTCTCTTTGTGACTGTATTAGTCTGTAAATGTATATCTAAGGGTCAGCATGGATTGCCTCTTGGGTGTATTAGTTATAATTGGGTTATTTAAGTGAGTGTGCCACCGCCTCCATTAGTGCTAGATACATAAAAGTTGTGTCTATGCATGTGAGTGAATGTTTAGATGCTTCTCACACTGTCTCAGGGGGTGCATTAGTGTGCTGTCTCCTTTTGCATGTACATATATCAGATTCAAATCAGGGTGGGAGAGTGGATGTATAACTGACCACATGGGTCTGTAAATGTGTATATAGCTCATTGAAACTTCTAACTACATGTGTTAGCTGTAATGCACATAGGAGTGTACCTTATGGCCTAGCTACAGGATACCCTAGGAATGAGTTATATGTGGTAAAAGAGCAGGTTAAGGCTTGTAAAGTTGTTTTAATAACCAAGTCATCCTAGCAGTAGAACTGTATACACAAACTCACATGTACCAGGACTGAGACATGTTTAAAGGGCTACTTCCCTGGATAGGTTACTTGGTAGTTTCAGTTCTTTAATAGATATCTGAACTGGTGTCTCAGTCCCTATGCAGGACTGTGTTTTAATATGCAATTAACTTTCTTGGTACGTCATTGGCTCTTTTTGTCACTACAAGGATTTGTAAATGTGTATGTAAGGGGCAACATAGATCACCACCTGGGTCTGCTAGTTACTACTGGGTTATTTAAGTTGGTGTGCAACTGCCTCCATTACTGCTAGATATATAGGAGTTGGGTCTGTGCATGTGAGAGAATGTTTAGATGCTTCTGACACTGTTTCAATTAGTATATCAATGACTCTCTGCTTTTGCAAATTGCTTATATAAGATGCACATCAGGGTGGGAGTGTGGTTGAATAAAGGAGCATATAGGCCTGTAAGTGTGGATATAGCTCACCAAAACTTCTAACTACATGTGTTACCTTTTATGCACATAGGAGTGTACCCTATGTCCTAGCTACAGGCTACGTTAGGGGTGATTAATTTATGTGGTAGACTAGCAGGTTAAGGCTTGTCATGGGGTCTTATATGCCAAGTCCTCCTGGTAGTACAACTGGATACACAAGTGATATATTTAAAGCGCAACTTCTCTGGATCGGTGACTTGATTACATCAGTTCTTTAGTAGATATCTAAATTGGTGTCTCAGTTCCTATGTGGGGGGGTGTTTCCATATTTAACTAAGTTTGTTTGCATATCACTGGCTTTCTTTGTCACTGTAAGTGTCTGTAAATCTATATGCAAGAGGCAGCATGGACTATCTCTTGGGTCTGTTACTATTGGGTTATTTAAGTGAGTGTACAGCTGCCTCCATTAGTGCTAGATACATAGGGGTTGTGTCTGTGCATGTGAGTGAATGTTTATATGCATCTGACACTGTCTGAGGAGGTGTATTAGTGGCTCTCCCTTTTGGTATATACTTATATTTATTCAAATCTGGGTTAACGAGTGGATGTATAACTGATAATATGGGGTTGTATGTGTGCATGTAGCTCACTGAAAGTTTTAACTACTTGTGTTAGCTTTTATACACATATAAGCGTATGCTATCGCCTAGCTATAGGCTACATTAGGGGTGAGTTATATGTGGTAGAACAGCAGGTTAAGGCTTGTAAAGGCTTTTTAAATGCCAAGCCGACCTAGCAGTACAATTGCATACACAAGCTTAAGTGTATCAGGCCTAAGACTTGGTAGTGTCAATTTTTTAGTAGATGTCTGAAGTGGTGTCTCAGTCCCTATGTGAGGGTGTGTTTCCATTTGTAACTAACTTTGTTGGTACATCATTCACTTTGTCACTGAAAGGGTTTGTAAATTTATATGTAAGGGCTAGCAAGGATTGTCGCCTGGGTCTCTTAGCTACTATTGGGTTATTTAAGTGAGTGTGCATCTGCTTCAATTAGAGCTAGACACATAGGAGTTGTGTCTTTATTTATTTATTTTTATTTATTTTAAGTTTTATATAGCGCGAACATGAACCGTTAGGGTATCAGAGCGCTTTACAAGGAAAAGTACGTTACATACATGAAGGCATGGGCAAAGTACAGGGATGGGGGATAGGGAAAGTCAATAGTGGGACAAAGCCGTGGCTATATACAAGAGTCAATACAGTTCCAAAATCAGCGATGACTTGAGTACGATAGGGCACAAGGAGAAGATATATATATATATATATAATAAATGGTACAGATCCAAGTATAGGATGGCATTGGCAGAATACAGGGAGGGAATTGGGGAAATGACAAAAGTAGGGCAAAGCGGTGGGTATATAGAAGTGTCAATACAGTTCCAAGATCGGCGGGCGATTTGATAACAAAAGGACAAAAAAGATATGTACAAAAACTGGTACAGGGAGCATTGGAAGGAGTGAGAGTTGATACAAATAGTAGGTCATATGAATGTGCACCAAGGGAGCGATATTGGAGGAATATGCTCATTAAGAAGGTGTTAGCTTCTTTTTTGAACAGTGCCAGACAAGGTATTCTTCTGATGGAGGAAGGAAGCAAGTTCCAGATTCTTGGTGCAGCTCCGGAGAACGCTCGATTGTATGTTTGTGCCTTGCGGAAGCGGGGTGGCTGGAGCACACGATCTCTGGCGGATCTGGAGTTTCTGGATCTCCCAGATAACACGAGTTTCTGGGCGAGATATGCCGGGGTGTTTGTGTACAAGGCTTTGTGAGTGATGCCGGCCAGCTTGAGATGAATTCTGTCTTCAAGGGGAAGCCAGTTCAAGGCCTTCAAGTGTGGAGAGATATGGTCAAATGTTTTTGAACCGGATAAGAGTCTGGCTGGTGCATGGAGGCAAGCTTTTAGGGGGGTAGTTGAGGTCTTAGGCAGGCCAGATAGTGTGGAGCAGCCATATTCGATTCTTAAGATAACTAATGGCTGCACAGTGGTTTTTAGCTCGGCAGTTCCAAGGAAGGGTTTTAGTTTTCCCAAGTAGCTCGGATGGAATCTGGCAGTTTGGGCCATCGCGTTGATTGCGCATGAGTGAATGTTTAGCTGCTTTTGACACTGAGGGACTGTATTAGTGACTCTCCCCTTTTTTATGTAGTTTTATGAGATTCAAATTAGGGTGGGAGACTTGATGTATAACTGATCATATGGGCCTGGAGGTGTGCATATCACTCAGTGAAACTTCTAACTACATGTTTCAGCATTTATGCACATTGAAGCATACCTTATGGCCTAGCTATTGCCTAACTTAGGGGTGAATGATTAGTAGTAGTAGAACAGCAGGTTAGGGTTGTGAAGCAGTTTTAAATGCCAAGTCAGCCTAGTAGTAGAACTGCATACACAAGCTGGGGTGTACCAGGCCTGAGACATGTTTAAAGGGCTTCTTTTCTGAATGACTGACTTGCTAGTGTCACTATCCTTTTCCAGATAGGTATATAACTTGCAGAATAGAAGTGAGACTATATGTAACACTGGGAATATGAGCCTAAGAGTCCACAAGAAAGACACTGAAAAGTAAAAGTATATGTCCTATATTTTAAGCATATAGCTCATTGCCTACGGCCTACTAACAGCATACCTTAGCGGTGAATTATATGTAGTAGAAGGTGGCTTTATAGACTGGAATAGTAAACAACAAGGGGGACAATGAGGGCTTGATAAAGGTCCACCTTACTTGCCCTGGGTAGAACTAGAAGACAAAAGAGGTACGGTGTTCCTGGGTGGCAAGTTGGCCACCTGGTGAGTACTCAGAGTGGTGGGGAGGTGGGAAATAACTCCTTTCGGAACTAGGACCCTCACACACCCAGCAAGCTAGGTGTCATGCTTCATCATATGGGTCTGCTCCTCGTCGAGCCGGCGCTGCAATGCTCGACGGGCACCCATAAAGGGGCTCTTTATCGGAGATCTTTTGTTCCTTGCTGTATAGGTGCCGTGGGTGTGAGGGGCCTGGTAAGATGTAGATGTGGTGTGTGGGTTAAAACAGGTAAGGGAATCCTCTATAATTATTTTTATTCTGGAGAGGTCACAACCTGATTAAAAAGTTAAAAGAAGAAGGAGGGCGACTATTTTGTTTTAATCTGACAAAAATTACGCTCTACCCCTTAGTGGTTAACATGTTTCTCGTCTATAAAATGTCTCTAATAGATCAGTTGGCGATTCCTCAGAACCTAGTGACTAAATGAAAACTATCTACAGTGCGGCTTCATCAGACCGCAGCAGAGTATATGGACACTCAACGTAGTGTCGCTGCTTCCGCTCAGAGCAGTCCGGACTGGAAAACATGTTACAACTCCTCAGTAGATACCTGAATGAATGTATCAGTACTTACCTGGCTCTGTCTTTGCATATTTAAGGAAGTGTGTTAGAATATGATTGCATCTTTTACTAACTCTATGGATCTGTAAAAGTGCATGGAGAGAGCTACATGGATTGGTTACTGGGTATATTACAGAGTATTGGGGTGTGCAAGTCTGTATGCAACTACCTCCATTAGGTCTAATTACATTACATCCGTGTGTGTCTGGGAATGATTGTTGTAGTGCCTCCATGAATGTCTGTCTTGCTCTGTAAGTGCCTGTATGCTTTTCCAGATAGCTATGTGAGTTGCATAATAGGTGTGAGACTGCATGTGATGCTGGACATATGAGCACTTTAGTACTCAACAAAAGACACTAAAACTTGAAACTATGGGGCACATGCATCAAGATGCATTTTTGCAATTCCTTAATAACAAATTTTTAGAAATCGCTATTACGGAATTGCAAAAATGAACGCATCAATATTTTCGCAATAATTTGGCGATTTGGTAAAAAACGCTATCGCAAATAGTGATTCCGCTATTACAGAATCGCTAATACCGAATCCGCTAATACAGAATCGCAAATAGCGATTTACACAAATTGCTGCATTTCGATGACATCACAACCAGGAAGTGAATCTGGGAATTCTCACACCTGCTCACAGAGAGGGTCAGAGGAGAAGGCAGACTGTTTGAGCTGAGCAGGAACGAGCTGTTTAGAAGCAGAATCTCTGTGAAAACAACAGCATGGCTACAGAAACAGGGGACAAGAGAGGTGAAGGAAGGAAAAAGAATTTGAAAATCAGCAAAAAAAAATGGAAATCCTAATTGAGGAAGCGGTGCTGAGCCACGATAAACTCTTTGGAAAACTGTTTCTGCAGGTTGCAGAGTCAATAAAAAGAAAAATTTGGCTGGCTATCCAATCCAAGGTAAATGCAGTGGGGGTCACACAACGCTCAATCTCCAACCCGCGTAAGCGCTGGTATGACCTGCGCAGCCAAGCAAAAGAGAGGGTGGCTACAAGGCTTGCAGAAGCTAAAAAAACAGGAGGGGGACCATTTGTGGAACGTGGTAACACACCCTTGGAGGACATGATAGAAATTACACTGCAGCCAGGGGCAGTTGTCGGCATCACCCAGATAGACACCTCTGAACTGGCTGGAACCTCACAAGGTAAGATCACAGCAAAATATCTTTTAATGTTACATCTAACTGAAATAGCCCCCAAAGCAGATCATGCGTAGTGTAGTAACCCTGAGTCCAGTCCACATTTTACTTGCAACACCCAAAGGCATTATGGGAGTAGTATACATACAAATGTAAGGGTAAGGCAAGGAGGGACCAAAACAGCTTAACTGCAGCAGAGTACAGCAAGGAAGGGACTAAGCTAGACTCTGTACGTAACAAAATAACTTTATTAAATAATGGCATGCACTATGTCACATACATGTACACCAAAAAATGATGAACTTGCACTGTTTCAAATCACAGATGCAGCTGTACAGAAGAGTGACGTGGCTGATGTCCACGACTCACAGGGACATGACATGACACACAGTCTGAGGAGGAATCAGAAGTGCCACCATCCTCACCCATACCTGCAACCACTTGACGCAGGAGAATAGTCCCACCACTGCCTGATTTGGAGAGTGAGGAAGAGAGCAGAGCAGAAGGTCTGGTGCAACCCTTTCTCAGCTTCCTCGTGCTCACTGAAGGCGGGGGTCCCACAGGGTTTGGCTTTGAGCCCGACCCTGTTTAACAACTACCTCACTCCTTTAGCCGAGGTGGCCGAATCACAGGAGGCCAAATTCGTGGCCGATGCTAATGATACACAGTTGTTGTTTACATGAAAGGCTGAAGAGCCTTGCCTGTGTATGTTAATCAGTTGCTGCCTTGTAGCTGTCTTCGGTTGGCTGGCCTCTAACCAGCTGAAATGTAATCCTGGTAAGACACAGCTACTCTTTTTTGTAAAGCGGCAGAGACTCCTTTACATGTCTTCTGGCCAGCGGACGCTCCTGCCCCCTCAGACAACAAGCTGCTATTCCGCGCTTAAGTTAATGCGGTAGTTGGCGCATGTTTTTCTCTGTTGCATCTTTTACGGAAATTTTTATTCTTTCTGTCCAAAGCTGCCAGACAACAGGTGATTCAAGCTCTGATTATATTCAGGCTGAATTATGAGAACGGACTCTATCTTGGCATGCCTGGCTTTTTCCTGGACAGGCTTCAACTTGTCCAGAATGCAGCAACCCGTACTACTTTTGAGCTCCCTCAAAATTCGTGTGTGTCACACCTTCTGAGGAGCCTGCACTGGCTCCCTTTAAGGAAAAGAATATTTTTTAAAACTTTGCTCGTTACACAGAAAGCCCTTTACGGGAAAGGACCAGGTTACCTTAAACGTAGGATTTCTTCTCCTCTCCTCGTAGAAATCTTCGCTCCGCCGATCTGTTGTTCGCCAATGTCCCCCGTTTTAAAAAGTCCAGGCTAGGAGGTAAGTCTCTCTCTTTCCTGGGGCCTTTCCACTGGAACAACAAAATGCCTCTTCATTTGAGCAGCATTGAATCCACTCCCGTTTTGGAATAAACTGAAAACATGGCTTTTCTCTTGCCCCTACGTTTTCTTCTCGCATGCTACTACCGTTCAGCTTAGCGCCAAGACTCTTTGGAGTAACAGTGCGCTCTACAAGTATCCCCACATAGACACATAGAAACTCCTAGACAACAGGCTGGCCATACACCCCCACCAACAACAGAGGCACCAATGCAGCGCAGGTCTGTCCATTTCCACAGGTGAAGGGCCAGGGCAATCATGACAGCTCCAGAAGATAATGGGGCTGCTGTCTGGAGTGGGCTGGAGGGCAAGATGCTCAAGGTCCAGCGTCTGCAATGCAAAAACATGAGGATAATGAAGGGTCAACTAGGAACAATGGCAACAAACATGGGAGACATACCTGACTGACTGAAAGAGCTCAACACTGCTGTTGTGGATGGGCAAAGAGCAAACAATGAGAACTTTGCAAATGTAACAAAAGCAATGCATGACTTCAGCAGGGTCATGCAGGAAGACCATGCATCCCATCGTAGGAGGCATAACAATTTGATTGGACGCCTAGACGGTTACACCAGGGCCATAAATAGGTTGAGCACAACAACAGCTCAGCTTTCATGTCGTGCTTTTGGCATGCAAGTGGAGATGAGCCACTGCTGCGGGGATGTGGCCAGGGGCCTTATCAAGGTCACAAATGTAGTGGAACAACTGCAGACTGCTGCAGTTGGTGGCAACAGCGTTCTTTTAGAGGAGATAGTGAGGAGGCCTCCAGCCTTAGTAGTCTACTGGCACCTGTAACAAATCCCAGGAGGCACAATACTAGGAGCAATACTGGCACAGAAGGCTCAACAAGGAATGTGGCTGAGCCAAGTGAGAGGCCCCCGGGAGTGCATGGCAGGAAAAAGAGAAAACATGGACACATACTATTCTGGCGAGGTAACTAGCTGCACGAACTTTGTTTGTACTGACATTTAATTACCATTGCAATGTGATATAATTTACTTTCTTCACACTACAGTTGTCTGCACCTGGTATGTGTGCATTAACATCACCACTGTATTGTTACATTAAACCGTTGATCACCTACTGTGTTGTCTCGTGATTACCCACCGTAAAAGAAATGTTGAGTGATTTCTGCATGTCGCTGTCTCCCCTCTGCTGAACTTGGAACGCATGCCGCTTGTGGTAGTTGTCTTGGCTGATTGTCTTCCTCAGGCTCGCTGTCAGAGTGTATCAGGGGTACGCCCCTATTAGTGGCTATGTTGTGCAACATGGCACATGCAGCGACTATTTTACAGCAGGTATCTGGCCTGTACTGCAATGCACCTCCAGGATTGTGGAGGCAGCAGAACCTAGATTTAAGTAAACCAAATGTCCCCTCATTCACGTTGCGTGCGGAGATATGTGCCGCATTATATCGCTGCTCACTTGGGGTACTTAGATTCAGGTATGTCGTCAGTATAAAGGAGCGCACAGCGTATGCGCTATCACCTACAGGAAGCAAAAGAATAACATTACTTACTGCTATGTGACACTATAGCGGACGAGTCTGCAAGACAGTATTACATCTGTTTACCAAGCAAATATCCTTCTTCAAATTCAACCGCAAGGATACATCTGTGTATGCCACTGTGTCTGAAGATGTAGAAGTCATGTGTACTGCCAGGGTAACTAGCCACTATGTCTGTGATTATGTTTTTGGAATTGCAGATGACTTGTATGTTCAATGAATGGTATGATTGTATGTTCCTGTAAATGCACTGATTGACTGAGGGGGGCAGATGGGTACATGCATCCCATCAATGCATCCAATTATGTGGGGAAAATGGGCTATCTGATAGAAGTCAAATTTAGTTTGCTGCAATTCCTGTGGTGTTGTGGGGAACTCTATGTGGTGGTGTACCCTCTACAACATGGCATCAAGGAATGATTTAAAAAAGAGTGATAGTGCACTGGGAGACACCTCCAGCTGTGGCAATTACTCCCTGGAAGCTACCTGACGCTAGGAGGTGCAGGGAACATAGAACATGCACATGAGTGGGGATGGAATGTGTCCTGCGAGTCTCACGCTGCATTAGTGGATCTAATTCAGCTATGAGATCATAGATTATGTCTGCATTCAGCCTATATTTATCATATATCTCTTCCTCTGTCTGCCATAGCAAAGTAATGTGCACTCTGAAAATCCGCTCTTGTATCCTCCTTCTTCTCTGTGCTGCTGCTTGTAGCCTCATCCTCCTCGGCATGACGTAGAGTGGAGCCATTGTGAAACATTCTGAGGCCCTCTGGGACTGTTTAAGTAGTTTGGTGATGATTAGCACCTGATTTGTCCAATTTGTAATGCTTACCACCTGGTTTGAATTGTTCTTATTTAAGAAATGCTATTTGCGATTATTTGTCGATTTGCTAATTTCGCATTTTTCATGCATAGGTTTTGCGGTTCTCAATTGGTGATTACCTATTACAGAATCGCTAATTTCGATTCGGTATTTGGGAATAGCAAAATTTTGCGATTTGAGGGGTGGATTTGCGATTTGTTTCATGCATTACATTAGGCTATTTTGCAATCGCAAACTTCCTTTTTTTGCAATTCGTAACGTTTGCGATCGCCAATTTGGTTGATGCATGTGCCCCTATATTTCTTATGTAATAAGCACATATCTAATTGTCTACGGCCTACTTACAGCCTACATTAGGGGTGACTTATATGTAGTAGAAGAGGGCTTTTTAGACTTGAAAACATATTGTAGCAGGCCTGAGTCATGTTAAAATTGGAAGTGGTCTGCATGGCTGACTTCTTAGTGTCAGTTCCTCAAAACATATCTGAATGAGTATCTCAGTCCTTACTTAGGTTTGCCTTTCCATATTTAAGGCAGTAGGTCAGTGTATGAGAGCCTCTGTTACTGAGTTTATGGCTCTCTAATAATGTATGCAAGGAGCTGCATGGGTTGGTTACTAGCTGTGGTTGAGAAGTCTGTATGCAACTGCCTCCATTATACCTAGTTACAAAAGAGCTGTGGACGTCTGAGAGGAGACACTAAACAGCCTCTGTCCGTGTCCGACCCCAAGACTACCCTCAGAGGCACCCTCATCTACAGACCCCCGGGACCACGCGCACAGTTCTGCGAAGACATCGCCGACTTCATCAGCCCTCACGCCCTCCCCTCCGCCGACTACATCCTCCTCGGGGACCTCAACTTCCACCTGGAGAACAACAATGACCACAACACCACCGCCCTGCTGGATAACCTCGCCAACCTCGGACTTCAGCAACTGGTCAACACCCCCACCCACTTCGCCGGCCACACGCTCGACCCACTCTTCTCGTCCAGCAAGCACGTCACCTTCAGCCACTCCACCGGACTTCACTGGACCGACCACAGCTGCGTCCATTTCAGCTTCAGAAAGAACACGGTCCACAATCACCCGAAGCAGGCTCCCCACAGAAACTGGAGCAAGATCACCGCCGACCAGCTCGCCACCTCCCTCAGCCAGAGCCCACCTGCCAGGACCACGGACCCTAACACAGCTGCCCTCGACCTCACGCAGTGGCTGACCTCCTGTGCCGACGACCTCGCCCCACTGAAGAACCCCCCCTCCAGACCCAGAAGCAAGAAGGCCCCCTGGTTCACCGACGAACTCAAGGACTCCAAGAAGGCCTGCCGCACCCTCGAGAAGGCCTGGCTCCTCAACAAGACCGCCGACAACAGAACAGCACTCAAACTCGCCACTCGCAGACATCACCAGCTCATCCGCACCACCAAGAAGAAATCTCTGCGGGAACGACTGGACAAGAACGCCCATGACAGCAAGGAGCTCTTCAACATCGTCAAGGAGTTCTCCAACCCCAGCACCGGCAACAACGACATCACTCCCTCACAGGACCTCTGCGACTCCCTCGCCTCGTACTTCCACCGCAAGATCGCCGACATCCACAACAGCTTCGACATTTCACCCCCGCACCCATCGGTTGTACCTTCGCGCCCCGCCGCCACCCTCCAGACATGGACCGAGGTGACCCCCGAAGACACGTCACGCATGATGAACACCATCCACTCCGGATCTCCGACCGACCCGTGCCCCCATCATGTCTTCAACAAGGCAGCCTCTACCATCGCACCCCACCTCCGAGACATCATCAACACCTCCTTCAACACAGCAACCTTCCCGGAGAGCTGGAAGCACGCCGAACTCAGCGCTCTGCTGAAGAAACCAACAGCGGACCCGACCGACCTCAAGAACTACCGCCCCATCTCGCTCCTTCCTTTCCCGGCCAAAGTCATCGAGAAGGTCGTCAACAAGCAACTGGCAGCCTTCCTCGAGACGAACGGATCCCTCGACCCATCACAGTCCGGATTCAGAGCCAACCACAGCACCGAGACCGCCCTCATCGCAGCCACCGACGACATCCGAGCCCTGCTCGACAATGGCGAAACAGCGGCACTCATCCTCCTAGACCTCTCCGCAGCATTTGACACTGTCTGCCACCGCACACTAGTCCAACGCCTCAACGACACCGGCATCCAAGGGAAGGCTCTGGAATGGATCATCTCATACCTCTCCGGCAGAACACAGAGAGTACGCCTCCCTCCGTTCCGCTCCGAGGCCACCGAAGTCATCTGCGGCGTCCCGCAAGGATCGTCGCTCAGCCCTACTCTCTTCAACATCTACATGAAACACCTCGCTGCCATCGCACGCCAACACAACCTCAACATCATTTCCTACGCCGATGACACCCAGCTGATTCTCTCCCTCTCCAGAGACCCCGACACCGCCAAAGCCAGCCTGCACGAAGGGATGACAGACGTCGCTGAATGGATGAACATCAGCCGCCTGAAACTGAACACGGACAAGACAGAAGTCCTCATTCTGGGACCATCACCCTCCGCATGGGACGACTCCTGGTGGCCCCCGGCACTAGGCACCGCACCTGAACCGACGGACCACGCACGCAACTTGGGCGTCATACTGGATTCCTCCCTATCGATGACCAGACAAGTCAACGCCGTCTCCTCAGCTTGCTTCCACAACCTCCGCTTGCTCCGAAAGATCTTCCGATGGATCCCGACCGAGACCAGGAAGACGGTCACCCACGCTCTCGTCACCAGCAGACTAGACTACGGAAACACCCTCTACGCCGGTACTACAGCCAAGCTTCAGAAAAGACTTCAGCGTATCCAGAACGCCTCCGCCCGACTCATCCTGGACGTCCCCCGACGCAGCCACATCTCGTGCCACCTGAGAGACCTGCACTGGCTCCCTGTCAACAAGAGGATCACGTTCAGACTCCTCACCCACGCACACAAGTCCCTCCACGACCTAGGCCCAGGGTACCTCAACAGCCGCCTCACCTTCTACACGCCCACCCGCCGGCTACGTTCCGCTAACCTCGCCCTCGCCGTCGTCCCTCGCATCCAGAGAGCCACCGCTGGAGGAAGGTCATTCTCCTACCTGGCAGCTAAGACTTGGAACTCCCTACCCGTCCACCTGCGGATGACCCAGGACCACCTGGCCTTCAGGAAACAGCTCAAGACCTGGCTGTTCGAGCAGTAGCAGACCCCCTTCCCCAAGCGCCTTGAGACCCTTACGGGTGAGTAGTGCGCGATATAAGTTCCATGATTGATTGATTGATTGATTGTGTGTGTAAGAGACTATGGGGCATATTATCGGGGGCCATCTCGCCGCTTTTTTGGCTTTAAAAGCCATAAAAGCGGCAATAATATTATCTCCCTATTAACAACGCGGCGCTATTGGCGCATGTTAGCTGCCGTTTTTGTAACGCCACGCATCTTAGCGATATACATCGCTAATGAGATGCAAAGAAGGCATTCCTGACCATTACTCCATGTAAATAATCGCTAACAAGGCTTTGCGATATTTACAAGCATGGAGCAGATTCGCGAAGTGATGAAAAAAGCCACGCTAACCGCGGTTTTCGCCAGAATCTAACACCTGGTAAAATCCTGACTAAGCTATCTGTAACATGGGAGGTGGATTTACAGGTTAAGTTCACACTCCCATATTATCAAGCATTCCCTTACAGCTGTGAAATCATCGCTTGATTTCATGCGCTATTGCCGATTATCGCTGTCTAGCGCTGGTTTTCACATCGCCATTCAGCAAAGCGTTGCTAATACACCGCTAACACGGCAATGTGAATCAGCGATAGATGGCGATAATAGTAAACGCGATAAGCACGATTTGCGATGTTTATCGCATTACCTTGATAATATATCTAGGTACCTTTGGTTTGCACTTCAGGTGTGAGACTGGATGTATACCTTGACATATGGCTCTGTAAGTGCAGATGTGAGTCACTAAACCTTCAAACTATATGTCTTATGTTTTAAGGACATACCTCACTGCATATGACCTACTTACAACCTGCATTACAGGTAGGGTATAAGAAGTATAAGAGGAGTTTATAAACTTGGTAACATATTTGGAATTTGAATTCTGCCTATCAGTAACATGTTGAAAGGGCAAGTGTTTTGTATAGCTGGCTTATTGGTGTCAATTGTTCACCACATGTCTGAATGAGTGTGCCAGTCCCTGTTTGGGGGCATCTTTGCATATTTGAGACAATATGTTGGTATATAAATGCCTCTCATACTCACTCTATGGATCTGTAAATGCATATGAAAGGAGCTATTTGGATTGATTACTTCATGTGTTAGAAAGCGTTGGTTCTAAAACTGCCAATATAGGTCAGTAAGTGCACAGGGAACACACTTATGTTAGAAAGTATATAATTTATATTTTACCCACATACTTCATTTATTGCCTTTTATGCACACACTAGGGAACAGTACACTTACATATAATACAACACCAATTTAAGATTTGACAATGTTTTTTTTAAATCAGCATGAGTCTGTGAGTGTATGCTTGAGTCACTGAGTGCATCTGTGAGTCTCTGAGTGGGTCTGTGAGTGTGTGCATGGGTGTCTGAGTGGCTCTGTGAATGTGTACTTGAGTCTCTGAGTAGGTCTGTGAGGGGGTGCATAATTATGTGACTGGGTCTATGAGTGGGTGCATGAGTCTCTGAGTGGGTCTGTGAGTGTATGCATGAGTCCCCGTGTGTGTCTATGAGTCAGTGCCTGCATGCATGTCAGAGTGGGTCTGTGACCAGGTGTATGAGTGTTTGAGTGGGTCTGTGAGTGTGTGCATGAGTCTCTGAGTGGATCTGTGAGTGGCTACATGAGTCTGTGAGTGGTTCATGACAGTCTCAGTAGGTCTGAGTGGGTGCATGAGTGACTCAGTGGGTCTGTGATTGTGTATGCAAGTGTCTGAGTAGGTCTGTGAGTGGATGCATGAGTCTCTAATTACATCTTTGAGTTGGTGTATGAGACTGAGTGGGTGCATGAAGTATCCAGTGGGTTTCTCAGAGGGTGAATGTGTGTCTAGGTGGGTCTGTGAGTGTCTAAGTGAGTCTATGAATAGGTGCTTAAGTGTGTGCCTGGGTGTGTGAGTGGGTGCGTAAGTCTCTGATTGGGTCAGTGAGTGTATTCCTGAGTCTCTGAGTGTGGCTGTGAGTCAGTGCGTGAGTCTCTGAGTGTGTCTGTGACTGCATGCATGAGCATCTAAGTGGGTCTATGAAATGGTGCAAGAGTGTATGAGTGGGTCTGTGAGTGGGCACATGAGTCTCTGAGTGTGTCTCTGAGTGGTTGCATGAGTGTCTCAGTACGTTTGTGAGTGGGTGCATGAGCATCTGAGTGAGTATACGAGTGGGTGTGTGAGTCTCTGAGTGGGTCTTGTGAGTGAATGCATGAGTGTCTTAGTGGGTCTGTGAATCAGGGCATGAGTCTCTGAGTGGGTCTGTGAGTGGGTGCATGAATTGTCCAGTGGTTTCTCAGAGGGTGAATGTGTGTCTAAGTGGGTCTGTGAGTGTGTAAGTGAGTCTACGAATAGGTGCTTAAGTGTGCGCCTGGGTGTGTGAGTGGGTGCGTAAGTCTCTGATTGGGTCAGTGAGTGTATACCTGAGTCTCTGAGTGTGGCTATGAGTCAGTGCGTGAGTCTCTGAGTGTGTCTGTGACTGCATGCATGAGCGTCTAAGTGGGTCTATGACTTGGTGCAAGAGTGTATGAGTGGGTCTGTGAGTGGGCACATGAGTCTCTGAGTGTGTCTCTGAGTGGTTGCATGAGTGTCTCAGTACGTTTGTGAGTGGGTGCATGAGCATCTGAGTGAGTATACGAGTGGGTGTGTGAGTCTCTGAGTGGGTCTTGTGAGTGAATGCATGAGTGTCTTAGTGGGTCTGTGAATCAGGGCATGAGTCTCTGAGTGGGTCTGTGAGTGGGTGCATGAATTGTCCAGTGGTTTCTCAGAGGGTGAATGTGTGTCTAAGTGGGTCTGTGAGTGTGTAAGTGAGTCTACGAATAGGTGCTTAAGTGTGCGCCTGGGTGTGTGAGTGGGTGCGTAAGTCTCTGATTGGGTCAGTGAGTGTATACCTGAGTCTCTGAGTGTGGCTATGAGTCAGTGCGTGAGTCTCTGAGTGTGTCTGTGACTGCATGCATGAGCGTCTAAGTGGGTCTATGACTTGGTGCAAGAGTGTATAAGTGGGTCTGTGAGTGGGCACATGAGTCTCTGAGTGGGTCTCTGAGTGGTTGCATGAGTGTCTCAGTAGGTTTGTGAGTGGGTGCATGAGCATCTGAGTGAGTGTACGAGTGGGTGTGTGTGTCTCTGAGTGGGTCTTGTGAGTGAATGCATGAGTGTCTTAGTGGGTCTGTGAATCAGGGCATGAGTCTCTGAGTGGGTCTGTGAATGGGTGCGTGAGTGTCTAAGTGGGTCTGTGAGTGGGTACATGAGTGTTTGAATGGGGGTGTAAGTGACTGCATGAGTGTTTGAGTGGGTTTATGAGTAAGTGTGTGAGTGGGTGTGTAAGTGTGTAAATTAGTGTATAACTGAGTGTATATATATTTTTTTCAGCAAGGTTAGCGACACTGCTGCGACCTTACACAGGATCACTGAGAGTTTATGCCATTTTCTAAGCCATAACGGGTGCTTCACAAACCCCTACAATGAACCGATGGGGTTAGGCTACCCCTACGCTGACCCCATCCATACGATCTAATCTTCATTTTTACCACGTGGCACGGTCCTGTTTACAAAATGGCTGACGCAAGTCTCTTAAGAGATTGTGGCCAGCCAATCCCTGTACATCTTGTGGCACAACGGTGCACAAACCTCCACGTGAGCCTCACGGAGGAGCTGCGTCCCTATACATACAAATTGTTTTTTCTTTCAACATCTCAAACTACTGAACGGATTTATGCCAATTTACAAATAAGTCGCTTTCAGGACCAACAGCTTTCTTTCTGCCAAATTTGGTGTCATTCGGTTCAGCCATTTGGGCTGTAGTCATGTTTAAATTGTCTATGGTAATTAACATGGAGAAAATGCATTCAGTCACTCCCATTTTTGTCAGCCCCCACTTGACGTATCACCATGAAACTTTCAAGACAGCAGCTGGGGTGAGTGCCATATTAATTTTGAAAATTTGGTGAGGATTTGTCAAACAAAGCCAAATATATTGGCAAATGAAGAAACGCTCTTCATATGGAAACTAGGTCCTAACTATAACTACCTACTATATATATTCAAGTCACTTCCAGTTGCTCAACAAAGCGCACAAACGCACACTCGCCAAATCTCACAGGACACGCACTCACCCTTCACACAAAGAGAAATGTCCAATCCGATATTAACTCATTAAAGAATTTATTGCTAATGCTAAACAATCCAATACATTTCGGTGTTGAACATGCCTTGTTCATGGATTGGATAGGCTTGCTTCTGGCACATATATAAAGTCCAATGCATTAACATAGAAAATGGACATAAACACAGTCGAAATAATTATCTGAAAAAATGTTGGTCATCTTAGCCTGTCTTTTCATACAATTTACGTAATATTGGAGATGCAATAGACATGCACATTACCTGAAGGATGCTAACAAAATACTGTCAAAATTCACTAATAATTCCTACCCCAGCCCTGGATGAGAACCATACATACAAGATCAGAATCAGATTCAAACTGGGTCAGAACACCCCTAATCAATCCCCAGTGGGTGTATGCTGAAGAAATGCATAATAGTGAACTCCTGATAACAAGAGTGCTACAGAATTACTAGTATTGCTATTAGGTCATCATAACCTGGTAGAAATAAAAAAAATGATAGATCGCAAAAAAGAATATGCCAATTGTGTCATCACGTCAACCACTGAAAATAGTAACAGAATAATAACTGTCTACTGTTATACTGTCTGTAAATAGTTCTTCAGGATCCAAGCAAATGAAGGGAAGAGAAGTTTCAGACCCAAGAATTACACGCTGTGCTCTCTATTAATGTACAGCTGCCTGTATTCTGACTGAAAAATATAAAAACAAACAGCTAACAGAAAAACAGAGACAAACATATTAAAACAATTCACAATCACATAGTGCTGTTCGTGCTGATTTTCCAGTGCAGAACAAACACGAGGCACTAAAGATCAGCGCAAATGGTGCAACCTAACACATGAGGCCGCTTTCGTAACTCAGCGTAGCAGGGCGGAGTTTTTTGGTCACTTCGCGGAGTTCCTCTCCGCGGAACTCCGCGAACTTCACCCAGGCCTAATGAAGAGCCAAAAGAGGCTAAATAAAGGTTAGAAATCATCAGAAAGAGACAGAATAAAGGTCAGAAAGAGGTAAGATAAAGGTGAGAAATTACTAGAAAGAGACAGATAAAGGTCATAAATGAGCAGCAAGGGGGAGAATAAATGTTAGCAATGAGCAGAAAGAGGCTAAATAAATGCCAGAAACAAGCAGAAAGAGGCAAAATAGTGGTCAGAAACAAGCAGTAAGAGGCAGAAACGAGGTCAGAAACTAGTAGAAAAGCAGAATAAAGGTCAGAAACGAGCAGCGAGAGGTAGAATATTGGTCTGTAACAAGCAGAAAGAGGCAGAACAGAGGTCAGAAATGAGTAGAAAAAGGCAGGATAAAGGCAGAAAAAAGAGGCAAGAAGCAGGATAAAGGCCAGAAACAGGCAGAATAAAGGTCAGAAACGACCAGGAGGAGGCAGAATAAAGGTAAGAAACAAGCAGTAAGATGGAAAATAAAGGTCAGAAATGAGCTTGCCAAGAATTACTGAGACCTCGTTGGAAGCCCGCTCCCTTTCCCAATCACTCTGTATACTACTGTTTGGTGTTAGACTCCCTTTGACTGCTGCGGGTCGTTGTGGCCCAAGAACCCCTATTGCTGTGATAATCTCGTCCCCCAGAGTCGGATTGCTAAAACAGCAATGCCATTTGAGATTTCATCAGTGACGTCATCAGTGATGTCACTGACCATGTCATGAGTGATGTAATATGTGAGGTCATAAGCAGTTCTTTGCAGGGGGGTAAGTTATAGTTAACTCAGGTAACTATAATTCCATTGGTTTTGTACGAGTGAAATCTGAACCTAACAATAATGTCCCTATGAACCTTTGTGTTTTTTCAACTAATTTTTAAGGTTTTTTTTACATTTTGTTTCCTAGCTATAATGTCCCTGTAACCTCTGGTTTTATAAGTGAATTTCTAAAATGTCCTTAATTTTATTTCCTAAATGTAACCACTAATCTTTGACAGTGAGTGTGTGCATGAGTGTCTCACTAAGTCTGTGAGTGGGTGTGTGAGTCTCTGAGTGGGTCTGTGAGTCAGTGTGAGAGTGTCTGAGTGTGTGTGTGAGGTATGTGAGTGCCTTAGTGCTCTCTATTTTTCTCTCTTCTGCTCTGATTTGTCTTTCCTGCCCTCAGTTTTGCCTTCCTTGCTTGATTTTTTGGCTCTGTTTTGCCTTTCTTGCGTGTTTTTCTGCCCTCTGTGTTGCCACTTTCTGCTCATTGCTGACCTTCATTTTGCCCATTTCTGCGTATTCCTCACCTTTATTTTGCCTCTTGCTGCTGGTGTTTAACCTCTATTTTTCATCTTTCTGCTTGTTTCTCACCTTTATTTTGCCTCTTTCTGCTAATTTCTCACTTTTATTTTGACACTTATTTAGTAATTTCTCACCTTTATGTTGCCTCTTTTTGCTCATTGCTGACCTTTATTTTGCCTATTTCTGCTCCTTTCTCACCTTTATTTTGCCTCTTTCTGCTTGTTTCTGATATTTATTCTGCCTCTTTCTGATTGTTTCTGACCTTTATTCTGCCTCTTTCTGCTCGTTTCTCACCTTTATTTTGCCTGTTGCTGCTGGTTTCTGGCCTCTATTTTACCTCTTTCTGCTAGCTTCTTACCTTTATTTTGCCTCTTTCTGCTCGTCTTTCACCTTTATTTTGCCTCCTTCTGCTCGTTGCTGACTTTTATTCTGCCTCTTTCTGCTTGTTTCTGACCTGTATTTTGCCTCTTACTTCTCTTTTCCACTGGGACGCGTGGGAGCCTCATGTCCCAGTCCCCACAGTCCCAGCCGGGTCCCCACCTCCTGCAGGAGCCGGGATTGCAGCTGCATGGAGGCAGCGGCCAGCTCCCTCCATGCGGGAATAATCGCTTCATCTCATTCCCTGCCTGCTTGTCTGTTTCCAGTGGGCAGAGCATTTTGACAACTCCTGTACGCTGAACCAGAGTGTTTGCCTTTGCTTGGTGGGAGCTGTCAAAGCTATTGCCAAGTAAAAGCAAATGGCTATGTCCTGGTGGTCCTGTGGCCCTGGGGAGGTGGTGGTCCTTGGGGCCCAGGGTTGTCTGTGGGCACCCTCCCCCATTGTGTGTCATTTAGCCCTGGGGAGGTGGGGGTCCCCAGTGCTCAGAGGGCCACATGCCCCAACAGTGTTTGTCCCCTTCATTCATTATTTTAATAAAAACCCAGGGGTAGTGATCCCTGGGGCTCTGAGAACCTTAGGAGGGAGGCCGTGTGACACACTCTTTTATTATAATAAATGCCTCCTGGACCAGGCCCACCCTGGTGCTCCATGAAGGGCTCCTGTTTATTTATGTTTGTTTTTTTGCTGCGGTATCACTGCTGTTGCGTTCCTGCAGCAAATTTGTATTAAATATTACTTTTGCCCCTATCCTGGTCACAGGGGCACACCAGGACCCCAGTTAAGGGGTCAGGGTATTGCTACCCTGCCGTCTTTCTTTTTTAAACAGTTTTTTTGGGACACGGCTGACACCAAGTCCCAAGATGGCTGCCAATACTTCCAGATTTAAATGTTGGCAGCCTATCAGAATTCAGCACGGGGACTGTCGGATCCTCGGAGGATCCGCGTCCCTATATATACATTTTTTTTTATATCTCTAAAACTTCTGAATGGATTTACACCAAATAACAAAGAGGGTTCTTTCTGAACCAAGAGTTACATTTCTGTCAAATTTGGTGCAATTCCATCCAGCGGTTCGGTCTATGGTCCCGACTAAAATCTCAATGGGAATTAAGATTGAAAAGCACCTTTTTTGACCCCCTCCTTCTTCTGGGTTCCCAATCAACAGATCGCCCTGAAACTTTCCAGGCACAAAAAAGAATCTCCTCGGCACTTTTTTGCAAAGGTTCGTCAAGATTCATCAACCAGCGCCATAGATATAGGAAAGTAAAAAAACACATTTCCTTTGGAAACATGGTCCTAACTAGTCCTAAATAGAGCAATTTACTGGCAACCGCAGAACGCTGTGTGTAGGGGTCATCCTTGTTGCTCTTGTGGCCCTCAAGGGGACTCCAATATCCAGCAACCAATGCCCCAAGGAGGAGAGGCTTGACTCTTGCCGCCTCCTGTCGCCTACTCTTACGCTACATAGCGCTTGCTGACCTACCCGCGGGCCGCAACCGTGCAAAGCCCAGGCCAAGGACGGTCTTGTCCTGCACCCATCAGCACCAGGAAGAGGCAGGGCAGGGAAATTTCCCTTGGCCCTACATGTGAGCACCATAGGTGTTTAGAAGTAGGTGAACAGTTTTTGTATCAAGTAATGTCTTACCCCCTGCGTTGAAACTGTAACAAGAACCAAGGAGTCTTATGAACTGGCATAAGCAAAAACTTGATCTGGAGTCAGTAAACTCCTAATTATGTATTTTGTCAAAGGGGTAACTGTTCCTCAGAAAAAGAATCAAGACCAGGTAGGTGAAAGTGACACACACGTAAATTGAATTAGTGTGAGTAATAAAGGAATTGCTCCTATAGTTTATAGTGCCCTCACACACCCTAGCGGGTGTCATGCTTCATCATAGGGCGATGCTCCTCGTGGGGGTGGCGCTGCAGTCCCACGCGGGCCCCGCAAGAGGGCTCTTTCACGGAGATCTTTTTAAGGAGTCGCCGCAGTTGTGAATGGGTGTATGAGGGCTTTGTGTAAAGGATGAGTGTGTTAAAATTACTAGATGGAACCCTGAACCGAAGTTTTTATTCACGGGTCCAGTCTGTAAATTAAAATAGGGTTGATCCTGGAGTACCTCTTCGGAAAAGAATCTACAGGGCAGGGGTATAACTAGCTGCTGCTCACAGGATAAATGTGATAGTATTGAGAATACGTAATGGGGTCAACATATTTTGCGCACTCTGATGGTCCATAAGGGATCCGTTTGCGCTTCGTCAGGACCGGTGATAAGGATATAAAAATTATGGGAAAGAAAATCGGATTCCAGGAGGAGCCTGTGAATCAGAATACCTTTTAATTAAAGGAAGATGCGTCCATGGGCTGAAGGTGCTTTAGTTTAAAGGACCTGAATCCAACCCCTCCAGCCATTCGTTACGGTGGGGTAGGTCACACCACCCATTATCAGGTGAGAACAATCTCTCAGCCCGACCATCCGGACGATGCCGAAGGAGCCCGCTCTTCTACTGGAGGGGTTGGATTCAGGTCCTTTAAACTAAAGCACCTTCAGCGCATGGATGCATCTTCCTTTAATTAAAAGGTATTCTGATTCACAGGCTCCTCTGGGAATCCGGTTTTCTTTACCACTATTTTTATATCCTTATCACCGGTCCTGACGAAGCACAAACGGATCCCTTATGGACCACCAGAGTGCACGAAACATGTTGACCCTATTACGTATTCTCAATACTACCACATTTATCCTGTGAGCAGCAGCTAGTTATACACCTGCCCTCTAGATTCTTTCCGAAGAGGTACTCCAGGATCCACCCTATTTTAATTTACAGACTGGACCCGTGAATAAAAACTTCGATTCAGGGTTCCATCTAGTAATTTTAACACACTCATCCCTTTCACAAAGCCCTCATACACCCATGCACAACTGCGGCGACTCCTTAAAAAGATCTCTGTGAAAGAGCCCTCTTGTGAGGCCCATGAGGGACTGCAGCGCCACCCCCATGAGGAGCATCGCCCTATGATGAAGCATGACACCCGCTAGGGTGTGTGAGGGCACTATAAACTATAGGAGCAATTCCTCTTTCACTCACACTAATTCAATTTACGTGTGTGTCACTCTCACCTACCTGGTCTTGATTCTTTTTCTGAGGAACAGTTACCCCTTTGTTTAAATACTGATTTCTTGGGAGCCTGGGTACTGGACCTCCTACTTTCTAAATATTACTCCCGGTCCCCAATTCTTCCCTTGTTTGCGTCAGTAAACTCCTGCCACAGACTGTTCAAGCTTTATTTTTTGCTCCCTGATCTATTCGTACAAGATTTGTTTTACTGTATCTTCTGGGTATACTTGTATGTTCTTGCTGTTTTATTTCCCTTTTTGTGACTAATGGCAAGTGATTAAATTAACTATTACAGAGGGTCAGGTAAAGCTAAGCAGTGGCCAAAGAAAGGAGTAACACGTAGTATCTGGCATTCTAGAATGGGCAAAGAGGAAAGCTGCAGAGGCTGCGACAGGCAAGGGGAAGGCAGTGAAAAAAAGGAAAAGCGCAGCAGAGAACTGCACTTTAGATGTGATCGATAATTTAATCGAGGAGTTTGAATCAATATTTTCCAATAAGAAGAAAGTGGCAAGCGCATGTACCAAGAAAATAACAGATTTCTGTAAAAAACAAGAGAGTGCGCACTGCCCAGAATCTATAGAATGTAACAGCATTATACATAGCGCTCCCTGTGACAAAGTGCCGTTAGCTCTATCACTTTCCCCCTACAGGAAAAATGGCATTAAGGGGCCCTACCTCACTATTTACCCTAAAGTCACGGCTTTGACCACTGCTGATAATGTGAGTGGAGTGGGGGTGCTATTTCTAGAAGTTGCTGGAATAGATATGAACCACTAGTTTTCCTGGAAGGGTCAAAAGATACTGAACTAATTCTGTGGCCCATAAACATTAGGTCAACAATTTGGTCGCAAACAAATCATAGCCCAAATACCAACAGGAGGTCGCCGTCTGATTAACCGCGACAACCGTGTCACATTGATGGATGAGCTCGACACGAGATTAGATGTTTTGACCACAGAGGTTGCATATCTAAAGAAACAAATTGAAAGACTGGTAGGTCAACTAGTAATACAGGGACTAGTCATGAGGGAGGCTAGAAAAGAACAAGCTGTTAAAATACTTGATCAGTGGCCACAAACATCTTCTCACCCCCATAGATATCCAGTTAATCCAGTAACTATTTTTATTTATTTATTTAATTTTATAAGGCGCACAGCTACCCGGAGGTTTCCTGGCACCATCGGACACATGCGGAAAGAGAGAGGAAAAAAAACTTTTGGTTGAATAACCACGTTTTTAGGCCTAGCCGAACGTTGTTATAGACGGTCTTGTGCCGGAGTGGCGTGGGGAGAGAATTCCATAGTGAAGGGGCCAGGTAAGAAAAAGACCGGCCACCCATACGCGCCCGTCTGATCCTAGGGACTAAAAATGTGACCTGAGTAGAGGATCGGAGAAGGACCTACTATAAATAACAACATGTATAAACCAGGCAATTCAATTCGAAATAAAGGGTTGAACATGGACATGCAGAATATAGGATTAAGACCATTGAGAGCCGCCCGCCAGCAGGAGGGAGGGACATGGTGGGGGGTTCCGGTAGCATTGGGGTAAACAATAACATTCCATTACCAGTTGATTTCTACTACTCTGAAGGCGCTTGAAGGAGTTACAACCAAAGATGGAGGATGGTGGACTACCAAGAATTCAAATGCACGTGGGCAGCAGCTACTCCCCTATACAGCATCCAATCGATCATAACATCTGGCGTCCACAAAGAAGTGGAGAGCACAAGGTTTTTATGACCAATGTGCCGAAGTTAAAGCCGGGAGGTTGGGAGGATGAGGACTCCCTAGAGAACAAGGTGATACGCTGGATTAGAGTTCATCGCCAGTGTCTACCTACAGCACGATCTGATAGTCAAGGCTGAACGGTTGCTGAGTGCTGATGGGGTACTGACGCTATATTGCTAGTATTTGGAGTGAAGACCATCGTTGATGGCCTGATAACACAAGACGTAAGGTCTAATCCACCCGCAGGTTCTGTGATCAGTTTTAAGTTGAGTAAACCCAACAGAGAGACAAATTGTTCCCAGCGGACCCAGCAGGATTAACCAACCCTCTTTCGTCTTCCCAGACTACTGATAATTTGGAATCTGTTGATTGACTAACAAGATGGGCAACCAATAGATCTAGAAGAGACCCGATGTCGAACTTCTGTGGAGTTGTTCCTAGTACTCCAATGACTTGACCAACGGAAAGTTATGTATCTCAGGAAGAGAACACGGCAAATACTGGCCCAGCTGCCAAAGGGACCACACAAGCCGAGTGTAACCCTGATGCATTTATAGGGACTCGAGTGCCAAACATCTGGATCATTTCCTGGAACATTGCAGGGTTAAAGCAAAAGCTGCATGATCCGGAGAGGCAGGAATATATGGGGAAATGTGACCTCTGCATGCTCCAGGAGACCTGGCTGACTGGGCCACCTCATAAATTAGGGTACAGGACGTTTGCCGTTGGTGCAGCCCCTTCAAAAAGAGGGAGGCCCTCTGGGGGACAGGTTGTCTGGGTTAAAAGTGATTTAAATGTAACCATAGATGTCACGAATATACCCTCATTGGGTGTTTTAGGGCTGAAGATGAGAGCTTCTAACCAAGTGGAGGTATATATATTCATCGTCTATATCAGACCAAGGTTGTCCATCGCAGAGTCCCCTGTGATGTCTCTGCTAGAGAGAGCCCCTGACTCGGTGAGCTCTGAGGGGCAGGCCCGGTTCTAGAGGGTGGGCCGGGTGGGCCCGGCCCACCCAAACATGAGCCTGGCCCACCCAATCATAAACCTTGGCCCTGGCAGTGACGTCAGCAAGGCCAACAGAAAATGGCCTCTGCAATTAAGACGTTCTCTGAACGTTATCTGTCTTCTTTCTTTAGGAGTTGCTTGATTGGGCCTGGGCTCGCAGTCGCACCCCCAATCATGCAGCTCCTATTAGAAAGGTGGCCTGTGTCCCCGCCCACTCGTGCAGGTACAATAGGGGAAGGGGCCAAATCCATTCGTTGGCACTGGATTTGTGTACCGTCCTGCTGCGAGGATATTTCTTTCTTTTCAGCGCTGGTGAAGAGGAGTTTGTTTATGCTGATTCATTTTCCTGACCTTCGTGACCCCTAGAGCTGCTAATCAGATCGGGCTGTGACAGAGTTCGTAAGGGCAGGTAAGCGAATGTGTGTCTATTGCGTTTTATTTAAATCTGTGAGCAAGACACATACTTTGTGTGCCGTGTATATTTCCTATAAATGGTATGTTTAAATCGTTTGTATCATTACATTGACTGGTTCGGCCAAGGACGCACGACAACTATTAAAATGTCCAGATAACTCTGGGGATTAATGATGCTGCTGGAGAGCAGTCTTTTGTCTGTTTGTAGTTTTTTAAATGCAGATAAACTGTAGTTAACGTGGGTAGCTCAGCGGGTTACTACCTTTGTCACAGAGATCGTTTGATTACTTGCAGTTCAGAAGTTACAATCCTAACATAGGGCAGTGACTGATGGACTGTCATCAAAGACCTGCATACAAAGCAGAATGGTATAATTAGGTTTTTTCTTGTATTGTATTGCTAGTTGGTTCGAATTTTCCCAGTCTTTCATTATTCGAATGTTGCAATAAAGAGTTTGTTTGGGCAGATATACATTCTAATCAGTAAAGCCAACACCCCAACCACTGAGATATGCTGTAAATCCTGTGTTTGTGCTTCTCCAGCCCAAGCCCTCTTAAAACATATTACCCAGCAGTATGGCTGACATGTGATTCCTACACCTGGTAATCCTCATTAGCGTATGTGACATTCCCTATAGGCTGATTTACATACTTGTATGATTCATTGTCTCTGCATAATGTGTGCGTGATGTAAAGTACTGTGACACCTAAGTAGCGCGATACAACAAATAAAATGCATATGAGAGAGGGGCTATGGAGAGATGGTGGGCACTGTTGGAGGGTGGCAATGAGGGAATCCGAGGGGGACCTCATGGGGGAGGGGCTATGGAGAGATGAGGGGCACTGGTGGAGGCTGGTAGTGGGGGAGTCTGAGCAGAAAGCCTGTTATGTGCTCCGTACTTGTGGTTTATAATCTTAGTGCAGATGAAGCACTATTATAGTATACTAAATCAAATAGAAAAGGTGTTTTGTATGGTGCACAGTTAGAACACATGTATTGGAAGGTTCCTTCTTATGTGATGATGAATAAAGGAGGCTCAGGGAAATAGAGATTTGGCTAGTATCACACAATTGGTGCAAGCATGGAAGCCAGGTTTGATCCCAGGTTTAGTAGTTTCACATTGTACAATTCAGTCAATAGATGGGTGTCTCATTCTCCTGTATTGCATTACAGATTAATGCTTTATCTTTCATACTGGAAATATGACATTACAGCCTGGGCAGCTGGCAGAAGCCAAATGAAAGCTAGGCTTGTTTTGGGGCACGAGGGTCCAAGAGTACCTTGAGCTGCACTAGGCATCTGGCTCAAGCCTTCAGTGGCCATATCGTGGCCCTTGTGCAGGCCGGATGCTACTTGATGTGTCAACAACCCCCCTACTTAAGTTGTGAAAGCAGTGTTGGATGGAAGGGGGTGTCTTGATGCCACTGTCTAGAGGCATTGCTCGCACATATGCTGTACTAGCTCTAGCAGAGGCATCCAAGAGAGGGGGAAGAGGAGATACAATTGCCTTTTTATTAGATACGAAAGTAATAGAAAATAATCGATATTACTTAAAAAGCATTGGAGAAGTCATTCAATTTCTTGTTGTGAATGAACTCCCCCCTGCGTGGCGACAATGAAGATGTTTTTGATTCAACAAGTGGTTTATTTTTAAAGCTTTTCCAATACACTCTGAAGAAAGATAAAAAGCTAGCTGGAATTATACACTCTATTCCCCTGAATGCAAAATATATATCTAAATGTATCCAAAACGAAGTAATAGATACCTTAACTGGCATGGTTCTCTCACAAGTCAAAAAGCAGTACAAAAGTTGTGATTCAAAAAGTTTTTGTATTAAAAGCGATTGCAGCCGTGATAAATGTAATATTGAAAATCTGTCCCTCATGGTGCGTTTTGTGAGCAAAGCCAAGCCTGAGGAGCATTTAATTGGTCTTTTACAGATGGAACAATTAGATGCTGAATATATAGTAGATCGCATCTTAAGCCACTTGGTTGCCAGTGATTTCAAGCCAGAAGACATTTTAAGTCAGTGCTATGATGGAGCATCTGTGATGAGTGGATGCAGTGGGGGTGTTCAGGCTGTTATACAGAGAATATTAGATAAATATATTCCTTACATACACTGTTATAATCATCAGCTTCATCTTGTTGTCATACATGCCATTCCTTAATCACGAACGCTTTATAATATGCTTAGCATTCAAGTACTTGTGTTGAAGCCTGGCCTGCTGGAATTCGAGGGTTTACAGTTAGGTCCAGACATTGGTCTTACATTCAAACAACTCTCCACATGCTCTGTGTACACACAGCAGCTAGCTGTTGTATCATGGTGCCTGTATGCAAGTACGTATGATGTAATCTAGGGCTTGTAGGCCACCTCCAGAAGCGACAAATTGGGCCTGCAGTGGCCCACCCAAATGTGCCCTTGGCCCACCCAAATAAAAATTCCTGGAGCCGGGCCTGCCGAGGGGGCTGTCTTTATAGCGGAGTCTTCAACTGTAGATTCGAGCCCGTAGTGGGCATGGAATCAACATTAGCGGCAGAAGATGCAGCTAGAGGAATTGCGACTCTGGACACAGACACCGCTGTTCCTTGCACAGTCGCGGTTATGCGATAAGTCACTTTTGTTGCAGAACTGACAGTCTGTCTCCTAAAGGCGCCATCGACAAAACTTCATAAACAATTCAAAGGCTTTCGCCAATGCTTCGTAAGAAAGAGGTGATGGGTGTCTCTGGTGCCATTGCATGGTGGCAGTCTGGGATCTGTATTAGTCAGTTGCAAGAGTGCGGAATCTCGGCGCCAGTTGCAATGAATGCTGGGTATTGTAGTTTCGAGGTCGTGCCTTCCAATAGAATATAAAGGCGACAATGTTTGAGGCCGGTAATCTACTTGTGACGACGGGGAGAGTCCACAATGACATCCTGTATGGTGCTCACTCCCTACAGAAGCCCTCGACATAACTGGTCTAGAGGGGCCAGCCCCTGAACCCTGCCTCACCTTCTGTCATTTGCGATGTTTTACCTTCAGCTGCCTCAGACCCTGTCTCCTCCCTTCAACCAGTTCTGTAGGAGCAGAGATCAAGACTGGGTTTCATTGCGGATTCTCCCCGTCGTGACAAGTGGATTACAGAGCACCTAGAAGGACATTACCTCCTCGTCCAGTCTTCCTCGCCACAGTATTCACCAATGAGCCTCCGGCTCCACACAGAACTCCAAGTAACTTAAAAGAGCAGCGCTCTAGTCTCCCCTCCCTCCTCCAACATGGCCCCCAGTGGCTTCAGCCAATCCCATAAAGGGATACAAACCAGCCAGCCCGATCTGTTCTTTTTTTCTGCACTTCTCCGAGTGCTGCGTTGCCTGTGTTGACCGGTGGTGTCCTCAGGTGAGTGGGGCTGGGTTCCTGCTTCAGCGGTCCCGTTATGCCCTTGGGTATTTAGTTTGGGGGTAGTAGTTCGATTAAATGGTGTGTTGTACCTCCTGCTACTGCCTTTGACGCCGCTGGTCCTGCTCTAGCGGACTTTCAGCGGCGTTCGTCTTGTTTGTTTGTTGGCCTGTGTCGTTCGGTGTAACTGACGATCACTAGTGGTCTGCTTCATTTCCCGGCCGCGCGTCCTGCTCAGCGGACGTAGCGCGGCCGGATGCCTTTGATCTGGGGGCCCGAGGCTCCCGGTCTCATTGCTTACCTGCTGTTCCTGGAGCGTGTGCGTGCTGTGGGGGCGGGTGGCTCCCGTGGGCGTTTCTTTCACGGCTTCTTCGTGGTGTGTTCCTTGTTCACCTCTGCCTCGGTCCTCGCTGGCTGGGTATGTGACCATGCGCGAGGCTGTTTCTCCTCCCTTTATGGTTGGTTGGTCCGGTTACGGGTTCTGGCTGGTTTGGTTACCTAGCAACCCCGGGGCCTTTTAAGCCAGGCGTGTTGTCTTCTCCTCTGCCTGTGTTCTCTTCGTGCGTTCACTGGTGTGTTGCTGTCATGGAGTGTGGTGATGTTCCTGATTCTGCTCCTGAGGCTTCTGGTTCTGGTGTCCAGATACCGTCTATGGCTGTGTTACAGCAGCTGATCAATTCTGCTGTTGCTGCTGCTCTGCAAAGTCAGACGCCTGTTCCTCCTGCTAAGCGGGCTAAGGTGGAGGTAGCTGCGGCTGCTGATTCTGACGTTGAGGAGGATGTTGATGTCAGAGGTCGTTTTGTGCAGGGTGCCGACCTGAAGGAGGTGCTGGGTCACATTAGAGAGAACTTGGTGTTTCCTACTTCTGTGGTTCCTCTGGATGTCGATCTCTTTGCGCAATACCAGCGTCCTGCGCCTGATTCTTTGCCTTTACACTCTTCGGTCTTGAAGGTCCTGGAGAATGAATGGAAAGATGTGGACAGAGGCTCCTTTCCACGCTTTTTGAGTAAGCGATACCCGCTGCAGGACTTTGATGTGAAGTTCCCTTCTTCGGTGAAGGTTGATTCATTGTTGGCCAGCATGGTGTCTCATGGTACTGTGGTGTCTGAGGATTCTTCTCCTGCTGACCCGGTTGACCGTAAAGTGGATGGTGCGGTGAAACGCACTTTTGCGGCTGCTAATTTCTCTATCAGGGCGGCTGCCTATGCATCTTACACTATACAATCCTTGCTGAAGGATTTTCAGTCCCTGTCTGAATTGATGGACCAAGGGGAGGATGTTTCTTCTACCCTGGCGATGATGGAGCAACAGGTTCGGTTGCTTTCGGATGTCTCCTTTGACTCTTTAGGGGCTGCGGCTTCCGCAGCTGGGTCTTCGGTGGCTGCGAGGCGTCAGTTGTGGCTTCGTTCGTGGAAGGCTGATGCTGCGCAGAAAAATCTCCTGATGAAGATTCCTTTTTCTGGGGTTAAACTTTTTGGGTCACTGATGGATGACATGGTTAAGAAAACGGCGGAGGACCGTAAGCTACTGGCTCCTGAGCGAGCGGGTCACTTCCGTTCCTTTGGTTCTCAGAGAGCTTTTGGCCCTTCTCGGAGGGGTCGTGCTGGTCAGCCCTTTCGTGGGAGGGGGCGTGGCCGGGGTGCTCGTTCCTTTGGTAAGACCCGGTTCTCCGGTTCCTCTTCCTCCTCCACTCCTGCACCTAAGTCGTGACTGGATCGCTCCTGGTATGGGTCCGGTTGGGGGTCGCCTCCGTTTCTTCCTGGAGTCTTGGAGACGGTCTGTTTCGGACAAATGGGTGCTGCAGGTGGTTTCAGAGGGTTTGCGGATTGGGTTTATCCTGACTCCCCCAGACTGTTTCAGGGCTACTCCTTGTCCCAGAGTTCCTGTAAGGAGATTGGCGCTTTTGGACGGCGTCGACTCACTGGTGGTCAAGGGTGCGGTGGTTCCTGTTCCCATCGATCAGTTGGGGCTGGGCGTGTATTCCATCCTGTTCCTGGTGTCGAAGCGCACTGGAGATCTTCGCCCTGTGATGGACCTGAAGTGGGTGACTACTTACATCCCTCACGAGAAGTTCAAGATGGTTTCCCTTCCGTTGATCCTTCCTCTGATTTCTCGGGGCGACTTCCTTGCATCGATAGACTTGAGGGATGCTTATCTCCATGTCCCGGTTCATCCGGATTCCCAGAAGTTTCTCCGATTTTGCGTGATGGGTCAGCATTACCAATTCCAGGTACTGCCATTTGGACTCTGCTCTGCTCCCAGGGTCTTTACTAAGGTTCTGGCTCCTCTTATTGGCCTATTGCATGGGGAGGGCATTAGTGTGTTTCCTTATCTGGACGACATTTTAATTTCTGCTTCTTCTCTTCCCAAGGCGGAGTTGCATGTCAAGAGGGTGTGCCATGTCCTGGAACGTCATGGGTTCCTCGTGAATGTCCCGAAGTCCTCCCTGGTTCCTGCACAGGAATTGACTTTCATTGGGGCTCTGTTCAGGACTCAGTTGGGTATGGTGTTCCTTCCTCCTCCCAGGATTCTGTCCCTGATGTCTGCTGTTCGTACCCTGTTGGTGGGACTGTCTCATCCTGTGAGCCTATGGCTGAGGGTTCAGGGTCTGATGTCGGCGTCATTGTTGACGGTGCCGTGGGCTCGCCTTCACATGTACCCGGTGGTATCGCACATTTTGTCGCATTGGGACCCCTGTTCCCTAGATATGACTGTTTTGATTCCTATGTCGGAAGAGGTTCGGGTGGTCCTGGGTTGGTGGTTGGTCGACGGTCATCTGTCCAGGGGCCGCCCTTTTCTGATTGTTCCCACCCGCGTGGTCACTACCGATGCCAGCCTGCTGGGGTGGGGTGCTACTCTGGGGGATTCAACGACTCAGGGGGTTTGGCCTCAGTCGGTGGTGTCACGTTCCTCCAACTACAAGGAGCTGAATGCCGTCCTTCTGGGTTTGTTGGATTTCTCGAGTCTGGTTCAGGGTCACCATGTGCAGGTTCGAACGGACAATCAGGTTGTGATGTCCTATATAAACCATCAGGGAGGGTGCAGTGTTCGCTCCCTCAGTTGCCTCGGCCGTCAGATTTGTGGTTGGGCGGAGTTGAATCTGGAGTCCCTGTCTGCCATTTATCTTCCTGGCACGGAGAACACTGTGGCGGATTGTCTGAGCCGGGTGTTTCCCTCCATGGGCTCTTTGTCCCTGCCGCCTGTGATTTTCAGGAGGTTGCGACGGATGTTTGGTTGTCCGATTGTCGACCTCTTTGCTTCCCGGGACAATTTCAAGATCCGTTGCTTTTGCACAATTATGCCTTGCCGGGATGCTTGGAGGGTGGATGCCCTGTCGTTCCCTTGGCCGAAGGGTCTCTTGTATGCCTTTCCTCCTGTTCCCCTGATTCCGGCGGTCTTGCAGAAGATCAAGAGGGAGGGATCCTTTGTGCTTCTCATTGCTCCGGGTTGGGTGCGTCGCCCTTGGTATCCCCTAATGTTGGAATTGGCTGTGTCTCCGGGGTGGGCCTTGCCATTCAGTCCTTACCCTCTGTTGGGCCCTCCTCTTCCTCTGCCTGTGTTCCGGTCCTTGGGTCTGCGGGCCTGGCTCTTGAGAGGGATTCGTTGATGCGAACTGGCTGTTCCTTGGCTGTAGCTGGGGTCATTCAGCAGTCCAGGAGACCTTCTACCCTTGAGTCCTATGCTAAACACTGGGATAATTTTGTTTCTTGGTGTCTGGGTCGCGATCTGTCGGTGGCTTCTTTGGATCCGGCTCGCATTTTGGATTTTTTGAATGATGGGTTTGTGCTAGGCTTGGCCATTTCGACTCTTAGGGCTCAGTGGGCTGCGATTCAGGCGTTCCACGTCCTTCCTTTGATTTCTGTTTCACCTTTGGTTGCTAGACTTTTTAAGTCTCTATCTTTCCAACGCCCCCGTCCTATTATGTGTCCTCCACCTTGGGACCTGCCTTTGGTTTTGCGCTCCTTGCAGTTGGCTCCGTTCGAGCCTTTGGAGTCGGTGGAGTTGAAGTTTTTGACACTCAAGGTGGTGTTTCTTGTGGCGATTGCTTCTGCCAGACGTATGGGGGAGCTGGGTGCATTCCTTCGTTCTGCTCCCTTTTTGTTGGTTTTGCCGGACAGGGTGGTGTTGCGCCCTCATCCTACGTTCATTCCTAAAGTGGGTTCTTATTTTCATAGGTCTTCTGAGGTGGTGCTTCCATGTCTTTGTCCTGATCCTTCCTCGGATGAGGAATCCCTGTTGCACCTCTTGGATGTTCGGCGTGCTTTATTGCTATATTTATCGCGCACGTCTTCGTTTTGCACAGTGGACAACTTGTTTGTCAATTATGGTTTGTCACGTCAGGGTCTGAAACCCTCCCTCTCGACGATCAGTCGCTGGATTAAGGAGGCCATTTTGTTGGCGTATGCTTCGGTTGCTGAAGTTCCCTCCCTTCCTGTTCAGGGGCGTTCCACCCGCTCTGTTGCTGTGTCTTGGGCCTCCTTCAAAGGGGTGTCCATGGAGGATGTTTGCCGGGCTGCTACTTGGTCTTCACCTCATACATTCATGTCCCATTACCGCCTCCAGGTTGGGGGTGGGGGTTCTGTTTCATTTGCATCTTCTGTGTTGACTGCGGGGATGCCTTGAGGGGTTGTATTTGATTGCTGTACCTCTGTATATTAAATATAGTTTCACTGCACTTTGCTGTGGTCTTTTCCTTACATGAAGCTGATTGCTTTGGTATCGGCTCATTGGTGAATACTGTGGCGAGGAAGACTGGACGAGGAGGTAATGCCCGGATTACTTACCGGTAATCTTCATTACTCCGAGTCCTAGTCTTCCTCGCCACAGTATAGTTTCCCTTCCCTCCCGGCCCTGGTGGTGGCTTCATGTCTGCGGCTTTGATTATCAGATCGGGCTGGCTGGTTTGTATCCCTTTATGGGATTGGCTGAAGCCACTGGGGGCCATGTTGGAGGAGGGAGGGGAGACTAGAGCGCTGCTCTTTTAAGTTACTTTGAGTTCTGTGTGGAGCCGGAGGCTCATTGGTGAATACTGTGGCGAGGAAGACTAGGACTCGGAGTAATGAAGATTACCGGTAAGTAATCCGGGCATTAGAGGCCGTTGAGGAACTAAGGCCTTTGGGGAACAAAGGGGGCAGTGTCCAGTGGGGTGGGTGACAGCAAGTGAGCGAGCATGTGATGTAATTAGAAGGCAGGGTGGGGTGCACTTCTGTTAGCCCAGACCATCTGGTGAAATGAGTCGTGTGCGCAATTACTGGAGCTAACGAGGCCTTTACTTAAAGAACCCACCTGCAAGTATCTGTAAACTGTTCAATTTTGTAATCCTGTAGAAAACAAACCAAAACGGTATTGCTGCAGAGCGGCGCCGGGGCAGGGGTGTCGTGATAGTAGAAGTAATTCATATAGCACACACACTAAGTAAAGCGTCTCTTGGCACTTTATTTTATTGCCCAGTTTCTACGCTTTTGAATGTTGAGAGGCAGAGTTAGACCAGCAGTGAATCAGCGGCTCGCATATTACACACAGAGAGCTCTCTGGCGTAAGTGCTCAACCCACCGAGCACTCTTTGCCAGTAGGCATACTCTCAGGGAGTGGTGCCCTGAATTGCGCCCTTTGGGATCTATACCGTTCTTATTCTGAAACCTAAAGCTTTAAGGCCCTTGACAAATTATTGTTTGGGCACCAAACTGGCGTGTTATGAAAATGAAAAGCTGTTCTTTCAGGATTAAAAATAAAACCAAGCCGAACCTGCGACTCCATGGTTCCGGTGCTGCGCCAGGGGGGGCAGATTTATGAGCCCCTTGCGCCACTTTTGCGTCACTTTTCCCATGTTAAAAGTGACGCAAAAGTGGCGCAAGGGGCTCATAAATCTGCCCCCCGTGGTGCTTAACCTGGACACGACGCCAGGAATCGTGCCGCTATCTCAGTGGGTTATTGTTCTAATGAGACCTGTAGGCAGCATGATGGGTCAGAGCTTTGTATCCCAGTGAGGCCAACTCGGGCGTTCATCCTTTTGAGGTCAGTACATTCGCTACCACTAAAACATGGGCATCTGTAAAACCTCCCAGTTAAAGCAAAACAAAGAGCTCTGCGGTCACGTGGGGCATAAAACTAGGCCCCGTTTAGGTAAACGGGTTTGTGTCGGCGAAAGTTTAACTTCTCAAAGGTATTGACCATATCACCTACGCCTATTTACATCAGCAGTATGTAAATCTGTTGTTAGGAAAATACCTGTTTTTTCAATTAACCAATCTACCCTAGGCAGGGGTAGGCAAACAACTTCTGCGCCTGGATACCCTCCTGGGTGGCGCTTTACAAATACATATAACATAACATGAAAGCTGTTGGCGGTAATTTTACACGACAATGCTTCTTTTTAGGACCACGCTGCACCATTTAATGTATTTTCCTTTGTGCCAGTGGTATTCCAATAAACCACTTTTGCACAACAATGAAAATACCTTTGACCACTTTTACTGAAGCAAGCGCAAATACCACCGACGCAATTCTGTTTATGTGATAACGTAACAGGCGGTAAGTAGGCAGGCGGGATGACGTCACTGCCTGCCACTACACCCACTCCTATGGACTCCTTTCGGATCTTGCATAATTGTAGAAATGCCTGCACACACACACGCCCATCACGTGCACTAGTGCACGTTTTATTTTAGCTCACAGTCGCAGAAACAACTCAGCCAGCCTGTGAGATTGACAAAGCCAATTAGCCTTAATTCCAGTCTGATTGCGCTAATGACCCCCTCCCTCCCCAGATGCCCGGTCTGCTCTTTGTGAATGGGCTGCAGGCGCGCGCCAGCCCTGCAGTGAGCAGCCTCGGAGTCTATGGCAGGACCGGAGGCTCTGATTACACTGCTCGGTCTTTACTACTCCCAAAATAGCAGCCAATGAAAAAACAGAAAAACAGCACAGCACTACATATCCCATGAGGCTTTGCACATGCCTCCTATTAACCCACCAATTGTCTTTTGCAATCATGTACAAAGCAGAGAAGCCCCACCTTCCTGCATGTTTCTTTGCTGCTCTGCAGTCAAGATAAGCGCCTCTCTATTTTGTTTCACGTGCATACTGTATTTGAGCCTATTTATGTAGGTTCAGTATGTGTTTTAAGTGGTTGTGCAAGTGCACTGTCAGCGCTGTTATGTACTCTGGGCCACCTGTTTTTTATTCCAGGTGTCTTTATATTTCAGCGCTGCGTGCCCGATTCACTTGCGCGACCGCTTCGCGGCCTGCGCTCTTTCCCCTTGTCCTTAGTGCATATTGTTCCTGTCCCTTTCTCGTATCCCATTGAAATCCCCATAGTCTTTTGCTGTTTCATTTAGTTTCCTATTCTTGTCCCCGTACGCGCTTTGCGCAGCCACAGTGTGGCGAGCCCTGCCGGGAGTGAGGTCGCCTGTAGAGCCCAATGGGGCTACTCACGCACACTCCCCTGGAAAGGCTGGGCCTCTCTGTTTTACAGCACATGAGACTCAATTTACTTCAGCTGAAGCATTTTAACAATTGCAGTTATCTTTGTCCAAAAGGAAGAGCACATGTTTTGTATTCCAGACAGAAGTTAGGCCTGGAAATGCGGGATCCTCTTCCCAGGACTCCTCAGCCCCCCTGGGGGTCGCAGACCCACATATTGAAGAGCTCTGGCCTAGGGGGAGAGGCCCAGCAGACAGGTGAAACTATTCTCCAAACAGGGCTTCATGCCAGGGTGCCCGCTGCCTGAATGAAATGCAAATGTGCGCTAGGAGTTAATCTGCAAATGTAAAGGGTGCTTAGGACGGGTTCTGGATTTATTGCTCGAACCACTCCCAGCATTGTGATGGCAAAGGTGTGGTTTTTTGTTTTTGCGTAGTGGTTAACAACTGGGATGTGAAGTGTGTGCTTTTAATCATAACTGTATATACACAGTGCTTAGTACCCCAGAGGAGGAGTTTAGGAAAGTTATGCAAAAAAAAATGCATTACTTATGGTCCGATATTACTGAGATCCACATTTTGGAAGCACTATTTTATCCTAAAACATTTTGCACAGTTTGTAGCAGTCTATAGTATAATGTGTGTAATGCAAGTATTGAATAATGACTTACACGTTCACAGTGCTTTCTGTCACAGGCCGTGACCTCATTGCACAAAAAATACACAAGTCACTATTCTCCACTGCGCCAACCAGATTTAATTCTGTGGCTCTCTGGTCACACAAAGACCTCTGCAGTGCATTAAATAAAAGAGGTTTCATAATGTACTATATAGTGCATTTCCCACTCAGTAACAACTTTTAAAATGTATTTTTTATATAAGCTACCCATCATTTTATATGTAGCTACCTCATGGTGAAAGACCTAAAAAACGAAAAAAATATTTTGGGGCTGAATAATGAGAGGCTTGCGCCGCCGAAGCGTCACTTTTTTTAAGCTTCAGCGACACAAGTATCTCAATCATATCTATGAGGCGATGCAAAGTCACCCTGCCTGATCTCCATCACAAATCTGCTCCCGTCCCTGATAGTGATGCATCCATGCTTACTTTTGTAAAGAAAATGCAACAAAGACCCGGAGAAGGGCATTGATTAAGATAATTTTCTTGATGTTTCCGGTCCTTTGGCTAAGATCCTTGAACTGGCCCCCCATGCACAGGAAACACATACCCTTGTTCACCCCAAGGTGCTTGCTGGATGGACACAGAGAACGATGTGCCTCCAGGGCAACTCTAACTGTGCATTGGCTTCAGAACGCTGACAATCAGTGCTACTGTGGATTAATCCACAACTGGAGTTATTGGCAACTGCTGAACCGGGCCCCTGGCTGTGGGGCAATTATTTGGTAATCGGATCGTGAAAGACATTACCAAATTTGCCAACACCTTTTTGCTTCTTATTCCAATGCTCAACTGAAACGGTTTTACAGCTGGAGACCGGACCAGATGGCAATGGGACGGAGCCCTTTTACTGACATGGACAGGTCTGGTGAATTATGCGTTACCACATTTTGCCTTGATTCCGAGGGGTTGCGGCTCAGGTTAGGCCTCAATCGGCAACCCTTATTCTGATTACTCAACTGTGGAAAACATTGTCTTGGTTTCTGATGCTTCAGAAACTGTCAATAGCTTTTCCCATTCTTTTGCCTGTCTTCCTGCAGCTTCTCCTGGACCCAGTGGGATTTCCACATCCTCTGATTCTTCAAAACAAATTGACTCTTATGGCCTGGAAGATATTAGGAGACATCGCTAGATTGCAGGTCTTTTGTAAGCAGCTGCCGATTCTATACACCAGGCTTGACTCGTTCCACCCGCAAATTATAATCTTCTGAGTGGCAGTGATGGGTGGGTTGGTGCCTTCAAAGGGAGGTGGATAAAGTGGGATCCAAGTTAAAAGATTTTTTGAACTTCCATTCTGAATGTGCTGAATCTGGATTTTGTTACAGGTCAGTAAATAACTTCAGGTCAGCTTTGTCCGCTGGGCACAATCTCATTGATGGTAAGCCAGTAGGTATCCATCCTCTGATATTTAAGTTATTGAAAGGTATTAGGGTTGGTCGTCCTCCAGAACCTAGATATTCTCAGTTATGGGATGTGAGAAATGTTTTGTCATTGTTGGAGTCATGACAATTCTGATTTATCATTGAAACAACTTTCTGCCAAGCTAACTATGCTCCGATGTTTGATTTCATGCTGACGAGTTTCGGATGTGAGAGCTCTGGACCTTGCAGGTAGGTTTATTTCTCCTGAAGGTGTTTTGTTTCTTATTTCAAGAAGGACAAAGACTATGTCCCAGTCCATTGATTATCCTGCTTTTTCCCACAATGCGAAGTTATGTGTTGTAAAATGTCGAATTTATGAAGAATTCTCTTTGGCACATAGGGATGACCATCTAAGGCCTTTGTTGTTGGCTATTCAAAAACCGTTTTATTTTTGGAGGCAACTTCCACTGGGTCATGCCAGAAGCTGGGATTGACATTTCCATGTCTGGTGCTCATTCAGCTAGAGCAGCAAAGGCGTCAAAGGCTTTTGCTCTTGGGTCTAGATTAGAAGATATTCTTTGTGCTGCTTTTTGGTCATCTGATTCTATGTTTAAGATTTTTTAGTATAAACCTATTGTACATGTTTCTTCTGTTGTGGTTGGCGAGCATTGAACCAGCAAAATCAGAGCCTCCGGCCCTGCCATAGAATAGAACATTTTCTAGCATTTGCAGCAAGAATTTTAGATTCTATTAAGGACACAGAGGCGAGAACTATCCCACCCGTTGAGACAGATCTATTCTATAATTGTTATCAAAGTATCTGTGATGTACAAACAGTTTCTTTTTGCTGCACTTGTGATTAGACATGTGTCGAGATGGATTTTATGTTATTTTCTTTTCAGGTTTGGAACCAAAACAAAGGGGAATCCCCTGGGCAAAGCTGCTTCCAGTGGTCAGTGCTCACACCTCTGGCTGCTGTATTTGAATTCTCTTCCATTGGGATGTGGCTTTGGTAACTCTCCATTGTGAGTCTTTGGAACCGTTCTTTCGGTCAATTATGGACACAGTTATTATTTGTTGGAATGCGTGTTCGCAAAGAAAGAGGCAGGAAGATGATGCCTCTCTGTTTTGTACATGATACCATGAGACTATTGGTGGGTTAATAGGAGGCATGGTTCAAAGACTCATGGGATATGTAGTGTTGTGATGTTTTAATGTTTTTTCATTTGCTGCTATTTTGTTAGTAATAAAGTTTGAGAAGCATAATCCTTGCCTCCGTGTCATTAATAGAATCTAAAATTATTGGCACAATTGCTAGAAAATGCTATATTTAATTCTTGAGTCTAGCTGGAGGGGGCGTAGCTCTCTCACACAATCTGACTTTAGGGTAAAGGGGACGTGGACAGAAGTGCTTGGGCGTAGCACTTCCGCCCCTCTGGTGCGTTCTCTACAGACCTGGAACAAACAGTTCACTGATTCGAGTCTATCTGTATATGTATCTGCGTCTAGACAACCAGGGCATGTCAGACCTGTGGGCCAGGGGCCAGAGGGGTCTGCAGCAGGACGAAAGAGGTATGTAGGTCCAAAGATCTGGACTTTTAAGGGTTCCTCCAACCCAACAGATTGATTGGTGTCTTTCACTCCCACTTCTTCTCTCTGTCACACACTCTCTCTCACACACACTGTCGCACGCATGGTGTATCTCTCTCTCTCACTCCTTCAGACTAATTCCTGCACCCTCCCATTCTCTCCCTCCCTTTTGTATTTCTCTCTCTCTCTCTCTCTCACACGCTTACTCACGCACACTTTCTCTCTCATTTGTCTTTCTCTCTTTCTCACACTCCCTCATTCTCATTCTCTTGTCGTCTCACTCTTTTTCTCTCCCTCCCCTTTGTCTGTCTCTCTGATAGTATTACGCAGCTTAGCACAATGCAGCAAGGCTGGTTCTAGGATTTTTGGGGCCCTGTGCAGAAAGGAAATGGCAGAGGCTCCCCGAATTTGCATATGCCGTGACATCACATTAAATGCTATACATTGTCTATTAATACTATGGAATGGTTGAAGTGACCTTGCAAGAAGCAACGTTGCTGGTGCAATATTAGTAAAACAACAGAAACATAAATCCTTGCCCTAATAAAATAAGTTGAAATATTTTAAATCTATATTAAGTGTACAAACATTTATTATTCACTCTGGGAGAGAGCTTGGACCAGGTTTCTTAACATATATCTTTACTCTAATGTTAAAAAGGTTCCTGGCTAATACGTTATTGTATATTTATCTACGTGGTATTTCTATATTTTAGTCCTAGCACAAAGGCAGTGGAGAGCTGTGCAGGGACAAAGACAAAGTCACTGTGTGTGAGAAGGGGTATCTGCATAAGAGACTATTACTGCATTATGGCGGAGTTTTCTTTAAAGAGGTTAGTATTTAGCTGTTTCCTAAATTGGAGCTGGGTTGGGGATGGGCAGAGGGATACAGGGTTTTCATTCCAGAGCCTTAGGGCACGGATGTAGAATACTTTTGCCTTGTTTTTCTGCATTTCTTTGTCTTCCTACTGAAGGTGTCCTGGCTGTGGGTGTGCGGAGAGCCCCTGGGGATTGTAAGCTTGACATCCAAGTAAGCAGGGGTGCAGGCTTCCAAGAGGAGACTATGGAGTTCCATCAGGGTGGGGTGATGTGGTCATATTTCTCCAAGCCCTAATGAGGCACACTGAAGCATGTAAGATGCACTTAAGGTGTAGTAAGTTTGGTTTAAAATTCCAATATAGCTTCCCAGCTATCCAGTGCATGGACCTATGTGTTGAAAAGATTGTAAGGGACTGCATGGTGTGTGCTACGAGTGAAAAGTCCAAGCTTTTGAGGGCCCAACCCATGGTTATAAGGGAGCTGCCACGTGGTACTTGGAAAGAGGTAGCTCTTGACATTGTGGGTCCTGTTCATTCTAATGGACAGCAAGTCTTCATTTTGGTTCTCCTGGACTTATTTTCTAGGTGGCCAGAAGTTCACTTTACCTCTAGTGTAGAGACCATTCAGGTGATTAGGTTTCTAGAGGGTCTCATAGCCAGGGAAGGTTATCCTGAATCCATCCTCACTGACAATGGGGTTCAGTTAGTCTAGAAGGAAATGGAGTCCTTTTTAAATAACAGGGGCATTAAACACAAAAAGTGCTCGCTTTACCATCCAGAAACTAATGGCATGGTTGAAAGATTCAACAGGGTGTTAAAGGAGACCATCTCCTGGGCCAAGAACGCTGGACTTAACTGGAAGGAGCAAGTCCTAAAAATGGTGGAGAATTATAGGGTAACTCCTCACAGTTCTACTGGTCAGTCTCCCTTTGTTCTCTTCAAAGGTAGGGGTCCATGCACTTTGGTTGGACCTTCATGGCTAAGGCTTCTTGAGGAGTCGGTCTCACGTTCCTCTTCTCATGAGTCTGCCATGAATTGGCGTAAGAAGGAAGAGGACAAGTGTTTAGCTAGGAAAGTGAATTTTGATTCCAGGAAATCTACTAAAGATACTGAGGTTAAAGTTGGTGACTTGGTTGTTGTCAGACTTCCGGGTCATAAAGTTATGTTCTCAAAGCCTATGCATGTTATTAATGTTTTTAAAAATGCTGTTAGGATTCAGGACCACAGAATTTGGCATTTGAGTAGAATTTCTGTGTGTTCTAGTCCGATTTCATGTGAAAGAGCTTTCTCTGGAGCGCTTTCTACTACTAACTCTTTTGCAACCCCACGCATGTCTTCTAGGGTTGTTGTTAAGCCTTGTTACTTAAGTGACTATGTTTCATGATTTTTGTACTTTATTTTGGTTTTCTCTCATCTTTCTTCTCACTGTTAACGGGGAAGCTGTTGTCATAGTGCCACGGTGCCATGGTTACCTATGTTCTTAGTTTCCTTGGTTAGAATGTTTTATTTGAAATACTTGTGAGCTGTTACCCTGACTGGCTGCGCCTGGATGGGTCTTCCTTCTTCTTGGATTAAACCTGATTATCCTTTCTACATCCTTGTGTCCTGCGTCATCCTTTCCAGCTGCATGAGGATCTTACAGCACCCCTCTGCCTTATTATACTAAGTAGAGCGGTGGAGGTGGACGTGAGCTTTTGTGATGTTGGAGAGGTTGATGGCCCCTCCCCTGGGCCTTGCAGCCTTAATGTAGTGCTGCAAGGCCTAATGGAGGGGGCCTCCTCTGCTACATCATGACCGTGAGGCACAAAGGGGGCATTTAAGCTCACTGTAATGGTTACACAAGCAGGGCCGGACTGGCTGTAGCGGGCTAGATGCTGGAAAGGTGGGGGCCGGTTTCACAGCAGTGGGGGCCGATTTTGTTACTTGGGGACAGTTTTGTAGTTGAGCTGCAATATCAGCCCCAAGTGACAAAAGCAGCGGTGCTTCACACTTGCACTTCTCCCTTGCATTAATCCCACCCCCTCCCGGGAGCTTGTCGTACACAATTACCAGAGCTGCTTTGAGTTCCCAGTTTTTTAATCCGTTATTAATCAAATTAACTCGCTTGTTATCTTAACATGCTCGCACTAGCACTTTCATACTTTTTCCTTCCCTGGAATTTTGTTGACGAGCTACATATTTTAAAAAACAAACGACCGACAGGGGGAAAGACTGATAGAAAAGTATAATACTATATTGAACTTGCACGTAACTTGATATTTTTAAAAGATGTTGGACATTTCTTCTTTTTTCCCTTGTAAATTGTAATATTTTGTGCTTTTATGGTTGTTCATTGACATCCAAATAAAGTTTGATTTGATTTGAGTTCCCAGTCTGGCCCTGTACATGAGAGGACTGTTTTCTTCTTTCTAAAGTGCAATTCAAACTACTTCTTCACATGTACATCACGAAATTGCACTGAAAGTGTTTGTATGGTCCCATTATTCAAGTCTCTGATGTGTATCCAGGAAGTACATTTATCCTCACTTTTATGGGATACTTATCGGAGGATTCGACCCTGTTCCTTTCCTCCCTGCTGATGCGTTCTATCTTTCCATCCATCCATCTGGAGAGCCATTCTCTCCTTTGCTCCTCTCTATCTCGCTCTCTCCCTCTCTCTCTCGCTCTCCACTCTCCGCACCCTCTCTCCCCTCTCTCTCTATCATGAAGCCCTTCCTGTGCCTGCTGAAATTAACCTCAGGGAGCTGAAGAAAGTGACAGAGGGGTCTGCAGCCCCCCTGGGCCTTCAGAAGGTTGGCTGATGGAATAAAGAGCCAGTGCTGCCCAGACCCATCCAATGCACCCATGGGTCCATGGGCTCCCCTCAGGGACACTGTTGCTTGTGTGGCAGCCCTGGGACCTACGCAGAGCGATTCTGGCAAAAATGCAAAACAGTACAAAGTGAATACAAACAATAGGAAAGTAAAACTATAAGTAGGGTAATGTAAAAGGGTGTGCGCTAAAAAGGCAAAACTCTAAAACTGACAGAGGAGAGCACATCATTGTGTCCATTTACACTAACAAACTATTGCAGCTAATTTGGGACATGACACAAGAAAAGTTATTACAATATTGCACATGCCACCAACTGAGCTGTCTCTAGGTGCTAAAATAATAGGTGTCATCATCCCACTCAGTGGTTCTCATTTCAACAACTTGGGAAAGTTGAAAGGCTGAGTTATCCACGCTGAGGGTCAAACCTATGATAACCTTCTTTCAAGGCATTAGCTCAGTCCACTACTCAGTCTCATCATTTGATGGCCTTCTTTCCTTTATTGTGTGACCTTTTCTTTGAACTATATGACCTTCCCGAAGTCGCTATGTAACGTTTGAACTCTCTGATACTGTGCGCTCTCTTGTTGTGTAACACAACCAAAAAGGTCATTCGCATCACAGACAATTGGCATTTCTACGAAGGGCAAAAATGCTGTAAAATGGCTATTAACTTGCCATGTCAAGAGGGTGGCTTAAAACTAACAGCACCAAGTTTTACCTTTTCTATTAAACTTAGTTTTGTGGGCTGAATACGCAGGACTGGCTGAAAGTTCCCATCGTGACAGAAGACTAGTATCGAATGTATATTAGGGCTGCAGAATAGTGGAACTATGTCAACCTTTGTATGTTATATTGGGAAGCTATAGTGTAATGGAAGGTAATAGTCACCTGCATAGGACAGCATAGCTACAGTCCAGGCTATGAAACTACAGCTTTGTGAAGTTGCAGGCCTGTTTGCACAGGGCAGTCGTCTTGCAGCTCTATGTACATAGAGCCTGAACAGGGAAGTAATCTTGCAGTCTGACTTGCAAGCTGCGACATGGTTAACTTAAGAGTCCTATGCCTGGAGTAGGTGTGCTGCAATCCAAACCAGGTAAGCTACAGCACTATGTACTCATAAGACATTATGCACAGGGTAGTAGTGTTGACACTGAAGTAGGAAGCTGCAGGCTGTTGAACTGATAACATATTCACAGACCAATGGTAGAGGTGGACAAGCCAATAAGGACTCAAGTGAGGAGCCCAGTTCAGACTCAGTTCGAGGTCGTCTAAGACCCTCAAGCACAAAACTAGCTGAGCTTTCATGTCTTACATGTGCCACCTATGGTTTAAGCTTATGCGGCAAGAAGAAAAGCAAAGCAATAACATTTCATGTAAAACAAGATATAGAGATACCCATCTTGCACCTCTATTGCAAAGTCTAAAACTAGAATACGTTGAATCAATCCTGGCTTTCCCCCTTGAACAAAGTGTGTGACCCTAGGCACATATTTAATTTCAGTGGGCCTCCTTTTTCTTCATTATCACATGCTAATGCTGGGCCCATAACCCAGCGGTCGATGAATCGAAACCATCCTCTGCTACCAAGAAACTGGTGCAGATCGGAGCTTCCGAATCCCCTCTACTTCCACGGACGGAGTGATCTCACAGTCACACGCGCACACACACATCACACGCTGGTGGGGCCCATAACACCAACATTCATCCTACCACTCTATCCGTGCCATGTATAAGGGAAAACACTTTTCCGTACCTAACCAATCTGCATATACCATGAGGTCAATGGCTTCAACTAGTTACTATAGATTTGGTGAAACATCATTTTACACTAAATATTCAATAAACATGACAATAAAATAACCACCCGACACAGTAATTCAAACAGAATATTGTTTATCTAAAATTGTAAGAAAAGCCAATTAAATGCAAGTTCATTTCTCTCATATTTACCTATTCTGACTAAAAGTCGTTTTCTAAGTCGGAACCGGTCCTCAGCAAAATAGTTAGAGTTTCTAGCCGTCATGTAGACTCACCGTCCTCTCCGTCAGCATCGGGACCTCTGATCATTGGTTCAGGAAGAAGTGGCGCTAGACCTCTCTAGTCTACTAATATTTATACCAAATTTACATTCCAAATGTTGCAATTATATCTTACAAAACAGTCGAATGGCGGAAATGATGTCGTCTTGGTACATTGGGATACAACGATAGTTTTTCTCACGCATTGATAGTCTCAAATAATGAATAGAAATTAGGAGTCCATAACTAATTTGTTACTTCTACGGATGTCTCCTTAGGATAAAATGTATCTCATTCGTGGGACCATTATAAGTTCATCAGGTCGGTATTTGGATTGGCAACAAATCTTCACGTTCAGGGGCATTTGGCATCTCTCCCGGATTTGTCGTCATGATCATGGCTTTTCAGTTCGATGGGAGGGCAAGGTCGCAGTCAGCGCGAAGCCTCCTGTCAAATTTTCCATCTACTCAAATGCAGGCTGCGGGTGGTAGCCATTTTCTAGCAGGCCACAATGGTCAACTTAGTAAAAAGAAACACATAACATAATTACCGCGAAGGAGTTTCCAGGCAAACCGTGAGGGGAACGGTTCTATCCTGTGCTGCTGCCCTTGTTCTTAGTCTGTTCGTGCTGGTGCCTAAGGGGACACGAAGGAAACAGCTTTGGCCGGCTGCACCATCTAGACCACAACCCCCAGAAGGCCTAGCGCCGCAGCGCGATCTTGAACAGCTGAGGGGAATCCCTCTAAAACTCAGGACGCTCACCGCAGCGCGGGACGCGCGAAGGAGTTTCCAGGCAAACCGTGAGGGGAACGGTTCTATCCTGTGCTGCTGCCATTGTTCTTAGTCTGTTCGTGCTGGTGCCTAAGGGGACACGAAGGAAACAGCTTTGGCCGGCTGCACCATCTAGACCACAACCCCCAGAAGGCCTAGCGCCGCAGCGCGATCTTGAACAGCTGAGGGGAATCCCTCTTAAACTCAGGACGCTCACCGCAGCGCGGGACGCGCGAAGGAGTTTCCAGGCAAACCGTGAGGGGAACGGTTCTATCCTGTGCTGCTGCCCTTGTTCTTAGTCTGTTCGTGCTGGTGCCTAAGGGGACACGAAGGAAACAGCTTTGGCCGGCTGCACCATCTAGACCACAACCCCCAGAAGGCCTAGCGCCGCAGCGCGATCTTGAACAGCTGAGGGGAATCCCTCTTAAACTCAGGACGCTCACCGCGGATAAGGCTGGGCTGGGCCCACCCCCTAACATATGTGGTAGGACCCTGTTCAGCCACAGTGCCTCTCGACGCTGCCGTGAGGGGTTTGGCGTCTGGGTGGCTCAATTCAAGAACTGTGAGTTGCCAAAGTGACTTGTTGCCATTCTTTTAGTTGTGTACTATACTAGCTGCTGTGTTATTCCAAGGGAAGGCGGGGTGCTCGCAAAGAAGCTTGGCACTTTTCGCCCCAGTAGTATGTCTAAAAGGAGGGCTGGTGATAAGCCGGGGGGGACACTTGACGATTATTTAATAAGAGCAGAGTCAGCACTGAACCTTGAGATTCTAGCGGTGGAACGTAGACTCTCCCTAGATCCTACCAACTCCTCCCTCCCATGTGCCCAGATACAGACTGGTTCACCTGCCTCTGTTCATTCCAGCCCAATTGATGGTAACATTTCTCCTCCCGCACACACTCCCCCTGTGCAGGAGTCTTTGGTTCCTGTTCAGGGTTATGTTTCCACCCAGAGCCCTTCCAGGGTTACAACAAGAGGGAGGTTGGCCCATAAAGACAAAGGCAATAAAAAAGAAGTCAATAAAAAACAACCAAGAGGTCAAGGGAAGAGTAAACCTACTGTTGAGCCGCCTCCTTCCAAATCTAGTGGGCCCTCTGTTGAAGGGTGTCACTTGGACCACAATACTATTCTCTCTAGCCAGGCCCAGTTACAACCTCTTCTGGATTTACTTCTTGTTGGCCTCAAAGATCATCTAACTTGTCTCCTTGTCCCTGTACATCAAAAATTAGACCTTGTAGCCAACAGGATGGACCAATTGGAAACAAGATTTCCAGGCAATAAAATCTTAGTCCCAGGGCCCCCTACGCTGTTGAACGGGATGACGTCAGTGGAGGTGCCTAAAGAGGCTGGCAGTACTAGACCATCAAGGCCAGTGGGGGCTATGCCTTCGCTACCATCTATAGGGGAAGAGAATAACACCGTCTTAGGCCATGAAGTTGTTACCGACAGGGGTATAAATATTCATCATGACCTGCAAAGACGTCCTTCTCTAGTTAACAGGGTTGGCAGTGTAGGGGCGGGTGCAGGGCTCCCCTCACCGCCCACTAGTCTACATCTTCCTCCCCAAGCCACCCCTTATACGATCATCTTGGCAAATGTTCCACCCCTCCTGGAAGGATCTTACGAACACTGGTCCAACCTTAAGAAAAATCCCTTCATTATTTGAGCTCCAAAATTAGAAATAGTAAGGCCCTATTTGACGATTTTAACATGGTTAGGCGCATTAATTGGATTGGTCAGTCCCATAAGTCTATTCCTGGGGATTGTGTTGTGTTAAGCTTTAAGTCTCCAGCTCTAGTTAAATACATACTGGAAGTAGCCCATCACCTTCCCCCAGCCCCTAACTCAATTAAGAACCTCCCATTGGGCTTTTTTTATAGGCCAGGCTTTATACAACCTTTACGGGATAATTGTAATTTTCCAACAACTCCCGTTAGGTCTGATATGCCTATTGCGACTCTTAATCGCTTTGAAATTCTCTCTTCACTGGAGGATAATGATTGACATATGGACGGCTCCCTACATATCCCAGCGCTTGCTCCAGGGTTGATGGGTCCTAGTTGTGATCTGAGTCACGATATTATCATTATGACACCCTCCCCTAAAGATCGCTCCTGTTTGATTAATTCATCTGGTTATAATTTGTTACCATCTGTTGAAAAGATCGACCCCCAGTTTGTCTCAGGTCAAGCAGATGAAACCAGGGTCGAAAAGTCCACATTAAAATTGGGCTCTTGGAACATTGCTGGGCTGGGGTCAAGGCTTGAGATTCCTGATTGGGCAGACTTAGTTGATGAGTTTGTGAAATATGGGCATTTCAGGAGACCTGGGCATTGTCTCCCCACTTTCGTACAGGGTTCCTGAACTTCCACAAACCCGCTGTTAAGAGTCATAGAGGCAGACCCATGGGGGGCTTAACCACCTGGATCCGTCAATGTGAAGGTGTCACCGTGACAGAGGTTCCAATTGATAGTTCTGATATTCTGATCATTAGGGTCAAATCCCGTAGCGGCCTCAATTTTCTTATAATTAATATCTATGTAAGAGGTCTCCCGGGAGGCAAATGCTCTCCCACTTGTCTTCTATTGGAGAATTATCTAGAGACCGCTCCTATGTCCACTAATAAGATTGTGGCTGGAGATTTTAATGTTTGTTTCGAGCCCTTGGGGGCCGATTGTGGGGACTTCACTGAGGAAGAAGACTCAACTTGGGGTGTTCCCATGCTGGAGTTGGAACCAGTAAGCAAATGGTCTCATGCTGCCCTTTTTATGAAGGGTTTATGTTTAAATCAGGGCATGAGAGCAGTTAATGGGCGAACTAAATCTGATAGGATGGGGAAGATGACATTTGACAATGGTAGATCAGGGAGCCGAATTGACTATATATTAGTCAGTTTGGATTTGTGGCCGCTCATAGACGACATGGTGGTAGTAAGTAGAATCGAGAGTGACCACAAACCCCTTGCACTGAGCATCAAGGATAATAGCTTTGCAGCCTCCCCCACCCTCTCAGATGGCTGTTCCCCTATAGATGTCATCCTTACTAATGATCTCAGAAGGGTGAGATGGCCGAAAATCGCCACTTGTGAATCCTCACGTGTGGCCATCAGAAAACTAATTAATAGTACCCTGGCCTCACTTAATCAATTGGAATCTCAAAATTTGATCAAGGATAATATCCGGGGCATCCATAACAAACTCTTCGCCGAGCTTAAATCCTTTTTTGTGCAAAGTCTTCCCGCCACTGGCAGGGGTAAAGAATTGAGACCATGTACGTGGTACAACAAGGATTGTAGAGTGGCCCAAAGTGCTTTGAAAGAGGCCATTAAATCTGTCTCTCTTTCTACCATCCAAAAATGTAGACTTGATTATAAAACCGCCCAATCTAAGGCCAAGCAAAACTGGGATGAAGATCGTTGGAGGGATTTATATCAGGCTTGCCACGACCGTAACATGGTCCAATTTTGGCATCTCCTCAAATGGGGTAATTCCCCCTCTGATATCCGCCCCTCTAATCAAGTAGAACCACAACAGTGGGTAGCGTATTTTGAGGAACAGTTTAAGGTTGGCGCTTTGACGGACAAGCAGTTCTCTTGTCCTCCAGGTGTTGAAAACACACTAAAATTCACCTCTGGTGAAGTTAAGTTAGTCTTACGATCGATCAAGAGTGGCAAAGACCCAGGACCTGACTGTATCCCTGCCGATTTATTTATTCAGGAGCAAGATGCATGGATTCCATACCTGACCCTGCTGGCTAATGCCCTTGCGGGTGGTGCTGCTGTCCCCGATTCATGGCTCGGGGCAGAGATACTGCCGATCTATAAGAAAGGCGATCGCTCTGCCCCGGGCAATTATAGACCTATTAGCTTAATAGACGCAGTACAAAAAATCATTGCCCGCCTCGTTCTGGGTCGTATCCAAATATGGATGTTCGACTCTGATGTGTTGTCTCCCCTTCAGGCAGGGTTTCGATCACACACTGGGACCCTGGACCAAGTATTCAGGGTAGTACTTCTGTACTGGAAGGTCGTTTTTCTGGGGGGAGGCAAGTTGTATGCGGCCTTCGTAGACCTAAGGTCTGCGTTTGACCTTGTGCCGAGGGACAAGCTATGGAAAGTACTCTCGGATATGGGCATGCCAAAAGAACTGGTTTCTTTTTTGGTCACCATTCACGAAAACACGTACGCCCGTGTCCGATGGGGTAAATCCGGGGAGCTGACTGATAGATTCAAAGTATCTAAAGGTGTTCGACAAGGGTGTGTACTCGCACCCACCTTGTTTTCACTTTTTATCAATGGGGTTGTAAATTATTTCTCAAATAGCCCTACTGATGCACCTACCCTGGCAGGAATGAAAATTACCCTGCTCATGTTCGCGGATGACACCCTTCTGATCTCGAAGACGAGGCAGGGTCTGCAGCTGGCCCTGTCTCGCTTCGAGATCTTTTGCCGCGAGCATGAGTTGGAGATAAACATTGGGAAGACCAAGTTTATGGTTTTTCGCGGCCCCCGGCGGGTTAAGGCGGAGGTGTGCCTGGGTGGTGTCAACTTATCCCAAACTGCAGTGTTTACCTATCTTGGGGTCACCTTTAGCGAGACATGCAGCTGGTCCTACCAGCTGGATCTTCTCGCTCTTAAACATGCTCAATTGGGAGGAGCTTTGCTGAAAGAGCATAAACACTCTTTAACAAAACCAATAGTTCCACTCATGAAGATCTATGGCTCCAAGATTTTACCTGCAATTTTATATGGAGCTGAGATCTGGGGTTTTAACAACTTGTCTAAATTGATGACCGCCCAGAATAAATTCCTCCGGTCAGCTATCGGGCTCCCCCAATCCACCCCGCGTATCCCCCTATTGTATGACCTGGGAATTCAGCCTATAGAGGACTGGGCAGGGTACAGACCCCTGGCGTTTTGGCGTAGTTTGTAGACGACTCCTGAACTAATTAACTATGCAAAAGCCCTCCTGGAGATCAAAGGGATGGAGGGGTCGTATAGGATTCCCTGGTTGTCTAGCATCAAAACCTTGTTGTTTGATCTTGGGATGCGTGATCTATGGACTAACCCTGATACAGTAGTCTTCCCGGCAAAAAAGGTCCTTAAGGATGCGTACTGGAGTTATATTAAGAACAGGAGATGTGCTTCCCTTATAGGTTCCACAATGACTGTTACTTTCCTAGTTTTTAAGGACGACTCTGTCTACGAAAGCTACTGGGATACTATTTTGAAGTTTCTTGATCGTAAATTGTATCACCAGTTTAGAGTGGGCGCTATACCACTGCGAGGACTCACCAAAAGTTGGAGTCCTCTTGGTAGTGACAAATGCCCCTTTTGTGTAGACATGACTGAAACTATGGATCACTTCCTTTTTTGTTGCCCAATTTACCATCTCCCTAGACGTATCTGGCTTCGACCTGTTTGCAGATTAATGAGTACCCGTTCTGCACAGGTTGCTAGTAGAATCCTGAAAACAGATACCTCAAAACCTATAGTAATTGGTGTTGCCAAATTTATCAGTTGGGCATGGATCCTTAGGGCTAGGAAACTCAAGCCGTGATCTGTGCTATTAAGCTGTCATAAATTAGTATTCATTTTGGTCCTTGGGCTAAATGGCGCGTCCCTATTTGCATTTTATTGTATTTTTTTAACATCTTGCGATTATTTTTAATCTACTATTTTATGCAACATTTTAAAGTTTTTACAGTCTGTCTTGTTTTGTATATGAATTCCATTCTAGTCGAATTGCCTAATATGTGTAGTATGTCTTTTATGATGCGAATCGAATAAAGACCTTTTTGACTGACTGACTGATTATACAGTGTTATTCCCCTGCTAATACCCTTATGTGTATGCATTTACCTAGCCATTTGCAACATCAAAAGCCATTAATGCGTATTAATTATAAGCGCAAAACAAAATAACATCACATAAGCAACATCTATTCTGTCAGTTTGCTCACCAACTTAGTTCACTTGTTATTTTAGCCATGTAATAGCATTCCCACGTGTAATTCTTCTGTTAATAAGGTTGGTTAGACAAGACTCGACAAATCTTTAGTAATTAATAATTAATCAGTAGTACTTTTGATTATAACATACGAAAATGAAACAGGTATTTGGTTTTAAAGTAAAAACCCTGCTCCATCACTAACACCTTGAAATTAGTGAGCTCAATATGTGCGCTGTACAAAATCTCTCTGGCTTGATTCCATACAGTGTAATGTTGAGTCATATATAATAAGCATCTATGACCGAGATATATGGTGTACATGATGACTGACTGGCCTCGTATTTCATTAGTAGCATTGTGTTGTAAAGGAAGATACAGAGTCCATCTGTACATGTAGGTTACTTCTTTATTAGTAACTTGGTTCCAGCATAGGTGGTCAGGATGGTAGGAGAAGATAGATGATACAACGATAGCCCCACCAGGAGCAAGCTCCTTACAGCTCAGCCTGAGTAGACCAACTGACAATCTCACCCAGAGAGGCACTCAGGCATTCTATGATGTCATGAAACATTCTAACAGAGCAGTACAGTGGAGAATAGCTGACAAGTAATTTACTACACATCCTCTTTCCTCAGGGAACAACAGAAGTAAAAGTAAAGACAAATAAGATACCCCAATAAATCTTTAGCAAGAAGGTGCAACAATGAGGTGCACATATCCACAGGTGTATTGCATGAGGTATAATGAATTCCACTGGCATGAACAGAAATGTGTTAAGATGTTAAACATTACAATCGCAAACAACATTACTACACGCCCCATCCCCCTTCCTTAGGGAAAACACAGCAGCTTAGATAAAAACACTGCAACAAAGAAGGGCGGTCACCCACACAACCTCCCCATATTCGGGTACACCACAGGGTAGACATCCTGTTAAACAAAAGTGGGTGTAAAACACAAACCCTTGGGAGAAAACAACATCCCCAACAAAGAGATACAATAGTGGCTAAATACACTCTAGATAACAAGAAGAGTGCCACCACAACAACAAATATACTCCAGAGAGGAAACACGCTGAAAAGAAACACGAGGTCCTGTGGTAGAAGGCATGCTGACACTTAAAGAGGTCTAAACACTAATGAAAAAGCATCCCCCTCAAAGTTGTACAAGCGTGAAACCCTTGGCCACGAATTCCACGCAGGTAGACTTCGACCGGAGCATGGTGCCACATGAAATGAAGACCCAAGATGACATTAGGGACCACCCAAAAACTTCACCAAGGAACACGACAGGGTACTAACCCATGAAAACAAAACAACCTCCCCTAGATAGGGTACACCATAGGGTAGACGCACCCAAGAAAACTGAAAACTAAAATAGAGGCATTGCCTACCCCCACAACCTCCCCAAAGAAATGGGTACACTCTATGTACAGAGACTAGGAAATTAAAAGCATTGACTACCCCCACAACCTCCCCAAAGAAATGGGTACACTCTTCGTATGAAGACTCATAGATTAAAGGCATTGACTACCCCCACAACCGCCCCAAAAAAATGGGTACACTCTAAGTAGGAAGACTAATAAACTAAAGGCATTGACTACCCCCACAACCTCCCCAAAGAAATGGGTACACCCTATGTTTGAAGACTAATAAATTAAAGGCATTGACTACCCCCACAACCTCCCCAAAGAAATGGGAACACTCTACGTATGAAGACTAACAAACTAAAGACATTGACTAACACCACAACCTCCCCAAGGAATGGGTACACAACAAGTTAAACACTTTACAAAACAACACAACTTCCCTTATGTAGGGTACAATCACCCTGGGAACTGACATGAGGCCTTGACTACCCACAAACAAAACCTCCCCTAACTAGTTTAAACCTAGAAGGGTACACCACAGAGTAAGCACCCTGGGAATTGACATGAGGCATTGACTACCCACACAGAACACAACCTCCCTTACGTAGGGTACACCACAGACTCAAAACACTATGTTATACACCAAGCGCCCCTTCCCCCAGATGAAAGCACAGACTTATAGCGAACATACATAGCAAGTACAGACATGTTAATTACAAAGCAAATGTTGAGCACCGGTGAGCGGTTTCTCACCCGAGATCTCTACGCACAGTTCCACGCAGTCGCCGGCATCCCACGCAGTACAGTAAAAGCTTAGTAATAAGACTTGAATACATGGAGTGAGCATACGCTGAATTTCGCCACAATGAAATGTCACGCAGTCTGTGGAATGTAACGTCAGAAGGATAGTCAATAAGTTCCATTCTCTCATGAACCAAAGAATCTCACCTTCCACTTGTCGCTCGAGCCGTTTACGAGTGGAAGACATCGTGGGACTGAAGATACAGGTCAAGCTGGGGCAGACCGAGAGGCAGACAATGACGCCTTCGCTGAAGATTGCGGGCGTCAGAGTGTAAGAAGCGCAATCACGATGGTTGGCAACCTGAGGCGATAGCGTGAATCGGAGCCAAATCCAAAATGGCGGCACGCTTCCAGACGGCACGCCGGGTGGCTCCCGGCACGTTAGTGCAGCAGAACGTCGGCCAGCAGCTGGGGAGAATGCGAACACAGCGGAGCGAAGAGTCTGTGACGGAGGTAAGGACGCGCGCCCTCACAGGCATGGAGAAATTTGGAAAAAAAAATATGACTCGCGCACAGGTCAGAAATCTAACCGCCACCAAGCAACAAAACTCTGTTTTGTTTGGGCAATGCACACCAAATAAACAAAAATTACCTCATTGACACTGTCCAGACCCCCGAATCCACTCAAGTCCCAAAAATAAGGCCATAGAAGAGTCGAAAAACCGCCGTCCGACTAGGCTGGTAAATGGCATTTCCAAAGAGTCCCCCGAGCTCCAGGTCCAACTATTAGGTTTACTGAAAATACTCCAACTGGCATAGACTATGGAGGAAATAACCAACACCCTTGGTTCCACTGCAACACTGGGGATGCCTCACGAGTAAGCGTCCATTTCCTCACACAGTCAGTTGATGAGTCATTTCATATACAAAGCTCCCAGACTTGTTGACAATGCTCACACAGGGTGCTGGAATTTTCCAAGTGTCCACAAAGTCTTGGGTGGTGGAACTACAAACCCAGGTTGCAGGCTCCAGATAGTAGACAGGACACAGATGGAGAACACTGCAGGCTTGATGGCAGAGAGGTTGATCACTATTGAAGTCTTACAGGTGACAGCAGGCTCCTCAGACTAACGCCCAGGCTGCAGGCTGTCCAGATGGATCAGGACACTGGTGGGGCTGACCAGGGCATTACCTTTAAGTTTCAATTGACGTTTTGAAAGTCTTAAATGTCCTTGATACTTTTCCTTTTGGTTAATTGGTTCCTTAGTTATCTTTACTCCTTACTCCACACGTCAGCTCTTCAGATCGTCGCCAAAATTGTTGTAAAGGAAGACACAGAGTCCATCTGTACATGTAGGTTACTTCTTTATTAGTAACTTGGTTCCAGCATAGGTGGTCAGGATGGTAGGAGAAGATAGATGATACAACGATAGCCCCACCAGGAGCAAGCTCCTTACAGCTCAGCCTGAGTAGACCAACTGACAATCTCACCCAGAGAGGCACTCAGGCATTCTATGATGTCATGCAACATTCTAACAGAGCAGTACAGTGGAGAATAGCTGACAAGTAATTTACTACACATTGTCACCAGGTCAGGGGTGGGGAAGCAGTATTGTTTCTGTGTGGATGTTAAAAAAAACAAAACTATCTCTTCTTATAAATGTTTTTCTGGTATACTGAGTTGAAACTCTACCCGCATGTAAATGAAACACACTTTTTAGAAACTTAAAGAGACTCTTTTGTATCTTTACATGACCGTTTTCCACAAATTACATATGAATGGCTCACCCCGTGCATGGACTCTTAGAGCCGAGCTAGACCCTTGGTTCGGCACTTCTTGTTAATTTGTTGGCTTACCTACCTCTAGGCAGTAGTTCTGCCATCTGAAATGGGAAGCCACTGGTCTATGGATTGTCTTGGGCATCTCAGCCATTTTGTGGCTCTGCGAGGTCCATAAAGGGGGCCTTCCCTCTCTGGGTGTGGCAGCCCTGGTCCAGTACTGAGAGGACCAGGGGAGGTCACAACTCTCCTGGATCATGCAGCACTATATCGCGACTGCGAGCCCAGAGTTGAAGGTCCCCTCTCCTTGATCTCACAGCCATGGTATCATTATAGTGCTGCGACTCCCAGTGTAGGGGGCCCTCTCTCTTGGACGTCGCAGCCATTGTGTAGTGCTGTGCGGCCCAGGAGAGGAGAAGGGCTTCCCTACGCCTCACAGTGAAGGTGACCATGACAACACCCTCATAAGCAAGAAAGACAGTGTAGCTACTCTGTCCTCCAACCCACCCCTGACCTGTGCAAACTAAATAATTGTCAACCCCACGTCCCCAGAAAATCTACCTTGTCCTTTGAAATGCGAGTTGTAAGGCTGAGTCACACCTCGCTGTCAAATAGTGAATGGACGTGGGAGGGACACAAAAGGATCACACAGCTTGGACCAAGATAAAAGTGAGAAACGCGTTGTGTGGTTTTTGGCCAACTGGGGCGGGACCCATGTAGATATGGTGAACATGGGCCGAGCAGCTGACATACTACCCATGCCTAGCACCAGCCCGCAGTAAAAATAATAATAAACCAGGTATTTCAGGCAAAAAAGGATATATTACTAAGAATATTATGGGAGTCAAGAGGGATAAAATGTACCATAGGATGATGAGTATTGTTATCATATGCATACGCAGTTGCAGATAGGTGATGATCAGGGTACATCCGCAGTTCCAGGACAGTTATGCAGGAACCAGATCTATATACCAAGACACACACACATGTCTCATACATATGCTAGGTTGAGCAACCAAAGCTCAAGCAGCGTGTAGGCTGAAGACGCCAACTGACCATTTGTGATGTGCAATTTACAACATCCACAATGAAGGTCCACTTGTCACTAATGTGATAGGCAAGTTGTGTTAGAGCTGGGAGCCAAGCACACAGACTATACAGACAGGCTCTTCATGTATACATATGTTTTGGGTACATGCATACTGCTACTGTGAGGACTGGACCAATAAGCCACATTGGTGGAAGACCAGAGGCCAGCTGATGGTGGAAAGCCCACAAACTCCACTGACTGAATACTGGTGTAAGATGCACCACAATGCACAGAGGGGACATGCTTGAGTACTTGTGCCCTCTTCATTGCCATGACTAACCCAGTGCAGGGTGGGTGCAGGGTCAGGTACATCTCTTTGTGAGTGAGCAGGGGATGTACCTGCTTTTCCTGCCTCCAAACCCTTGGACACACACTATCAAAAATTCAAGGAAAACTCCAGAGTGATAAAAACACAATAAACCATAGAACAGCAAATGCAAAATATAACAGAGACGCTGATAGTGAGAGTATGAGATGAATCTGCATTGCCTCTGCTCCCTGCGATTGTCAAAGGGTCCACTCTGCTGTTTCTATGTGTGTGCTCCCAACTGCAGTTGATGTGGTCAGATCCAGCAAGGGGTGGGCGAGGCGAGGGCAAGGGGAAGCCCCAGATATGTTTGCCTGGGGCCTGACCCCTCTACACCCGGACTGACCTTGGTCTCCGGCAGCGTGCTTCTCCACCTCCGGATTTACCAGCCCGGCAAGCGATGTAGGTTCACGGCATCTCCTGCCGACCCCGGCTTCCTCCTCTGCCTCTTTGCTTCCTCTCCGGTCTCTTCTCGCTGAGGCGGCATGCCCTCTTCCAGCCGCCGTCTCTTCAATTGAGCCTCGTCCTGAAGCAACACGTTACTGCCGGGCCCGTATTTGCTGGCTCTGGGCTAAGGCCCCCCCATTTAATCCGTGCAGTCGAGCCCCCGGTGAACACCCACAACCAGCTGTGGGCCCCAGGACACTGTCCAGAGGGCCGCACCAATTGTCACCCAGCCTCCTCTCACTTAAGTCCAGCCTATCTCCTCCGGACAGGCCAAGCAAAGCCTCTTCGGCCCCGGCTGTGCACCGTCAGTAGACCCAGCAGCCGCTCTGCCAGGTGTCCATGGGCCATAAACTGTTTTCTAAGGTGCCGATAGTCCAGGAGAGCCGGGGGGTTAATTTAATCGGCTCCTGCAAACCAATGACATCTTGGCTGAAGTCAAGCCACGCCCCCCAATGACATATTTTATAGACTATAGACATATAAAATATTATTCACATTTTGTTTACATTTTCAAAGTGTATTTATTGTATATCTTTACATTTCTAAACATATATATTTCAACTTCAAACTAAATATTTATAAATAGTATGACATTTTCATGCTGTTCAACATTTTGTAACATTTCTCCAATTGTTTTATATACATATTTCAAAGACCATTTAAACTAAAGTTTTTTTCAGTATCATATCAAATAATGGTATCTATTGTATACCATTATTTAATTTAGACCTGACACATTTATTTATTTTGTACAATATTTTGTGACATATTTTACATGTTTCATAATTTTTTTACATTTTTATAATACATCTATTCAACATTTTTACAACATTTTCCATTCATTTCTATGGGAAATTAGTATTTTTTTAGATTCATTTAGTGGCTAATTTATTTTATCACTACCAATTAAATAATTTATTTGTGTCATTTGTAGCCTATCTTTCCAGATTTAGGTCACAGTGGGTTGCTGCTGTTTGTCAAAAAAGGTAAGTACTCTTAAAAGTTTTTTTTCATGTTTTTTAGGGTTCATACATGTAGGTCTAGAGGTTAGTTATAGTGTTGTTTGAAGTTTGTAGATTAAGGGCCTGACTGAGTTTGGCGGTCCCACGACTGTACCATTGTTGCAGCAGTCTGAAAAAGACCGCAGAGGTGCCCCACCCGCCGTATTACGATGTTCCTGATAGGCTTGTGGCAGTCTTTCTGTCAATGCTTGTGTGTATATTTTGACTGCACAAGTGTTGAATGTACACATATGCATGACACGTGAAAAAATACCTACTACCTATTGCTGCAGTCTGGACCATTTGTGCCCAGTCCAGTCAATAAGTAAATACTGCAAAATGGACGTACCTGGATTTTGGCACCAAAAGTGTCATTTTCTTCATTATATATTTAATTGAGGTGAATTGTAAATATTTTGGTGATGCAATATACTTATATTTAATTTAAACATGTGTATAGAATGTTTTAGGTATATTTGAAATAATTTTTTGGGGTAAAAAGTGTTTTAAAAAAATATTTATTTATTATAATGTATTTATTTTTACAATATGATTGTAGTAGATATTGTGTTTCTGATAGTTTAGTTTTGAATCTAAGTCAAAATCAATATTTTTAGCAATGTTATTTGTGTTATCAATATTTGTGGTGTTACTAGTAAACTGTAGGAAGTTGATATTTTAATGTTCAATATTTACTTTTTGATTATTTTTGTGTTTTGATATCGTATGCATTGATATTATGTCAGTGATCCAAAATGCAAGTAACGTATCTAAGAGATGATAGCCCCAGTGGAAGTGGGACTGGAGAGGTGAAGCGGGGGTCTATTAGGGTAGGATAAATAAGAGAGTCATGTAGAAGAGATGATCAATGACTAAATTAAACTAACCAATACTGATATCACTAAAATAATAAACACAAATGAATGACCACATAAAATTAGAGATTGCTTGTGGTGTGAGGGCACAAACGATGCGCTATACCTTATCCACGTCAGTTGAGACACATTAATTAACTCTGATTACAGGGCCATAGTATCTTAGAATACAACAGGTATGGTTTTCTTGCCAAACGTGACAAACACATCCAGCACTGTTGATTTAGGTAGTTTTAAACTCATCTTGGGATGGAGTGGGGGGGCGATGTTGGAAGGATGAGGGCTTTGAATTGGCTGCTTTGATATGTAAGGCGTCAAAACCCAAGACAGACATACTGCAAAGACATAATCCATGGATGGGTGTTACCCTCAAAACTAATGTATGAAACAGAACAACAAAAACCTAAAATAATAAAATGAAACTTAAATGGGATGGGCGATAAAATAAAAAAGAGAAACAATCTTCCAAATGCTCAGAGACAGCGACTGGACATAGTACCCCTGCAAGAGGCACATCTTGCAGGCAACAACTTCCACTTGCTAATCAGGGGTGAATACAAAATATCAGCCTGTGTAGGATTTTCTTTTGGAGCAAGGGGGATGGCCATCATGGTGTGGAGAACTACTCTTTTTGTGATGAGCAACAGCTGGACTGAAGGCTTCGTCGTAGCAGTGTCCAGGGAATGGGATGGTGAAAAAGGAGTGTCCTGTTCTTTGTATATATTCTGCTCTCTTGAGCAAAGTTATGATGACACTAGTGCTTGTAGGATGCAATTTCACCTATATTCTTGATAAAGATTTTGATAGACTCCTAATAATAGGAGTATTGCTTGCTTTAGGGAGAGGAATTTTCGAAGTATTTAGTTTGTTCTTGCAAATTGCTGGTGCGGATGTGGAAAAACACCTAGGGGCAGATTTATGAGGCCCTTGCGCCTCATTTACGCCGCCGTTGCGTCACTTTTGTGACGCAGCGGCGGCGCAAATCCTGGCCATGCTGCGGGGTATTTACAACGTGACGCATCTGGGAGATGCGTCACGTTGTAAAGCCCTGCGCCAGCATTAGGCGTACCTGTGCAGGGGGGGGGGCGTTCCGTCGCTGGAACGCCTCCTAAAAGTGGCTGAGTGAAAACTACAAGATTTCACCCCAGTCACTTTTGAGCCCATGCTGCGTCAAAAACCCGCTGCCCAGGCAACCCCATCCTCCATTGACCTCAATGATCATTTGTCCCAGTTACTGCAAACTCTCCAAACCTCGGCACCTGCCCTAGCTTATCACTCAGACAAGATGGACCTGCAGGTGCACCTTCTGAACACGTTAGCGGTGTACACCGCAGGAACAGACCAAAAACTTGAGGCACTCAATCTGCTCATTACTAAAGCCCAATCGCAAGCCCAATTGGTCCAATTGGTATGCTGTTCCCCCATTATTGATTCTTTATCATACCTACCTCAATTTCTTTCTTCAATGCTAACCGAAATCAAGAAGCCACCATTGACAGGGCCATCAGACACCCTGCCCCCAGCTCCCAACTCAGTCGAGGGACCCACTGTCATGGAAGACCAATCTCCACCCACTTCCCCGCATTGTACGGAGTTTGAAGATAGTAAAGTAACCCCCACTAAATCAGCTCAACAACACAACACACACAGGTTGTCAAAACGGGAAAGAAAAAGACTACGGAAAAGTCGGAACAAACACGCAACCGAAACCAAAATCCCAAATGCTAGCAGCCTCGTCACTATCAACTCAGACCAAGCACGAGTGCAGTTGCCCATGTACGGAGCAAATTCGGTCCCGAGTTCAGCAGCACAAGTCCCGACTCCCCAGACCAATCCTCCACAACCAAATACCCAACAACAGGGGCCTTTCCAAGATCAACAGCCCCATTCACAGTATTCCACGCAAGTAATATCTGGCTCCAGTCAACCTTTAATAGCTCTGCCTGCACCAGGTATAGTGCATCTGGGAACCGAAATTCCCTTGACGCTGCCCTTAGAAACCGGCCCCAATTTTCCATCAACAGAGGTGTGTAACCACCATTATGCTCTTCAATGCACAGTGAAAGAACCCGCTCACCCAAATCTTTCAAATTTGTCAAGCGACCAACTGCTGGCGCCCACAAGCAAAATACTCTTTGCTTTACCACCATTTATTAAATATTGTGAGCCGTCTTCTTCATCTGCAGTTACATGTACGACCAAGCATGTTTCTATTGACAATTCAAAGAAAATCAAGCCTCTTATGACTGATGAAGCTCCCACGCAGCCTAACACCAACTCAGGCACCACACTACTGGTAACCCCAGAGTATGTCTCAAGAGGCCCCCACGACATCCTAAATCGCGGGAACATGTGAAGACTTCTTAAATCATTTCCGGACTTGTGCGCCTTGCAACCCAACGACATAATCGCCATTAAATGTATTCCATCATCAGGAACTAGAGCAGGCGAAGCAACCGAATTAACGCTTTGGTCCTCAGCAATTCGAGAAATGGTCCAGTCAAAAACTGATCAATTTAAAAACTGGGGCATAACAATGTCAACGTTCAGTGCCCCCTGTTATCCATCAATACTGGAAAATAATCAGACCCAGGCTCTAAGTGATAGTTCGGTCGCCCACAGCAACCCAGGAGTACATAACAAACCCGCAAAACCCTGAAAAGGCCGACTGGTCATGGTTACCAGGGTCCCTTGTGAGAAGCCAGAATGATTGAAATATCCCCAACCCCGGTCTATCAATATGTTCCTGGAACATCAATGGCCTTGGTCACAAAATCCAATCAGCAGCCACCTTTGTTTTTTTAAAGGAACATGATATTATTCTACTGCAGGAAGCCTGGGCAGTAGACATTATTCCCATTGAAGGTTACCTTGAATTTGTGTCTTTTGCAACAAGACATTTCAAGTTTGGCAGGCCGAGTGGCGGCCTGGCGATCTATGTGTCAACCAAACTATCCCAGCCCACTAAGCAGCTAAAATTTGAGGAAGACTGTCTCTCTGGAATCCTTCTGGGCAGTCAACAGACTGATAGCCAGTTGCTTCTTCTGAATGTTTACATATCCCCACGCACCCCTGAGAAAAAATCTAAACCAGATTGTCTGGCCAACACCGCTTGCAACCTGCTCAGTGAGCATGGTAGTATACCAAGTATAATGACAGGAGATTTTAATACCAACCTTTACTGCAACTCCTTTGAGGAACAAGAGATCACCCCCTCAATGGTTCCATCACATCTTTCCACACAGTCAGTTCCCATAGGAAACAGACCATCAAAATTCGGCGAGTATGCTGTCAGTCAGCTAGGCAGCGTAGGTTATACTGTACTGAATGGTCGTTTCCATACAGATACTCCTCCAGTTTGGACACGATTCCGATTGCCGAACCTTCTCCTTTCTGGACTTTTCCCTAGGGAGCATGGAAATTCTCCCTTTGATTGAGAGTTATCATATTGTACCACAAAGTGAGAGGGATCATCGGTCTCAAGCTATAACAATTTTTGCCAACACCCCGCGTCATCAGGAGCTTGCCTACACCCATGTAGGTTGCTATACGGAGAATTTAAAACGAATGAAATGGTTAGTTGACGCGGCACCCCTCTTGATGGAAAAATGCAGAACACTGTTAAGCCAACTATCAGATGTTGATTCTTCTCCTACTAGCAGCTGGGCTAGTTTTACCAACCAACTACTAGAAGCAGTTCCATTTAAGAGGAGCACTGAGCAGTACATATCTCGACCACACATTTCACCAGCATTAAAAAAAATAAAGTTACGTAGAAACCGTTCCCTTCGGGAATCCAGGAAGAGCCCAGGTAATAAAATCAACTCTAACAATTACAAGCAAGCTCAAGCTGCCTTCAAGTTCGCAGTACGCAGAGAAAAACAAGTCGCCTCGGATCAATTCTGGCTGACGCTCTTCTACGAAGGTAAGAAACCAAACTTAAAGCAATTCTGGTCTCTTGTAAACAGGGGCCAGCGAGGTGGAAGCGGCTATGGCAGTGCAAACATCAGTGCTGATGAATGGTCCTCCTTTTTATCATCTTATTTTGAGAGCAACAACAACAAAGTCGACAGCCCCAAATTCCCTAATGTAGCCAACATAAAGGTACTCTCCACAGAGGCTCCGAACCCAACATGGCCGGGCCCTAGCCTCTCAGTCATTAGTCCTCTTGAAGAACTAGTAGATGTGGCTTGTGGGGACAACATCGATCCACTGTCTGAGTCAACAGCGACACCGGAAGAACTAAACCATAAGGTTCTACGTTTAATAAAGAAAGCCAGAACTGATGGTGCACATGGGCCAAATGGTCTCCCCAAGGCCTTGTTTATATCGGAAGCCGAATTCTGGACAGCCCATCTGACCCCTCTGTTTTCTTACTGCAGGCTAAACAGCATTGTTCCGGAGTCCTGGAAAGGTGCATATCATTCATCCCATATACAGGAGTGGGAAGAGAAACAACCCCAGTAATTATCGAATGATAGCACTCTTAGATGTCGATTCTAAATACTACGCCAGTATCTTGTTAGAAGAGCTGCTGGCCTGGGCCAAGGAAACAAAGCACCTCCCTTCAATCAGATGGATTTTATGGCCAATTCTGGTACAACAATGAACCTACTAACCCTGTCTGTTTTGATAGAGAAAGCGTCTGTCCAACAAACTCAACTGCACTGCTGTTTCGTAGATGTTAAAGCGGCCTTCGACTGTGTACCCCGGGGCTTACTGTGGCAAAAATTAAAGTCCTGGGGTGTACCCCGACCTCTGCTACTCGCAATAGCTCAACTCCATTCTGACACATGGATTAGACTCAAGCTGGGTGAAGGCTCCCATGTCTCTAGGGAGATCGAGACGAGTAGCGGAGTAAAACAAGGCTGCGTGCTGGCTCCACTCCTTTTTAACTTGTTTATATCAGATCTCTCGCAAATTCTTGACAGTGTTAACTGCCACCAACCTCAATTAGATGGAGTACGTATCAGCAACCTCCTATACGCTGACGATCTGGTGCTGCTTAGCCATACGAAAGTGGTCCTACAGAGGCTACTTGATGAATTGCTCCCCTATACTACAAGCAACTTCTTAGAGTTGAACTTATCAAAAACAAAAACAATTTCCTTTGGGAAGCTAAAGAAGATGTGTGGAGGGTGGCACTTTAACAAAGTAAAAATTGGCTCAACACCACACTATAAATACCTGGGAATATTTCTTGTTACCAGAAGCTCATTTGTCAAACAGAAAGAAGCACTGAGGACTAAAGTATTGGCCCTAGAGGTTACCGCCACGAAACTGTCTAAAAAACTGCTTGGTCCCAATTTAATTCCAATGTTGAAAGTGATGAAGGCGAAGATAACTAACACATTGACGTATGGCCATGAGATCACGAAGGGTACCACAAATACTCTTTTAAACAAACTAATAATCAACATTTTTAAACGTGCATTTCATCTGTCAAAGTCAGCATCGCCAGCACAAGTTCGCCTCGAACTAGGTCTATTTGACCATCTTGGTGTAGAGGCCGGCGCATTTATTAAGTTTTGCAATAGACTGTGCCACGCCCGGGAGGGTTCCTTGGAGGCCAGACTCTAGCAAGAAATCCCGAAAAGTCACACCAGTCACAAATATCGGCTTCACCTGAATCATAGTTTATAACTACTCGGTGTCAAGGAATTTTGGGGAACAAATCTCTCCCAGTCGGCATTGAAAGCAGTCATCAAGAAGAGCGTCAGGTTGTGGTCCTTTCATTCGGATAAGGCAATATTGTCAAAAAGGAAACACGCCTGGGCAGTGATTATAAATTTTAAACCAGGAGTTGTACCCTTCTATTTATCAAGCACGTTTGCACTTTATTGGAAAACAACATTCCTGGCTCTAGGATGAGTGAATGGCCTTTTTTAAAGAACCTTCAAGAATGGCGCCGACCAGATAATCATACTCAATACAGGCTGTGCGGCTACCATACTGAAGGAATGGAACACATAGTTTGTCCCCGCACCGCTCACCGTCAGACGACTTCTACTGAGAGATGAATGGATTAGGCTCGGACTTCGATCATGCCGCCAAGCCGTAATAGCAGCCTTAAACCCGGACAACACGAAGCTGAATATCGGGTTACTTGTCACCAAGACGCAAAACCTGCTGGAAGTCATTGACGCTCCCAACCACTCCTCATTATGGCAGCGCGGCACTCCATCCATGGGTCAAGTAATTGTTTTTCCAACCACCATCAATCTGCTGACCCCAACCTGGTACCCGAGTCGATCACTAACTGCCAAGAAGCTCTGCAGAGTTTTAAGTAAAACGTTAATTTCGAATCTTTCTGCAATTTTATACAGTGCTTTTTTTTAAGAATGTGCTGCAAGTGTTTTTATATTGTAAGGGTTTTAATTAACCAACAATAAAGTTCTTATTACTAATGACTCCTAATAACAAAGGTTAGATCACACCCAAAGAAATAATTAAAATAATTACTACATAACTATACATGTGCAAAGGGCCTTAGAGACACATGGTGGTCTTTATATAGAACTGAATGCCAACAACCTAATATATATTTCACTCTGGGGCACATGGAACACTTATAAGATTGGACTAAATGTTCTCCCTAACCACAGAAGTAGGTAAGTTTGAGGAATCCGAAATACTTGACAGAGGAATACCACATCGCGTATTGGTAAGAGTGACCATCAGACACAGATAAGCAGGATGGAGTAGCAGGTGGAGATTAGACACATGGGATTTTAAAAACAGAGATGTTAAGATATCTAAAGAGGAACCCACCGAAAATTACTGTATAGAAAATAAGGGATCAGTTGACTTATATATAATACAATAGGATGCGATCAGGATAGTATTCAGGGGAAAGGGAATTTCTAAAATATCAGACATTAAAAAGACCAGGTTGCAAAAAAATGGGGGAAAAAGCAGATATAGTAGAGATAGGGGTAAAATACATAACTGCAGAAACCATAGAACATTCCAGATGCTGGTAAAATTTATGGAATATAAGCTAATGCATTTATGTAAGTAGTGGCAAATATGTGAAATAGGTTATAAGCCAAGTAAGGTACTGGCGTGGCTGGATAGGAGAGAGGAAGGTGAGAGGTGGATACACAAAATAATAGATGAAAATGGGATTGAAGTAAGGGGAATAACAAAATTACCAAGAGTACTATAAAAAAATGTATCAATCTCAATATTGGATGGAAGCCATTGATGACATCTTAAGGGACTTCCTTATGTCATCATTAACACTGCTCAGATTAGAGAAGGCCAACGATAGATCGCACCCTGGCCATATCTTAAATGCAGACTGAAAAGGACCCAAGGCCTAAATGTGTACCAGCAGAATTATTTGAAAGGACAGACAGAAACATTAGGGAACTCTCATTAGCACTCTATAATGAAGATAGCAAGGCATAGGATCTACCACCAGACTTGAGATGGGCCAATGTTTCATTAATTTTGAAATCTGGTAAACCACCCGGGGAACATGGGCCATACGAACCAATCTCAATGTTGAACATAGAGAATATGTTATTAGCCAAGCAGAGATGGAACTTGCAGTTGGTTTGGCACTGAAAGCATTCAACTCAATAGAAACTCCAATGAATGGAACTTCTTACTGGCAGTACTTTGCACGATAGACCTGGTCCTTTTTTGTACACTCAAATAAGGCCTTTAATTGCAGGTTCAAGTTTTAGAAAGCATGTATAGAGAATGTACAATGATATGCATCAAAATAAATTTGAGAATTTGAGTAAAATTTCAATTTTGACCAAGTTGCATCAACTGTTTAACTAATTGGCAGCCAATGCCAGTTTTTCATTAACTTGATACATTCCGTAACTAGGGTTTCATGATTGTTCATGCCAATCCTATTGACGTCACTACAGATTCTTGCAATAGAGAAACTGCTTCTTTAACTATCTTACCCTCAGATATGAGTCATTTCATGGTTAGTAATAAGATTGGTTTGGCGTGCCCTCTGAACATCGAAACCACAATTTCGATGGGACACAATATCGTGGACAGATTTCCAAAAATAAAATATCAAAAGATAAGTAAGTCTAGATTTTCTATATCTAACTCCGCATATATGTACCTACACAGTCTATATGTTTTCAAGGTACGTAGATGTGGAGTTTCAAATATTGAATCTATACTTCCTTATATGAACTTACCTTTTGAAATTGTGTCCCTCTATATTTTGGCCACAATATTCGTGTTCTACAGTATTGTCGCTGTCAATATTCAGTAGTACTACCCCTTTGTTTGGAGGCTTTGAGGTGATATTTTGACATTTGACCACAAATGTCTGCTTTGGATGCTATAGTCAGTACGGCATTCTTTATATTGGTTGTATAGGCAGCAACATCATCTGCATATAAGGATAATTTGAATTCAATCCATTCCTCAATTGGAAGAATAGATGCATAATTGATAATCCATCTTAAAAGGGGTTGCAGATATCCATTAAACAGTAAAAGCGATAAAGGGTAACATTGACAAGTACCCCTAGTTCTTATAAAGAATTCAGAAGAACAGCCATTTATATTTACTTTGTTCTTTGTAGTAACTTAAAGTATCTACACCTATTTAATAATTTGTCCCCCAATATCATCTTATATTATATCCTGCTATAGATACTGCCAAGAAACCCTTTGGATTGGAGGCAAGATGGCGGCTGAGTGAGGAGGGAGGTGTTCAGCCGGTTGTGCTCTCCCGGAGTTAAGACGAATAATCTCTTAAACACGATGATATTCCGATGCCTCTAAGCGAAGGAGGCGATACTTTTCCGAGTACCTTCGCTAAGACAAGACAAGGAAAAAAAACTCAATGCATAAGGAGTATAGTGGCGGAACGGATAACTTACGTGGCTGGGTTTCAGCATTGGCCCGATACACGGAGCAGCTGCTGCCTCGGTTGGAACGCATCGAGAGGCTCTGTACCTCCCATCTGCCGATCGCCGCCTCAATCTTTCCCTCAAACATGGGGTCAAAGGCGGTTCCACGGGGGAGAGGTGCAGGGGATCGACCGGGCCCACCGGTAATGACTTCGGAGGTTGACGCTTCTGCTCGCGGACGCAGACAGAAGCACAGTGCTCTCCCGGAGACCGCAGACAGGAAGGGGAAGGGCGGAGGCTCCCAGCCCCAGCCACACCGGTCCTCAGTATCGGTAATCGACCTGCTTAGAGTTTTGCATATGGCCATGTCTGAACTGGGGTGGCAGAGTGGGCTAAAGAACGGTGATGGATCAAACCCAGATCTGTTGACTGGGTGTGAGTGTTTGATTGGTTCTGATGCTCCGTCCATCACCACCCTCTTTTGTACCGCTTTGTTCGCCATAAGTTGGCAGGGTATGCTCAGACGTGAGTCCCTTGCACACTTTGCCACTGGATTCAAGCAAGCCTGGCTGAAGACAGCTGAAATGCCAGAAACCGGTCCTAGGAAGCTTGTTTCCGTTCCAGGGAAGGCATGGCCTGGCAGTTCGGGCTGGACTGTTCCCATGAGGCACAGGGTCAGACTGATTTGCATATGGCCATGTCTGAACTGGGGTGGCAGAGTGGGCTAAAGAACGGTGATGGATCAAACCCAGATCTGTTGACTGGGTGTGAGTGTTTGATTGGTTCTGATGCTCCGTCCATCACCACCCTCTTTTGTACCGCTTTGTTCGCCATAAGTTGGCAGGGTATGCTCAGACGTGAGTCCCTTGCACACTTTGCCACTGGATTCAAGCAAGCCTGGCTGAAGACAGCTGAAATGCCAGAAACCGGTCCTAGGAAGCTTGTTTCTGTTCCAGGGAAGGCATGGCCTGGCAGTTCGGGCTGGACTGTTCCCATGAGGCACAGGGTCAGACTAATTTGCATATGGCCATGTCTGAACTGGGGTGGCAGAGTGGTATAAAGAACGGTGATGGATCAAACCCAGATCTGTTGACTGGGTGTGAGTGTTTGATTGGTTCTGATGCTCCGTCCATCACCACCCTCTTTTGTACCGCTTTGTTCGCCATAAGTTGGCAGGGTATGCTCAGACGTGAGTCCCTTGCACACTTTGCCACTGGATTCAAGCAAGCCTGGCTGAAGACAGCTGAAATGCCAGAAACCGGTCCTAGGAAGCTTGTTTCCGTTCCAGGGAAGGCATGGCCTGGCAGTTCGGGCTGGACTGTTCCCATGAGGCACAGGGTCAGACTGATTTGCATATGGCCATGTCTGAACTGGGGTGGCAGAGTGGGCTAAAGAACGGTGATGGATCAAACCCAGATCTGTTGACTGGGTGTGAGTGTTTGATTGGTTCTGATGCTCCGTCCATCACCACCCTCTTTTGTACCGCTTTGTTCGCCATAAATTGGCAGGGTATGCTCAGACGTGAGTCCCTTGCACACTTTGCCACTGGATTCAAGCAAGCCTGGCTGAAGACAGCTGAAATGCCAGAAACCGGTCCTAGGAAGCTTGTTTCCGTTCCAGGGAAGGCATGGCCTGGCAGTTCGGGCTGGACTGTTCCCATGAGGCACAGGGTCAGACTGATTTGCATATGGCCATGTCTGAACTGGGGTGGCAGAGTGGGCTAAAGAACGGTGATGGATCAAACCCAGATCTGTTGACTGGGTGTGAGTGTTTGATTGGTTCTGATGCTCCGTCCATCACCACCCTCTTTTGTACCGCTTTGTTCGCCATAAGTTGGCAGGGTATGCTCAGACGTGAGTCCCTTGCACACTTTGCCACTGGATTCAAGCAAGCCTGGCTGAAGACAGCTGAAATGCCAGAAACCGGTCCTAGGAAGCTTGTTTCCGTTCCAGGGAAGGCATGGCCTGGCAGTTTGGGCTGGACTGTTCCCATGAGGCACAGGGTCAGACTCATTTGCATATGGCCATGTCTGAACTGGGGTGGCAGAGTGGGCTAAAGAACGGTGATGGATCAAACCCAGATCTGTTGACTGGGTGTGAGTGTTTGATTGGTTCTGATGCTCCGTCCATCACCACCCTCTTTTGTACCGCTCTGCTTAGAGGGCAGGCTGCGCCGGCTGCCCTCAATAGGGATAGCAATGTGTGTGGCAACCGCAACGCTAGTGGAGACGGCGGAGACGGCGGAGACGACGGGGAAGAAGGTGGAGCTGGGGTTCTCCAACAGCCAAGTAAGGAGCTGAGCAAAGAGTTGACTGGAGGGAAAGAGGGGGAGAAGGAGTCCATGCTAATGCTAACGGAGCTAAGCATGGTTGGCCCGGCAGGCGAAGGTAAACCTTTGGATTTGCAGCCCAACGCTGCTACAGTCAAACAGAACGCTTGTCCAGTCCAGGACCAGGAGAGTCCGTTGGTTCCATTGGTGGGTGGGGAGAATATACCCCCCGCTCAGATATCCGCTCAGACATCAGTGCCACAGGCGGGTCAGAGTGAGGCTTTGATGGGGAAAAATAAGAGTACCCCTGGTCAGATGAAAGATCATGCCCCAAGAAACAAGGGGGGTTTCAGGGGCCATCGAACTCCACGCCAGGATTGAGATAGGGATCTTGACTCAGAGACAAATGATTTTTATTCTCTCTCTGACGTAACGTGGTCTGATGGTGCCTCTGATTCAGGCGGAGATACCCTGTCTAGCGATGAACCACAATCGCAGTCTAAAGCTAAGCTACTTTCTGCCTCTGAATCCGTGACAACGGTACGTTCCCTGAATCTCTGTCCAAAGAGACTTGAAGGCCAGAAACAGGCGACTCTGAACTGGGACTATACACTCGGAGATCAATTGATGGGCAGTATTAATTCTAACTCAATTACTGGCTCAGAAGCTGGGCTTAATCCAGCTCCTTCTACATTAGAGTCTATTATGCAATGTGTTGCAGCACACCGAGAGGAGTCCCGGGCGGAAAGCAAGAGATCACAGAATGCCTATCGTAAACTCCAAGGGGCAATCAGGAAGGTCGCTAAGACCTGCAAGGATATAAGTGACCGCATGACGGATATTGAGACTCGGACAGAAGTTTTGGAATCAGAGGTTGCTGGTTCCAAAGGTCAAGTGGATGCTCATGAGGCACGATTAATTGATATTCAGTGGAAACTTGAGGAGGGGGAAAATTATCAGCGTCGGAACAACCTGAGATTTTTGGGTATTCCAGAGGGAAAGGAAGGGTCTGACTCTCGTACTTACATTGTCCAATTGTTGCAGACCTCTTTGCCAGATTTGGTTGGCTGGGACTGGGATAAGGAGGTACAAAGGGCGCACAGAGTCCCCTTTTCTATTCGTCAACCTCTCCGTCCTAATGCTAAACCTAGGGCGCTATTGGTATATTTTGGGAATTTTTTGTTGAGGCAAAGTGTTTTTGAAAGAGCTAGACCAGATGCCCAATTAAAAGCTGAGGGGTTTTCTTTTTTTGTCAGACCCGACTTTTGCCATGTCACTGTGGAGCGCCGGTGGCGTCTACGTCAGATGATTAAACCCTTCCAAGAGAAAGGAGCTCAGGCTTTTCTTTTAAACCCTGCTCGCTTAAAAGTAATTTGGAAGGATACTACAAGCTTTTTTACATCTGAGATAAAGGCAAAGGAGTTTTTGGATACAGGAGGGAAGGTTTAATCTGAGGCGTAATCAGTTTAATATCGGATTTTGGGTAATTCCCCCGGTTTTTTTTTGCAGATGATTAAGAGAGCGTTAGACAGTTTTAGGAAGCTAAGATATGTTTATCTTCGGGAGAGCACAATATTCATCCTCTACAGACCTGGTTGGTCTGTTGCCTTCATTTGCAGGGTGGGTGGTTTGGGTGGGTTGGGTGGGTTGGGTGGGTTGGGTGAGTAGCCGAGGGTTAGGGAGTGGGGTGGGAAGGGTAAGGGGTGGAGTAAAAGTTTCAGGGAAATCAGGGAAATTTGGTAAAAAGTATAGGTTGATTGATACTGTGTCATTGAGATGTTTTAAGTCACTGCATCGGAATAAAAGTTACTATGATGGGTAGGCTGAGAATTTGTTCTTTGAATATAGGGGGGTTGAACGATGCTGGCAAACGGTATAGATCTGCCGAAGCTATCCGCTCATGGGGGGTAGATGTTATTTGTCAACAGGAAACCCATATACCTTTTCCAAAGAGAGGGTTAAACAGTATCCCTGGGTTTAAACAGGTGGTCTGCTCGCGTCAAACTACCACTACAAGAGGGGTAGCTATACATACCACCACTCGGATGTTAGAGACGGAGCGAACTTTAGCAGATAGGTGGGGGAGATGGGCTATAGCTCTATTACCTTGTAGAGTAACTCTATGTACAATTTATGGCTCCAACTTTGATGATTCTGATCTGTGGGGTGAGCTGGAGCTTGAAATAGCAGCCTGGCCTTCCCCACTTATAGTTTGTGGGGATTTTAATATCCATTTAGGTATCTCGGATATCTCTTCGGGGGGGTATGATGGAAGGAAGCCTCGGGTATATAAGGCTCTCAAAGCCTTAGCTGGGAGTCATGGATTAGTTGATGTGTGGACCCGTAAGGTAGTAGGAGATGCCGGCTATACTTATTTTTCCTGCCCCCACCAGAAATATGTTAGATTAGATTATTTTTATATTTCTACCTCCCTTATAGACCATGCCAATATACGGAAAATCCCAAAGATCCTATCAGATCATAACCCGTTGATATTAGAAGTGGAGCTTTCGGCATTTTTGAACCGCCCTAGTAAATGGTCCTTTGATAGGAAACTTCTTGTAACTGAAGGATTTGTAGACCATCTCAGGAGATCAACCAATCAGTTCTTTGACATAAATCGGTATAGTGCGTCAAGGGAAACTGTTTGGGATACGTTCAAGGCATATTTAAGGGGGGAAATTATAAGTTTTGCTGGACACCTCAGGAAAGAGCATAGGGTGACTGTACAGAAACTTATGGCTGATCTCTCTATGAATGAGGAACTACATCTTAGATCTATTGTTAATAAACAGAAGGATGCTGCGAGGCTAATTGAACTTGAAGTGATAAAGGTTAAAGCTAAATTAAACGGAATATACAATAATAGGAATGCTAAAATATATCAAACACGAACCAGGGAGAACTACGAATATGGGGAAAAGACCGGAAGACACCTTGCATTGAAATTAAAACAGAGGACGGCGGCTAACAATATCCTGGAGGTTAAACGGGGTGATGGGAGTAGTGTAACTGATCCTCAGGACATTCTTCAAGTTTTCGCTGATTTTTATGGAGAGATTTATAAATCTCAGACTGATTCTCAAACCACCACAGGTCAGGGTTTAATTACTCCTACTCCTACTCCTGAAATTTTACAGGAACTGGAAGAAGATTTTACACAAGCTGAGGTTGACGAGGCTCTACAGTCCATGGCATCTGGTAAGGCCGCTGGTCCCGATGCAATTCCTATAGAAGTGTATAAGGTTTTGTACCCCGAGCTATCACACATGCTTCTGGATTTATTTTTAGCAGTACAATATCATGGTACCACACCCCATTCCTGGAAAGATACTAATTTAATTGTTTTTTTGAAAAAAGGGAAACCATCTGTTAATCCAGCCTCATATAGACCTATTTCCTTGATTAACACCGATGAGAAATTGTACTCTAAAATTATAGCCAACAGGCTATCAAAAATAATTGCTTCCTTGGTTAGTCCATGGCAGCATGGCTTTATTCCCGCGCGTGGAACAACGGATCATGTGCGCCGGGTGATCTCCTTATTTGATATTACCGAACAGTTGGGGGGTCAAATGTCTCTGATTTTATTAGACGCACAGAAAGCCTTCGATCAGGTTGAGTGGGCTTTTCTTTGGCAGATTCTAAATACTAATGGCTTTGGTCCTCGTATTCAGACCGCCATAAAGGCCATGTACTTACAACCATATACAAAAATACAAATGATGGGGATGGAATCCGGGAGAATTAAGATCTCACGTGGCACCAGACAGGGATGTCCATGTTCCCCGATTCTTTTTGCTCTGTACATAGATCCTCTAATAAGATCTATGCTTAACGATCAGGCTATTAAACCTATAGTGGTTAGGGGATTTAGTACAAAAATCTTAGCGTATGCGGATGACATCGCTATAATCACCCCTGACCCCCTGACTGCGTTGATCCGTATTGAGGCTCTTGCATTAGAATTTGGTCGCAAATCTGGATACAGGCTGAATACAGCGAAAACTAAGATTGTTTGTTCTAGTAATACCCCGTTTAACGATGATAGGAGATCCTTGGAGGCTACTTATCTAGGGATTAATATAAGTGCGGGCGCTTCAACTATCTGGGATATTAATCTCCCACAGCTGCTAACTAAGATTAGCACTGATTTAAAGCGCATAGATAAATTATATATTTCCATCATAGGACGTGCTAATATCATTAAAATGACTATGTTTCCCAAATTTTTTTATCTTTTTAGATGCATTCCAATTGAGCCCCCTAAAGAGTTTTTTCTAAAAATTGACGGGATATTTTCTCAGTTTGTATGGGGGTATAAAAAGATTAGAAGATCTATAAAGTTGATGACTTTGCCACAAGACCGTGGCGGATTAGCTATCCCCCATATGAAATATTATTTTTGGGCTGTACTGCTGCAGCAAATGGTTAGCTTATTTCGACCAAAATTTGGACCAGGTACTACTTCGGCGATGTATAACACGGACTCCCCTCCATCTGTCTATGAACTAGCACTAGGAGACCATGCACCAGGCGTTTTACTAAGGCAGTTAGATGGCAGCTATTATAAGAGAACGCGGTTCAAAATAGTCAGAACTGCCTGGAGTGTCTGGAGTAAAATAAGTAAACTTCTGGGGATCCCCAAGATACATAAATATCATGTTATCTGGCGCTCGTATATTTTTCCACCTTTATTTTATGATAATTTAGGAAAAACCTGGGAACTGGCTGGTATAAATCTAATTGGAGACTTATTCGTGAGATCCGAGTTAAAATCCTTTCAAGAGCTTCAAAGTCAATTCGGGGTGGAAACGAAGACTTTTTTTAAATATTTACAATTTAGGGAGATTATTAAAACCGCAAAGTTTCAAATAACTGGATTCGACGATATACCGATGCTTGATTGGCTCGGGTATAGGCAGCCTCGAATAAAGGATTTATACTTAATCTTGCTGAATGCTAATCAAGATGATATCGTCAGTTCCGAAAGTGTCTGGGCAGGCTTGCTAGGGGACCCTGACGTGGACATTTGTAGATCTCTTTATTTGTCAAAAAAAATATTTCTCGCAGCTAACCTTAAAGCTCAACATTTCAAAACTTTGTTTAGGTTATACTATACCCCTGCTAAACTCTTCAGTTGGGGGAAAGGGAAACTGATTGTTGCCCTAGATGCAATTATGGTCCGGCAGATATAATACATATGTTTAGTGGATGTAACCAACTTGTTAATGTGAAGGCAAAGATAGAGAATTTTCTTAATCAGGTTACTGGTGGTTCGGCACGACTAACATCAACTCTGATCATTTTAGGGATTGATGATAGTCTATGTCTAGATTCTTCCCAAATTTATTTTTATTTTATGGCCTCGGCCATTTTGCGTTTAACCATTGCAACTCATTGGAAGGATCCTGAACCACCCTCTTTTCAGGAATGGTATTCAAGACTTCATCATGTTTTTAATTTAGAGAAGGCACTTTATAAATGTAAAGGAAATAGAGCCAAAAGAAGAGGTCTTCGGATATGGGGCCCGATATGGGAAACTGATGAGATTTAGGGATGTATTTTTTTTCTGAATTGCTTAACCATTATTTTGAAGTGTATAGCTGGATTTGTAATATGTTACTTGCAGTGATTAATTAGTTAATTGGCTTTTTCCCTTTGTCTGTATGATTATTTCCTTTTTTTTTATTATATATTTTTTTCTTTTTCCCTCTCAGTGTAACTATGTTTCCCTTGATTTCCCTGTCTAAATCAATAAAAATATTTAAAAAAAAAAGAAACCCTTTCAAATGTTTTCTTACCATCAAGTAAAATCATAAAAATAATTTTATGCAGATTCTGAGCAGCGTCAAATAATGTAATGGCTGTAATAATATAAACAGATATGTCCAAAGCCGTGCTAGTGTGGGGATACTATATCAGTGAATACTTTAGCTAATCTTTTTGCTAATATTTTTTAGTATATTGTGGCATCTACATTTAAAAGTAAAACTGGTTGATAAGGCCTTATATCCAATTTGTGTTTCTCTTTGTTGATAAAGAAAGATATATTAGGGTATTTCCAAGATGCTAAAACCAGAATCCCTGTCATAATATGCTGAATCAATGTGAGATAAATGTGTAATGGTATAAAGTGCAGCTTTATATAGTTCTATAGGTAATAAATCCTCCCCTGCAGTTTTACTATTTGGCAAGCTATTAGTGGTTCAACTACCTTTTTATTTATTTTTAATGAAGGTCACATTTAAAAAAATCCTACCCAAAGTAAAAAGAATATATATATTTGTGAATTAATAATGATTTAAAAGTGATGCATAGAATATTTCAAAATAATTTACTTATGTTTTGATAAGAATTAATGCTACATTAATTCATAAATTCCAAAAAAGACTGTTCAAGTATTTTATAATTAAACAATAAATACTTTATTTCCAGATTTTCAAACAATAAATAATATTTATTTATATTTTTAACTCTTTTAAATAATTTAATTTGATGTAATTTAACTTTATTTCCTATGGGGTTTTATTTTAAATCCCTACCTGCATTGCTTTCTATTGGAGCGTATTGCAGTACCAGTGGTTATCCATGTATGATCCTGGACTTACTCCAGCTCTTAACTGGAGTAATTTGCTATAGATCTTGGTCCATTTCTGACTGTAGTATCATTAGAAGTGCAGTTTGTGAATAGAAATGTGCTTACTCTTTTGTGGGTGTGCGTGTCCCTCTCTAAATCCCTTCATAACACTCTATAAACCCATCCTTACTCCTCCTTAAACCCTTCCCATTTAGTAGTAAGTATACCCCTTTTATAGCCCCTACCCCTGGTCACTTCCATAACTACTACTAAAGTAGTAAACTTATATGTGTGAGAATCTCCCCATAGTAAACATAGGAGAGGTGAGAGGAGAGATTTACACTTGTAGGTTTATGATTAGCATTTTAGAATATGTTTAGTGGCGCTATTCTCTTCTCTTCTATTCGATTCTATAGGCTACCACTCCGAATCAATTGAGCACGTGGTCTGCGTCTTCCCCGCACTGCTCAACGACAGAAGGATCCTGCTGCGGGGCGAAAGGAACAAACATGGAGCACGATCATGTCTACAGGCCATCATAGCTGCTATGAACCCAGAAAACACGATGCTCAACATCCGGCTCACCAAATTTGTCACAAGAGCGGCCAAAAATATAGGAATGACAGGTCTGCAAGCACTCCCGCATCAACTTGCACCCCTGTGAAATCACCGGGATTCTAGCGATGCTCTGAACACTCCGAGCCAATCCTCAAATGCTGCGTTTGTTTCTACTGTTTCCCTTCCTCTCATTTTATCTTTCAGACCGTTAATGTCGGGCCGTCTTTTATTTGCCCTCAATAACGATGATATTGTTCTAGTCAACCTATGTTAAGCACTAGATAAACCATGAGTTTGGAAAATGATGAACATATAACCACCAGTGACATTTCGCCCTGATGGACTTTCAGCAGCATCACTGCTTCTTTTCTCAAACCATTCTGTATCATCGATCTGCTTTTTAACCCTGAGTAGCATCACCACTTCTTTTTAAATCATTTTGCATCAGCGAAATGCTTTTTACCTCTTTTGTACATAAGAAGTACTTTTTTTAATTATCACGATTTTAAGTAATCAAACAATAAAGACAAATTGAAATTGATTTGGGTTATATTCGATTCCTACAAAATGTAGGCCCCTTACTCTCCGAGGGGCATGTCAGCAAGGCGGCGCTATGGAATTATTGCCGCTTTTACGTTCGCTTTCGGGCAAAAAGCGGCGATAATTTCATCGCCTTATCAGCAAAGACACGTTATCGCGTGTTTTGCTAATTTAGCGCCCCTTACAACAACGCCCCGCTTTGCATCTCTAATGAGATGCACAGTGGGCGTTCCTTCCGAAAATAACTGGAGAAATGTCGCTAACCGACATTTCTCCAATTATCAAGCTGCACGCAAACAAGCAGAGTGATAGGAAAAGTAGCACTAACCGCAGTTATCGCTACTTTCCTTACGCCTGCTTGTAATCTGATTTAGCCATTTAATCCAATGGGAGGTGGATGACATGGCTAAGACCACCCTGCCCTATCAGCAAGGTATCGCCGGTCACAGTGCGATTATCGCTGGATTTCCAGCGATAATCACACTGTTTTCCAGCTAACGCATGGATTCCTATCGCTCGCTTGGGAGATAAGCGTTGCTGATGGCACACTATCTCCATGATAGAATCTAGCGTTAGCCTGTGATAATTATCCTCACGCTAAAAGCGCTGAGCGATAATTATCGCAGGCCCTTGCTGATATGCCCCGAAGTTCTCAAATTACACTTCAGTGCCAGAAATGATGTCTGCAGTATCTTCAACTTTACCTGCAGTATCCTGCTGCATGGCCTTAATCTCTTTCATCTCTTCAGCAACTTTCTTTTGAAGATCTTTGGTTTCTTCACAAAGCCTAATATTTGCTGTAGTGCTGTGATCCTGCTAGAGCTGGGGCCACCTCTGACATCTGTTTACCAGCTGCAAGGCTCACCTTTCTATTTATTCTCCATTAAAATATATTGCTTTGAGACCATTAGTTCAGAGCGATTGTGCTTCACGTCTTCTTTTCTAATTGACTCTATAATGTCAGTGATATCCGTATATGATGTGCTGCTTCTTATGTTTTTCGTTCTCTCATCATTGCTGAAATTGCTATCTCTTGATATCTCAGTCCCAGAAGATGTTGAATGAGCATCTTGAATCTTCAAAGGTATTACTGTCATCTCTGTGTCTGTTTTTCATTAGTGCATGATTACTGGCCTCAGTGTCTCCAAACATCTTGTCCATTTTGTTAACCCCTTGTGTGCCCCGCCCTTTCCCCGCCCTGTGCCGGGCGTTGAATTAGCGGGTGGGGTTCATGACGAGATAGTCTCGTCATGGGCACAGCGCAACCGCGGCCCATGACAAGACTATCTCGTCATGGGCACTCAAGGGGTTAAAAGCTTGCAATGGTTTGTATCTATTCCTCAATTCCATTCCATTTGTTTGATAACAATCCTGGGTGTGTGTTTTTTTCTCTGGCTCGTAGAGCTTCGCAAGCTCCCTTCATGGTCGATGCTTTAGTGGTGGTGCTACCCTTGGGGTGCATTCTGGGATACTCTATAGACCTGGGTGGAATTCTTAGTTCCACTGGTGGAATCGGAGGAATTAGGTAATTCTGCGTTACTCTTTTAAAGCAAAATTACCTAGAAACCCCGTCATTTCGCCAGTGGAATTCATTTGCATAAAGCTTTAGGTTTCAAAAGAAAGCTCGAAGAGAGAGCAGGCCCTCTATGTTTAAAAACGCTGCAGATGAAGGTTTAATCTGCAGTGTTTTTTTTAACATAGAGGGACTGCTCCGTTTTGCGGCCCTCTTTAGAAATGACTGCAGTGCAAGTGCACGCATACTCTGCCATAATGAGTGCAGTGTATACAAGGGCGCCGAGATATATGCACTGCAATGCTTTCTCCTCAGCACCCTTAAATACTCTGCAGTGAGTACTGCAGAGTATGCAGTTATTTTTAAGCAGGGCAGGAAGAGGGAGCAGTCCCTCTATGTTTAAAAACCCTGCAGGTTAAAACTTTAATCTTACACACTCTGTAAGGGTCATGAGGGGTAGCACTGCAGTGTGATATGTAGTGGTTTAAAAAACCACTGAGGGGGGTGGGGTATGGTATGGCATGGTATGGTATGGTATGGCATGGTATGGTATGGTATGGTGTGCTATGGTATTGTATGGTATGGCATGCAGAATTGAAGAGCACACTATCACCTTGGATGGTATGCCGGTGCGCACGGGTTTAGGCCCATAAGGGATTGATTTCACGGGTGCTCCTATACGAATAGTTTTAGGGAGTTTGTGGATTCCTTGTACAGTGAAAATCTTCTGAAATTCACTTCATTTTCTTTTCCTAAACTTTTTTCCTTCTGTTGGAAGTTCCAAATTAGCCACATTTGATATTTCATTATTGTTAGGTGTTTTTTAGCACTCTCTCTGTTCACTGCTGGATTTCCTTATCCCCTATCCTCGCTAAGATTCTTCCTGATGTTTCATCAAGCAGATGCTTTATGGAGTGCTTGCCTCTTTGCCGGGTTCCCACAGCTTGGGCTATGATACCACACCAGTTAGGATGTAGTCTCAGGTTTCTTTGGTAGGTCAGTTTCAGGATTCAGATCAGCCTTGTTTATATGCAATAGGGAATCTTTGGGTTTGGCCTCCAATAGATGCCCATATTTGTCTTTCTCCTGCCCTTTATTGGAGAATATTGAGTATATTCAGCTTCTCTACATCTATTTCACTGACCTTATCATTCCAACTTCCGAGGTTCTAACTTTGAAGTGGTATTTTTAAATTTTGAATTTCCAGACCTCTAGTTCATTTTTTAATCATTTCTAGTCCTCCTGGCTTCCCATGACCTTGTCCTGTTGACTGGCATATATAAGCCTTTTGTAAAAAACTCTATTTTCTCCTGTCATATACTTTGTGAATTAACTCAGTCTTTTTTATTGTGAAGGGAGAGGTTTACCTTGTTAATGATGTAGTCCTACTTGTTGTAACTGAAGTCAAAGTGTTTTTCCCAAAGGCTCTCACTTTGTTGTCTATCTTCTCTAACAGGGTTTTCTTGCCTCCATTTTCCTTTATTCGATTCTCTCAGGGGTTCAAGCCCTGGGTCATTAGTGAAAGAGTGACTATAAGTGCCCACCCCTCCCCCCAGCTAGTTATAGGAAGTGTTAACACTCTGGACGCTGTAAAGCAAGGGTGGATGCTTCTTATGGGCATTGGGGCTCCACTCCTCCTGTTTGTTGCCTCTTTCCTTTTATCTGCTGTCACTACAGAATTACACAGTACACAAGGGTCAGACAATGTCAGGCTGTACCTCAATGGGGTGCAGTTTATACCCACGTGTCAGCCAGGTTTTAAGGGCTGGTGATGCTAAAGCCCTCAGGGCACTGGCTTGCCCTCATGTAGCCCCCCCCTCAATGACGGTGCACCGCAGACTCACAGTTCAGACCAGCCCTGGGCGCCTCTGGTTTCAGCCCTGAAGCACCTGAGGCTGAATGCCACTCAGAGGCCTGTCACACCCACCCCCTTCCCAGCTTGTGTCAGGGTTTGGCCAATCAGTAAGCTTCGATGGCCACATCCCATCACGTGACATGATGGGGGAGGGCGGGGTCTAGATGCAACCGGCGAGGCAGGCAGGCTCCAGAAAAGACCCAAGGTAACTGACTTGCCTTCTCTTCTCTTTTGGTTCCTGAAAGTGCGTCTCAGTGATGCCACGTTCCCCTTCTGTGACGTGAAGGCCAGGTCACCGGTGCCTGACGCCAGGCTCACGAGAACATATTCAATAAGTATATATAGATCACTGAGATGAAGGAGGGCCCAGTGCGCTCTGCGTGCCGCACTTTCCAAGGAGCAGGGGTCGGGGAGCTGCCTCCGGCTCAGGCTGGAGGAAGGGGACAGTTGTTTGGTGTTAGCATTGCTTGGGGTGCTGTAGGGAGCCCCATACATAAGCACACTCCAAAAAACGCTAAATAGTTGGATGCACAATGCACTGTTTACATTGTTTGATGACCTGTCTCAGCATTCTGTAATCGGTGTGTGTTCGACGGAGTCACCGGTCAGCTGATTTAGCCTCCGTCATTCTTTCTCCCATCGGCACTGGCCCCAGTTCGCCCTTGTGACTCGCGGAGCCGCTGGACACTCCCGCAGCATCTCTCGCAGACGGCAGACTGACGGGCTCATGCTGGACGGGGTTTACTCTGCCCGGGCGATGGAGTCAATTCCTGACACATTTCTGTCGAGCCTGCGGACATCTGCAGCATTGGCAGGAACAGGAACCACCGTCACTGCGGGTCCTGTCCATGCGTGGTAAGTTTGACGGACGGCTCTGCCAACGTGACGGAGCCGCCCGGCAAACTTACAATGTCCCACCTACCCCGCCCCCCCCCCCTCGCCCCCCAAAAACAAAAGCCAAAGTGGGTTTTACAGAATGGATTTTTGTTTTGCAAACTTTAACTATGTGAGTTTTCTTCCACGATGAGAGGGACACTGAGAGGGACGTTTTCACTACCACTTACCACCAGGTTTTAGCTGGCAGTGCCGGACAGTGACGGCTGGGCTTGTGTTCACCCACTCTAAATCGAGTAAGTGAACGCAATGCCAAATCTCACACAGCCCTTACTCCGTCAGGCCGCGGGTGGTGTATGTGATGGCGGCCATGGAATAGTCTCTGTGGTCGGCATAAGCACATAAGTAAGGTCCGTCCGTCTGTAAATGCGGCTGGTGCGCCTCCCGCTCGGCGGCGAGGGTACTCTGACGGCACAGAGGCGGATTATTCTCTTCAACAAACTCTAACTCCGTCCCTAAATTGTTCTACAGTGAACACGAAGAACTCAGAATATTCTTGTCTGTGTGACTCCAGCGCGAGGACAGCAGGAAACTCTTAGCAGTCCATGAAAGTTAGAATATGAGAGAAGCACAGAGGCTTAGAACCAAAATTCCACAGGAAACAAACATGTTTTCAAATGAAGTTTTAAACTGTGGTGTCTTTTCTTGACTTTTCAGACACAGGAACTTCATTCCTTAGATTCTCAGGGAAAACTTATTTTTTGTGTCTTTGACAACTGAAGTAAATATCTTGCAGTTTCAACGTCTGTTAAAGATGCACTTGTATTGCATAGGGCCATGCTTTGAGCTCCATCTAGTTGATTTGTTGAATCAGTAATGGTGGCCGGCTACTCCAGAAAGAAGTATGAAGCAGCCATTTCATCTGAATGGGACCCTTTGCAAGGAGCCAGTGCCAGCTTGTTTATCCTGGGCACCAGCATGTGGTCCTGATGCTGAGGCCACGATCAGAGCTATGGGGGCTTCTGAAGATGCTGCCTTTTGTGAAATTGTTTATTAAGTATTCACATCAAGAAAAATCCAAGCGTGGCATCACTACCACCAGGAAGTCGGGTGAGTCTAAAAATGAGCACTTATTAAAATCCAATGAATAGTTGATCCCAGAGCAGTCTATGCTCTTCCCAGGCCACAATCTGTCTTCAAACACCCCAATCAGAAAGAAAATGAGGCACAAGAAGGCAGGGAAATAAAGGGTTCTGTTCGGCCCATGCATGAGATGGGATGCACATGGACATACCAAGCACATGACAGCAAAGGCCACATCACATCATGTGCCTCCCAGCCTCCCCGTCATCGTTTGTGATGAGAAGTGAGGTGCCCGTGTGGACCCGCATGTGTCCCCTGTGATTGTGAATGTGCTGCAGGTCTGTATTGAGCCACATGGACAGGGAAACACTATGACCTGATTTATTTTTGGTATTCACGAACTACGAGTTTAATTTTACTAATAGTAATTTTACGACTGTGGTGTGTCCGCACATAAAAAGATAGGCCACAGTCATAAAATTACTATTAGTAAAATTAAACTTATAGTTTGTGAATATCAAATGCATAGTAAACTTACACTAAAGTGTCACATTTTTATTCATCTGTGAAATGACTGCAGTTTACCTCATTAGGTCTCGCGAGCCAAAGGCTCGAAGAGACATTTTGTATGTGGGATTTTCAAAGTGCTACCCACAGTTTTGGCTGGCCTAAACCTTGAGTGCACGATTCCCTCCCTTCTCTATAGCTTTCTTTCACTTTAGCCACTTTGACCCTTGCATTCCCCCCTCCCTTCTCACCCAGCCCTTTGATGCTCTGCTCGATTACTTTCACTTTCGCCGCTACAAACTTTTCAAGCCTTTTACCGCCTTTGATTTTCTTTTATTTTGCTGAGCCTTGATTCATACGCGCTTGTTTCGATTTCAAGGGAAGTCTTACCCATCTTCAACTAACAGCATGCAGCCAAGCGTGAAGGATTATCGCTTGTACTTTCATTACATATCATCTACAGCGCGTGTCCTCTAACGCATGTAAATAAATGTAAAGGCACGATCAGACAAACGGTAAGGATAATCGCTTGTGCTTCCATTCAACTTTGTCTTCAGCACGTGTGTTTGTCAGCGCGCAGCAGATTTTCATGTTTCCTCGCTCGTGACTATACCTCGATGCTTGCATCATGTTTCTCCATCTCTCCCTTCCTCCTATGTTGTCCTTAGTTAACTTTAAATCACTTTCTGCTCCTTTGCCACACACTCATTTGTCCTCAGTGTATCGCCTTCATGCTTTGCTTCCACTGATAGCATAACATAACATAGTATAGCATAACAAAACAAAGCATAGCATAACAAAACATAGCATAACAAAAAACAAAACATAGCATAGCATCACAAAGCATAGCATAACAAAACACAACAAAACAGCATAGCATAAAACATAGCATAGCATAACACAACATAGCATAGCATAACAAAATATAGCATAACAAAACATAGCATAACAAAACAAAACACAACAAAACGTAGCATAACTAAACACAGACACAGGGCAAAATGCAAAGTACTGTGGTGGGGGAGGGAGGGGAGCGCGCACAAGCCCAAAGACGTGCAAGCCCGCTCCATTCATCAGCTTTTGGATGTTATAAAATCCACAGTATTTTAATACACCATAACATAGCATAACATAACAAAACATAGCCTAGCCTAACATAAAATAACAGCATAACATAACAGAACATAGCCTAACATAACAAAACATACCATTACATAACATAATAAAACATAGCCTAACGTTGCATACCATTGCATAGCATACCATAACTTACCATAACATAAAATAACAAAACATAGCCTCGCCTAACATAACATAACGTAACAAATCACAACATAGCATAACAAAACATAACATAGTATAGCATAACATAACATAGTATAGCATAACAAAACAAAGCATAGCATAACAAAACATAGCATAGCATCACAAAACATAGCATAGCATAATAAAACAAAGCCTAGCATAGCAAAACACAGCCATTGCATAGCATACCATAACTTAACAAAACATACTATAACATAAAAAAACATAGCCTCGCCTAACATAACATAACAAATCATAACATAGCATAACAAAACATAACATAGTATAGCATAACATAACATAGTATAGCATAACAAAACATAACAAAACATAGTATAGCATAACAAAACAAAGCCTAGCATAGCAAAACACAACAAAACATAGCATAGCATAGCATAACAAAACATAGCATAACAAAATATAGCATAACAAAACATAGCATAACATAACAAAACAAAACGTAGCGTAACTAAACACAAAATAGCATAGCATAACAAAACACAACAAAACAGCATAGCATAACAAAAAATTGCATAACAAAACAATACATAGCATAGCATAACAAAGCATAGCATAACAAAACATAGCATAGCATCACAAAACATAGCATAGCATAACAAAACAAAGCCTAGCATAGCAAAACACAGCCATTGCATAGCATACCATAACTTAACAAAACATACTATAACATAAAAAAACATAGCCTCGCCTAACATAACATAACAAATCATAACATAGCATAACAAAACATAACATAGTATAGCATAACATAACATAGTATAGCATAACAAAACATAACAAAACATAGTATAGCATAACAAAACAAAGCCTAGCATAGCAAAACACAACAAAACATAGCATAGCATAGCATAACAAAACATAGCATAACAAAATATAGCATAACAAAACATAGCATAACATAACAAAACAAAACGTAGCGTAACTAAACACAAAATAGCATAGCATAACAAAACACAACAAAACAGCATAGCATAACAAAAAATTGCATAACAAAACAATACATAGCATAGCATAACAAAGCATAGCATAACAAAACATAACATAGCATAACAAAACATAGCATAGCATAACAAAAAACAACCAAACACAACAAAACACAGCATAGCATAAAAAAACATAGAATAGCATAGCATATCAAAACAAAACATAGCATAGCATAACAAAGCATAGCATAACATAGCATAGCAAAACACAACAAAGCACAACACAACACAACAAATCACAGCATAGCATAACAAAACATAGCATAGCAAAACAAAACATAGCATAACAAAACAAAGCATAGTATAACAAAACACAACAAAACATAGCATAGCATCGCAAAACATAGCATAGCATAACAATACAAAGCATAGCATAGCAAAACACAACAAAGCATAGCATAACAAAACATAGCATAGCATAACAAAACACAACAAAACATAGCATAGCATAACAAAACACAACAAAACATAGCATAGCATAGCTAAACACAACAAAACATAGCATAGCTAAACAAAACATAGCTTAGCATAAAAAACATAGAATAGCATAGCATATCAAAACATAGCATAAAAAACCATAGCATAGCATAACAAAACATAGCATAGCATAGCAAAACACAACAAAACATAGCATAGCATAAGACAACACAACAAATCACAGCATAGCATAACAAAGCATAGCATAACAAAACATAGCATAGCAAAGCAAAACATAGCATAACAAAACAAAGCATAGCATAACAAAAAACAACAAAGCATAGCATAGCATAACACAACAAAACATAGCATAGCATAACTAAACAAAACATAGCATAGCATAAAAAACATGGAATACCATAGCATATCAAAACAAAACATAGCATAACAAAACATAGCATAGCATAACAAAACATAGCATAACATAACAAAACATAGCAGAGCAAAACACAACACAACACAGCATAGCTTAACACAACACAACAAATCACAGCATAGCATAGCATAACAAAACACAACAAAACATAGCATAGCATAACAAAACGCAACATAGCATAGCATAACAAAAAATAACATAACAAAACAAAACATAGCATAACAAAGCATAGCATAACAAAACATAGCATAGCATAACAAAACATAGCATAGCATAACAAAACATAGCAGAGCAAAACACAACACAACACAGCATAGCTTAACACAACACAACAAATCACAGCATAGCATAGCATAACAAAACGTAGCATAGCATAACAAAACATAGCATAGCAGAGCAAAACACAACACAGCATAGCTTAACACAACACAACAAATCACAGCATAGCATAACAAAGCATAGCATAACAAAACACAACAAAACATAGCATAGCAAAACAAAACATAGCATAGCCTAACAAAACACAACATAGCATAGCATAACAAAAAATAACATAACAAAACATAGCATAACAAAGCATAGCATAACAAAACACAACAAAATGTAGCATAGCATAACAAAACATAGCATAGCATAACAAAGCATAGCTAAACAAAACATAGCATAACAAAACATAGCATAACAAAACACAACACAACATAGCATAGCATAACGACGCATAGCATAACAAAACATAGCATAACAAAACATAGCATAACAAAACATAGCATAGCATAACAAAACATAGCATAGCATAGCTAAACAAAACATAGCATAACAAAACATAGCATAACAAAACATAGCAAAGCATAGCATAGCAAAACAAAACATAGCATAACAAAGCATAGCATAACAAAGCACAACAAAACATAGCATAGCATAACAGAACATAGCAAAGCATAGCATGGCAAAACAAAACATAGCATAACAAAGCATAGCATAGCAAAACAAAACATAGCATAACAAAACACAACAAAACATAGCATAGCATCACAAAACATAGCATAACAAAATATAGCATAACAAAACAGCATAACAAAACAAAACATAGCATAGCATAACAAAACACAACAAAACAGCATAGCATAACAAAAAATGGCATAACAAAACAATACATAGCATAGCATAACAAAGCATAGCATAACAAAACATAACATAGCATAATAAAACATAGCATAGCATAACAAAACACAACATAGCATAGCATAACAAAAAATAACATAACACAACATAGCATAACAAAGCATAGCATAACAAAACACAACAACGTAGCATAGCATAACAAAACATAGCATAGCAGAGCAAAACACAACACAGCATAGCATACAAAACATAGAATAGCATAGCATAACAAAACATAGCATAGCATAACAAAAAACAACAAAACACAACAAAACATAGCATAACTAAACAAAACACAGCATAGCATACAAAAACATAGAATAGCATAGCATAACAAAACATAGCATAGCATAACAAAACACAACAAAGCATAGCATAGCATAACAAAACACAACAAAACATAGCATAGCTAAACAAAACATAGCTTAGCATAAAAAACATAGAATAGCATATCAAAACAAAACATAGCATAAAAAAGCATAGAATAGCATAACAAAACATAGCATAGCAAAACACAAAAAAACATAGCATAACAAAACATAGCATAGTATAACAAAACACAACAAACCATAGCATCGCAAAACATAGCATAGCATAACAAAACAAAGCATAGCATAGCAAAACACAACAAATCACAGCATAGCATAACAAAGCATAGCATAACAAAACATAGCATAGCAAAGCAAAACATAGCATAACAAAGCATAGCATAACAAAAAACAACAAAACATAGCATAGCATCGCGAAACATAGCATAGCATAGCATAACAAAACATAGCATAGCAAAACGTAGCATAACAAAACACAACAAAACATAGCATAGCATAACAAAACACAACAAAACATAGCCTAGCATAACTAAACAAAACATAGCATAGCATAAAAACATGGAATACCATAGCATATCAAAACAAAACATAGCATAACAAAACATAGCATAACAAAACGCAACAAAACATAGCATAGCATAACAAAACATAGCATAGCATAGCTAAACAAAACATAGCATAACAAAACAGCAAAGCATAGCATAGCAAAACAAAACATAGCATAACAAAGCATAGCATAACAAAGCACAACAAAACATAGCATAGCATAACAGAACATAGCAAAGCATAGCATGGCAAAACAAAACATAGCATAACAAAGCATAGCATAACAAAACACAACAAAACATAGCATAGCATCACAAAACATAGCATAACAAAATATAGCATAACAAAACAGCATAACAAAACAAAACGTAGCATAGCATAACAAAACACAACAAAACAGCATAGCATAACAAAAAATGGCATAACAAAACAATACATAGCATAGCATAACAAAGCATAGCATAACAAAACATAACATAGCATAACAAAACATAGCATAGCATAACAAAACACAACATAGCATAGCATAACAAAAAATAACATAACAAAACAAAACATAGCATAACAAAACACAACAACGTAGCATAGCATAACAAAACATAGCATAGCAGAGCAAAACACAACACAGCATAGCATACAAAAACATAGAATAGCATAGCATAACAAAACATAGCATAGCATAACAAAAAACAACAAAACACAACAAAACATAGCATAGCATAACTAAACAAAACACAGCATAGCATACAAAAACATAGCATAGCATAACAAAACATAGCATAGCATAACAAAACACAACAAAGCATAGCATAGCATAACAAAACACAACAAAACATAGCATAGCATAGCTAAACAAAACATAGCTTAGCATAAAAAACATAGAATAGCATAGCATATCAAAACAAAACATAGCATAAAAAAGCATAGCATAGCATAGCATAACAAAACATAGCATAGCAAAACACAAAAAAACATAGCATAACAAAACATAGCATAACAAAGCATAGTATAACAAAACACAACAAAGCATAGCATCGCAAAACATAGCATAGCATAACAAAACAAAGCATAGCATAGCAAAACACAACAAATCACAGCATAGCATAACAAAGCATAGCATAACAAAACATAGCATAGCAAAGCAAAACATAGCATAACAAAACAAAGCATAGCATAACAAAAAACAACAAAACATAGCATAGCATCGCAAAACATAGCATAGCATAACAAAACACAACAAAACATAGCATAACAAAACACAACAAAACATAGCCTAGCATAACTAAACAAAACATAGCATAGCATAAAAAACATGGAATACCATAGCATATCAAAACAAAACATAGCATAAAAAAGCATAGCATAACAAAACATAGCATGGCATAACAAAACATAGCATAGCAAAACACAACATAGCATAGCTTAACACAACACAAAAAATCACAGCATAGCATAACAAAGCATAGCATAACAAAACAACAAAACATAGCATAGCAAAACAAAACATAGTATAACAAAACAAAGCATAGCATACCAAAACACAACAAAACATAGCATAGCATCACAAAACATAGCATAGCATAACAAAACACAACATAGCATAGCATAACAAAAAATAACATAACAAAACATAGCATAACAAAACACAACAAAACGTAGCATAGCATAACAAAACAAAGCATAGCATAACAAAACATAGCATAGCATAACAAAACACAACATAGCATAGCATAACAAAAAATAACATAAAACAAAACATAGCATAACAAAACACAACAAAACGTAGCATAGCATAACTAAACAAAACATAGCATAGCATAACAAAACAAAACATAGCATAACAAAACAAAACATAGCATAGCATAACGACGCATAGCATAGCGACGCATAGCATAGCAACGCATAGCATAACATAACATAGCATAACAAAACACAACAAAATATAGCATAACAGAACAGAACAAAACATAGCATAGCAAAACAAAACATAGCATAACAAAGCATAGCATAACAAAACACAACAAAACATAGCATAGCAAAACAAAACATAGTATAACAAAACAAAGCATAGCATAACAAAACACAACAAAACATAGCATAGCATCACAAAACATAGCATAGCATAACAAAACACAACACAACATAGCATAGCATAACAAAAAATAACATAACAAAACAAAACATAGCATAACAAAACACAACAAAACGTGACATAGCATAACTAAACAAAACATAGCATAGCATAACAAAACATAGCATAGCATAGCATAACATAACATAAGAAAACATAGCATTAAGTTTGATAAACTCATAGTAGCGGGCTAGCTAGCTTTAACGGGCAGTGAGTGTAAGCAACTCCGTAAACCCAGAAGCAGTCACTCGGTCACCTTTGCTCTTGTATTGCAGTGGCTTCGTTTATTAAACAGTGCCCATATTTCTACTGTTAGCACTTTACTTGTGCAAATTTCAGGGCTCACAAAACTTTGATAAATCGAAATTCACAACAGAGGCTGTTAAGTTCGTGCTATATAGAACCCTAAGGATAAATAAAAAAACATTGCCATTTACACTGTGAATAGCTCCAACAAACACAAGATCTTTTTCAAAGTACAAAACATTGCCATTTACAATACCAATAGCTCTAGCTCCAACAAATGTGAGACCTATTGCATTTCCAATGCTTGTTTTTCCTATTGTCTGTTGTCTCACACTTCCTCTGGCCTCTCTGCTTTTGGTTCTACTTTCTCCTCAGTGCTCCATACATTTATATTGAGTCCTCTTGCACCTCCTTTGTTCTTTGTCCATCACTTCCATGTTTATCCTGTCCTCTCAATCCACCTCCCTTCTCCTCTGTTCCCTCCCAAGCGCCTCTTTGTTCACCACTATCCTTTTTACTGCGTTCTCTGTCACATTTCATGAAGCCTCTCCTCTCTGGCACCTCATTTATACTCTGAGCTCTCATTTCCCTTCATTCTGAGCTGGCAATACCCCCATTCCCACTGCGTTCCAACATACTTTTAAAATCTTATTAATACCACACACTCAAATACCTCCTTGCCCTCTTGTGCTCCCCCTTTATATACTCTTACACCCTTTTTAGGGCTCGCCCCTAGCGATGCAGTGCGCAGCACTGCTCGGGCAGTGGAGAGCCCTTTTGTGGAGGGTTCCAAAACGGACCCTGGAATCGCACACGCTCGTGCGTGTGCGATTCCTTTTGTGCTACGCGATTGGCCTTTGCGTGCGTGTTTTTATAAAAGACTGCACGCAATTGGCCAAAGGCGGGCGCATTGCTCCGCCCATGGCCTATTGGTGTCTATTATGCGCTTGGTGCGCGTAATAGACACCAATAGGCCATGGCTCACAGTTGTGCGCGCACACCACTCGCGGTATTGTTACAGGACAGCCCGGTAAGCCGTTCTGGTCCCAGCTGGCAGCATGTAGGAAAAGGCAGACCAAGTAACATGCACACACCGACCCCCCCCCCACAAACACACATACACACCTCCTCCGCCCCCCCCACACACCACCCTCGCCCCCACTCACACCACCCTCCCACTCCAAAGCTTCAGTTGTCTACAATGCGTTCACGTCTTCAGCCACACAGGCAGTAAAAATGATACATACGAGTGTAAGTATATATACAGACTGCGCCGAAGGAACCAACTCCTGTGACTGCTTCCAACACAGTTTTTACCTGTATTTCGGAAGATGGTTTACATTTGCGGATGATTTTAATCTGGAATAAACTATTACAACGGCAAATCGATAGCACACCTGGAGTTACCGATCGGGTAGCAAAGTTTACGTTACGGGTAGCCGGATAGGTCACAAATTAAGAGCAATGACCGAAACATAGCCCTGCAGGGAGAACATATCGACAGCCCGAGAACAGATGGGTTATAAATGCATGCTGGAGTTGGGGCTGCATGGCTGTGAACTGGCCCTAGGTAACCAATCGTTTAAAGGGTGATTTCCATACAGTGCGGAGTTGAGTCCATGCCACTTCAGTATTTTGAGGCGCGCGTGTGTGTGTGTTTTTAACTTCTGGGAAAGTGAAAGTCCGAGATCGCCTTATGGTAACTGGTAAAGGATTCCCTGTTCGTCAGCCCCTGAAACCCAGAGGACTTGTGTTGACTGGAGAATGTATCCCATGCACGGGTCGTCTAGACTATGACAAACCCCTTGTAACGAAAGTGAAATTTTTACGATTATCTGTTCAGTGTTCCCCGTTTGTGACTTAAACTACTTGAAGCGGAGTTTCAATTGTTTTTCCTTTTTAAAATGAGGTTAAATGTAAAAGAGGTAGTTATTTATGCATAGCTTATGCAGACTCCTGGGGCGTTAGAGTGATGCACAGCTCTTGAGAGCACACTTATAAACACAGTTAAAGGGAGTAGTTTATTGATTGGTGGAGGCAACAACGCCTATGCCTCTGGTGCTTTGACTGCTAGTTTGTGATGGTTGAGTCGGTCACATCATGAGTAATTGAGCAGGAAGCTAGCTGACCCTGCAAAGAGGTTTTGTTGGGTTGTAAAGAGCATCCTTAGAATCTACTCCTAGATAAGATTCTAAGGATGCTCGCATTTGGTAACCCTTAACCAACGTTGTTTCAGAGAATGTCTTCCCCCTATATAAAATACCTCTCATGCATCGGATAATTTTGTGCAAGGAGAATTTACTAATGACAAGTTATCGTGGGCGTCCTTGGCAATTGCTTCGATACGGGAACCACAGGTGGAGGAAAGACTTTCTTTTACTCCATGTGTAGCTAATGAAGCCTTGTAAGGATTGGTGCTATTTGCGCACTACTCTGAACTTGCACTCAGTGACACTTTGTCCATGTTGTTGTTCGGAGTTGTTTTACTCTGCAAACATGGAGCTACACTCTGGAATATCTCGCCTCTTCAAGCAGTAATTTGGAAGGCCGCTACATAATATTTTCTAGATATGATCACGATAGCTAATGTAGGAAGGTAATGCCAGGAAAGTTTTTATTGCTGGTTTCAGGTAGAAAAATCTGGCCCTGGCAACTCACTCAACCCATATGTCACGCCTGCCGATCCCAGCCCCCGAATGACTCCGTTCCCTGTCCAAGATGGCCGCTCCTGAGCGCGCAGGCGCAACATGGTCAGGCGAGTTGAAAAGCCTGACTTCCGGTTTACTCGGAGCTTCGCGTTCCAGTGTGGCTCCTCAGGCTGTTGCGATACTAGTTCTCCAGCGTCCTGAGTTTTCCTGGACTACCTCGGTAGTCGCTTTTGTTCCTGTGTCCTTCGCCCATCCTCTTCTGAGGATTCCTCAGTTGCTCTATTTTTTTAGCAACCCTCGTTGTCAGAGCTCTGACACCCGAGCCCAATTCCTCCGGCTCGGGGGCTCCTTTTTGTCCCGCGCCGTTTGGCGCCTTGTTCCTTGGCTCTGTCGAGCATACTTCAGCAGGCAGTAGTGTACTCCGCCCACCTTACCGGATCTTGTCCCGTGGGCCGGCCGGGTTTAACTGCTCCTGCACCCCTGTCCTTCCTCGCTTCCACTCCCGCTTCGCTCCTTATCTGCCCCATACTCCAGAGACCCGCTTTCCTGTGTTTCCTTACTTGGAGAGCTGGCCATATTCACTACAGTTGGCGTTTTGGACTACATACAAGGCTCCTTTCTTCATAACTCAAGGTACTGTGCTGGGGGAGCATTGCGGGTGGGGGTGTTAGTTCCCCTATTACAAGCATTTCATCCTTATCCTGTTCCTTTTTATGATTTCATAGATCCTACTCAAGGAAGTGTCTCATATAACGTCAGGGGCAGTTCCAGTAAGCTTCTTAGGAATCCCTTTACAGCCTTCACAACCAGTCCACTAGGTAGGCGAGCCTCCTATGGGTAGCCAAGACAGATAGAGGGGGCTTTTAGGGAATTTCACCTCACTTATCTTATATTCTTTATGCCTTTTCAGACGTCCGCTCTCTCTACACCACAGTGACAACCAAGAAGGCAGTTCTCTGGATGCTACCCTCCTTTCCTTGTTTTGTCTCCCCTCTTTCCCTCCTTACCCGTGTGTTCTAGGGTTTGATAGCCACACGGTGTGAGAAGGGACGGTTGGGAATTAGCTTCTACACCTCGCAACAGCAGCGTGGGAACTCGGTGGCGCTCCTGCAGAATCCTATCCGGTAAGAACCTGACAGAACGCGAAGCCCAAGTGGTTTGTTCTGCCCGGGCGCCATGGACTTACCTCAGGTTACAATGACGGACTTAGCTAACATGATAGGGAATTTGCAGTTAGAAACACAGGCCTTGACTGCTCGAGTAAATACCCTACAAAGAGAGAGACCTGGGGAGGGCGGTGCTAGGGGCTCAGCACAGGTTATACAAGTAACTACTCCTCCGTCCATTCCTCTTGCACCACCCGAAAGATTTTCAGGAGACTCTACAAAATGTGCCACTTTTATTAGCCAGTGTCAACTGCAATTCACATGTAAAGCACAATGTTTTCCTACAGACCAGGCAAAGGTGGCTTTTATGATTTCTTATCTAGGTGGTTCAGCAGCAAGATGGGCGATTCCGTTGATAGAACGGGACGACCCTTTATTACAGGACTACAGGGCATTCCAAAGAGAATTCAAAAAACTTTTTGACAAACACACTTATACCCAGTCCGCAGATACAGAGTTAGTAGCTCTCAAACAAGGGACGACAGATTTGATTAGCTACATCACCTCATTTCAGAGGTTGGTGGTTGAGGCTGAGTGGCCTGAAGAAAAACGCAGTACTTTATTTTATCGGGGCCTTAGAGACGACATCAAAGATTCTTTATCACAGATTGTAGATCTCCCCAGGGATTGTAAAGAACTTATCGACCTAGCGGTCAAAATAGACCATCGTCTTCAAGAAAGAAGGCGGGAAAAAGGAAAGAGCGAGAGTAGAACAGTGATCCTTCGGGAGAAAAGAACAGAAGCCGCTTCTGCCGCTGACGAAGTGGAACCTATGCAGATAGGGACATTACGTGGGCCTTTAACCTCTGAAGAAAGACGCAGAAGGCGAGACAATCAGCTGTGTCTTTATTGTGGGAAGGCGGGTCATTTTCTCAGAAATTGTCCTACCAAACCAGTAATAACCAAGAAGTCGGAAAACTAGAAAACCCGGGGCCTAGTGAGACCAGGACTCCGGGTTATTCTGGTTTAAGTGTCTCTTCAGCTAACCCTAGTATTGCTCACCCCAGTCATTTTTTTGTCGCTGCCAAATTAATCTGGAACCAAGGAAAGACAGAGATTCAAATCATGATAGATTCGGGCGCTTCAGGGAATTTTGTAGACAAGAACTGGGCTGAGGATCATGGTGTACAAGCTTATAACAAGGGTTACATAGAAAATGTCACCACGATTGATGGAAGCATCTTAAAATCCGGTCCCATCACACATCAGACGGAGGCCATACAAGTCCTCTTAGAGCCTAATCATACCGAAGTGATGGTATTTGACTTGATCCAATCCCCTCAGTTCCCGGTCTTGTTGGGCCTCCCTTGGTTGAGGTTGCATAACCCGTTGATAGATTGGAAAAAGGCAACAATCCAGTTCAATTCCGAATACTGTTTGGCTCATACGGTAATGTCTAGTCAGATCAGTAAGATACCAAGGGTAGAGGAGGAGAACTCTTTACCACAGGAATATCAAGAATTGAAAGCCATTTTTAATGAGGAAGAGGCCACTAGTCTTCCCCCTCACCGACCGTATGATTGTCGGATTGAGCTACAGAACGGAGCCAAAATACCCTGTAGCAGGGTTTACTCCCTCACGGAGAAAGAAAACCTGTATTTAAGGGAATACCTGGATTCCATGCTAGCCATGGGATTTATACGTCCTTCCCGCTCCCCAGCCTCATCTTCGCTGTTTTTCATACCGAAGCGGGAAGGGGGCTTACGATGTTGCATTGACTATAGGTCTCTGAACAAGATCACGATCAAAAATAGGTATCCTCTTCCGCTCATCTCCTCTCTCCTTGATCAGGTGAGAAGTGCCCAAATATTTACTAAACTAGATTTACGGGGTGCTTATCACTTGGTCAGGGTAGCTGAGGGAGATGAGTGGAAGACGGCCTTTTGTACGAAATATGGCCTCTATGAGTATCTTGTGATGCCCTTTGGGCTGTGTAATGCCCCCTCAGCATTCCAATTCTTTATAAATGAGGTTCTTAAGGAAATGCTGGAGGTCTACGTCATTGCCTATATTGATGACCTGCTTATCTACTCCTCTTCTCCACAAGAACATGTACACCACGTCAGAAATGTGTTGCAGCGACTTAGGGACAACCATCTCTACTGCAAACTTGAGAAATGTATGTTTCATGTCCAGGAGGTCCCCTTTTTGGGTTTCATTATAACTCCAACAGGGTTACGTATGGATCCCCACAAGGTTGAAGCTATCCATCGATGGTCCACTCCTCAAAAGGTGAAAGAAATACAACGTTTCCTCGGCTTCGCCAATTTTTATAGGCGCTTTATCTCGGGTTTTTCCAAGACGATAGCGCCTATTACCAAACTACTGAAAAAAGGGGTTCCCTTTGTTTGGACAACAGAAGCCGAGACAGCATTTCAAACGTTGAAGACAGCTTTCACCCAAGCACCGGTACTCCAACATCCGGATCCCAGGTATCCGTTCATAGTGGAGGTGGATGCATCGCAGGCCGCGGTAGGGGGGGTGCTATCCCAGGCAGACCACATTACAGGCGAATTACATCCAGTGGCATTTTTTTCTCATAAATTCACACCCGCGGAACTAAACTATGCAGTGGGAGACAAGGAACTGTTAGCCATTAAGAAGGCCTTTGAGGAGTGGCGTCAGTACCTGTTAGGAGCCAGACATACCGTTATGGTATTCACAGACCACCGCAACTTGCAATTTCTAAAATCAGCCAAGGCCCTATCCATGAGGCAATTAAGGTGGGCCCAATTCTTTAGTGAATATGATTTTACTATTCAATACAGAGCAGGCAGACAGAATGGTAAGGCTGATGCGTTGTCTCGGTTGGGATTTGAGATGCCTGAAGAACCGGTAAATCCACCCCACATCATACCACAACATAGAATAGTGGGAGGACTGTCAGAGGAGGATTTCTGCACCAAAGTAAGGACAGAACAACAGACAGGGAGCGGACAAGAGATGGTAGAATCAGTGGAACACGTTACCAAGAAGGGGTTCCTGTATGTACAGGAAGGCCTGGTTCTTCCTACTTTGGATTTGCAAAGACAGGCTCTAGAATGGTGTCATGCTCATCCTCTGGCCGGACACCCTGGAATAAAGAAAACTCTTGCCTCAGTCAGAAGATGGTTTTGGTGGCCAAATTTGGGAAAGGATGTAGAACTATTTGTGAAAACATGTCACGTGTGTGCCCAAAGTAAAACATCCAGACAGAGGCCCATGGGGTTACTCCAACCTCTCCCTACCCCCCGATGCCGTGGCATACAGTGTCCATGGACTTCGTAGTAGAGTTACCCCTTACGACCAGTGGCCACACTACCTTATTGGTAGTCGTAGATCTATTCACCAAAATGGCCCATTTTGTTCCATTACCAGGCCTCCCTACGGCGGCTGAACTAGCTACGATATTCCTCCATCAGGTAGTCAAGTTACACGGGTTTCCCTCAGTGGTCATTTCCGACAGAGGCGCTCAGTTTGTTTCTCGGTTCTGGCGGAAAATGTGCTCCCTGCTACAAATAGAGGTCAGATTGTCCTCAAGTCATCATCCCCAAACCGATGGCCAGACTGAGAGAGTAAACCAGTGCTTCGAACAATACATAAGAAGCCAGTCACTACACTCCAGAACAGAATGGGACAAGATGGTATGGACGGCAGAGTATGCATACAACAACAGTCAACATGCATCCACAAAAAACACACCCTTCTACTGTTCTTACGGCTTCCACCCAAAGACCCTTCCTTCAGTGACCATCGCGGACTGTGTTGTCCCAGCGGTCAGTGACTTCATTCATCACATACAAGATATACACAAAGTCACACGGGACAATTTAGACCAGGCTAAGGCACAGTATAAAAGAGGGGCGGATGCTCACAGACAGACAGAACCTTTGTATCAAACCGGGGACGAGGTATGGCTATCATCAAAATATATACCTCTAAGGGGTCCTTGTAAATTCAAACCTAAGTACCTTGGGCCTTATAAAATCAAAAGAGTAATCAACCCCATAGCTATGGAACTGCAGTTGCCAGTGTCATTCAAGGTACACCCTGTCTTCCATGTTTCGTTGCTAAAGCCCATGGAACCTGAGACCCGGCTTCCCCCAAAACCTGCTCCAGTGTCCATAGAGGGAGAGGACGAATATGAAGTGGAAGCCATTATCGATTCACGAAGAAACAGAAGGCGATTGCAGTATCTGATACACTGGAAAGGCTATGGTATAGAGGAACGTACATGGGAACCCGCTAGTCAGGTGCACGCCCCTCGATTACTCCGTCTTTTCCATAGACGTCATCCTCACAAGCCTAAACCTGTGGGAGGGGTTCTAGGGGGAGTATACTGTCACGCCTGCCGATCCCAGCCCCCGAATGACTCCGTTCCCTGTCCAAGATGGCCGCTCCTGAGCGCGCAGGCGCAACATGGTCAGGCGAGTTGAAAAGCCTGACTTCCGGTTTACTCGGAGCTTCGCGTTCCAGTGTGGCTCCTCAGGCTGTTGCGATACTAGTTCTCCAGCGTCCTGAGTTTTCCTGGACTACCTCGGTAGTCGCTTTTGTTCCTGTGTCCTTCGCCCATCCTCTTCTGAGGATTCCTCAGTTGCTCTATTTTTTTAGCAACCCTCGTTGTCAGAGCTCTGACACCCGAGCCCAATTCCTCCGGCTCGGGGGCTCCTTTTTGTCCCGCGCCGTTTGGCGCCTTGTTCCTTGGCTCTGTCGAGCATACTTCAGCAGGCAGTAGTGTACTCCGCCCACCTTACCGGATCTTGTCCCGTGGGCCGGCCGGGTTTAACTGCTCCTGCACCCCTGTCCTTCCTCGCTTCCACTCCCGCTTCGCTCCTTATCTGCCCCATACTCCAGAGACCCGCTTTCCTGTGTTTCCTTACTTGGAGAGCTGGCCATATTCACTACAGTTGGCGTTTTGGACTACATACAAGGCTCCTTTCTTCATAACTCAAGGTACTGTGCTGGGGGAGCATTGCGGGTGGGGGTGTTAGTTCCCCTATTACAAGCATTTCATCCTTATCCTGTTCCTTTTTATGATTTCATAGATCCTACTCAAGGAAGTGTCTCATATAACGTCAGGGGCAGTTCCAGTAAGCTTCTTAGGAATCCCTTTACAGCCTTCACAACCAGTCCACTAGGTAGGCGAGCCTCCTATGGGTAGCCAAGACAGATAGAGGGGGCTTTTAGGGAATTTCACCTCACTTATCTTATATTCTTTATGCCTTTTCAGACGTCCGCTCTCTCTACACCACAGTGACAACCAAGAAGGCAGTTCTCTGGATGCTACCCTCCTTTCCTTGTTTTGTCTCCCCTCTTTCCCTCCTTACCCGTGTGTTCTAGGGTTTGATAGCCACACGGTGTGAGAAGGGACGGTTGGGAATTAGCTTCTACACCTCGCAACAGCAGCGTGGGAACTCGGTGGCGCTCCTGCAGAATCCTATCCGGTAAGAACCTGACACCATATGTGTGAAAATCCATCGTTATGCAGTTAGTGTAGAAAGTTGATTAAGTATCGTTAGTTATAGCTTTTATAGAATCCGTGCTGACGCCTCTGCCACCCTCCTGATCTCTACTGGTTTAAGTTTCATTCAGGTACAGTAAATCCACTTAGCGATCATCAGCATGCAGTTTGTGCATGCTGCTTTAACAGAACTGTCGCTCAGTTGGAGATTGGCGGCAGGTTTTTGTTCACTGTAGCTGCTGTGGAATACAAGAGTGTGAATTTTGCAGAGCATTCAGAAACAAGATCGTTCCTGCAGAGCACACCCTGTCCTCGCTTGAAAGTTGCAGCATTCTGCTTTTCACAACTAAACAACTGCTTCATGTTAAGTGGTAGTAAAGTCGGCCGCCTCAATTTTCATTTGAGGAAGAGTAGCTTGTTTATCTCGTTTCGTAATATTCTTTTGGATTTCCAATCTACATATTTGTCTGAAATGGCATATATAGCATTCTGAGTATCCAAGCCCCTCAGTTGGATTGACCTTTGATACGAGTTCCTGGAAGTGTTTGAACTGCATGTCAAAGCTGAATTGTCCCTTAAAGATGGTAAGCTTGGATTCTTAAGTTAGTATGTCTTGGTGAAAAATGAGACGATATAGGGTAGCTTCAGAATTAGCAGCTTTGATTTGTAGCAAGCATGATCCTTTTCTGCTTATCCTTTCTTTAAACTCTGCTATGATTCCAGGTTCAAGGAGTCTGTATGGCCGCTCCTACTCTTCATTTAGCTGTGTACTTCTGAGATCAAACTTTGGGAGTGGGAGTCTGAATTCTTGGATCCTGTTCAGATGGTTGCCTCGTGGAACAACCACTGGCACTGTTAATGTTGCCAGAGTTAGGTCAAACAAAGTGGGAGTTTCTATTCAGATTTCTTTTGATAAAAACTTTACATAGTAGATGTTCCTGGTAAATGTAAAGAAAACTTGCACAACGCAACCGAAAACTGCAAATGTGTGTAGCATATCTTAACATTTCGATTTTAATTAAATATGAAATCGGGCTCTTTTTTTTAGTGCATGGGAACTGTGGGCCACCTTGTCCCATGATAGATTGCCCCCCTCACGTTTTTTTTAAAACACCAAACAATATTTCCGTGGTGATCACCTGTTTGTTATTATTAATGCACAGTTTGATGGGTTTTTTTTACATTTCGTTGTGCAAACTTGTTAAATTCAAATCTTTATTGCATTTTAAGGTAACAAACTATTATAGCACATCAATAAAGCAATAACTCAATTTCACTGAAAAAATCATAATATATATATATATAAATATATATTCATTATTTGTTAATTATTAGTCGTGAAGTATCTTCAAAACATGCACTATCACAATTATAATACATCAGAGTGCAATCTCTGTATAAAAACCCGTCTCTAGTTTCCTTATTACAGTCAAGTTGTGACTGTTAGTCATCTGTAATAAAGAAATTATGTAGCTGTTTATCTGTAATAAGTTATTACTTTTGAGTTATGACATAATGCCTGCTGCAAGAGCCAACAGCCAAGGTGAAAGTCAGATCATGGAGCATCATTGCAGCTGCAGTTAAAACAAGAAACAAGCATTTGCAATGCAATAGGTCTCGCATTTGCGAGAGCTTGAGGTAATGGCATTGTAAATGACTGCCTTTTTCATTTATGTGTTGGTTTTTAAAAACAGACCTATTGCATTGCAAATGCTTGTTCAACATTGGTATTCTCTTGCACTCTTTTTGTTAGCTTGAATGAATGAGTGGGTTTGTAAAGCGCACAGATGCTCCAAGGAGTGTCCTATCACTGACGACTAATAGTGTAGATAAAACGATTTTACCAAAGTAGATATCCGAGTTTTACGTTTTTTCCCCGAAAAATCGACTCAGAGCTCAGGGACCAAAGCTCAAGTGGGAGCTAACTCCATGCCTGCGTGGCCAACCCTTGGGACCACAGCAAGAAGTGACTGCAAAGTATGCAAAACTCCAGCTGGCGAATAGTGACACAGTCTAGTTGAAGTCGTAGAGGGTCGGCCAAGACAAATGCCCCTGTGGGCCAAAACTAGTGATTTGTAAAGAATTCTCTTATTTACCGGTAACCACTTAATGATCACAGATGAGGAGACGTGGGTGTCCGATGAGGGAGCCCAAGAAGGAGCAGAGCAGCTGCATTTTGAATGATTTAAAAGTCTAGGGATCAGATATTCAGAAATAACATACCATGTGTATTTGTAAAGCGCACGTTCACCCGTAGGTTTCTTGGCGCTGAATAACCGATGTTTATTATTACCCAACTCAATGGTACTCATTTTATCGACCTCGGATGGATGAAAGGCTGAGTGGACCCGCCAAGATTTGAACCTGTAACCATGAGGTCGAACACAGGCCCCTGCAGTGGAAGCATTAGTCCACTGAGACACCAGACCCGGCTAAATGCCCAGGTACAAAACATTAGCTTTTTCCAACCTAGATGCAATGAGGGCATGGGCCACCGTCTACCATGAGGGCAAAGGAAGAAATAAAATTCATAAAAGCCCAAAGGAGCCCAAAGAAAGTTCCCACCACTGCGAAGACCTGTGTTTGAAAGGATAAGACGTTGTCAAACTTAATCCCTAAGATTTTAGCAACTGCTGCTTGGGATTATTTCACTTCACCTGTTTTTTGTTTCTTATTGGATTCGGTTAATCTCCCTTTTGCCCAGCAGTTTTTTTACTCTCCCTTTTGCTCCATCTTTTGACCCTTAGGGTTCATTTGCTCCACTATTTTTGGATCTTGCTCTTCTTTTCATTCTTGAGGTCCACTCTATCCCCTTTTTCACCAAGTGCTCTTTCTTGTTCCCCCCACTAACTCCCTGGAGGTTTTCTCATTCATCATGTCTCATTGGAGATCAAATTGTCTTTCTAGTTATGTCTCTCTCTCTCCCCTTTTCCCTTAGGGTTCTCCTCTCCTCTCTTCTTTCTTTAGGTTCTTCCTCGTCCCTACTTTATCTTTAAGGTTCTCTTCCACCCTCATTGGGGGCTCCCTGGTACCCACTTGAACATTTGGGGTTTAGCCTTTGTCTCTAGAGACTTTCCAGCTCCAACTTTTGTCCTCTGGGACTCTCTCTCTCCAGTTTCCCTGTCTTTTTTAGGTTGAGCCTGGGCTGCGCATGCGCTGCAAGACATGCGCAGAGTATGAACTTGAAGCTCCACCCACACTCTGCCCATATTTTTCATTGGCTTGAGTCTTTGTCCTTTGTAAATGCTGCCTTCTGATTTGGTAGTCGGCTTGTTAGTCCGTCCTTAGTACTGCCTTGTCTTCGTTTGTAACCTTCCTTGAGGACTGGCCTTTTTACTTCTGTTACACGATCTGTGTTATTTAGTCTGTAAGCACAATTTTCTTAGTGAGTTTTGTCCTACTGCAGGTACGATGTGCTTTGCAGCAACATTCAGCGCACCATGCTCCCTTTTACCTCCCAAGCTGCCGGGACAATGGCGGCTGCTTCTTTGCAATGCAATAGGTCTCGCATTTAGGAGAGTTTGAGCTATTGGCATTGTGAATGACAATAGCTTAAACTCTCGCAAATGCAGGACCTATTGCTTTGCAATTTTTGACGGGTTGTTTCCAAGCGCCCCAAGCTGACTTGCACTTAATAGAGGCCATGCCCCTTTCTTTTCGATGAGCTGCGTCGAAAGGTGCGTGGCTACCATCAAATTGAAAGAGCTGTTTAGGGTGCTTTTACAAACAAGCGTTGTCATAGCCAATAGGTCTCGCTTTTGGGACCTTATAAGTATTTAGTTATGCAGCACAATATCCTTGGTGCAATAACATCAACTGTTGCATGGCTAAAAACTTATAAAGTCCCAAAGGCGAGACCTATTGGCTATGCCAATGCTTGTTTTTGAAGGTGTAGCTTAAATGCACAAATCCGCAGGAGGTGAAGAGCAGGCACTGGGACCACGTGTCGACAAAGTGATGTCACTTCTAATATCACAGTGTGTTGTAACTTACTTCTGTCTAACCCCGGGCGTAGCACTACGCTTCGCCCACGTAGTGTACGTAGCGCTGCCTGCTTCGCACTTTCCGAAGTAGGCGAAGCAGGGCAGCGCTACGCACACGCCGAGGGCGAAGCGTAGCTGCTTGCCACCCGCCACCCACCTCCCGCCCGCCCTTCTTTTAAATAATATAAGCATTGAAAAATAAATTAAAATAAGTCGACTTACCCGTAAGCGCGGCGTCTCCGGGGCTCCTTCTTTCTGTTTCTAATTTCTTCTGGCAAATGCGCATGCGCGGACACCCGCGCATGCGCATTTCTCGTGAGAAATGCGCATGCGCGGGCGTCCGCGCATGCGCATTTGCCAGAAGAAATTAGAAACAGAAAGAGGGAGCCCCGGAGACGCCGCGCTTACGGGTAAGTCGACTTATTTTAATTTATTTTTCAATGCTTATATTATTTAAAAGAAGGGCGGGCGGGAGGTGGGTGGCACGTAGTGGGGCTACGCGAAGCGCGTAGTGTGCGTAGATTTGGGCACACTACGTGCTGCTTCACGTAGCCCCACTACGCCCACTACGCCCACCCTTACTTCTGTCCCTTTAACTCTGGGGGAATCTGTAGAGTTCTGGGGACATCATATGAAACTGTGGGTGTGCTGGCCAACCAGTGAGCAGTTGGATTGTGGCTGACTCAGAGGTGGGTGTGATACCTGTGATAGATGCAATAGAGGGGTATATTCCCAAGAACGTGTGATAACTACCACAGGAGTAGCTTAACGCAACTCTCAACATCTCAGTCTATCGCGAGAAAATTACGCCGTGCCAACCAATTATTCACAACGCGGCGGTAGCATGCGATAGTCACCAGATAACGCGTCAAATAGCCGCGCAATAATCAACGCCACGCAGTAAAAATGCAAAAGGTGAACGAAAAATATCTTGCGATGAGTGGTACAAAAAGTAGCAAAAACCAGCCACAGGCCTGCAAATCCCAGGCGTCTGGCGGGAAAATGCACCATAAAAACCACAGAAACAACACACCAGAAACAAGCCAAAGCACGTAGCAATAAGGATGCACCCTGACCCAGCGCAGAGGCCAATGCGAACCCCACAACCCCCACAGACCACCAGCAAGGAACAACGGGGTCGAGGAAGGCCAAGGAGAAGATGGAGAGGAAGACGGGGTGCAGACCGCAGGAAAAGAAGACCAGCATCACGGAGGTGAAAGAACACTACCAGCAACTGACCTACAAGCAGACCACCTGGAATGCAGTCAGAGTGCCGAGGAGGACAATCGAGGAGGCCAAGAGGCGCTGGCATGACGTGACAACCTAAACCAGGCACAAACCCGCTGCCAACAGAAAGGCAGGACAGCGACAGGAGGTGGCAGTCCTGCGCCACAGGAGCAGCTGGAGGAAACCGAGGCCACAGTCATTAGTGTGGAGACGGTGCAAGGAGTAGGGAGTACGGACACAGCTCGAGAGGACCTGACACAACATCAACAGGGAGAGTAATGAACAGGGACTGGGTGTACGGGTGAGATGGGCACAATGGCACACATGCACAACGAGGTGTAGCACACTGCACACCCACAATTACCCAGGATCATGTCCTTGAACCCCTTGGCACACTGCAGCACACACACATAGCAGGAACAGCACACCCACATTGACGACAACGTGGTACAATGCGCAAAGCCGACACTGCAGAACAGAGGACACAACTGGCTCAGCTCATGCACAGAAACATGCCTACTACATCTGACAGAGCAGGAAACTGTGAAATGGAAATATACGCGTACGACCTCACATTGTCATGTAGTCCAAATGTACACTGTCCTGCAGCAATATTCAGCACCTGTCATACAATCTGCATGTAAACCAGAACAATGCGCCAACATACATGTCAACACAATGTCAACATGCATCTCCTCTTCACATTGCAGAAGGGCACACAACACCTCCAGCAGGGCACAGAAGACAACACATCAGTGATGCCCGAGAGGACCACCACACCTTCGACACCAACGCCCTACAACAGGCCATGGACATCCCACGCAACCCACCACCAGGACCAGGGCAGCCAAGCTACTTAGAGGAGAACACAGAGCCTGCAACAAACCACACAGTAGGAAGCACCCTCAAGCACAGCTGGTTCACGACACCCCACCCATCCATACATGGCACCCCAATGCCATGTGTCAGCACGCCAAAAGGAGGTGGCCGAACAGGATTGGGTGGGGTCCGAACCCATGGAAGGCGAACTAGATCACATACATTGGTGTCTATTACCCTTCAGGGACCACCTACACCCCACAAAGGAGACACACACTGCCATAAGGACACATGCAAATGCACATTCACAGTAAAGAACCACACCTAAGGGCACTCAAATAGCAATCACACACCCACATTGGCTCTGCTTACGACTGCCCAGGCCAGTCCCCTTACGAATTGGGTGGGTGACGACAAAGCTACATGTCCAAGCTCTAACCCGCTGCCAGTGGTGACATGTCTGCATCCGCTGTACACAGCACAATGTAATGTTGTAGGGCCCAGGGCCCTCATGCATACAACAAGACCACAGGGACACACGCAGATATTATGTTGAACTGCCTATGGGCACGTGCGCCTGGCCCCTTTATTGGCAGGGCCACATTACAGTGACGCCTGTGCTGGATGTGTGTGGGGTGAATGTAAGCCAGTCCGCATGGAGTGCTTGGTGCTGGCAACCACTTAAACAGTGGACACCAGTGCAACGGAAACTGAAAACACCTGCATAACAGAGTCAACTGCTGAGCAACATGGAGGGAGCCGGAGAAAGTCCAGAGGACACACAACATGCAAACAGAAGTGTCTGTGAGTTGCAGTGCACTGAGGTTGTGGCACTACAGCTGAGCGCGCCCATGCGTAGAAAAAGTCTCGGATTGTGTCCCCTCAAGATATTCCTGATGCAGATGCAGTGGGGTGTGTTAGACCTGCATCATCTTCCTCATCAACGTCCCAGGTCTCCCACACTGCTTGAGGTGACATTGCTGCGCAACCTCTCCGCAACACAAAACTCAATCAGTAACGGACGATGGCTTGCGGTGCACTGAGTCAGTGGCACCTGGAGTGCCGAGCAGGGTATCAGTCCGATGATGGCATCCAAGACAGGTGTGAGCAACTCCGTAAGTCTGTCAGGACCACCGTTTCTACTCTGGCAGATGGTGGTTGGAGGTGGTCCTGGCAGTGGTGGCGTGTGCCTCCTGCGGTGATGCGACGTCCGGGCCGGTCAGGACTCGATTTGATGTGTGAGCTCTGGTGGACCACAGTTGAGGCCGAAAGCAGCGGACAGCGCAGGGCCACAGACACATGGCGTTGATGACCTCAAAGGCCATCCAATATCTCAGAAGAATGGGTCCCGGGCATGACCAGCACAGAGTTAGTGGCCTCGGATGCACTGCAGCCGGCACAGGCACCCAGCCACGGGACAGTGACTTGCAGTGCAGTCAGATGGGCCATGCGACCTGAGCGGGTCCATATCAATGTCCGAGGTGTATGTTGCAGAGGGTTGCCGGGGACAGTGGAAGGTGTTCTCCAGGGCATGATGCAGATGGTGGAAGCTGTCCGGAAGCAGCAAATGGAGGGGTGGAATGCCACGGCCTCGTTTTCACCACAAAGTCAGTATCACCGCCATGATGGTGACGGCAACCCCTAGTCCATGGACTAAGTTGCCACCAAAGTCCAACCAGAAAGTGTCCATAGGTCTTGAGGTATAGAAATAGTGGCACCGGGGCTGAAAGGGGATGCAGTCTGCGATGAGACCTGTACAATGACATCAGGTCAGCCATAAATAAACCAAGGCTGAATTCAAAAGTGTGTGTGACCTATTCGACCACAGTGTAGGCCGGGGGCAGCGGTCAGCAAGGTCCCACAGCCACGTGTTGTTGGGATGCTATGCACATGGTTGCTGCCACCTGACCAAAGGGAGTACAGTGAAGTAGAATCTTCCTTTTTGTGCGTACACGGACAATGTATGATCAAGACTCAGTTCCAAATGTGTGACCTACTTGTCGGTAATGTGGGCCGAAGGCAGTAGTCAGCAGGGGACCACACCCACCTGTTGTTGGTTCGCGATGCACAGAGTTAGTGACACCAGGGCAGTTGTCGGTAGTGTTCAATCACCTCCGTAACGATGATACTATTCCCTCCGGACTGCAAATCGTCATCCTCTTACACCTCTCCTTGCATGCGATGACATGTATGCTGCCTTTGAATAATCAATGTTCAGTTTCAATTCTGTGCCCTACTCGTGCGAAGCGTAGGCTGAGGGCAGTAGTCCGCGTAGGCCCACAGACACGTGTGGTTGTAATGCTATGTACAGACTTGGTGGCATCACATCGAAGAGAGCATAGTGACATGAACTCTGCCGTAAATAATGTTCACTGCCATGGTGTACTCAAGACTCAGTTCCAAATGTGTGACCTACTTGACCGTGGTGTAGACCGGAGGCGGCAGTAGAGTACATCAACGAAAAAGGACTAAAGCGGGCCTGTGTCATGGAGGCCATGATGGTCTGAGGAGGCTGCCAAGCTCGCGGGCCTCGGACTTGGAGCTTGCGTAGGCACGTGGTGGGCCCTCCTTGACACACGCCGGTGTCGGAATGTGATCAGTGTGGCCTGGCTGCGCAGGAGCGGGCCTGACGGGTTCGAGGTCCAGCGGGCCGGGGTACGGCAGGTTCACAGAATCGCAGGCAACTCCGCTCACGAGGATGGCGTCCGCCTTGTGGCGTGGTGAGAGGCGCTGCCCTGGCAGAGACGTTGGGCTTTCTGGAAGAGGACCACGCCCAGGGCTATGTGCTTTTTATTCACACCCCTACGCTGGCATGGCCTACACCGGGCCATCCCACTCTACTCATGCTTTATGGGGGGGGACGTTACAGGCAACATTTCCGCGAACTCCCCCACTGGCTGGGGTGACATGGTTGCATCCACTGTCCACTACACTCCATACGCCAGAGGTGTATGTCGCCATGGATATGGGTGTGTTCTGCATACTGCGGTCTGTCCAGCACATCTCCACCACTCTTGGCATTGTGTACTTTCCCAATCATGGTTCTCCTGCATCCTTCACACATGCCTGGTTGCCACCTCTCCTCACATTCGGCTAGTGTGTGGCTGAGGTGCCATGCCGTTGATGGCTCATGTTCATGGCTTGCCCAGGTTACCATTGTGAGTTGTTCTGTCATGTCTGGTGGGTGGTACATACAATAATGTCACAGTATAAAGCATTCATAAAGCAAAAGGGAACAGCAAATGATCAAAGTAAACAAAATATAACAACACTGATTAACTCATTCCAACAATGGTTACTATTTAATTGGATCACAGGGATTGAAATGAATCAAGTTTAGAGAATCCAATGTATTTCATATTTAAACAATTTATAAAAGGGTGCACACAATGTGAGGTGATAGGTGCATAACAGGGATAAGTGCAGGGAATGTGCAAAGGGAAGGTGGTGCACATTTAAGCATCAACAATCAGTGATGACGACCTACCCTGCCAGATGTCTGGCATATACATGAATGTTAAATCATAACAAAAAGATGCAGATACATATTCTCTGTTATCTAAGTTTGACACAAAGAAATTAAGTAGTGTCTGGTGGGTGGGCATGCAGTTTTGCATGTTGGTTGTGATTTTGTAACATGTGCATTGCCAGAGCTGTGAGTTGCATGGTTGTGGAGTTGAGGTGAGTGGGGTGTTCATTTGGAACTTGCCAAGGGGCTGTGCATTCCCCTTGGTGCCATCCTGGAAACGCTGGTTGCTGATAGACTGTCGGAGGATGAAGGAATCATGCACACTGGCTGGGGATTTGGAGGCGACATTGGTGGAGGTTCCACGGTGTTCGGATGTTGCCTGCACATTGATGTGAGACGTGTGCTTTCTGTTGCGGTGATTGTGTGCTGTGTCACCAGGGGGCACAGGTAGGACATGTGTGCTGTGGATTGCCCCCAACACGTGCGTGCAACCAGCTATGGCGTATGGTCCTTGCTTGGTCTCCAGCGGATCCTGCGCATTATGTTGGACGTATAGGGACTGGGGTACCAGGCTAATGGTGATATCCAGGACAGGTGTGATGGACTTGGATGTGGCTGGCTGTGTGACTCCTCCGACTCTGGCGGGTATTGGTTGGGGGTACCGGGGTCCAACAGGTGCAATGCAGCCAGCAGCTTTGTGTGGGGTGGAATGTTGGTTGTCCGCTGTGTTGGTGCCGACGGCCTGTTGGGCGATGTTGGTCACGATGCGTACGATGGTTGTCCTTTTAATCCTGTAGTGGGCAATGACATTGTCAGGTGTTGGGTCTGTGAGGATGGTGCGTTTCCTGGGGGTCCGCTGTCTTTGTCAGCGCTGCCTCTGTGGTGGTCCGGGGGGGGTTCCGGGTGGGGGTTCGGGTACTGGGGTGGTGGGGGTGGGTGTTGTGGCTCTCTTGGGTGTCCGGGCCGCATGACCAGTGGCTGCATGGCATCTGTTGCCCTTCCGATGTGGCTGTGGGCTGAGCTCCCTTTTGTGGTGCAGACTTTGCACCAGGTCTGAGCAGGTGTTAGTTTCTTGGTGCTAACGCACCTTATCGCCTGTTTTGTGTTCTTATCGCCGATCTGGCTAGTCATTGAGAATGTTGAGGTGTGGTGTTGTCGTGGATTTTGGCACAGGAATGCCTACTCTGCATCTCATTAGCGATAGTTGCTGGGGTCATCTGTGGCGATGTATTTTGCGGCCGCTATCGTGGGTATACTGGTGCTGTGGGCTGCTATCACCAGCTTGTGATTGGGGCGATAAGTTTATCCCAAGTTTGGCTGCGATAAAGTGCCGTTAACTCGGCCATAGTTCCTTGTGAATATGCCCCAGAGTTTCTTAAAACATAAGTGACGTTCACTCTCATAACAGTGGAGATGAGTTGTGAGTTGTTGCATCTATCATGAACCCTGCATGCAACCCTTGAGAATTTGGAACTGTAACACGGATCACAACACAGAGACCTGAAGGAATTCGAAATGGACCTCCTTTCTGATCGGGAAAGTGCATGTGGAGAGTGTAGCACATGAGCATTTCTTGGACTTAAATGCCGGTCTTCCTGGCAAGTAATTGTAAATAAGAGTTTTAGGCCCTTACCTCTTTTGTGTGCCATTGGTGGCTCGGGCAGAATGATGCGACATTTGAATTGCGGTGCAAGGCTTGCGGGCACGAGCCCCAGTGCGTGCATTACAGCGAGCCCCAGCGCATGCATTACAGCGAGCCCTGGTGCATGCATTACAGCGAGCCCCGGCTCGTGCGAGGAGCGAGAGTGCAGCATCCTACATCACAGTAAGAAACTTGAATGCAGACTTTATCGCTGCAGTGGCATAGAGCAGGGAACACGTAATAAGCAGGAAATACTTGCCCAGCGGGAGGCACATTAAAGTGTTTGCCCTCAGAAGCACGGGTACAGTGGAGAACGTACATTCATTTGGCTTCATCTGCACATTTAGGACACTCATGGCATGATTTTTTTGAATGTACGTTCTCCTGTGTGGTGAGCTTCACTCAATGGGAAGTTTATGTGGGGTATGGGGCACACTTGCTCACAATAAGAACAAGTATTTGTAATGCAATAGGTCTTGCATTTACGCTAGTTTAAGCTTTTGACATTGAAAATGACAATGCCTTTTATTTACGTTTTAAAAACCAAACTCGTGTAAATGTGAGACCTATTGCATTGTAAATGCTTGTTTGTTTTCCCCTCAAGTCAGTAGATTGGTTTGAATGCACATTGAACCTGACAGGCAGTACAAATGAGGATGATCACTTCCGACTACGTTCAGGAAGCACCGGGTGCAACCGAGGGAATGAAAGGCTCAAAATGAGGAGAGCTGTGACGTGTCGGCCTGGGTGCTGCTTCACTGTGAAGCTGGTTTCAGCAGCATAGCAAATATACAGCGGGCCCTATCGCAAACAAGGGAACACTTTTTTTAAAGGCACATAGTGATTAAGTGATTTGTCCAGAATCCCAGCATGTTGAGACGACGCCAAGAATCAAACATAGTTCCCCAGTCCCTTAATTGCCAGCTCTGGCCACTATGCCACATCCTTTCCCAGCACAGGAAGCCTCCGGGCCAAACATGCTGTCCATGCCTCAAGGGCAAAAGTTTCCCTAGGCTCGGTTCTCTCACTGTTATTTTTTGGGCTGTACCACCTTAAGGGCTTCAGAGTGGGCTTCCTGCCGTGATTGCGTTGCCTGTGACTCATTTTGTATGTGGTACTGCAGAAGGGGTTGCTGGGTCTTTCTTTTAATTTCCAACATTGGTGAAGCAGTTACACAAATCAGTTGGTTGCTTGAAATAGCACCAATATCACTAGGATGACCGATTCTATTATATGGCCATGTGTGATATCAAATGCTGGCTACAATGCAACAGTCATTTCTGTCCAATTAGAGAGAAGATGTGGCATAGCGGCCAGAGCTGCAGACTTTGGAGCTGGGAAGACATGTTCGAGTCTGGCGTCGGCTCAACATCCTGTGATTCTGGGCAAATCACGAAATCTCCCCGTGCCTAAAACAAAAATGAATGTGTCCTTGTGTAACAAAACTGGTGCTCATGTAAAGTGTTCCAGTACCTTCGGGTCGAGTTAGCGCTATATAAATCAGCAACAAAACCAAAGAAAAACGAATTATAAGGAACTTAGCCTTAGGAACGTGTCATTGAGACGATATTTAATGACAAGGAGATTTATTGTTAGCCCTATTGTCACCACTGTCCAAGGTCCCAATCAATGCACAATACTTTCTAGTTACTTACGTTTTGAGAAAAGAAAGCCCTTAAAGGCAAACACACCCTTTAACACTCGCTTGCTGCTAACATCCTGAAGCCATCCCCGAAGTCTACGAGATTGGAGCGATCACCCAAATCGAATGGGCAAAATAATGGCTTCAGACATTAACTTTTCGTTTCCTGGTCAGATGGGCATGTGAAGCTGTCAGAGACAGGTTTTGGAAAGATATCTTTCTTTTTGCAGTCTGCAGAACCATTTCTCACTAAGCACAGACTTTTTATTCGAGTTGTCGTGTTTGCTTCGCACTGCAAGCAATATTGAATAAATTCCCAGTCTAAATCATTGATTGATTTTTGCAAGATTTTGGCATAATAGCACAATGGAAAACAAAAAAGAATTTCTCCCTCGCCATAACCGGTGAAGCATGGAAGCGATGAAGAGGAATTGTATATTTACACTGCTCGTTTGATGAACCGTCTCTAAAACTACCGCAGAAGCTTGGTCTTGCAAATCTGCAAACGGCAGAAATGTTATGCAAACGAAACAGTGATTCCATGCACATTTGCCTAATGCACTGATCAAAAGATGCAAGGGACCGAAATCCTGCGCTCTTTGCAACCTGCTAACTAGGTAGGGTGCCATTCGTCATGACAAATGGAGTGCCGGTCTGCAATCATTCTGTTTTCAAAACATAAAGGCCAACTTTTTTGCATTCATCTGCTCAAAATGGGATTTGTCAGCTAGTTATGAGGAGAATAATAAATCTGCGTGTCATCTGAATAGCAATGATAAGCGCAGTCAGGCTTAGCAATTTAACATCTGCTGGGAAAATGCAAAAACATTCAAGACCGTGCAAAGATGTTTTTATAAAACAACCAATCAGGACGTGGAATTTAAGTTGAGTAGCGATTGATGTCCTGAACAGCACGCCGGAGCAGCGCCGATATTTACGGCAGACGACTAGATCTGTGGAAAGAGGCTGTAAGTCTAGCCACATTATGAACAGATATACAGTCGGAGTCTGGTCAGAGAGGAAGTAATCAAGAAATTGCTCTCTTTTATACTTTAGGTATTTGATCGACACACCAAGGTTGATGTTGTGGATGTAAAATTTCTGACATTAGTATATCACACACACTGAAAATGTTGACTTATATATTTTCCCTTAAAAATGTATTATTACTGAACTCGCTGTTACTCATTTAATTAAACTTTTTCAAAAGTATGAAAAGCTCTTCACAAACGGCACGGGAAACAAAGCGGCCGTACACATTAAACGTATACATCAAGTGAACCATGCGCTCTAGCAAAAAAAAACCGAAGTAGTCCATACATTAACAGATACAGCCCTGCAGTGGAACTTAATTGTAGTTAGGCGGTGCTGCTTCTGGAATAAACGGAAGTACGTATCAAACCAACAGCAAATAAAAAGGCAGCTAAGAAGAGCAATGCCACAGTTAAACGAATGGCAAGCGGCAGGACAATTTACAGATTACTTGAAGTCTCAGACAGACAGCGCATGCGCTGTCTAGGCGAGACCTAAAAAGGAAAAAGATTAACAGGATAATATAGCCAGCCACTATACCTTCTCAGTACTGACCAGTGAGATAAAGAGTTGTGAGTCAAAAGCTAATTATTGATTTTAGTTTCTTGTGTTGCCTTGTTGTATTGACTTACTATTTTAAGTTGTATTAGTTTGTAATTTTAGCTTCAGTTACAGAGATAGCAGCCAGCAGGAGTGAATCTCCGCAGTTTTTGTCAGAACGTGGAGAACCCTTGTAGCCATGTAAAAAATGAAAACGGCTCTTTGACTCTTATCTGGTGGAGATAGGGGGAGAAGTTCTCTACATCCAGGAAACAGGGTGTTCCACTTCACAAACAAGGTATTGAGGGTCGCAATATTTACGAGAGCCTAAATCCAATAACTGTGGGTAACAGTGAAGGAGAACCTGAAGATCTCTATGAAATGTCAGTGCTTAATTTACAAACACACTTTCGGGCCACGTATTAATGTGGTTATGGAAAGACACAAGTTTTTCATGAAGGTACAGGCCATAGGAGAAAGGGTAGGGAACCATATGGCAGCATTTAAGACCCTGGCACCAACCTGTGACTTTGCTGATCAGAGAGACACACTCATTCGCGACCAACTAGTGCAGTGCACTAACGATCCCAAGTTTCAGGAGCAGTTGCTAGAAAAAAATCCTTCCTTAAAGGAGGCCATTAACATTGTTGAAAGTATGACACATACTTCCTGTTGGGTTAAAGAAATGTGCAACACACCAAATACAACTCCCAGTGTTTCAGAGGTTACTGAGTACGATCGTGATGTAGTGAGGTTGATACATATGCTGGAGCAATAGAAAAAATAACAGCTAAAACTGAAAAGCCTAAACCTAACTTGGGGCTAACTAGGGACTCAAATGTTACAAGTGTGGCAGCCCAAACTACTCATCAAATTATCTGAATTGTTATGCCTGGAATGCCAACTGCAGGGATTGTGGAAAGAAGGGACATTTCACTCGTGTTTGCAAGAATGCCAAATTGAACAATATTGTGTTAGACCCTGAGTTGCATCAACATGCTATTCTAAATGTAACAGATTCTATTTGTGTAACTGGGTGTGCAGAAAATGTTGATGATGATACTGTTGTCATGCCTAAATGTGATATTATTATTGGTAATAATATTGTGCCTGTCCTAGCAGATTCTGAGTCTCCTTTCACATTGGTCGCTGATAAAAATTGGGAAACGATTTTCGGGAACGTGGCTATCACCTTGAGTCCTCTGGACATAAATCCTTTAGACCATAGGGGGGCAGAGAATTGATCTACTGGGTTACACTGTCATGAACATAAAGTTTGAAGACAGAGGCACCATTGGCAAGGTGTACGTGGTTAAACAGGGGGATAGTCTGCTGGGCTGGCACCATCACAGAGACCTGGGAATTCACCTGAGCAGGTCATGCTTCTGTCAGATGTCAGTGAGGATTCAGACATTGCACAGGAGTTCCATGAGGTCTTTAAAGATGAGTTGGGTCTATTGAAGGGGTTCAAGCACAAGATCATCCCTAAACCAAAGGTGAAACCAGTAGTACACAACGTGAGAAGGGAACCGAATCTCATGTTAAAACCCTTACAAGATGAATTAGATAAACTACAGCATCTAGGAGTAATAGAGGAAATTCCTCAGAATAGTTGGCCCTGAAGGATGGTGGAAAAATCATAAGTATGTGTGTAGATCCGAGGGACTTCAACCAGTGTATCTGGGTTGACTACTAACTCCTACCAGTTATTAATGAGGCACTAGTGTCGGTGGGAGGAGCAAAGGTATTCAGCGAGATAGACCTATCAGCTGCCTACCATCAGGTGATGCTACACGAGGAGTCCAGGGCATTAACTTCTTTCATCACACCTCTGGGAGCATTTAGATTCCTTAGAATGCCTTTTGGGTTGGTGTCGGCAGCTGCCAATTTCTAGCGGTTGATGAAGGAGATTTTGTCTGGGATTAAAGTTCCAGGATGATATTTAAGTATACCCAAGGATGGACCAAGTCATGACGCTGTGCTCAAGGAAGTACTTACCAGGTTGCGTGAAAGGGGGATTACTCTAAAGAGGGGCAAGTGCAGATTCAGTGGATGTCATATCTCAAGCACCTGCACCATACTAGAACGACCAAGTTAGATCATTCTTAGGTCTTTCTGAATATTATTCAAAATTCATTTTTAACTTTGCCAGCATGGTGCAGCCGTTAAGACTATTACTCAAGAAGGGTGCAGAATTTATATGGTCCCCTGAATGTGAAGAGGCTGTTAATAAAGTAAAGTATGAAATAGCCCCCATGCCAACATTAAGACTTTTTGAAGTTACCAGAAAAGAAAATTTGACCACGGATGCCGGCTTGAAGGGGTTGGGCGCAGTCCTCTCCCAAGTGGTTGAGGGGGAAGAAAAAGTCATTGCTTTTGCCTCACGTTCGCTCAAAAGGGATGAAGAGTCTTACTCTGTGATAGAGTGTGAGGCATTAGCCTGCATGTGGACTATCAGCCATTTTTTATTCTTTCTGTGGGGCCTACCATTCACAGTAAAGGCAGACCACAGGCCTTTGGTCCTGATCGTTGCATGCAGACAAACAGAGAACTCCACCCCCAGAATAAAAAGGTGGGGTGAAGGACTAATGGAGTAAAACTTTAAGGTGTAGTACTTGCCAGGTAAAAGAAATATGCCGGCTGATTATCTGACCAGGATGCCTTAGACAAGGAATTTGTTTCCACTATGGAACCACCAGTATTATGGGTCAAAGAACCAGCTCCTAACAAACCTGAATGGGAAGGTGGAGGGTCCAGTGATGCAACAAGGAAACAGGTATTGGATTTTGTGGTGTGAGGAGGGCCAGTCTTAAGCAGTGTGCCTGAGGGCATAAAAGCATTTTGAAATGTACGGGAGGAGTTGAGTATTGCAAATGTTTAACTTTTCCAGGGTGAGAGGCTGGTTCCCTCGGAGGATTTGTGTGGCAAAATCATTAACCTGGTCCATGAATCTCATCTGGGCTGAAATTCAACCACAACCAGGGTAAGGGAGATGTACTGGTGGCCAGGGGTGGATAAGCAAGTAGAGGAGCTGGTTAGGAATGTATGTTATGTGCTGGTAATGACAAATCCAAGTCAGTCAGAGCAACTTCCTTATTACCTACAGAAGTCCCTGAGGAACCATGGTGCAATCTGGCAATAGATATTGTGGGTCCTTTTGAGGTGTTATCACCGAAGGATAGATTTGTACCGGTATTGGTGCATTATACTGCCCAATGGGTGTCAGCATGCTGTGTTAGCTCTATTGACAAAGTGACAAGGAATGTACTGGACTTCTTGAGGGATGTCTTTGTTTGTGAAGGAATTACTAAAACCATTGTAACGGACAGTGTGGTCCAGTTCATTTCACAAGAAATGAAAGAGTTTTTGAAGGATTTGTCAATAAAGCACAATTGCACTGCGCTTTTTGCACCTCAAGCTAACGGTGTGGTGGAAAGCATGAACCGTCTAGTGAGGGCATGTGTGCAAACAGCTGTAGAGAGTAGGTTGTCCTTGAAGGAAATCCTAAGTGAAACATTATGGGCACATTGCAGTTCACCTAACAGCGTAACAAGGATTTCTCCCTTTCAGAGACTCAAAGGGAGAATGTCAGGATCTAAATTAAACCCAGCTTGGTTAAGTGGTACCATGGTCATGGTGAGTTCGCTTTCAAGTAGGATCAAGGAAAATCAGGAGAAGCACAAGAAACTATTGATAAGAAATATGGAGTCCAGCAAAATAGGTGAGTGGTTGGTTAGATGGTATGTGAATAAACGTGTCTGGTCCTCTAAAGGTGAACCCAAGTTCATGGGTCCCAAACAAATAATAGCGGTCAAGAAGAATGTGGTGGGGATGGGTGGGGAGCATGTCCAGGTTACTGAAATGTGACCGCAATGGTAAACTTGGACAGAACCAATGTAGAAGGAAGTTGTGAGCCTGGCAGTGGCGACTCCTCCGCTAAGGCGTATTAGCGTTGTCCCACTACTACATTTTATTTTTTTACAAAAAATAAAATGATATTAACGCGTGTTGTTATCATTTTGTTTTTTTTATTCAGCTTGCAGCTGAATCCAGGTGGGCGGGCCGGCCTCCCCGCGTCACAGGGGGAAGAGTGGTGGCAGCACCTAAAGTGCACATGGCGCTTTGGCCGACCGTCTCGGGCTGGCCAAAGCGTCATGCGCACTCTGCATGTTCTCCATGCCGGCTGTATTACAGCCTGGGTGGAGAACATGCACAGCCTGCCAGCCCCTGTCTGTGTGCCGAACCACGACGCCCAGACCAATCACAACACTGCTAAGGCAGCATTGTGATTGGTCAGGATATTCTGGGAGGCTGTATGCTTCCTGCCAGGAGGACAGAGAAAGAAGAGGCGGATGTCAGCAGTAAAGAGGTAAGTACTTTTTATTTTTTAATTATTCACCACCTCCCTTGGTCTTCCTCCACCCCACCACGTCAGCCCTGGTCGGTAGCAGTCGCTATTGGAACCTGGTGTTAGTTATGAGTGTGGTAATGAGGGTGAGAGTTCTACGCCAGGTAGCATAGGCTGATCGCGAGGCACTCTTAGACTCAGGAAGCCACCTGTTTATCTCAAAGATTACATTTTGGAATAATGCCTTTTGTTTCAGGAGGTTGCCCATATGCCTTGGCACTACGCTGTATGAGTTGGAATTGTAATGTATTCTGCCTTTTGATTTTATGTAGCTCCAGTTCTTTTTAGTTGTTTTTCCCTTAATATTTTTTCCCTTGAGCTGTTTACCCCTTTAGGATATATTTAGTCATTTCCCTTGGCCCTATAAGTTTGGAAATGCTATGATGCACTTTCCTATGTCCCTTTAACTCTGGGGGAATCTGAGGCATCCTATGGAACTCTGGGAGTGCTAGGCCACCACTGAGCGGTTGGACTGTGGCTGACTCAGAGATGCCTGTGCTTCATGTGGTGGATGCAATAAAGAGAGTCTCTGTACACATATGTGGCGTGCACTCTCTCAGCACAGTGAATGACGTATTTTACGCTGCGGCACATTCACTTCCAGGTTCTGCCTCCCTCTCTCCTTATGCTTCAAACCTAAATTGAGGCTTGAGTCAGAAGCAAGTCATCATCACACCCACATGCAAAGGAGGTGCCACCGTCTGCCAGGAAAGAGAGGGTGTGTTTACAGACAAGCTGCTGCCTGTGGAAGCCATGGGGCACTGCAGGAAGTGACGCTTGAAACTACCCACACTTCATTGCAGCCTCGTCTTCGTGTCGTCTGTCCATCTGCCCAGACTTACAAATTGATTCATATTATATAATGATCTGTTTATTTGTAAAAATGGAAAAGAAAACACATTTTTAAAGCAGAACCATGCAGAGAGATGAAAGAAGGGGTAAATAGTGAACTAAAAGGCACGTTTTTAAGCTCTCTTTAATTTTAGGAAGTTAGTTTCAACATGCAAATGAGGCGGTGGAGGGCTTCACCTATAGGCAGCAGGGACAGAGAAATAGTGACCACACCGTCATCCGCTTCAATCAACACACATGCACAGACGTCACCCAAGGATTACACTGACACTTTCTTTGTGGGTGAAGAACTGCTGCAGGTTTATTTCATACAACATAAGTATGACGATAAATGGGTTATCTTACGGGCGATCCAGGGCAAGCAGCCCCTAGCTTCTCCGCCCGCCTGGTGAGCCAGCACACACGGTGGGTCGATGCCCGGCAGTGTGGCACATATTTCTTTGCAGATCATCCACTGGGTCACGTGATCTGTCTCCTACACCCGCCCCTTCTGACAGGGGCGGAGCGTGTTGTGGCACACCCCCGGTTGGTCAGGCCCCCCAACCGCCCGAAGGACTAACGGGGCGCCGTCGTGGTCTTCCCAGAACCCCCTTCGGCTCCTGGACCTTGGCTCGGGCACCCTTACTGTGCCGGACAGGGGTACCCTTACTGTACCGCCTGTCGCAGAGGTACCCTTACTGTACCCGTCTGCATCCAGATCGCCCTGTAACTCCGCCTGCAACGCAAAAGAAAAACATTAAAACATTCCATTAACGCGCTGTCTCTGCCACGCGGGGTAAGCGGAAAGGGTGGGAATACGCGTGTCCGAGCAGGAGCGGCGCGCAGGAAGCAGAGGAGGAACTGGGCGAGAGGGTCGCCTAAGTAGGGGGGCTAGCCTCGCCCCCCCCCCAACGGCCCGCCTCCACCTGTACACTTATTGGGAGATCTCCTCCCTGGGCGTGGCCTCGCGCGCGAGGCAGAAGAAGGGGGAGAGGGGAAGGCTGCGACGGGCGGCCACTAGAGAGCTGCCCTGCTGATGTCCCACTGCTTGGGACGCGGGCAGCGGCATAGTGACCACACCGTCATCCGCTTCAATCAACACACATGCACAGACGTCACCCAAGGATTACACTGACACTTTCTTTGTGGGTGAAGAACTGCTGCAGGTTTATTTCATACAACATAAGTATGACGATAAATGGGTTATCTTACGGGCGATCCAGGGCAAGCAGCCCCTAGCCGCTCCGCCCGCCTGGTGAGCCAGCACACACGGTGGGTCGATGCCCGGCAGTGTGGCACATATTTCTTTGCAGATCATCCACTGGGTCACGTGATCTGTCTCCTACTCCCGCCCCTTCTGACAGGGGCGGAGCGTGTTGTGGCACACCCCCGGTTGGTCAGGCCCCCCAACCGCCCGAAGGACTAACGGGGCGCCGTCGCGGTCTTCCCAGAACCCCCTTCGGCTCCTCGACCTTGGCTCGGGCACCCTTACTGTGCCGGACAGGGGTACCCTTACTGTACCGCCTGTCGCAGAGGTACCCTTACTGTACCCGTCTGCATCCAGATCGCCCTGTAACTCCGCCACAGCTCTGGGGAGGCTACCGTCGCTGCCAGAGCCCCCCCTTCCTCCCTTTGCTGTTATATGTGCCCTGCCCCTGCGAGTCAGCTTGATGGGCTACATTAGGGGTCCTGTTCTGTAACCCGTAAAAGACGGCATTAATTTGCAACATTACTCAGAAGCCCAGGGCAGACGAACAAAGGATGTCTATTGGCCCCACTGCCGTAAGCTTAGACGTGACTGGTGTTCCTAACCTTCTAAGCGAAGCCACAGCAGATCATCCTAACGTAATTATGGGAAGATCTAGCACCTGCATATGGAGCCAGAACTGAACCACAGCTGAATTCCTCAATCCATCGATTCCCTTCGATCCTAGCACGAAGGTTTCGATTTCCACTCTATCTACAAAGGTGATGTATTGATAGCGTCATGGTTCCTGAGTTGCTGCTGCTACTGCGAGGATTGCATGATTTCTCGGCTGGGCAAAACATTTTTTAACGCAACTGCTAATCGGACGCCGTTTATCATGACTCCGGATAAAGCCAATTTGACTGACTGAGCTGCCGAAGAATACATCTCTCAGCTCGGGGACCCAAATATGTGAATGTTTCCCAACTCTCTGGCTCCAAGAAAGGCTGAGCGGGAAGAGCAACACCTAAATCTGTTTCTCAGGCTGGGAAATATGGCATTGGTAACAAGGCATAGGTGAAGTGGGCACTTATGGACCTGCAATCCTATTAAGATTTTCCAAATGGCCAAATTAAGTGCCTTCCTGGCTTGTAATTGTGTTCCCAACAGCACAACAAGCAGGGTGAAGGTAGCGTGTGATTCAGCCACTTTACCTACGTATATAAACACAAGCAAACATCACGGGTATATAAATTTGCTTCCTTTCACAAGGTATTATCCTATTGTTTACTGCAAACAGACCCATACCTTAGCAACATCTCCTCGTTTTAGCCATTCTACTTGCAAATTAAGTTACATTAAATTGGACAATAGAGTCTTATACTAGTCCCGCTGTCCATCCCAATCTTTTCTTGCTCTCCACTGGGACAGCGTATCCAATTGCCTCGCTTGATGAATAGAAGCTAGCTTTCGGACTTTATTGCTGCTGGAAAGGGTCAATAGGTGTGCCTACAGTCCTTGTTATACCGGTGTTGCTGTGCTATAGGTCATTCGTGGTGCCGCCATAGTGGCTTGAAAATGAAACGTCTTATTTTATCAAATGATTTGTTGTGAGCCCCAGTTATGATTTCGTTCATATCTTCATAGTTGACAGTGTCTCTATCTTGCCAATACCTGGGGCACGTCCGCCTTAAATGACGACATTACATCTGGCTTTTCCGCTAGCCTTGCCCATTAACCTGTCAAATGTCTGTGGAGAGCAGCACGTCTCTGGTCATGCTCATGGTCGCCCTCTGCTCTCTCAATTATTACTATGTAGCTGAGGGCATGCCATACACGGGTGTCTGGTTGAAGTATGCACAGGTCATTGACACTCTCCCACGTGCAGTGCTGTGAAACGTTTGAAGTAGTTCATCAGATTCAGCCAGCCACCCCCTAGGTGGAGGCTTGCACTCCCAAACTTCTGCTCGTGTAAAACCCGGCCCACCTCCAGTTCAGTGAAATTTAGTAATTCACGACACTGACAACCCCAGGGGCCAAATACTGGGCTGTGTAAATGCGGCCCAAAACCACCATGAACAATTAGCTTGGAGTGGATGGGCGTTGCCTAGGCTGGCTGAAGGCAAAACCTTTGACCATCACTCCTGGCAAGATGTGCCAACGCAGGTAGAATAAAGAGTTATCCTGCCCTCCTTACTTCCTTTCCTAGTTCGACACAGGTCGAAGAAGAATGCCCCTTCCAGAAAGGTCACGGCCTTATCCCTGAAGCCTATCCATACAGCATTCTACCGGAAATCTACAGCATTGCTTTGTAAAGCGTTTTCTGGTTCCCCAATTATTTGTGGTCGATATGCTCTCCCTCAGTTTGACCAAAATCTTAGCTAATCGTACGCCTGCCTAATTCCCAGGGCTGTCTGGTTTAATGCTTTCGCCTGGAATTGCCCCCCCAAATGTGGCCTTGCACTGAACCTACATCTGGCCCTGGCGCCTATCAAACCACAATGACAGCCTCTGTCACCTTCATACAATACATAAACAAACCTCACAAGGTCGCAGAAGCGGCAAGCCAGGCTAAGTCTCGGTCAACCATGTCACTCCGTGCTTTCCCTGGCCTCCCTGTGGAACAGGGAGAATAACCTCAAAGATGTTAAGTATGATGGACAAACCCAGGCCTTCCGCCTGTCTCAAAACAGCTCATGCTGCTGCCTTCCTGTCTAGACTAAGCTGCCACTATGACTGAGTTGCAGAAAATATCACACCAGCCGTTTCCTAAAGCAAGGCTAAGGATGAAAGGCCGCCGCATCTCTTGACTTAAGCGTGGAACTACACAATACCTTCAAGATGTTATGTATGATACACAAACCCAAGCCCACAACTTGCCTCAACACCGCACAGGCTGCTGACTTTTCTATATACGCTAAGCCGTCACTATGACTAATTTGAGAAACCTTACCCCAGCTGTTTTTTAAATAGCAAGGCGAAGATGAGAGACAGCAGCATCTCCTGACTCAAGCGTTGAACTTACATTAATAACATTGGTCGCTCAATTTCTGTGTTACACCTTTCCACAAGCTGACCAGTGCATCATGGTTGAGACTGGGATTTAGGCTGAACCTTGACATATTTGTACACCTGCTGCCAGGGAACATATATCTACCTATAGACCTGCTCTTATCCTGTTGCACCACTTGGGACACAACTTTGTCCATTCGTACCCACCGGCATGGAACTAATGCCAACGAGATTCCCCCCTAGTACCGGATAATCCTAATAAATGCTGCATTTTGGGACAAAGATACCAGGGAATAAATGCAAAGGGGGGGGGCTCTCGAGTGCGTGTGAACCCATGTCATTGCGATTAGTAACAGTTGCTCTGTTCAAGCTAGAACCTGCGACTTTATTCATTTAAGCAATTAATCTGCAAAGCCTGCCATTCCCCAACTTGGGCATACACACAACCACCTCTAGTGTCCTGCAATACCAGCTATTTCGAATCTGGCTGACGAAAACTACCATTGGCCAAGAGCTAAACTAGTAAAAAACTATACCATATGTTTCTCAAAACGCTTACCATAAACCGTAATGAGTACAGACTCGTCATAGATCACCCTGGCCCCCCCAAACCTTTCCCAGGGAACTGGAGAGAAACGAACTCAATTGCGCAGGGCATGAAATACCAGAAGTTACTGATGACGACGTTTCCATGACCACTCTCAGATGCATTTAATTAGTTATATAGCGCCACTCCTACCAGTGTAGGGCGTCCGCGACTTTCAATCTCACACAAAATCCGCCGAGCCAATCAATCATATGCATATGAGTCAGTGTATAGGAAAGGTGACCTAAGCCAAAGGACTCAAAGTGTAGGCGATTCATGGCCTTCCCCACTGGCAGGCAGTATAGTTTAAGGCTGCTTGGCGTGGAGAAGCACAAGCTCGGTCGAGTCAGCCAAATTAACCCTCTTTGCAACAATAATCAATGTTCTAATGATGTCTGCTTAGTGGTGTGAATCCAGCTCTAGGATGAGCGTTCGTAGCTCACGGTTGACTATTAGGGCTGTAAGATCTACATTGCAAGTGACAAAAGGGGGGGCCACCTTTGAACACAGTAACCTGCTGACCTCTATACATCATACACACTCTGAAAATCTACTTGGCACAAGTTCTTTGCAGCGGGCCTATTTAACCGTCTGCACTACTACACTGAAGTCAAACCTCCACTATACAAATTCTTGATCTTTCTCCAGGATGGTAAAAAATCGCACGAGTTATCCTGATTCGTGGCACCGACATAGTGGCTTGAAAAAAGAAACCTCTTATTTTATCAAATAATTCGTTGTGAGCCTTAAGAATCTGGCACTTCCTGATCACATCTGGGATGGCACTATGACCTTACATCCTTTGGCGCCCGATAAATTGAGTACCATTCAATTGCGCATTAATAGAACTTGTTATGTACAGCGCGTTGTAAGTAGTGTTGGGCTCTGATTAGATGCGCTATATAACAAATAAGTTGATATTATTATCACTCGTGTTCCATTCTGGGGGCTTAATAGAACTATCATCAGGTTGTCAGGCTTGGGACACACTGCAGCTGGCCCCTACGCTACTCTGCCAGTCTCAGGCCCATGACAGCAAAGCACAGCGACACGGGGCGAACACAGCAGATATTCTATGCGCTTACGGCTGAAAATTGTTGCATATTTATATAGCGCGAACTCGACCCGAAGGTATGGAACGCTTTGCGTAGCACCGTATTTACATTACACATTCTGGCATATGCGTAGACCAAATTGTGAACATGCGTCTGGAACAAAGGTGCTCGGCGTTTGTCCCGAAAATTTCAATCTTTCTTGACCACACAGTGCATTTCAGATAAATAGAATGCTTTAGACCACACCGTAAACATCCCTGCACTACAAGCGCCCGGAATTTGTACCGTTTACGTTGCTGCTACGAAAACAATTGACGCCCCTGCCATCTGGGCTCGTCCCTCCGTTGAATGTTAATTACTGACCCAGAGTTCATATATTGGGCCAGGATCGACCGAGAGTTTGATGGGAGGAGCCATATAAATTAGACATGGCCCGCGTCATCAGCAATTTTACTGACACTCATTGCGTGTCGAGTAATAGAACCATCCCCATAGTGTCCGCCAGGCAGCATATATCTATCCCCAGCCGGAACCCAAAACCACCCCACTAATGCTGTGTCTCATGGTGTGCAGGCAAATTTCCCCGATTCAAATAGTGCGCCGCCTTTCTTACTCTGCCCTGCGTGCTTTCTATGGGTACATGAAATCAACAATATGGGAACAGACCAGACTGCAATTGGAACATAATGTTCACCGGGGATCATCACACGTCTATAACATGCGCGTATTATCGATGCATCTAAGCCATATTTATTTGCATATCCAACTGTTATTCGAGGGTTGCCTGACTTACGTCTACAGTATATCCTACTTTAAACCCGAGGGGTGTGTCCACACAGATAAACACACAGTGCCTTCCCAGATAAAAGCATTTTCAACAAATAAAGCCAATTATACCAATACAGAATCTTTCCAATTTCCTGCAGGCTGCTTAAGGTGACCCAGGCCCCACGTGCTTTTGGAGGCTAAACATAGGAGGAGAAATTTGATGAAGCGCCTGGGAAAGGATTCTTGGAAAGCTGTGTCACCCCCAGACCTGCTCCCGCCCTGTATGTGTCCGGTGCTCACCTCCCGCACTGAATATTGAATTCGATATTTCCAGTCTATATAAATGGTATGGTTTGTTTTCAAACAGACCGCTTCAACTGCGGGAAACACGACAAATATAAAAAGGAAGTTCAAACACTAATATCGGCCTAATCTACTCTCACAAAGTCTTGGACTGAAACAAACTCCGTCACATGATTATTTGTTGTAGCCAAGGGAGCAGATCTCCGGGTCTCTAGGAGAAGAAAAGCATCCTTAGTCATGCTAAGTACACCTTGTGCCTAACGTACCGGCCAAGCGTGAATACCTCCCCAGCACCATCCAAACCTTTTTAAGCCACAGTCAGAACCGGCGATAAAACAATACAATCCTTGAAGTGTGGCTTAATCACGCCCTGGCAAACAACATGCAAACATGCCCATTACTGCGCTTCTACAGATGAGCTCGGTGAGGTGGCTGCTCGACAGTGAAAAATGCATTCACTTTTCATGCGTATATGAGAAATTGTGTTTCAGAGCACTTTGCACGACTCTGGCAAAGTGTTTCAAAGAATTAAACAGCTCTCCATTTACATGTCCTGGACACACAACGGGCCCCCTCCCACCACACGCAGAGCCTGACTTGATCGATAACGGAGGAGGGGGTGGGGCATACTCACAGATGCACGTGCGCCTTTCACCTGGACTGCCCGGTCCAAGTTGGGTGGAGAGGCGCTGCCTCTCGGCACTGCGGAGAGTGGATACCCTTTGTGCACGCCGCAACCACAGAGGCCTCGGGTCCCCGAGCGCCATCCGTCACCTGCTCTACACACGCCCTCGTCAGCAGCCCTGCAAATCACTCCCGTGCCTCGTATCGATTTCAGGGCGACGAGTAGCTGCCGTTCTGTCTCGCCGTCACCAGCCCGCTTTCCGGCCTGTAACTCAAGTGAAACTCCCTTTCACGCAAGATGAGAAACAACAACTATTAAACTTGCGTCTTTAAAAGCTGCACGTGGTTCCATTATGAGGTACAATGTAAGAAAAGATGAACTAAGTTCAGAAATACACACTGTACTTATAGTACATATATATTAGGCCATCGGTGACAAGGTGGCTCAGCCAGCCAGGTGGAAAAACAAACCATGAGCAAATTACGGGACGTGCCATGGCCAACGGAAGTGGAATTATTAAAACATGTCGGACAACGGCCGCCAACAGCATGAGCCACAAAGAACGCTTGCTGCCAGAAAGCCAGGTGGAAAACCAACCACAAAGCGCCTCGCTAGTTGTAATTTTGTTCAGTGTAGCGCTTTACACGGCCGTAACGTCTGCCCTCACTATGCACCATACGTGGTCGCTGTGCTCGCATATATTACCCGCGCGCACTTTGCAAATTCAAATAACCCGCTAGACTGATGCCGCCGGTAACTTCTTTCAGCGCTGTTGCCTAACTCCCCAACGCAACTCTGCTCCGGCTGCCGCGCCTCACACCGCTGATCCCTGGATGCAATCGGAAGAATGGCCCGAGCCCCCGAGCAGCTTCTGAGGCAACCCCCAAGGATCGACTGCGCACTACACAGGTAAGGAGTTCTGGGTCAAAATTCGCGCGCTCGAACCCACGGGGGCCACCCACAGGCACGCCTGCGCAGCCACAGCCAGCAATGGCGTCAGGGCAGTGCGATCGCCAATTCATGCAAGGGTTTATCAACAGCCCAGGACCCCACACGGGCAACCAGCGAACCACTCACCGCACAAACCCGACCCCCACTCCAAATGGGGCCCGGGACAACTGCCACGGCGCCCGGCTGTCCCCCGCATAGCCCACACCGCCGACAAAAGACTACGTGGGAGGGGGCAACAACACCCCTACACTCACCGGAAAAATGCCGACGCCAGGACCCGACAGCGGAAGAACCGACGCCAGACAATGGACCCATATCTCGCGTGGCCAGGAGCGCCATTTCGCGCGGCCAGGGGCGCAGGAAGCAGAATACGCGTGTCCGAGCAGGAGCGGCGCGCAGGAAGCAGAGGAGGAACTGGGCGAGAGGGTCGCCTAAGTAGGGGGGCTAGCCTCGCCCCCCCCCCAACGGCCCGCCTCCACCTGTACACTTATTGGGAGATCTCCTCCCTGGGCGTGGCCTCGCGCGCGAGGCAGAAGAAGGGGGAGAGGGGAAGGCTGCGACGGGCGGCCACTAGAGAGCTGCCCTGCTGATGTCCCACTGCGTGGGACGCGGGCAGCGGCAGTCCGGTCGCCCAAGGCCAGCAGTTTGACTTTTGAGACCCAGAGAAGGGCTTGACTTGTGGGAGGTAAAGAAGAGTCACACGAGTGGATTTTGCATTTGATGGCGAGGAAGTGAGGGGTTTTTAGATGAATGCCTTGTATGTAAAGACCAAGGCCTTCGACAAACCCTCCTGTGAGCGAGAGCCACAGTGAAGACCTGAGCGCCGTGGGAAGCTCCTCCCATCGGGCGAACGGCGCAGCCCACCTTTGTGGCGGGGGGGGGGGGAGGTGGGGGGGGTTAACGCAGGCCTCCTTTGGGGCTGGGAGGTGAGCGCATTCACCCACCCACACGGTGCTGCTCGTCGGGATAGGAAATTGTTATTTAAAGAGACCTTCTCTTCTCCCTGGTTTAGGCGTTAAAGAAGCATTAGCAAAGCCAATAGGTTTGATGTCTGTATGGCGGGTAAATGTGTGTGTGGACTCCTTTCAAACAATAATTCCAAGGGCTTTCCTTCGCTGCCAGTCTTAATGGGAACTGCCATCGCCTCACTGCAAACGACGACATGCCGGCCGTGGAACGGAATGGCATGTTCCATAGGCTGCATGTTAAACACAGACACAACATGCAATGATGGAACACCACATACAGAGACAAGACCCGAGACATGTTCCCGCTCTACAGTCGCAATGAAAGAGCGCTGCACCTCTCGGTGGGACATGCAGACATGTAATATTAATGAATCTTCTTGAAAAGTTTGAATATTTTCAATACTTATAACACTGCTGTTCCACAGCTCGACTGTGAGACTTTCAGGCAGACTGTCCTGTGACCTGTTTGGTGGGGCCAAAGTTTAAAGGCCTAAATGCCCAGGTCCAACACATATTGAAGGTAAGGACAGGTGTGCCACATTTGACTGCACGTGGAGGCATCTTGCCCACATACACTGCCTCCTATTCTGTGGGCGTGGAGTTGAGACTAGTAACTCTATACTTACCTCTGTGCAATTAACTTCACAATATTATTGTCTGGATATTGAGGCGTCATCTTGTGTTCTCGATATCCTGCGATAATCGCACTCAATAGCACTTCTCCCTGCTGAGGGTGTGTGAGTGATGGCTTCTCTGCTTCACACACTTTATTTAAAGCTGAGACCTGCAAATCTATGGGAATAAACTGCCCTGAATAGCCATGGACGTGTGTTTCATAGGTGATCACTGGGCAGGAGGCAGGCAGATGCTGCAGGAAGAAAGCACAGCTCCGCTGAGGCTGAAGCGCTGGTATGGGAGTAAGACCAGTGCCAGGGTGGGCGTGCCATGCTCTAGCCGACAGACGTAGGATGCCCTCAGTGATCTGGTAAAAAGAAGTGTTGGAGGGTTGTACACATGCTCAGAACTGCCCACCGGTGCACGTGGCGGTCCTGTCTGCGTGAGTCTAGAAGCATTGCATGGCGGTGCATGCTCGGAGCGAGGGATGCCACGCAGCAACATGGGGTCCTTGTAGACCCAAGCCATGGTGGCAGGGCCGTGGCAGGAATTCAATGGGCTGCTGGCAGTGGAGCACATCTATAGTTTACTGGTGCCCCAGAATGGACTGTATATGCTGCCAATGAAAAAAGACAAATAAAGAGGCTGATGGTAAAAGTTCAAGTCCATGCCATACTTTTGAGTTAAGGGTGTACTGATAATGCGCCCCTTCCACCCGCAAGAACCTTCTCCTGTCTCTATTGGCAATCCTACCACCAATCTCTACTGTAATCTCCCTAGTCTTGTGTTACCTAATGCCATGCCACAGGAGCCTAAAATGCCACACATCGTGTTCCCCATTAAACAATTAATGCAAAAGTAAATTAACCTATTTACATAGTAATTAAATCATCCCACATAAGGAATATGAAAATAAATATGCAATATATGTTGCAACATACAATGTTTCTTGTATGAAAATGTTTTCTACTCTTTAAGTTTCAAAAGAAAGTTTATTGGGAATGCTATAAAAAGTAACATCTGGTAACAAGTACTAAAACATCAAAAGGAAGTATTACTTAACATACTATCAATAGCATCTAGGCGAGTAAATACCTAAGATAAAAAGATCTATGGCACAGATAAAAAAAAGAAAAAAGGGGTAAGGAAAAGGACAACGGGATCAATAATTAAAAAACAGCAAGCACGTAAATAAAACAAGGTTGCATTTGAGTAAATTAAGGCTACATTTGAACATAACAAGGGGGTTGAGTACCTTCCTGAATAGATGGTACAGGAGCAAAGGAACTTTTAGCACAGTTATCTAAAAACAGAGTAACAGGGGACCATAAAAGCAATTGTTTTTGCTTCAAAGAAATGGGAAAAACAAAAGTTGTGTTGAGTCTGTGGTTATGACAGATAGAGTACCACCAAGCCAAGTACGAAAGTTTGGAGGAATCCTTCCAGTTTTTTGTTATCTGTTGAAAAGCAGTGGCAATTAATCTGCGTTTGTGATTTCGGTTTATTCCAACGATTAGAAAGACTACCCAGAAAGATATTAGCAAATGTCTGGGGAGCATTAGTCTAAAAAATGGTGTTGATCTGGGACCAGACTGCTTTCCAGAACTGCAAAACATGTGGGCATGAAAAAAGTAAATGTTGAAGATCTGCTTGTGGGAGTGAACAAGACCAACAAGTGTCAGGGGTGTCAGAACGCATTTTGTGTAAGGAGGCCGGTGTTAGTAGCAATCTATTATAAATAAAAAAAAGACTTTGTAGTACTGGCTGCTCTGGAGGATTTCCTAATTTTCGTCCAAATCTTATCCCAAATAGATATGGGCCTTCGTATGCCAAAATAAGTCTCCCAGGAAAGTTCAACCTTAATTATGGATCTTTGTAAGAGCGGGGATAATAAACATGTGTAGAGGATGGAGGCCTTAGATGATCTGGAAATGATATGTAACCAGGCGTGGTCTAGTGGCATAGGGGCAAGAGGCAAGGAGTGAAAGTGTGAGTAAGAATCTAGTATAGCAGAACGTAGGGCTAAAAATGTATGTAAGAATGATAATGGTAGGTGGTAAAGAGCACGTGCTTTTGAAAAAGTGAGAAAAGTATCATTTTCAAATAAAGGATGTAACCACAAGATGCCTTTATCCCTCCAGGTTCTCCAATAAATTGGTTTTCCCTTAATGCAAATGAGTTTGTTGTGCCATATGGAGGAGTTGAGAAATGTATTTAAATCATGTGGCTCAACGTGGAGGACTTTATTCAAGCTGTTACAAGAATATTTAATGATAGGCGTATGTAAATTTTGTGGTTTCCTCGTAAAAGATCAATATTCTTGGAAAGAAAACGGGGAAAGGAAGGAGCTCTCTAAATCAACCTACAGAGGGAGATCAGGCGATGGGACCGACAGCCATTTGGATAATTGTTTCGATGAAAATGCCCTGTGATACTTAGGAAAATCAGGAAAGCGGACACCTCCTTCAGATTTTGGACGCAACAATTTTTGTAAGGACATTCTTGGTTTTTTATTCAGCCACAAAAAAGAAATAAGAATGGAATCGATTTTATGAAACCATTTGGTGGGGATAGGCATTGGTATATTAGAAAGAAGATAAAGAATAATGGGCGTCAACATCATTTTAATGGTGTCAAGATGGCCCCACCATGAGAGAAATAGAGTGTGCCGTTTGGTCGTGAGGGAAGTAATCTTCTCAATACATTTATTAAAATTAAGAGGAATTGATGATTTGAGGGAAGATGTAAACCATATGCCAAGGTATTTTATATGGAGGGGGCTCCAAGTAAAATTAGACAAGGAGAAATCTTCTTTAAAAGTATATTTGGAGAGAGGCAAAATCTCACACTTGTCATTATTTAACTTGTAACCCGAAACTAAAGAATATGATTTAACTTCATTCAGAAAGGACAGCATGGAAGTATGGGGTTGGGAAAGAAATAAAAGAACATCTTCGGCATAAGCAGGTAATTTGACCTGTAGAGACTTAAAGGAGTAGCCCGTGATGGATTGATTCTGTCGTATTTTAGACAAGAAAGGTTCAAGCAAGGGCTAACTTAAAAAGGAAAGGAGATAAAGGACAACCTTGTCTCACACCTCTATGCAGAGTAAAATAAGGAGATGTAAGACCATTAGCAAAAATGGCGGCCTTGGGGTTGGAATACAGCAAAGAGATCATGGAGATGATTTTTGGGCCAAAACCAAACCATTTTAATGTCTGAAAAATGAAAGGCCAGTAAACTCTATCAAAAGCCTTCTCGGCCTCTAGGGCTATGGCAGCGAGGGGTTCTGTAAGATTTGGCGATATGGAAATGATATAAAAAAACAAGCGGGTGTTATCATTAATAGCTCGACCTTTAATGAAACCCGATTGTTCCTTACCTAAGAGTTGGGGCAGAAAAGAATTCAATCTAAGAGCTAATGATTTCGAGAAGATTTTGTAATCTAAATTAATTAGGGAAATGGGTCTATAGTTTTTGCAATAGTGTAAATCCTTCCCCTCCTTTGGGATAAGACAGATTAAGGCTTCTAGAAAAATATCAGAGGAATTACCAGAAGAAAGAAAAGAGGAAATTAAAGTGTGAAGCTTAGGGATGATTATTTGGGCAAAGTGTAGAAAGAATTCAACAGTGAAACCGTCAGGACCAGGGGCCTTCTTTTTCTTAAGGGATTTAAGAGCATTAAGTAGATCAGTCGAAGTCAGTTCCGATTCAAGGAGATCAAGATGTAGAGAAGGATTTGAACATTTACGGGTTGAAATGAGATAAAGGGAGATATCATGCTCAGTAGGGTAAAGTTCAGGAGTATAAAGTTGTTCGTAGACTTTAACAAACTCTTGTAAAATGTCAGCGTCTTTGTATTTTGTTTGGTCTTTAGATAATTAGCTAATAATTTACCAGATTTATTTTGTCCTCCATAGAATTTAGCACTAGTTTTTAAAAGAAACAAAGAGGCAGCGTCGGTTGTGTCCTTATTATATTGAATTTTGGCATCAATGAGATCTGTTAGGCATTCCTTTGATTTGGAAGTTTAATAAATATGTTCCAATTTCTTTATCGTCGAGAGGAGTTCATTGTTTAAAGCCCGGGCAGTTTTCCGTTTATTAGAAGTGTATCGAATATTAAAGTCACGAGCAGAAGCCTTGAAAGCGTCCCAAATTATATGAAAGGGCATAGTGTCATTATTATTAAAGAGGAAATATTCATTAAAAAAAGAAATAAAGGAAGAATTAAAATGAGGATCCAAAAGCAAAGTATTGGTAAATCGCCATCTCCTGGGGTGCACTGAATGAGGCAGTAAGTCTAACAGGATTGAGACAGGGGCGTGATCGGAGATTAGAATGGGGCCTATATCTGCAGATATTAGTGATTGAGAAACATTGTGTGATGTAAAAAAATAATCAATTCTTGATTGGGTCTGATGAGGTGGGGAGTAAAAAGTAAATTCTTTTAAATGTGAGTGTTTAATAACTTGTGTGAAAATTGTATGTGCCTTGGAAGGAACAAAGGGTACTGTGGATTTTCGATCTAAAAAAGGATCGAAAACTTGGTTACAATCACCAGCTAGAATAACATTACTAGAAAAATTATGGGAAATCAATTGTTGTAAATGGGACCAGAAGGAAGCATCACCAGAAGTAGGGGCGTAAACATCAAAAAGAGAGAGCAAAACACCATCAATATCTAACGTAGTAAACAACCATCTACCTTCCTCATCCCTTTCTTGTGCAACAAGGGAAGTTCGCAGTGATTTGTGAACTAAAGTAATAACACCATTTTGTTTGCCATCACCAGGGGAGAAGAAGAGTTCACCAACCCAATTCTTCTTGAGCTTTAAAGATTCAGACTCAGTAATATGAGTTTCTTGCAGCAAAACAAATTTAGCGTCCAATTTAGATAAATAAGATAAAACCCGTTGTCTTTTAATAGGGGAATTTAAACCTTTAACTTTCCATGTAATGATTTTTAAAGCCATAAATCAAGGGAAGAAAATAAATAGAAAGATGAACCATCCATTATGCATATACCAATCACATACAAATAAGATGCCATTAAAAGCGTATAAAATCTGAAACTTATGAAAATAAAGAGAGAGGGAAAAAAGGGAATGAATTGAAGATGTCAATCCAAGAGAATATGAAAGAATAACAAAACAGTTTAGGAAATAACAGGTATGATGAAGGAAAAAAGGAGAGGAAAGAAGAGAAAAAAGAAGAAAAAGAAAAAAAAATAGTACGTGACACAATATAGAAGACACAAATAACATGCTTACAAATAATCCAAGACACATAAAGGTGGGGGGAGATGGGGCCACATGGAAGAGTGACGACTCCAGACTTCAAGGGGGAGCGGTAAGGGGCGAGAAAAGACGTGCGATACAACAAATGGGGAAATACATTAAAGGAACGGAACCTGCAAATAAGAGAAAGAAGATGATAAACAAATCAACATAAACCAGAAAGTGGGAGCATTGATTACAATCAAACAGGAACAAATAGAAACATCAACAGTAGTTATGAAAAAACTCAATATTCAAATAAGTGCTCAGTCAAAACAGAACAGCAACAACTATTTGTTAGTTGATGAGGATGATGCAGATGTATCCATAGAATCTGCATGACAGAAATTGTGAAAAATGTTCAATTTTAGAGGATCTTCATATGTGGTAGTCTTGTTATTGAAAGCAACTTTGAAGAGGCATGTGTGAAAAATGCCATTGCGAGCTCCAATAGATTGAAGTTGAGGTCTCATTGCTAAAAAGTCTCTTCGTCAGTCGGCAGTGGGTTTTGAATAATCCTGAGAGAAAAACAAAGTATTGCCTGCCCAAGAAACACGGCTAGCTGCTCTAGTTGCTGGTAGAATCTTAAGTAGGTCAGTATACTCTAGGAAATATAAGATAATCCATCTTGGTTTCCTCATACTGGTAGAAGACGGTGCAGGAGCAGGAGCAGAACCCAAATGATGAGCTCGTTGGATGTTTAGCTGGGTATCTTGAGGCAAATTAATTACTTTGGGTAAGAATAATTTGATAAAATTGATAGGGTCAGAGCCTTCCCAACCTTCTGATAGTCCATAAATACGGAGATTATTCCGTCTATTTCTATTTTCCAAGTTTTTTACTTGTTTTTGGAGAGACAACACTTGAGGATGAAGGGCATCAGTCTTGCTAGTGGCAGAAGTCAAAGACTTGAGGTTCTGTTCTACTGTAGTGACTCTGTCCTCCAAGCTTGACCATCTTTCTGTTAGAGTTTGTATTTGAGAGTTAGTCTCCTCAACAAATGGACGAAGAGCTCTAATTTCCTCAAGTAGTAAGTCCAAAGAAACCGAAGACGCTTGTTTGGGAGAAGCAGGAGGATCTTTCTTTAGGCGTTTGCTTGGTGTTTTGTTCGTGCTGGAGGAAGTTGCAATACTGGAGCCTATGACGCTCTTAGGCGAAGTATTCGACAGGTCATCCATGGCAGCACAATATAAATGAGATTTAGAACGGGTTGAAGAATTGCGCACCTGAGACGATGAAAGTGAAGCAACTTTGAGTAATTTGCCCATTCAGATATAGCAAGAAAGAGAAATTAGCACGAACAGTCCCAGAGTCTTGTAGACACTAAAAGTAGTTATACCACCTCATGTATTGAAGATAGGAGAAGAGTTTATTAAGCAATTTTCAAATCAACATTCTTCAAGCGACTCCTTCTGACAACCTCCTCAATAAGTGAAGTTAAACGTAGGCCAATGGATTAGCAACATCTTGGTATAGCTAGCAATTACCCACAATTGTAATGAATGAGATATATCCAGGGTAACGGCAATGTAGCACGCAGGCACATGAGGGAGAACTTTGAAAGTGCTGAGACAAAGGAATATATATCACAGCCTTGCAGCTTATTCTTTAAAAAAATAGGTAGGTTCCAAGCTTTCAGCACATTACAGCATTTTTTTGAATGAGGTATTTGCAATAATACCTTCACGGAGTGTAAAGCACAAAATGGCGGCCTGTTCAGTGCAGTGAAGAAGATGCTCCGTTTTTAAAGCACAAAAAGATGGGGAAAAAGAGGAAAAAAGAATCTCACAGCATCTCCTGTTTCCTTCCGCAGCAGCTCAAGGGCACAACAAACACTTTAACAACGTTGCCAATGAATGCGCTGGAAATTTAATGAGATGCGCATAAAAAAGTACTTAAGAGCGAGCGGGATGGGTAAAATGGCGGCTGAGTCCATCAGAGAAGTGCTCCGTTTCTAATATGTTAAATACCTTCTCTTGCATTCGATTGCGGCTGTTCAAAAGCACAACAGTCGACTCCGCTACATTTCCGATGGCAATGCTGAGAGTTTGGGAGGTTGTGAAGTAGGTTCGTCGCACATCAAGACCGTAAACCCCTCTGCTGTCTTGGGAGAGACAGGCACCGGCAGCCATCCTCCTCGGGCGCTAGCCACGCTCCCCCCCCCCCCCCAAAAAAATGTTTTCTACTCTTAACTGTCCAATGAAGGGAAATACAAGTTACCTTCAAAAGCATTGCAAAAACAAAAGCTTCCACATTGTGCTGTTTTGTAGACACTTAGCATCATCAACTCAGATCAAAATTAATGAAATAAGCAGGTCACCTTTCAAAACGTCCCATTATCACACGCTCATTTTGCATATTTCCAACAGCTATAGATTATTATGCTCATAACTTTGATCCTTCTTATTCTCTGATTGTAGTCTTCCTGATAACATTTTCCTTGTGCAAAGCAATCCATTTTGGCTTCCACAAATAACCATCTCCGGTCATTAGAGCATTTTTTAATCACTGTATTATTTTCCTTGGACTGGTGTACTTCCACCACTTCTTTCTCCCAACTGGTATCCTTACTAAAATGTTGTCATCCTCTTCAACTTTGATTTTTGGTGACTTTCTTTCATCATCGGTCTCCTTACTTGTTTGTTTGTTTGTTTGTATTGAAGTTTATAGTATTTCTATTAACCCTGGGCGTAGTGGGCATAGTGGGGCTACGTGGAGCATCGCGTAGTGTGGCCAAATCTACGCACACTCGCGTGCTCCGTGTAGCCCCACTATGCGTCGCCCGCCTCCCGCCTCCCGCCCGCCCTCCTTTTAAAATAAGTTAAACTATGATAAAAATAAGATAAAATGCCTTACCTGCAGTGCGGCGTCCCGGGGCTCCCTCTTCCACGTTGACGGCAACTTCTTTTCACAAACGCGCATGCGCGGACGCCCGAGGAAGAGGAAGAGGGAGCCCCGGGACGCCGCGCTGCAGGTAAGGCATTTTATTTTATTTTTTTATCATAGTTTACCTTATTTTAAAAGGAGGGCGGGCGGGAGGTGGGCGGCGGGCGGCAGGCAGCTCTGCTTCGCCCTGGCGTGTTCGTAGCTCTGCCTGCTACGCCTACTTCGTAAACCGCGAAGCAGGCAGCGCTACGTACACTCCATGGGCGAAGCGGAGTACTACGCCCGGGGTTAATTTCTATACTGCAAACCTAGCCAAAAGGCAGCAGAACACTGTGCGTGCTCAAACACAAACATAAACTCAACAAGTAATAGGAGGGGTAGCTGAGTTGTGGATGGTTAATGTACTCTGATGTAGTGTTCTTTAAAGAGGTGATTCTTTCACTCTTTCCTGAATTGGAGTACAGCTGAGGCGGTCCTGATGGAGATGCTGAATGTTTTACCCCATGCAAAAATGTTGAACTTCTGAATGGCCAATACCACCACCAAAGCTTCTCATTCAATTACTAAGTAATGTTTCTTGCGCCCTGTTAGTCCAGTGGAAGCAAACACAAGTATCCTCTCTACTCCTTACACATTCTGCTTGAGCACAGTATCTGACCTTATGCTGCACACATCTTTCACTATACTAAAATAATATATGGGGTCCTCCATTTGTAGACAATGTGCTCTTTACAGTTCTTCTTTCAAAATCCTGTATTCTTTATCACATTACCCATTATGCACATATGTGCTATCTTGTTTGAGAGACTTTTCAACGCTACAGTTTTGCATGCATATTTTTCAATAAACCTTGAGTAGATTTATATCATGCCTAGAACTGACGATAACACCTCCTTATTTCTTAGTTTGGTTTTACTAAATCTGGCATAGATCTTATCCTTTTCAATGATATTACAAGCCCAACATATTCAGGGGCAGATTTATGTTTGACTTGCGCCTCATTTACGCCGCCGTTGCATCACTTTTGTGACGCAGCAGCAGCGCAAATCCTGCGCCATGGTGCGGGGTATTTACAACGTGACGCATCTGGGAGATGCGTCACGTTGTAAAGCCCTCCTAAAAGTGGCTGAGTGAAATCTACAAGATTTCACTCAGTCACTTTTGAGCCCATGCTGCGTCAAAACCCTGCGCCTGCTTGAAGCAGGCGTAACGATTTACGCAGCATTGTGAAGATAGGGCCCCCCAGAGCATTGCTGGAGCTGCGTCGCGCTTGCGACGCAACTCCAGCAATGCATCACTTTTACGGCACAGATGCGTGACGCATCTGTGCCGTTTTTGCCCCATGGTGCGCCGCATTATAAATGCGGCGCATCCAAGGTGGCGGAGCTGGGGCGCACAATAACTGGCGCATCCCTGCTGATATGCAGGGATGCGTCAGTTATTATAAATATGCCCCTACGGGGCAGATTTATGTTTGACTTGCGCCTCATTTACGCTGCCGTTGCGTCACTTTTGTGACGCAGCAGCGGCGCAAATCCTGCGCCATGGTGCGGGGTATTTACAACGTGACGCATCTGGGAGATGCGTCACGTTGTAAAGCCCTGCGCCACATGTAGGCGTTCCAGGGCAGGTGGGGGCGTTCCGGCGCAGGAACGCCTCCTAAAAGTGGCTGAGTGAAATCTACAAGATTTCACTCAGTCACTTTTGAGCCCATGCATTATAATTGCGGCGCATCCAAGGTGGCGGAGCTGGGGCGCACAATAACTGGCGCATCCCTGCTGATATGCAGGGATGCGTCAGTTATTATAAATATGCCCCTCAATTTCTTCACCCCAAAATTTACTCTTCTCCTTCTTCAATGTTAGACCCTGCCCTTGTACTGTATTTATGGCTTTCCTTACCCTTTTATCCCGCTCACTCCAATTACTTCCATAAATGTAAACATTGTCTTGTAAAATTGACTGCCCAGTAAATTCCAAGCATGACAGCCATAACCCTTTCAAAGACAAAGGTAGCTGAGATAAGTCTAAATTACGGGGCAGATTTATGTTTGACTTGCGCCTCATTTATGCTGCCGTTGCGCCACTTTTGTGACGCAGCAGCGGCGCAAATCCTGCGCCATGGTGCGGGGTATTTACAACGTGACGCATCTGGGAGATGCGTCACGTTGTAAAGCCCTGCGCCACATGTAGGCGTTCCAGGGCAGGTGGGGGCGTTCCGGCGCAGGAACGCCTCCTAAAAGTGGCTAAGTGAAATCTACAAGATTTCACTCAGTCACTTTTGAGCCCATGCTGCGTCAAAACCCTGCGCCTGCTTGAAGCAGGCGTAAGGATTGACGCAGCATTGTGAAGATAGGGCCCCCCAGAGCATTGCTGGAGCTGCGTCGCGCTTGCGACGCAACTCCAGCAATGCGTCACTTTTACGGCACAGATGCGTGACGCATCTGTGCCGTTTTTGCCCCATGGTGCGCCGCATTATAAATGCGGCGCATCCAAGGTGGCAGAGCTGGGGCGCACAATAACTGGCGCATCCCTGCTGATATGCAGGGATGCGTCAGTTATTATAAATATGCCTTTACGTTCTCTAAAATGTGAACACACCCATAGAAATAATGAAAGTGGTAAGATCTACTGAGGTCTTTTGTAAAAGCCCTTCATGTTAAGCTGAGGTTAGGTCTACTGTGGTGAAACTTCTGGCATCTTGAAGCAATGGTACTATTTCTTCAATGGTAGGGAACATAAATCTATTGACAACCGCACACCTATTTAACTCTCTCAAATCTATACACAATTGTATATTATTACCTGTTTTTTGCAGCAGCTAGTGGAGACAACCTATCCATGGCTTCCACCCATTCCGTAAGAGTGGCCTCACATAGTTTTTCTAATTCCTCACTATTTTTCTTTTTCACACTTAATGCCATGGGCTTGACCTTCGGTATTGAATTTTCCATTAATATTATTTTGTATATTAATGCTTCAGATATCCCATTTCTTTTCCACACAGTCTGAGAAAATCCATCCTAAAGTCTACCTTATCCACTTCTTTAATTTCTCATATTCTGATATATCTACTACATAAATTAGAATCAGTGGATTTGAGTTACAATTGAGAACAATCCATAACATTCTGATTATTGAGGTCAGTCTAAATTCATATTATCTTTATTTGACACATATCTTTCCCGCACACAATCTACTTTTACATTCAGTGCACTCCACTAAAAATGCTTTAATCTTATTAGCACAATCTCATATCCACCATGTTTTATATATAACCTGACCAGTTTATCCTTCTTCTTGAAATTATCAACAGAAGTTGACCTTGAAGTGTGATTTAATTTTGCACATGAAGCAAACAACATGTTTATGGATTTCCCTTCAAGATTAATCTCATCCATCGGGTGACTACTTTAGTTGTTAACTATTTCTAAACCAATGTCATTGCATTCCCCATTGATCTCTCTTACTTCTATAACATATTGCAAAATTACCTTTTTACTCCGACATAGTTTGTACTTGTGTTTGATGGCTGAAAATGACTTACTATTAACCTAATGCTCAGTGTGCTTATACTTATATAAAGGTCCTTGACCTTTGTATTACTGTAGTCTTTATTTTATTGTACCTCATATCTTTTCCTGTTTTCCATCTGAACCTTACTTTCCTTTCTGCATCTTCTTTAATTTCACATACAGAATCTGCTCGCTTTGCAGCTATTAACATTTCAGACAAGGGATTTGTCACAGTTCCAATCTTATTTTATCATGCTTGCAATGCAGAATGAATTGTTCCCTTTTATGCTCATCATTTGTCCTCAAACTTGTACAATGCTGCCAATTTCCTTAAGTCAGTTGTGTACTCCTCCACACTATAATTTCCTCTTTGTACTCCACTACTTGAAATTATATCTCTCAAGAATTGAGCTAATAGTTGGCAAACTCAGTGCTGGGAAACCCGATGGGTAGCCGTGCGCTCTACAAATGGAAATAATAAATAAAATTCAAAAACAGCAGTTGATGGACAGAATGCAGAACAATGTCATACATTCACCCCATTACAGAGATCTGGGCCTAAATCCATCGTTATTTTGCTCACCATGCCATTCAAGTTTGAACCCAGTCATATGCAAATCAGTCTTGACCATGTGCCTCATGGGAACAGTCCAGCCCGAACTGCCAAGCCAGGTCCTCCCTGGACTGGAAAGAAGCATCCTAGGACCGGTTTCGGGGTTTCACCCCTCTTCAGCCTGGATAGCTTGATTCCAGTGGCATGGAGAACACGTGACCCATGTCTGGGCATACCCTTCCCACTCGGGGTGACAAATGCAAAAACGGCAGTTGATGGACAGAATTCAGAACAGTGTCATGCATTCACCCCAGTGTAGAGATCTGGGCCTAAATCCATCGTTATTTTGCTCACCATGCCGTTCCAGTTTGAACCCAGCCATATGCAAATCAGTCTTGACCCTGTGCCTCATGGGAACAGTCCAGCCCGAACTGCCAGGCTAGGTCCTCCCTGGACTGGAAACAAGCATCCTAGGACCGGTTTCAGGGTTTCACCCCTCTTCAGCCAGGATAGCTTGATTCCAGTAGCATGGAGTGCACGGGACCCATGTCTGGGCTCACACCCTTCCCACTCGGGGTGACAAATACAAAAACAACAGTTGATGGACAGAATGCAGAACAATGTCATACATTCACCCCAGTGCAGGTATCTGGGCCTAAATCCATCGTTATTTTGTTCACCATGCCGTTCCAGTTTGAACCCAGCCATATGCATATCCATATTAAATAAAAAACATAAACAGTGGATATCCTACTTTTCTCAGAAATTTCAAATTTGTTTAACCCATGTGCCTTTTCAACTATTAACTGTGTTGGAGCCCACTGTATCATGGGCTTCCGGCCCTAGGCAATGGATTAACCAGGTGGTTTTGTTATCTGCATTTAATTTATCCCACAAATTTGCGTGAAGTGTGGAAATACTTTTTTTTAATTAGCTCCCTTCATGTGAGGCTTCCCTAGGCTTGTTAGGAAAAAAGGAGGTGGTGCCACATTTCTCATGTTCTTCACTTTGGAAATGTCTACACTTTGACACTGATAAGTGTGATCGGACACACAGAAATACATGCCAATAAACAAACCAAGACAATCACACACAGAACGAGTGATAGCAGTATTCAATCAAGTACTACCTCTTTATCCTCTTCAACCATATCTAATTTCCTGTAAACGTCCTGGAGAAGGCTGTCAACCTCCAACTCACGAACACCTGGAAAAAAGCAACCTGTTTGACCCCTTCCAATCAGGTTTCAGAGCCAACCACAGCACTGAGACAGCCCTGATGGCCACAACAGATGACATTCCCACCCTCCTCGACAGAGGAGAATCAGCTGTCCTGATCCTTCTCGACCTCTCCACAGCCTTCGAAACCATCTCCCACCACACACTCATCAAACAACGGCACTAGATCAGAATCAAAGACGATGCTCTCAGATGGATGGCATCATTCCTTATGGGGTGCACCCAGAGAATCCTTCTCCCTCCCTTCCCCTCACATCCCAAAGCGCACCATCTGCAGCATCCCTCAAGGTTCATCCCTCAGTCCAATCCTCTTCAACATCTACTTAATGCCTCTAGCAGATTTTAATAAAGAAAAAAAGCTCAGGCGTGGTAAGTAAATTCCAGGTTTATTAGGAATGCGGCACAGTACATGCACACGATACAACGCAAAGGCAGTAACTGTAAAACTGGGCTCTGGAACATGGAACCACAATTGTACAATGCAGGTACATGGTTCCATTCCAAGCACGGGACAGAGCATGAGGGGAAAGAAAGGAAGGGGAAAGGAGGATGTAACACATCTCACCCCTGAAAGAAAAGAAAAAGAAAAAAAAGAGCAGAAGAAGAAACGCAAGAATAAGAAATGAAGACAAATATCTAGCAGGTAAGAAACCAGGTATATTGTTCCTCTTGACTCTGGATGCTACCGACTGGGCAGAAAGAGGAGATCCGCTTTTGGAGATGGGGCAGTCACGCAACGGAAAAATAACCTCACTGTCCATGCTGAGACCATGATATTTGCACTTAGCAACTCTCCTCACATTCCACACCTTTCCATCCTGAGTATTAACTCTGTTCTTGCAAACCTTAACAACTTTGATGGGATGACTGTACTTGGAAGTCCCTTTAACCACAAAACCAGGTTTTTTAATTCTAACCCAATCACCTACAGTAAAGTCAGGAACTATCACATACATATTAGAGTCAAACAACGCTCTCATCTTGTCCTGCTTAACTTCCCCATGCTTAGCGACCAGATCCAAATCAACGCAGTCGGAATCCTTGTTTACTCTCTTGATCCACCAAGGGCAGATATCTGAAATAGGTTTTCTGCCCTTTAAAAGTCTGAAAGGACTCACCTCGGTAACAGAGTGGGGGGTGATTCGGCACATCCACAACCTCTTCCTAACCACATCCCTCCAGGGCTGACTGGACTTACAAGCAGACTCAATACCATCCTTTAGAACCCAGTTGAATCGCTCAACTTGGCCATTCTCCCTTAGTTCGTTGAGTCAGGTAGTCACATGCTTGATACCACACATACGGTGGAAACTCTCCATCTCCTGTGATGTGAGTTGTACCCCGTTGTCCGTCTCTAGGACCTCAGGGATTACCTCACGCACAAAGACCTCCTTAAAGAAGGTAATGATGACTTGAGTAGTGGCGTTTGCTACGAACTTTCTTTCTGGCCATTTAGAATGGTAGTCTTTCATCACAAGTGCAAAACGTGCATTGGAAGGCAAGTTATTGAATGGGCCTGAAATGTCAAAGGCCAGCTTTTGCCAAGGAAATTTAGGCCATGAGACAGGTTTGAGAGGTGCAGAGGAAACCTTGAGCATCTTGTCACTGCTGATGCAATCGTGACATTCTCTAACGGTTCTATTGACCATTTGGTCAAGACCAGGCCACCAAAAATTTGCCCTGATAAGGCGTTTCATCGACGACATACCAAGATGTCCCCGATGAGCAAGCAGCAAAATCTTGTTTTGCATGGAGGCAGGAGGAATGATCTTTCCCCCTTTACAGAGTAGGCCGCCATCTTCTTCAATCTCATCAGAGACCTGACAAAAAGAGGCAAGATCAGCAGTGGCGGACTTTTCCTTAGGCCAGCCCTTTTTCAAACAGTCAACAACTAGTTGGCACACCACGTCATTACTCATTTTGGTCACCCATTCAGACTCAGACAAACCCAAAAACCCATCAGAGACTAAATCTTTAACAGTGGCAACTATGTCTACATCTTGTTCATCACAGGACACATAATCATTGGGACAAGGCAGTCTGGAGAGGAAATCAGCAGTAACGTTGCTTGTGCCAGGACATACACAACCTCAAAATCATACTCCTGTAGTCTGGACGTGAGCCGAGCAATGCAAGCAGTAGAATTCCACCCACCCGAGATAAGATGCCGATGAGGGGCTTATGATCAGTCCTAAGTTTCCCCACACGTAGTTGCGGAAATGTTCTATGGCCCAGATACATGCCAATAATTCCATCTCGATCACAGCATACCTTCTCTCAGTAGCCAAGAGAGTCCTAGATGCAAAAGCTACACACCACTCTTCCTTCCCAGAGCCTTGATTAAGTACCCTCCCCAAACCGTAAAGGCTGGCATCCACAGAAATGATACATCTCTAATTCAAACAAAAAGATTTGAGAGTGTGGGCACTCACAATGTCACTTTTGATTTGTTTGAAAGCTGTTTCCTGTCTTTCTGACCAAACAAACTCTGTGGACTTTTTGGTCAGTTCTCTGAGGGGCTCCATTTTGGTGGCAAACGTCTGTATGAATTTACTATAGTATTCACACAGACCCGCAAAAGAGAGAAGCTTCCCTCTGTTGTTAGGAGAAGGAGCATTAATGATGGCATCCGCCAAAGACTTCTTGGGTACCACACCATCATCCGAAAGAGTGTGACTAAGGTACTCCACTGACTTTCAGAAAAAGTTGCATTTCCCAGCCTTCAGTGTTAAACCACTATTTCCCAACCTTAGGCAAACCTCCTTGACATGGTGGAAATGATCCCCCTCATTCATGGAAAAAATGAGGATGTCGCCCTGGAAACACTTCACAAAATTACTGACATCCTTAAAAATGTGGTACATGGCCCTTTGAAAAACGGATGCAGCTGACGCTAGGCCGAAAGGCATCCTTTTAAATTGAAACAACCCATGGGGCATGATAAAAGAAGTGAAGTTCTTGGAGTCCCCAGTGAGTTCAATTTGGTGGTAGGCAGAACGAAGGTCAAGGGTGGAAAAAATGCAGGCACCATCCAACATGCACACCATCTTGTTGATATTAGGAATGGGGTGGCAGTCAGCAACCAAACTGGCATTTAATGCTCTCATATCAACGCACAACATAATACTTTTTTCGGGTTTTTGGGCCAAAACAATAGGAGAAACCCATTCGGATGACTCAATCTCTTCAATTATGCCACATTCAACCATGTCATCCAACATTTTTTTTTACTTGGCTCTGACACTGATGGGTACTCCCCTAAACTTTTGCTTGACGGGTACGGATCCCTCTCTAACTTTAATCCTATGGCTGAACCCTTTAAGCTTGCAGAGTTTCTCGGAAAACACATCTGGGAAGAACTCTGTAAAATCAGCACAGGAAGATGATATAGAAAGAACGGACACAGGTTCTTCCTCCCTGGGATTTAACACAATATCAAGTTTGGCTTGGTCACGCCATCCTAACACATTTACACCTTTGAGGGCTAAATAAAGCTTAATAAAAGCAGTACTTTCTTTAAATTCAATGAACACTTCTTTGAAATCTATAAAATCAATATTGGAACCATCAAAATTCTGTGCTACATTATCAGGTTTACACAAAGATCTGACATCAAGCAAATCGCCAAATGACTCCGAACAGTATTCCTTTGTGATAATGGTCCAAACCGATTCAGAGTCCACCATAAGCTCAAGCTTCCTTCCAAGAATACAAACAAGACATTTAGGGGGACCAATCTTGTCTGCTTTAGAATCATCAAAGGAATAATGAATGGAAAGCACAATGCCAGTCTCTAAATCGACCTGGGCATCATCACACAAGGACAGATTGCAAGAGGCACAAGAAATTTTCCCTTTGGAGTAATGGAAGAAGAAGGGGCACTTTTCTTCATATCCTTACACATTTTAGAGAAATAGCCCATGCGTCTACATTTACCACATTCCTTCCCAATAGCAGGACAACGAGGGAAAGAGGCTATGTGACCAGGATTACCACACCTGTAGCAGTAAAAACGTTTGGGGTTAGAGATATTCTTATAATTGGAACTGTAAGAGCTTTTAGAGGTGCTGTGAGTGACACTACTAATTTCACTGGAAGTGGGAGATTTAACATCTTTGCTGAGAGACTTCATCCACTTTTCAGACTGTTTCAATGCTTTGGCGGTACTGATAGCGGCCTCCTAATTAGGATCACCCATTATCCAACGCTGCTCTTGCACCTTTTCACTCTTCACGTGAACAATGATTTGGTCCCTGATCGAATGTATGACGTTACTTAGCAGACCATAACTACGCATGACTTTAGTGCGATGTTTTTACATCTCAAAAACCATTACTTCGTAATTTTATAGTTCGCATGCTTTTACTATGCAAATATATTGACAATAAAAAAAATTATGCTCTTTCTCCGTTTTTTTTAATACGCATACACTTTTACAGCAATTTTTACCCTCCTCATCCCAACCTAACACTACCCTACACTACACACATACAAACACAACACAAACACCACAGCACTACACCACAGCACTACCCTAAACCCTAAATTGCTACCCCATGCACAACCCTTCCTCTTCCCCCAGTCCTGTCCCTATATTCTTACACTTCCCTTCACGAACCCGACACTACCCTAAGCACAAATACACTACACTACACTACACAACACAACCCAAAAACCTAAAAGTCTACCCCCTTCACCACCCTAAAAACCACACAGCCCCACTTACCTGTCTCCCCTCGTGGTCCCTCTCTTCACCTTCAAGCCTGCTTCCTCTCTTCTTATGCTTCCTGTCATCAGATTCACGTTATACGGAAGCGCCTCAAAATAAACACAACGAAGTAGATAGCCTGCGAATAAACCTAATTGCGAAGTAACGGTAGTATGCGTACTAAAAGCATGCTAAGTAAAAAATGCGCAGAAACGGTAATGCGCAGTACCAGCTGCGGAGTAAGGGTAGAATAGCTCCCTGATCAAGCCAAAGTTACAATGTAAGGACAAAGCACGGAGGGCAGTCAGAAAATCGTCAAAACTTTCCCTCTTCTTCAGCTCTAGTGTAAAACTTAAACCTATTTAGAGCAACACTGGTAGTCGGTTTAAACCTGTTCTCAATTCGCAAAATAGCTTCGTCATATACATTATGATCACCTCCAGACCGGAAAGCAAGATGGCGACCAAGTGAAAGTCGGTCGTCGGTGGTTCCCTTGAGGATGGCGTGTCTGAGTTGAGATAAAGATGCAGAGGACCTGAATGGCGTACTATCAAGCTAGAAACATTGCCACAAAGAACCTAGAGGCGATGGAGTAGTTCTTACCAGGGATCAGGCGTGGGGCTTCGGCGCTGGCAGAGATCGTGGAACAGCTGATCACTGACTGCCGCGGTCTTGAATGGGAACTGGCTCAGATTCCAAAGTGGAATGTTGGATATCGTGTAGCCTCTAACACGGTCATCATGGCTCCAAAGACAGGAACGAAGAGAAAAGGTGGACCTTCACAATCGGCACCATTGGAGTTCCCGCAGCAGCCCCCGCAGTGGAGTCTGACGGATTTAGATCCTGCACCCGCTCTGGCGGTTCAGGGACGACGGCAGAGAGCGCGTGCGGAGAATCCTCTGGACAGGAAGGGGAGGGGCACGGAGCCCCAGCCGCCTCGGCCCACCACAATCATCGACCTGTTCCGGGGTACAGGGACCGGTTCAGCCTCTGGCCGGCCAATGGAGCAGCTTGTCATTATGGACCCAGCTAAGGAAGATGGACAAAATGTAACCGGTAAGCCACCACTGGGCCTTGGGGAGATTTCAGAACAGGGTGAAATAGAGGCAATAAAGACACATGCACAAGCTACTGTTCTGGCTATTACTGGAAATGAGAGCTCGGGTGAGACAGGGCTAGCTAATGGTGCAAAGAATATTGTCTTATCAAGGGCAACTGAGATTCAAGAGGAGGAAGGTTCTGGGCAGCACCCAAGTGTATAAAATTAAACGGGGAAAGAGATTGAACGCAAAGGGCCCTTAAAGTCTCGCAGAATACCGCAGGCAGGCAGGGAGAAGGACATTGATTCTGAAGCGAATGACTTTTACTCACTCTCAGTTGCCACCTGGTCTGGTCTGGGCTCAGACCATGGGACCAATTCAGAATCAAGTGAGGAAGAAAGTATCTCTGGTACCGATGTTAGAGGCTGGACTAGGACTACGTGTAAAAGGAAAACATTTCCCCGAATTGGGAGAACGGGTAACCCCAAACAAACTGAGCTTAGATGGGATTACTCAATGGGAGATCAATTGGTGGGGTTTTGCAATCAGCCTAACCTAGAAGAAGGTGCAGTAGGCCCCCCTGGCACTTTCCCCTACCCTAGAAATATTGTTCATCAGTCTCTGAAACATTGCGGCTGCAGAAGCCAGACTGAAAGGAACTCTCATGAACTGGTAACACCCAAAGGGTGTGATGAAGGTTGTGAGTTTCTTACTGTCGTGATGAAACAGAACCTGGTGGTATGCTGCTTTTAGATCGATCGTTGAAAACCACTTAACCCCTTTAGTGGATGCTAACATTTTGTTCATCCTTGGGAAGGGAAATTGTTCGACCACTATATTGTTGTTAAGGTCGCATAAGTCTATACATAGTCTCAATTTGCCATTGGGGCATTTAGCCACAACCAAGGGAGCAATCCACTCCGAGGCCTGCTCTCTTCAAGTAATTTCTCTAATTGTGTTTTCACTTCTTCCCTTATTGAAAATGGAAGATTCCTGACTTTATGTACTACAGGGTTTGCCTGTGCTTTGACCTGGATCTTATGTTGGTATCCTTTCAAGGCCCCGATCTTGCCGTTAAACACATTGCTGTATTTGCTCACAAGGGATTTTCCATAGTCGTCTTTTCCTTGGACAACAAGAACAGGTTCCTTTTTGCTTGGGTCAAGAATGATTCCTAAATGTCCTTGGTCCATCCATCCCAACACGGATGGACCAACAGTGGATACATATGGTTTACCATCTGACTCTCTTCCCTTGTATTCGAATTTTAGCCTCCTGAAACCACACACATTTATTGGTTCACCAGTGAATGATTTGATTTTAATGTCCGCTTTATCTAGCTGTTTTCCAACACTAGGCGAGAATTTTTCCTCCCAGGTCTTTCTGTTAACAATTGTAAATGGGGACCCTGAATCTGCAACAATGCTGATTTTGACCTCGCCAATTGTAATGTCACAAACGGGCTTCTTGGTCCTGACAACAGTACTGTCACTAACCTCATTAACCTGTTCATCTTCTATGCTGAGTACGCACATGCTTATATCCTCCTCACCTTGTGAATCTATATTGTCGACTTCTTCATCATGTACGATTCGAACTAAAAGAGTATTTCTCCTGTGGCATACCTTTTGGAAGTGGCCTACCACGCCACAATATGTGCATTTCACTCCTCTTGCCGGACAGCTCTTGTCATCTGCCCAGTGTGAGTTGTTTCCACACCTGTAGCAGCACCTCTTGTCATTGCTCTGTTGTCTGGCGTATGTAGACTTCGGTGCTGTGGATCTCCATTTTTGTTTTGGCTTATGCTTAGATTGTGTCACCCTGCTTACGGTTCCCGCTTCCTTTTTTTCTTTGGATTCTGATATGACTGCCTTTGCGCAGCGTCCAGTCAATTCAGCTTTTTGAGCAATATCAATTATAATTTGCAGAGAATACTCTCCCTTGGCCCATAGGTTGTCCTGTATATCAGAATTTGACCCCTGCATGACGATCTGATCTCTTATAAATCTGTCATGCAGGGCGCCAAAACGACAGTTCAGCGCTAAATCCTTCAGTGCGGACATGTAGTCTTCAACAGATTCTTCCTTGCCCCGCTTCCTGTGGAAGAATTTGTATCTGTCTACGCCTACGCACACTGCGGGCTTGTAGTATGTATTGAGACCATCAATTGCATTGGCATAGACATTATCCTCACTTTACCCCCTGGCCTATTTGTTTATTTTGTTGTACACCTTGATGCCACCAGCCCCTAAACAATGCAACAAAAGTTTGAGTTTCTTTTTAGGGGTGAACTCATAATCTTCCTCAAATTGCAATATATAATTCTCAAAATACTCTCTCCGTTCCACCCACTTGATCACGGGATCACCTACGCCAGGTAGGAATGCTTGTGGAGGAGTAAGATTCCATAAGTATCCTGATGCCATCCTATTTCTATGTTCTTATTCAGAATTTCACCACAAGTTTTAATTGTTTGGAACAAACCCTCTTTGCTGTAAGCTCGTTTTTAACTCTGCATTATGCTCGAAATGATATGAGCAATTGTTTTTCCTTTTATTTGTTATAGTGCTCAAAATGTTTAGGTTCACACTGTTTGCATAGTCTTTCAGTTCTTTCCTTTCGCGCATGCACATGTGTAACCCACAAGCCCTACACCGTACCTATTGTCCTTTTGTTGTTGTCAGCTTCGCGCTTGTGTTGCGAGGGATTACTTCTGTTAAAATCGTTTTCCGATGTCTGTATCGACTAGGCGATCAACACTTCCTGCTTTGCTGGTAATGCAGATTTTCCACAGTTTTAAATAGGTAGAAAATCATAATTTTATTAAAGGCACGGAGGCTAATATTATGCATCGTAATCCTTTATTGCAACTCACAGCAGCAACATGACAAAAAACAGCAAAAATAGAACAAAATTCTAGAACGCTGAACATGCATAATAGTCCAACACTCGCAGCCATCTTCCTTCTGTTATCCTCTGCGAACGAGACAATGCCAAGAATATCCTTGAACGTAACATCCCATAAATCCATAGAACCGGAAATCCCCGTCTTCAGATCTGTCCTAAATAAAAAAAATCAATAAGAACAAAGTGTCAATAGGGAAGGGTAAAATAAGGGAGGGATAATATTAGCCTCCGTGCCTTCAATAAAATTATGATTTTCTACCCATTTAAAACTGTGGAAAATCTGCATTTTATTGCAAGGCCCGGAGGCCAATATTATGCATGTTCAAAGTCAATCCAAAACTCTCTTTAAAACATTTTCCACAGGTTTAAAGTAAAACTTTTTAAACGTTGTTTCTGTACTCCAATCAGCTGCTTTTAAAATATTACTCAAACTTGAACCCCTCAAATAAGCCTTACTCGCCATCGCACCTCTAGCGGAATGCGCTCCAAATACGGACACATCCACCCCCGCTTTCTTCATTACCTCTTTAACCCATCTAGCTAAAATAGGAGTTGAAACCGCCTTATACGGCTTCCTGTATGAAATTAACAATTGTGAACATCCGCTCACTCTCAAATCCAAAGTTCTTCTCTCATACTCCTTCAAACAACTTACCACACACAAACAACCATTCTTGTCCAAACCAGGGTAAAAAATCGTCCTTGACATAGTCTTGGTTCGCTTCCTCACCTCGAAACATACACCTTCCGGTTGAAAACACCGTGAAGTCACCTCCAGTGCTCTAATGTCTGAAACTCTTCTAAATGAAACCAAACATAAAAGTAACGCCAGCTTCCAAGACAACCTTTTTAAACACAATCCAGCATTATCACCCCAACTTTCAACCGCCCTCAACACGAGCGACACATCCCAAAGAAAACTATACTTCGCCTTAGGTGGCATCTCAAAACGAATACTCCTCATAACTCTATTTACCAAGGCATGTTGCCCCACTGGCAACCCACCTATAAGTACATGACCAACCGAAATAGCAGACCTGCTTAAATTCACCGAACTGTATGCAAAACCATTCCTAAATAAACTAGATAGATAATTTACAACTTCCACAATATCGACTGTAACGGAATCCAAATTCCTCTCAAAACACCAATCACACCACCTTCTCCATGCCGATCTGTAAGCCTTAACAGTTCCTTCTGCCCAAGACCCACAGATAAGTTCTGAAGCCTCAACAGATAGGCCTGACACTTCCCATACTCTCCTGAAATCAGACACGCCAGAAGTCTCAACTGCCCTGAAACTACCAGATCGTGAACGTTCCCCTGAGCATCCAACAAAACCTCCGGAAAACTCGGTATCAACACAGGATCTTCCACAAGAAGGTTCCTTACATCCGGAAACCATACCTGCGTCTGCCAAAAAGGAACGATCAATACAAAAGACAACTTCTCTCTTCTCACCTTCAACAATACTCTTTGAATCATCGAGAATGGAGGAAAAGCATACATCCTTCCGGATCCCCACTCCTGTAGGAATGCATCTATCCCTTTTGCTTCCGGGTCCGGTCTCCAACTGTAAATCTCCCTCAATTGCGTATTTAACCTGTCCGCAAACTAATCCACCTGCAATGGTCCCCATCTCTCCTGAATACTCTCGAATATCCCCTTGTTCAATCTCCAATTGCTCGCATCCTTCAGATACCTCGAATTCCAATCTGCCTCCAAATTGCTCTTCCCCGGAATATATTGAGCCTGCACCATAATCTCTCTTTCCATGCAAAACTTCCAAAATTCCTTTGCTAACTCCGCCAGACTCCGTGAGCGTGGACCCCCCAACCTGTTCACATATTGAACCGCCGAAACGTTGTCCATTCTTAACAGAATACAACATTTATTTATTTATTATTTAAGAAGCTTATAAAGCGCGCAGCTACCCCCAATGGGGGTGTCCCGGCGCTGTAGACTGTATACTTAGAGAAAGAGGCGATTTAAGGAGAGGTGAACAGCCAGGTTTTCAATTTGCTACGAAAAAGAGATTCTGAAGGAAGAAACCTAAGATCAAGTGGTAGGCTGTTCCAGAGTTTGGCCGTCATTACGGTAAATGCTCTGCCGCCCATTCTAGAGCATTTCACCTGACCCTTCAAGAAGCTCCTTATTGCAAATGACCCTGCTAGAAGTTCCAGACAATTTATATGAAGTTTCTTCTCCTCCATTGACCAAAGACCCCCAGTCTCTACACTCCGACATCTGGCTCCCCAACCATGCCTGCTCGCATCCGACTCTATAATCATCTCCGGTTTCCCTCCAAAAATCGCTCTCCCGTTCCATGCCTCCAAATTCATCAACCACCACTCTAGCTCCTCGCGAGTTTCCTGATTCATTTTCACCCTCTGAGAATACTTCGCTCCTTGTCTCAAATGATAAGCTTTCAACCTCTGAAGTGCCCTGTAATGAAGAGGCGCTGGAAAAATCGCTTGTATAGATGCCGACAGCAGACCCAACAGCCTTGCTAATTGTCGCAGAGTAATCCATTCCGCCTTTGCCACTCTCATCACCTCTTTGCGATTCTTCCTCACCTTGTCCATTGGTAACCTCAATACACATTCCAAGGTCTGTATCTTGAAACCTAAAAATTGTATCTCCTGAGATGGAACTACAGACGATTTCTCTCTGTTCACCACGAAACCCAGGTCCTCCAACACTCTCACCGCAAACTCTGTCTGCTCTAAGGCCAAAGCCCTCGTCTCTGACATTATCAATATGTCATCTAGATATACAATCAACCGAATCCCTCGTGACCTCAACCAACCCACAACTGGTCTCATCACCATCGTGAAACACCACAGAGCTGACGTTAGACCAAATGGGAGACTTTTGAACCTCCATCTCTTTCCTTTCCATCTGAACTGCAGATAATCTCTTTGTTCCACACACATAGGAATCATCAGATAAGCATCCTTGAGATCCAATCTTGTTAACCAATCTCCCTCTCTTAAAATGCCCCTCAACATGTTTACTCCTTCCATTTTGAAATGGTTGTAACAAACCCAATCGTTCAATTCTTTTAAATGTATTACTGGTCTCATTTTTTTGTCTTTTTTCTCCACCAAAAAAATATTGCTTACAAAACAACCTCTAACTTCTTCTGCCATCTCTATTGCTCCTTTTATTCTCAAAGCTTCTACTTCCTCTGTCACTAAAATCTCCTTTTCTTGTGCAAATCTCAACAAATTCGGACTCCTTACCTGAACAGGCATAGCTACGAAATCTATTCGATATCCCTGAACTGTTTGCAAAACCCATGGATCCTGAGTTATGTCCTTCCACCTCATAGCAAAAAGGGCTAGTCTGCCGCCCACTTTTACAAGGGTAGAAAAATGGTCTCTGACTTGTCTTACCTGAGGAAGCTCTTCCTCTCCTCTCAGATCTTGTTCCTCTTCCTCTTCATCTCTGCCTTTGCGGATAAAATCCTGACTGCTCGAACCTTAAGCCCAAACCATATCCGTAATTGTAGGGTCCATATCCCCTCGAAAAGGATCCTCGAGTAATACCTTGCCCACGGCCGGGGAATCGACCCCGCATCCTCCCGGCCGTGCCAAAAACCTTCTTTATGTCTTTTTGAACCTTCTGTAATGAATTAAAGGTTCCTACATATCTCGCCATATCCTTTATAAACTCTTCCCCGAAGAGCATTCCTTCTCTACTCTCGCCTGGTTCCTTTCCTGCTAAATCAGCCAATTTCGGGTCTATTTTCATAAGAATACTTTTCCTCCTTTCAATGCATAAAGCAGCATTTGTATTTCCTAAAAGGCAAATAGCCCGTTGCACCCACTGGCGCAAATCTGAAACATCCACCCCTGTATTATTTATATGTGCTTTTTCGCACATATCAAAAACCTTCGTTAAAGGCCCCAAGATATCCAATAATCTATCCTGACACCCTTTGAGGCCTTTGTCCAACCCTTTTCTAGGGTCTCTCCCTGACTTATTCAAGAAACTTATAAATTTTTGAATCAAGTTCCGGGGTATATGCCACTTTATTTTCCAACCGTGGTCTCGGACATTTCGATCTTAATCTTTGTCCGAACCTCTTTAGGAATTTCTTTCCTAATCCAATATGAAATATATTTTGCCACATGATCTGCTGGCATCCATTGAGGCGATAAAGGGTGCTGAATTAATAATGGGTTGAACATTTCTTCGCCCAAGGGATCTAAAAAATCCCCTAATTCTTCCTTAATCTTTTTCTCCTCATTTTTCCTTTTCTTAGGCAAAACTTCCTCCACATCACTATCCTCAAAACTTGAAGAACATGAAATTTCTACATCCCCACTTGAGGATGTAGAATCACATGCTATCACATTATGCCTCCTTTTCTTCGCCTTTGTAGCGATATCCTTTGCCTTTATAGCCCTCTCATCCTCACAAACCGTATGTTCATGACCCTTTCTTTTCATCATTCTTTCTTTCCCTCTTGTCTTATCTTTATTTTTAACCATATCCTCATTTGATGTTCCTGTCACTACCTCCAATTCCTCTGTAGACCAGAAAACCTCTTCATCATTATTCCCTTTCTTATCTCTCTTCTCGCTCATTCTCTTGTCCACTGTACTCTCTATTTTTTATCCAGAGAGACAGTTAATTCTCCAAACATTTTATCCATTTATGTCTTTAACCTTTCCTCAAACGCAGAACCCTCACCTTGTTCCATTCTTTTTTACTACTCTCTTTTTCAATTAACCATCCAATAAATCAACTTCTCTGCAAAAAATTAAAAAATTATCCTCCCTTTGTCATACATTGACCAACCACCTTCTAATCCAGCCTTCCGACTGCCTTCTGTGAAGAGAAAGTTTCACTCAGCACTCGAAATCCAATTTTCTCAGTTTTTCCCAAAATATGTCTTCCTCATTTTTAACTCTACTACATACCTTATTCCCAATTCCTTAAAATGGCCGCCGCACGCTACGTCAAAAGTACGGCGGCCGCTATGTCCCAACGAATCTCCAATAATGCGCGGGCAACCACTATTCCAATGCGAACCCGGAACTCGCACGCGCTTCACCACTTAACAACAGCACGCCTTTGATGCTCCGCGCAATTTGAATTCCGACGCGAGCTCAACACCCACGAGCCTCTTCAACCGCCAACCAATCAACGGTAACTTAATCATTTTTCCATACCCAAATTCTCGATTCTCAAACTCTCGATCCCTCGGATTGTTAAATAAAAATATACTTTACCTTCCCCTTAAGCACTCCTGCTTAACGACTACCCTTTCATAACTTCTTTCAAACGCATCAATCCTACCAACTTATAACCCATTTCTTATGCTGTATACTTAGAAACGTAAGTTTAACCTTTCAAGTCACATTAATAACAAATAACCAGTCCAATTATTAAATATTCCTAAGGACATTATTCAATGTACTTATTTGTCCGTGAGCAGCAACAAAAGAAGGAAGATGGCTGCGAGTGTTGGACTATTATGCATGTTCAGCGTTCTAGAATTTTTAGGATGTTCTATTTTTGCTGTTTTTTGTCATGTTGCTGCTGTGAGTTGCAATAAAGGATTACGATGCATAAAATTAGCCTCCGGGCCTTGCAATAAAATTCAAGATGGCGCGCCGTCAACGTGTGTTTCGCGTCATATCATAAACTAGACTGCTAACTTGCCTGGAAGACTGCGATTGATGCGATTGATGCCATCGAGCCACAGGGAAGGGGGAGAAGGAATTCCGTGGTGACACAGGGGGAGACACGGGTGGGGGTACGGGGGAAAAAGGTTCAACAGATATTAACACACCCAATGGATACAATGCTACATGTAGTTCTGGGGGTAGTACATGTAATTCTGCCCAGCTTCACTGTAATTCCGATGCTTTTACCCCGGCCAATGGAAGTACAAGCCTGACCTTACTACCTGTAGATCCCGTGCCAGGGGAAGCAACCCATGTCCACACCTTATCCCCACCATCTATTGAGGCTGTTAGTTTAATAGAACGGGGATATAAGATGGCGAGCTGGAATATCGCTGGATGGAATAACAAGATAGAATGTCTAGGATGGTTAGAATTTATAACCCAATTTGATATCCTGTGTCTCCAGGAGACTTGGGCGGCCGAAGATGTCTATCTTGACGGGTATGTTGCCTATAATTGCCATTCCCAGCCATCCAACATGGGGAGAGCCAGCGGTGGAATGGTGATATTGCTTTCTGTGAGGCTACCGGTTCGAGTAAAAATCCACCGGACCGTCGGTCTACACTCTCAGTTGTTGTGGTTACAAAATAGGAATGGGCGAAATGTTTTAGTTATAAACCACTACAACAATGCCTTTAACCACTCAAAAACAGATATGGTTGATGAACTTGAAGCGGAGGTGGAAAGGCTATATGGGTGCAGTGATGTGCCTTTTGATATTTTGTGGGGCGGAGATTTTAACATTCACATGTGCCCATTTGGCGGTAATAGGGTGTGTGGACATGGGGATGAAGTGGGGGAAGATCAGACCCACTTTATACATTCGGTTTATGGGGATTCCCTTAACACTTTTATGCTTAAAATGGATTTATGCATTATGTTACCTAGGGTAGACAGTGAGGGTAATTCGGTACCAACCTTTATTGGTAGGAACTGTGCCACGGTTATCGATTACCTCATTGTCTCCACCAGTATTACAGCTCTGTGTTCCTTACCGGTAATAGTAGACCCGGCCCTAAGTGATCATAACTGTTTAACAATGTATCTTTCTTTGTGGGGGGACAAAGAAAAGGCGTTACATGGTGAAGTGACAGATATAGTTCCACATAGACCTAATGGCCCTAGAATTAAATGGGGTAGGCAAAATGAGGAACATTTACTATGTACTATCGTGTCTGCCTGTATAGACGAGGTGGAATGCTGTCTCGAACCCGGAAAGAATAATGTTGATATTCTAGTTAGTTTCGACATTATTAATAAAAATGTTGCTGAAATTTTAACTGGTAGAAAATCAAAGGGCCCTAGGATTAATGGGGGATGGTTTAACAGAGAATGTACCAAATCCTTACAAAGACTCAAAGCTGCTCTTAAGGGTAAACCGAGAGATAAGGAAGCAGTTAAAACCCTCAGAAGGGAATACACAATTCATCTGAGGGATAGGAAACAGGAACTAAGGGAAGAGGCCTGGAACAATTTGACCAAGGCAGTGGACCTTAAGGATACCAAGCTTTTCTGGTCCACTGTAAATAGTCCCTTCCTCCAAAATGAAGAAGTCCCGGTAATGTCAGCCCAGGTATCTGAGGAACAATGGGTGTCTCATTTTACTAGTATTTTTAACCCCGAAGGACTAGCTGTAGGGGGGGATAGTGAAACCATGGCTTTAATCCCCATACCTCTCAATATCACAGTCTTAGAGGTAGATGCAGCCATTCGGGCTAGTAAGGGGGGAAAGGCGCCGGGCCCGGACGGGGTACCCGTTGACCTTTATAAAGCCGAGATTTCCATTTGGAGCCCATTGTTAACAAAGGTTTTTAATGCAGCTGCGACGATTGCGGCTCCTCAGACCTGGGGGGAATCAATTATTATTCCGGTATATAAAAAAGGGGAGAGGGGTGAGGCAAAAAACTATCGCCCGATCTCCCTCCTTACTGCTTCCCTAAAAATTATGAGTAGAGTATTACTGAGTCGTCTGGAGGAATGGGCAGAAGATAAAGGGATCCTTGCAGATTCACAGTACGGATTTCGCAAGGGGTTGGGCACTATAGAACAGTGCATTAACCTAGACCTTATTATATGCAAATATACACGAGCCAAACAAGGCTCGTTGTTTCTTTGTTTTGCTGATCTGTCCAGTGCCTTTGACTTGGTTGACCATGGTCTTCTGTGGTCAACCTTGTTGGATATGGGTGCCCCTCAAGATATTATTTATTTCCTGGCCCAACTTTATAGGAACCTGACAGCTAAGATACGATACGGGCAATCGGGGGCGTGTACCCCCAGTGTTAAAATAGGATCCGGAATTAGGCAGGGATGCGTCCTTGCACCTCTCCTTTTCTCCCTTTTTATTAATGCAATTGAGTCGGAACTACGGTCCACCAGTGCAGATGCACCGACTGCTGGTGGCTTGTCCATCCCAATATTGCTTTATGCGGATGACGCGGTTCTGCTCTCACAAACCCCCTTAGGGTTGCAAAAACTTATGAATAAATTTGCAGATTTTATTAAGGGGAGAAAATTAAAAATGAATAATTCAAAAACTTTTATAATGCCCTGTGGGAAGAAAATTAAGAACCTAAGGCCCTTTACAGTTATGGACCAAACCATAAAAGTGGTGGACAAATTTTGTTATTTGGGTATCACCTTTAATAGTGGGGGGATGTGGACTTCCGAAATGACAAATGTAAGAGCCAAAATGGCCAAGTGCTCTTTTGGCTTATTTAGGTTTGCATCCAAGCTAGGCTCAAGACGGATACTAGACATGTTGTATTTATATCGACATAAATGTGTTGCTCTGGCCCTATATGGTTCAGGAGTGTGGGGCCATTGTAATAACAACATGCTCCAGGTTGAGGAGAACAAATTCATCAAAAAACTCCTTTGTTTACCATCTTCTTCCTCAACAAAGCTGATCCATCAAGAGTCTGGTTTAGAACATCTATCTGACCTGATCAGACTAAGACCCCTGTTAGTATGGAGATCTATTTGGTCGAAGGAACAGACTGGTTTTACAAGAAAGATAATCTCTGATTGTCTTTACTTGGATAAATGTTCCCGCATCCCGTGGCTTAACTATATTATCCGAACATTTGATGATGTTTTTAATTTTAGGGTCTGTGATAACCCTTCTTGTGTTTTAGATATCACGAAGAGTGAGATTAAACATGAATTTTTGAGGGTTAGCATGATGAAGCGTAACGCAGCTACTGTCCAGTTCTCCTCACATGTCTTTTATGACAAGTATAATAAGGAAGAAATGGGGCCCCCAGGATACCTTAAATTGGTTACTATCCGTTCCCACCAATTTGTGTTGACAAGACTCCGGATGGGGACTGTTCATTTGCTTGTTGCGTATCCTGTAATGAAGACTTATACTACCGCCCCCTGTCCGTGTGACGGGACTACAAAACAAAGTACGGAGCATTTTTTATTGTTATGCCCTCTTTATCTCCATCTTCGAAAAGTATATCTGAAACCGCTTTTTAAAAAATATAATGTATTCAATATTGTTTCGGCCATGGGGCTTTTATTTGGACTTAATTCACAGGACATCTGTTTTTTTACTGCTGTATACATTTTAAAATCGATATGTCTGAGGAAAAGCACCATTTTCATGATATGTGATTAATTTAAAATTTGCTGAATCCTCATGTTTTTATACTTATGTATGTATGTACTTTTATGATTATTAATTAATGATCGAATAAAGTTTTTGAATTGAATTGAATTGACTGCTAACTTCCTCTGGATGCTTTCCTCTTAGTGCGTCCTGCGTCACCTCGTAGACTTCATCTGACTGTGACGTATCAGTACAGCTGACAGTTGCAACTCGTTTTTTCGGTTGGGTCTCCCTCAACTGTCATTCGTCATATGTTATTTATGCGTTTAATTTATGCTAGCTTTCCGTATCTTAATTGTACTTTTATTCAACATTTCCTGCAGAAAAGTTCTTGAAAGACTCACATCTGTTTTCTCACTCTTGAATTAGTTTTCCTCACATTGATGAATTAATTTTTCTCAAATAGTCCGTCTAGAATTCCTTTATAAATTCCACAAACCTGGTACAGTAGATCCTTACGTTGTCTTCATTAACTTGAAGTATTTCAATGTGGGTTAATCCAGTATCACGGTATGATTCCACCATCCGTCAGTGCAATTTCACTCCATGAATATCGCTCATGTATCTAGATTTGCAGTGGGTTCCGGTGTTGGTGATCGTCGCCACTTTGTTAAGAACTCACGTGGAGAATGTGGTAACATTGAACGAGTTCTTTATTAACTTCTATTCACCAACACGGGCTCCGGGAGCGGAGGGCAAGGAATGTGCTGTGCGTCAGGTCATCAGCTGTCAACTGTCAATTCCCGTTGACAGCTGGTGAGGACACGAGCTAAACGGTATCCACGCAGGGACAAGCAACAGGTGACGCATATGGTGTCCTCGCAGGGACACAACTGATAGATATAACTGTACAGTATTCCCATGTTAGCCTATTGAGCTAAAAATGCTACAATGGGGACAAACTAAATTAGTATTTTTTAATCACCAGGATCTATAAAACATCTTTTAAAATGTTCCTACTTATTTTGTACATGGCACCCTACCCAGGAGCCACCTAGGGTAAACCTTAAATGGGACTTATATGTAAAAATAAGGTAATTTCATACTTTGTAAGTACCTTTACATCCAAAGTAAAATTTGCAAATAATCTCAGTTTAAAAGCAGCTTGCAAAACAGAGCTAACTTTTAAAAGGACAGCAGGTGACACAGCAGTGCGCACTTAAGTGTAGGAAGTCTTCCGTGCCTCTAAACCTACATGCCCTACCATATACTATGGGCATCCAGGTAGGTTCTCAGTGCCAATTCTAATTACACCTGATTACCATATAGCTTTTTAATCAGAGCACTGTACCTGGGCCTGGTTAGCATAGCCCAGGATGCAGTCAGTTTCAGTTACCAGCAGTATCAGTTAAATTGGGGTGAAAGGGGCAAAAAGGATGACTTTCTCACAGTGATTAACATTTTCTTCATGAAACACAAGCAAGAAAAGAGATGGTAAGATGGGCCAAAGCATCAGAAAACAAAACAATCTATTTTTCAGTGCAGAAACTAATGTTTTGGAGGTTTTTGGCAGATTATTGCATAGTCATCATAACCTGTCAATAGGTTTTTGAGAGCCTTTTAGAGACAACACATGAGTCCAGTCAACTATGTTAAGGCCCTTGTTAGTTCCACTCAATGAGTGACTTGTATAGGTGGCAGATAGTCCTGAGCAAGAACAGTTATAGGTTAAAGCTGCAAACTACAGCTATACATTTTTCATCGAAGATCATCCCTAGATTATTAATTTCTGGTGGAGGACCCAGGCTTCCGGACCACTCAAAAAGCATCCTGTTATTTACAGGACTGCCTTGTACCAGTTCTCTGTCTTGCTTTATTCAGCTACAGAGACCGTTCTTAGGCATTCCATGATCTTTCCTGACTTTCCAAGTTATTGTACAATCTGCTTTAGATTCAGTGTAGAATTGGAAAAGTACCTGACGATTCATTAGCTTCTCTGCCCGTGAAAGTGTAAATTGTAAGCAGTAGCAGTAAGAGGGAGGATGCTATCGAACAGCACAAATCTCTCTCCATACCAAGGATTCTCTTGCTTCCATGGGCACCTGTTTGAATATGAAACCCCTTTGCAAAGCTGCGTTGGATAACCAGGGGCATTTGTTGAGGTCTTGCAAAGTGAAATTGCGGTCCACAGTGTCATACGCTGCTTGCTTCTCCTCATCCCGCATGAAGAGGAGGTCTTCCCTAATGTTAACAAGCGCAGGTTTTGATTGTAGGTCAGTGATGATATTTTTGGACTCAAAATATTCTTGTTATGGATCTATTTCGCCAGGATGTTGATGATATAGGACAGGATGAATATAGGTTGGGAGTTTCTGATGTCTTCTGGGTTAGTCACTGTTTTATTTAAGAAGTAAAGGTAAGGAAGCTTCAGGATAAGACATAATCCTCAAATGGGACACTTTTCTTTTTTAGGCAACATGATCTATTTCTTCACCTTGAAGGATGAAGGAAGGCATGAATCGATGCATAATTGTAGGTGTATAGTAACAGTTCTTGACTTTGCATAATTGAGGCCTTGATGTTTGAAATGTTGTCCTCAAATAACCACAGAAGTTCTTGGTAATGCTATTGAGATGTGTAAGGGAAGGAACTTTCTTTGAAGCTTCTAGTTTGGTCACTTATTGATAGATAATGAAAATCATTTTTTTATTTGTTTGTGTTTGGTGCCCCATTGGTGCATTTGAATGTTTAAGCCTTTTTATGTTTATCACATAATACCCATATGATAACCTCCTTCCTGTCTGTTGTATCTCCTTCTTGCACTGCATCTTCTTAAGACAACGATTTGCAACAAACATGTCCCACATTGCGGCATTAATGTTATGTGTTGGCCAGTGTCCAAGTAAATTTCTTACTTGAGTCTGTAGTCCAGTTTGCAGGTCTGGCTCTCTTTTTCAGTAGATTATGGGGTGGTTCATCCTAATTAGCAAGAATTCTGCATTCTGGGTGTGTTTTATTATGTGCTTTACTTCTGAAAGTGTTATACGAAGCATTCAAATCTTCACAGCTCTCAGTGTTACCTCTACTTCGAGTGGTCTTAGGTTCTGTCCTACTGAGTAGTAATGGGGGATGGACAATGTTTATGATAATCACAGTAATAAGCAGGCCGTCTGATCATGTCTTCAGGTGCAACGGAGGGTTTGGGGTTTCTATAATGATTGTAAACACCAGGCCCAGGATGTGCCTGTGTGGATCCTCTGCCAATGTCATTGAAACCCAGGACTTCAATAAGAGCTGAGGCTGGTTCGGAGTCCGGCTGATTAACCCAGAAGTTGAAATGATCCATTAAGGACATTTTTTGAGCTGTGGACTGGGGGTGTAAGGCTGGATCTAGAATGTCTTCCAAGAAGGTGAGATCATAACCTGGGGGTGAAGCATCACAGCTGAGATGAACAGGCTGTTATCATTAATCGGGCACTATGCGGCCGGCTACTCAAATGAGGCATATGTCATGTCTGGTATTACTCTGTCAGCAACTTCAACACAATAGATTAGTGCCGAATGGATGAAAAACAGCCGCCTGAAACTGAACTCAGACAAGACGGAGGTCCTCATCCTGGGATCATCACCCTCCACCTGGGACGACTCCTGGTGGCCCCCCGCCCTGGGAGCCACCCCCAAGCCAACGGACCACGCACGCAACCTAGGCTTCATCCTGGACTCCTCCCTCTCGATGACCAGACAAGTCAACGCCGTCTCGTCTTCATGCTTCAACACCCTGCGCATGCTTCGAAAGATCTTCCGGTGGATCCCCACCGAGACCAGGAGGACGGTCACCCAGGCCCTCGTCACCAGTCGGCTGGACTACGGGAAGGCCCTCTACGCCGGCACCGCCGCCAAACTCCAAAAGAAACTCCAACGGATCCAGAACGCCTCAGCACGACTCATCCTGGACATCCCCCGACACAGCCACATCTCCGGACACCTGAGAGACCTGCACTGGCTCCCCGTCAACAAAAGAATCACGTTCCGACTCCTCACCCACGCACACAAGGCCCTCCATGACCTGGGCCCCAAGTTCCTCAACAGCCGCCTGACCTTCCACAAGCCCACCCGCCAGCTCCGCTCCGCCAGCCTCGCTCTCGCCACCGTACCCCGCATCCGCAGAGCCACCGCCGGAGGAAAATCCTTCTCCTACCTGGCAGCCAAGACATGGAACTCCCTCCCCATCCACCTCCGGACAACGCAAGACCATCTCGCCTTCAGGAAGCAACTCAAGACCTGGCTGTTCGAGCAGTAGCGTTCCCCCCCCCAGCGCCTTGAGACCCTCCGGGTGAGCAGTGCGCTATACAAATGCCTATGATTGATTGATTGATTGTTCCCTGTCTTCTTTTTGTAGCTCTGTTTTTTTAGTAGGTATTTAAAGCCACAAGGATTAGATCATCCAGGACGATAATCAAATTATCTATGAACCATGCCTCGGTAGGAGTGAACATGTGGCAGCCATTCTCATTTTAAGCAATAACATGGGTTGAGGTTCTGTTTAGGGGCCAATTGTGTGTTGATGACATAAATTTTTATTGATAGGTCACTATCCCAGTGTAGGAAATGTAGGGTGAAGTGTTGTCTTGTGTGGCCACAATCCAGGATTCACAATTACATTGTAGCTGGGCTTGGGAGGGGTTGAGCCATTTACCGGGTTTCTATTTTGTTTGAGAGTGGACTGATGTCCCCTCCTTGAGCTGAGTGGAGATGCTCTAATGGGATGCAATTAGGTGTGGAAGCTCTGTAACTCTATATTGTCTTGGTTTAGTGGGATTTCAGTACACCATGTCCAGTTGGTTTCCGCTGCTTGGGTATCTGAGGGCCAGTATGGTGGGTTGAGTGGTATTGGTGGTTTGTGAAAACCTCCTCAAAGTTGTTTCTGTCAATGGCCTGGATCATCTTTTTGCAATTTGCACAGATGTTAATTGTGAGCTTTTTGTGGTTAATCGAAGTTGCAGCTGCATCATGCTTTGGACCTCTAAGAATTTCGCAGCTTTTTTGATGTATATTTCAGGAAACTTTCGTTCTATTTCTAAGGGTGTTTCATAAAGAACAAGATGTCTATTTTGGTAATGTAATCTTGTCTATTCTGTTCTACCCGCCTGCTATGAAGGAGTCTTGAGACTTTTACATGTGAAGATTTAGATTTTTTTCTTTAGGATTTTGAGGAAATTGATTGTGTGTATGTATTTTAAGAATTCTCTAGGCCAACTGTGAGAGTCGGTGGTCAGAATGTGGGGTTGCTGGACTCAGAGGCCATTGCCAGGATGTTTTTGGTAGGTTTGGAGATTCAAGATAATTCCATGGGAAATAGTCTGGCGCCTGGAAAACCTATCAGGGTGGAGAATCGCAGTCGAGGAGCTACTTGATGGTTATAGATGCCCAAGATATGTGTCTGTGGTGTGGGGGTCTCTGGTTCCAGGTTAACTCCTGGCCCCGTGATTGTGTTGTCTTTTCTGCTAAAACTGTTTCTCAACAAGTCAAAATATGTTTTCATCCAGAATTCAAAATCATCTAATTTAACATTCACGTACAGTGCGTTAGCACTTTGAGGCTTGGTGGTTCAGCTGTAACTAATCATAGATTTTCAGTTTCCATTCCTCTTCAGAAATGTGGCTTCCATTCCGGCTTCCATTCTTCGAAAGTGGCCCAATGAAGAGTGAGCTGGAATCCCTGAGGGTGAGATCTTGTGCCTCGCGGTCAGTTATGGACTGAAGTTTATACTTGGTGCGAGTGTGTCTGTAACCAGGGCACGCGCCTCCAATGTCCAGTCAAGCAATTAATTGGAAGAACTTCCTAGGCTGAATTTTCAATCCTCGTCATTCAGACGGGTTTCTCTAAAAGCTGAAATATGTTAATGAACAAACGTAAGTAAGGCTTGCTGGCAAGATCTATCATTTTCCCTGTTCACTGGTACTTTTTCTGATCACATACATTTATGCAGATGAATTTGAGATGTACGTGAATATGTTTTGAGCACAGCTTCGAAGCCTTCATTTTTACTATGTCTTGTGTCACTGTGTCTGCTTCCACTTCTCCAAAGTCCTCTGCCCTGAAGAAGTCTTCCAGAAGCTGCTTGTGTCAGTGAAACACGTGCACCATGGGGGGTCACACATGAGGGGTGCACATGGGACAACGAGGCAGCAGAGTACAAGTACAGCTTCAATATTTTTGTGTCAGTTTAATGACTAAACAAATTCAGTCATTGTGTGCGAGTTAGAATCTTTAAAGAAGTCTCACTCTTTTGATGGAAATGGCACACAGCTGGGTCAGTCTCCAGATTGCTGCAAGATCTCTCATTGGATGCGAGTTTCACATCTTGGAACACAGGCTGGCTCTCGTTGCATGAGGTTTAGGTCTTGGTGTCACTCATTGACCGTGAGTGCTACATCTAGGACCACATTTTCACTCGTTGAGTACAAGTTTCACTTTTTTGGAGCACCATTCTTTTAATAATATAAGCTTTATTGGTTCTTTGGCTTAAATGTCCCTTAAAACAATTTAATACAACTAGTTAATACACACCAAGTCATTATTTGCTTCTCGCTTACCGGGCACAGCCTCACTCCTGTGATCCCAGCTCATAGATCCCTCGCCTTCAGCCAGATTGGCTTCTACCTCTTCCCATGAGCTGAGGTGGAATGCCATCAATGCGTGGGTATGTTCAGTGCAACACCAGCAGTAAAATAGTCTCAGAACTACATTCAAGTAAATAAAGCTGAAGATTGTGCTTGTTTTTAGGGCAGAACCATCCTCTTGGATTGATACTAAGCAAACAGTGATGCTTAAACCTAATTTGAACATTTGTGTCTAACGGTGACCATTGAGGGTGGTGTACCACCATCACTTGATGAAGTGGAGGCCACTGCATCATTTGTTCAAGTATAATAGAGTCTCAGGTTCTACAGGACAGACATCAAAAGATGAGATGCCAGTGCTAGGAAAACCAGCCATGAAGTGTAAAACCTGACAGCTAAAAGAGGGACCCCCTTTCATGTTTATTGCCATGCCCTAAAGTAATTGTAATACTGTTTAAGTTAGTTTGGAGTTAAAAACAAATATCAAAACCTGTAAAAGCATTGATTGTGATATGAGATCAACAAAGATTACTTAAATTGCAAGTTTATTTCTGGGTCTAGGAAGGAATAACATGTAATTTATCTGTGCTAAAGGATAACTCTACTCCAAATCCGGGCAGTGAGACTTGAGCTGATCACCAGAAGGAAATCTTGGTAAAAGAAACAATGCTGGCATCTTCTATGGGATCAATGGAGAATAATACCCCCCTCCCCCCGCAAATTGCTTATCTATTTTGAGGGTTATTTTGAGGGATAGTAAATAGATTAAGGAGATTTGAGCAAATGATTTCAAGTTAGTAGCAGTTGTAGTCAGCAGAAGTGGGTGTTAGGTGACACATGTGACGCTATATTCACATATGGTTTTAAAGTTATATATGAATGACTTCTTAAGCCTGATAAACAAGGCATTGGTATTTTGCCCCTGGAAGAAAGAGGGTCCGAACGGAAGGTGGGAAGGAGCTCTGTTGGTTTATCCTGGCCGCACATTCATGAGCTTCTGTCAAGTCTTGACGACTATCCTCCTTCAACGAGGTGGCAGTCAATGCAATGGCAGAAGAAGCGTGCACGGAGATGTGTGAACATGGATTCTAGTGAATTATATAATGAAACCCTCCATTCTCGGCCTCTTGACAAGTTGCGTCCAAGAGTCTGGTAACTCTAGCACCGAAAGCGAAGTCTTAAAGCCTCAGAGGCTCCCGATGGCCCACCCTTACTGGCCCAAAACAAGAAGCTATCAGAATTCAGGCATGATGGCTACAAGGGAACTCACTGGGAAGGTGGGAACACCAGCGTTCGCAGTGTTCTTCTGGGGTTATGAAATGTAATGCCCTGTTTGATGGGTCCTACTCTTGATTCAATGTTAGTGCACCCAACTTTTCTTAGATTCCAAGAAAAAGGCTTTAGGGTGTGAAGGACGATGTTGTGACTTTGAAGGAAATCGTTTTTTTTCCTTAAAGCGCTCATTGTTATCACATGGCCTGCTGCATGCAGCTTTAACCCATTAGATAAACTGTAATTGTGGACGCGGCTATTGATGGTTTTGGAGGGCTGGACTGCAAGGCCCAGGATTCTTTACTGTGCGGGGGCAGAGCCTTTACGCCATCAGGCGCATAAAGCAGCTCCTGTTCAGGGCGGCGTGACACATGCCTGGAAGCGTGCACGGGCCAAGAGCGGGCCTGTCTGCGCCCGTCAGAGGCTGGAAGAGGCTGGGCTGGGGCACCCCCTGTTGATCTTCAAAGTTAGGGTACTGTGGAGCTTGTGTTACACCTGCTCTTTTGTTTTTGAGTGGTCCTGTTGCTAACTACCCCACACAGATAACAGAAGAGAGGAGGGTTTGCCTGGTCGGTTTGACTGCCTTAGTCTGGATGGGGTGTCTTGCCACTATAAGGGGGTGACTCAGCCTTTTGATGATATTTCTCCATCGTGGACAAATGCAAAGCTACCTGTGCACATCCAGTAGTAACTGTTCCAGCCCAAAGTATGTCTAGTGACCATATGTTTGAGAGGAGTGGGTGTTATTAGTAATAATAACATTGTATTTACTGAAGGAAGATTGTCCATGGGTTGGTGTTCTGTTCCCAGTACTGATTTGACCAGTCATTCTTCTGCTTTGACACCGCCCTCAACCACTACCAATGACTTGCCCGACCCAAGCTCGTTCCCTTTGCCGGCTCTAAATGCTGCAAGCCATGGATCCCCGGCTGCGAAGAGGAAGAGACTTGGGACTAAGGTATCTCGCCCTGAGGAGTCAAGTCCTGTGGGATTCTGTACTGACACTACTTCCAATCAGATTAAGTTCTAAGACTCTCTTGGACGATTGTTGTAATACATTTTTAGTGATTCTCCAAGTAGATCTATCTCTGATCACTGAATATTTAAAAGCTATTTTAGCTAAGCTTGAGGCCGTCCCCCTTTCCAGTAGTCCGTCTGTCTGGAAGAATCCCCGCTCCAGTCTAAGTCAGGGTCAAGGTTTGGGTTTAGGTACTAATGTTGATGTTGTTGTTCTACCTCTAAAAATAGGCCCATTAGAAGGTGGTGCAAGAAGTTTATTGCCGCCGTTACAAGATCACATGCTGAGGGGGTAGGATGGTAGGGTCCCCAGGAGAAAGCACAGGGCAGTAGCACCCAGCGGACCATGAAATGCCTATCTACTGTCAAATATGGGCAGAGCGATACAGCCCAGCTGTCGGTACTAGGAAGAGTATAGAGGGGTGCCAGGGTTCCCACACCTTCCCCTAAGACAGATACTATCAACCATCCCCCAATAGCCTGTCCTATTGAAGGGTGGTTCTCCAGGCTAAGCCCTGCATGAGTTGTGCCAATTGAACCTCATTCATACTGTTTTTCAGCACAGCTATTATAAGTCTAGGTTTTTGTCACATTACTGCTCATCAATCTCGAGATGCAGAGATCTTATTTTAGTTTATTATGCTAGCTTGTTGAGTTAACTTGTTTTTGCTTGTTTTGTTAATCATTGGTGGTAGTCTGCTGTTTTAGGTTTGTTGTTGCAGGTACTCTGGAAGATGGCTGCTACCAGTATGTTGCATCCTCAGCACTTTTTGAGTCTGGTCAGACCATATTTCCCTGGAAGAAGTGGAAAGGCCTTTTTGATCCGTATCTTATGGCACTTGATAGTGAGACATTTTCAGCTGCAAGGAGGCAAGGAGTGTTGCTACACAACCTAGGTATAGAAGGGTGCAACATGTATGAGAGTTTGGACAAATTTTCTATTGGAAATGGAGATAGTGAGCCCAGAGACGCATAAAACACTTTGCTCTATGTATAAATATTGTTAAGCACTGTAGAAGGCTGGTTCTCTGTATATTGCACTAAAAAACGAAGTGCACTGTGCTTGGAGTCCAGTGGATCCCAGATTGGCTTACAGAGGCAAAAGTAGATGATACAAATGTTCTATTAGTGGTAGTGTGGGTGAGAAGTTAGGCTTATCAGAGGGTAGTGCTACGCATTTGTTGTATACATTGAGGAAATAGATGATACACACACTCAAGAATAAATTCAAGACCAATTTTCAAAAATAACATCAATTTTTTGCTATAATTTTTCAGACCAAGAACTTCGTTCTAAGGTAAGTACTTTTTAAGATATCAGTTTTTAAAATTTGTGAAATAACACACTTGTGCGCAATTACACGCCATAGAAGTCTATGGGAGAAAATAGGAAAACGCATAGAAAATCATACAATTGGTTCTCAAGTTTCACCTTCTGTATTTATAGAAGTAGCGAGGCCAGGTCCAATATTCCACCAGCAGTTTGTTGGGAGCATCCTGGATTCGGTCAGGAGCAGGGCGCTGAGGTTGTTGGTAGCAAGCGCACTACGGAGAAGGGGGCCACCAGAAAACACACGCACAAGGGGACTTAAAGGTAAGTGCGAGGTGTCCCACTCAAGGTAACATGGTCACAAGGGCCTCAAGACCATGGGAGCATATGTGCTTCATCGGTACCCAGCCATGGTGGGTTGGGTGCAGAGCAGATTGGTCACCGGGCGGCATGCGTCAAGATGTCTTCGCCGCCAGGGGCAGGAAGGTTGCAGGTATGATTCCGGGACAGCTGGGCTGCTCATGAAGTGGGTGTCAAGGGTCTCGACCTCCCTCAATGGGTGCTTACTTCCTGGGGAGTTGGAGTCCAGATTGGACTCGTCGTTTTGGTGTAGGTTGAAGGGAGTCCGGTACCCCAGGTATTGGTACAGCAATGCTCTGGTAGGCCCTGGTGTATTCACACTCAGTGGAGAAACAGATCTGACCCTCTAGAACTGATGTACTTCTTCCTACTCGAATGCTGCATTGGCGGCACCAGGGAGCAGCAAGTCTGTAAACCGGATTCTGCTGGTTCGATGCATGCGGACTGCAGGGGAGGAGTTTCTCTACCTCAAGGGAGTTCTCCAGCAATTGGCAAAGAGCTAGATGTGCTCCAAGAATCTTGGAGGCCTCACAATTGCAGGACAAGACAACACACCATGATGGTGGAGTCCTTGGAGCAGCAGGCAGAGTTTTGCGCGAAAATTCTGCAGCAGGTCTTCAGTTCTCAGGTCAGCAGCTCTTCTTTGTCCCCGTCTTCTTTGTGTCCATTGAATATAAGTTGAGGGTCCAGGTATGCCACCTAAATTTAGGAGTGTTAAAGGGAGTGACAGGTAGGGGTGGGCGGAATTTGCGAAATTCACTTTCGCAAATTATCGTGAAAATGTTAAAAATCTCCGCAAACACGCGGAAATATCGCGACGGTGCGGAAGTTTCTTTTCCCGCCCATTCGCGGTATTTTCTGCGTGGTCGCGGCTCGCCAACTTACCCATGCGGTTGCTCGTGGGCGCGGCCATCTTGTTTTTACTTGTCTCGCGGTGCATGATCGCGAGAAGAAAGACGTGATCGCACGACGAATGACGATACTGCGGGCGCGAACTGTCGTGAGACAGTGCAAAAGGCTACCAACAATCCAACATCTCGTGGAGAACGCTCCGGATCGGGAAAACTTGTCGGCGAATGCGGGGATTCAGGCAAGGCGATCGCGCGCACGCGAGAATGTATTATTTTACAGCGCGAGCAAGCAAAAAATTTCCGGTAGAATGCGGATTGCAGAAATTTTGACATTTTCGCGCTCTCCGCGGAACGCGAAAATGTCAAATTATCGCAATTTCCGCGAGCGGAACGGAAATTTAGCCCAGGCCTAATGACAGGTAGTAGCCAATGGGCTACTTACCTGTAGGGTGTCAAGACCATCTAAGTGACTACTTCCTGTGAAGGTTAATCCCTGCCATATCAAGATGGAGGAATTGGAAAAGTATTGCTCACATCACCTGCCTCACCTTAGAGGTGGTGCTGGCTGAATGTGGGCACACCTCCTAATATAACTACTTTTCCCACCTGTCTTCCCACCAAATGTGGAGCAGGGCAGGGGGGGTTGGCATCCTCCACTACCTTGAGATGCATTTCAAAGGCAGCATCGCCTTTGAAGTTTCCTGCCCTGGAATGCTATTCTGGCCTGGAGGAAGTGTGAAGCATCTCCAACCAGAACAGGCTTAGTTCCTGGCCTCTGAGAGTGCTGGCTCTCACCCCATGATGTCAGAAACATGTCTGGTTGTGGCAGACTGGCTAAGACAAGTCCGAGACCACACTAGTGTTTGGTAGGGTTTTCAGGGGACCGTCGTAGGTGTCCCCTGTGCGCAGTTATTAATTAATTCCAACACTGGAATCAGTGAGGGTTTATTAAGACAAGATGTTTGGTACCAAACCTCTTAAGGTAGAGTGAAGCCATCAAGGAGCTAGAAAACTCGTGATAACAAGTATCTAGCCCATGTACTCTCTATAACTTCCCTGGTCACTTACAATATCTAAGAATTTACTTAGATATTGTAGGGTCATATCTGCTTATGCAGTTATGCCCACACATGGGATACAGTGCACCCTACCTTAGAGCAATAAGGCCTGCTGTAGGGGTGACTTACCTCTGCCTCATGCAGTGTCTGCGGGCATGGCTCACATGACTGTGCGCCAGGTCGATTTTTTAGTGTCCTCTGCACTTAGACACGCAGCCTGTAGTGGCAGTTTGCATGGTCTTGTTCACAATTTGTGCTGCAGCCTAGGGGACGCACTTCCGTATTCAGTATCAATGCCGTAAATATCAGGGGTACCATTTACTAGGGACTTATAGGGGTTGCTGAAGTTGTGCCAATCGTGGTACACTTTTAAGAAAGAGATCTTACACTGGAAAACTGGTTAATAGGGAATCAGTGCACCTTCATTTGAAATCACGTCATTCACCAGACAAACAGTGGGGGCTAACCATATCAAAAGAGGTACTTTCCTAAACATATATTTTTCAGCAGGATTCAAGCCAAAGGAGAAAACGTTTGTAATAATTAGGAGATTCAACAGATTCTCTGAGGTTAACTGGTCTGCTGTGCTGATGATACCAGAGCACAGGAAGAACTTTTAGCCTAGAAACCCTCTTTGAAAGAAGCAGTAGAAATGGTTGAGGGTATGGAGCACACTTCAAGATGGGTGAAGGAAATGCGTGGTTTTGCAGCACAAGCTGTAGACAGAGCTTTCGGTCTTGCATTAGAGAAAGTAGTAGCTGATAGTAACAAGAGGGTTGTTCAAGACTTTGCATGTGTGGTGACCAAGCTCAATGCTTATCGAAGAAAAGATTCCAAGTTCAAGTTTTGCAAGCGTGGCAGTCCTAAACATCTCTCAATCAATCCCAACTGTTATGCTCAAAATTCTGTTTTAAATGTGGCTAAAAAGAAGTATTTTGACCTGGTGTGCAAGAAAGCCAAAGTGCATACTATGAATGAAGTCCCCGAAATCAGTCAAACGGCCATTTTACAAATTGTACCAAAGGATGTTAAACAAGTAGATGGAAACATTGATGGTGCATGTGCCATTATGCCTGAATGTGGGATTCAGATTTGTGGGGAAAATATCATGGATTTACCTGATTCTGTTCCCATTTTACTTTTGGGGGGTGACAAGAATTGAGAAAAAATGTATGGTAAGGAAAATATTACATTATTGCCACCTTGCATAAACACTTAAGAATATGGGGGAATGAAGATTGGTCTGATTGTTTATATTATAATAAACATCAATTTCAAGGGAGGAGAGACGGTGGGAAAGATCTATGTAGTTAAGCAAAACGATAATCTGCTGGGGTGTCATCACCGAAGGGATTTAGGAATTACACTCAACTCTAAGCCTCTTGATCAAGTCTTTTGATTGCTAACATTGAGGAAGATGAGGATTTGGTTAGAGAATTTCAAGATGTGTGCAAGGACAAACTTGATTTGTTTAAAGGTTTCAAACATAAACAAATTTGAAGAAAAATGTGAAGCTTGTGGTACGCAAAGTGAGGAGAGTCCCTAACCTTGTGCTTAAGCCTTTGCAAGAAAAATTGGATATATTGTTGAAAATGGGGGTCACTGTGGAAATAAAATCCCCAGAGTGATTGAGTCCTGTACTTTTGACTCCTAGCGACAATGACACCAAGTTGAGGATGTGTATGGATCTCAGGCATGTAATCCAATGTATTTGGGATGAGTGCCAGCCCAAGCCTAATATCATTGATGCTTTAGCCATTTTTTTTTTTAAATGCCGGTGTTTTCAGTGTTATGGATTTGTCTGCCGCTTACCATCAGGTGCTACTGCATGAGGATTCTAGAACTCTCATGTCTTTTGTCACACCTTTGGGTGCTTTCAGGTTTCAGAGATTACCATTTGGATTGGCTTTGGCAGCCGCCTGCTCCCAGAGACTGATGAAAAATATATTGAAAGGTATTAATTCTGTAAAAAATGTTTAGGACATGTTGGTATATGGGAAGGCTGAACAGAGGCCTGATGAGACATTGGGGGAAGGTTTGACCAGGCTTAGAGACAGGGGACTTATGCTCAAAAAAGAAAAGTGCAAGTTTAGTATGAGTTCAGTTTGTTATCTAGGCCATACCATATCAGATGATAGGATAAGCCCAAAGTTGGACTTGGCTAACTCCATCGTTGTAGCACCATCTCCAGCTGATGAAGATCAGGTTCGATCATTCCAGGGTCAGGCAGAGTACTATTATAAATTTGTTGCCAATTTCGCTAGTGTGGCACAACCCATCAGGCTCTTGCTTATAAAGGATGCCAGTGTTCATTAGTCCAAAGATTGTGAGGAATCTTTCAAGGTTATTAACGGGAAATAGTAGGAACGCCAACTCCTTGACATTTTGATGTTTCTAGAAAAACTGTATTTACAGCTGATGCCATTTTGAAAGGTGTGGGAGCAGTGTTCTCCAAAGTATGTGATGGTGAAGATAGGGTGGTGGCTATTGCCTCACGCTCACTTAAGGGAGTGGTGGTAAGATATTCGGTTATCAAGTGGAGACATTAGCATATGTTTGGGTGGTGCATCATTGCAAGTTATTCCTGTGGGGTTTTCCTTTAATGCTAAGAACTGATCATAAGCCTTTGGTTTAGATGTTAGGTTGCTGGAATATTGAGGACACCTTCCACAGATCAACAGGTGGGTTGAAAGTGTGATCGAGTTAAATTTTTGTATTGAGTATTTTCTGGGGGCTAAGAATGTTCCAGTAGGCTTCTTGTTCAAGTTACCTATGGATAAATCTGTTTAGATGGATATGGATCAGCCTGTAATGTGGGCCAATGAGTCAGCCATATGCAAAATGGAGTGGGATTCTGAAGTGACTAAGCATAATCTAAGAAGAGTGGTAATGGGTTATGCGGTGGTAGGTTTGACCAATATCAAATCAGTTAAGGAAGATGCTGTGATCTTTTGGAATGTCAGAGATGAGTTATGAATCGCTAATGGGGAACTTTGCCGTGGAGATCGGTTGGCTCCACCAGCAGGCCTATAAAAGAAAATTATCCATCTTCCTCATGAGGGGCATCTGGGTTGAAATCTAACCAAGGCGAGGATGAGAGATCATTACTGGTGGCCTGGGTTAGACAGACAGGTTGAGAGTGTGATAAGAAATTCTCTCAAATATGAGAGCAATGACAAATCCAGGTCAGTAAGGAGGTGAGCAGCCAAAATATCGAAACTAAAATATCTACCTACACAAATATCGAGTTTTAAATATCGAAGGGACAGAATATCGATGTCAATAATATCTATGGACAGAATATCGATCCTAAGGTAAGTATTTTAATATCGATGTTAGTAATATCGAAGTTAGTAATATCGACATCAAATATATCGATTTTACTAATATTGATGTTACTAATATCGATATTTATATTATTGTTATGTATTTTAATATGTATTTAATATGTATGTGTTATATGTTTTTAGTTAAGTGTTTGTTGTAATTGTTAATTCTTAATTGGTATCTCCCATGTTTCATATTACCCCCTCCCTCCCTCTCCAAGTGTTATCTCCCATGGAATGCTGTGAACGTTCTAAGGTAAGCGCCTCTGGACTGTCACTGAGGCTATGGAATTCGACATTGTGAGATTAAACTTACTTACCTGGTGATTCGTCTGTCTTTATTACACTGGCGACGAGTTGTTGCGGGAAGGGCAACGGTCGTTTTCCCCTTCATCAGTGGCCTGCAGTCAGTGAAGGAAGATTCATAAATAAAGTTGTGGAAGTCGTTTCTGGAGAAATCCGTGACGGAAGGTGCAGTAGGAAGGACATCGCGCTGTGTCAGGCATCCGCGTTGAAGATTTTGAAGGAGGAGCGTTTCATCATGTGATTCAGTTCATGATCACGTGTGGAGTAAGGCGGAACCTGTTCTCACGGAAGGCAATGTTTGAGTAGGAGGAGCGTCCGACCGGAGTGCTTTGCGTTTTGCATTAGCTTTGGGAATTATACGCGTCCATCTGGAAATAGATTGCTACGGCGTCGGCACCAACGTCGATCAGAGGGATCAGAGGAATTGTGCTGGACGTGGAGTTACCCTGAGGCGGACAGGTATTTGTGTGCTTATGGCTCTGAGAAGGCTCCGGTGAGTCTCGCGTAAGAGTTATAAGTACACTGAGGCACTGGGATTTTTGTGTGTTTAGAGCTCTGAGGAGGCTTTGGTGAGTCTCGCGTAGGAGTGGAATAAATACACTGAGGCACATGTTTTCTTTGTGTGACACAGGCGACTATATGGAAGGTGTTCGCGTCTGACTTTGACTCTTTATATTTTGGTGAAGTTTTCAGCAACTGTGGACCTTTTCTTTTGCTGAGGTGTTCTTTCAGGCAGTACCTGGAACTGAGGTGCAACTGTGACTGGATAAGCGGACTCTGACTAAGGGATTTCTAATTTAGTACAAATTGTACCTTTAGATTCTATTGTTAAGAAAAAAAATATTGAAATATCCGTATCTAGTGGGCACCCACATTGAGTTCAGTAGTTTAAGATTTTTATTCTATTTACACATAATGGCAGCGGCAAGTATGAGTCAACCGCCTCCGTTTTTATCGGAAGCAGGGGAACCAAGCATGACTTGGAAAAATTGGAGAAAGGGATTTGAAACTTATTTGATAGCTATAGGTGCTAATGGTTTTTCAGCATTACGTAAACAGCATATTTTATTACATAATTTGGGCGCGGAAGGGAGAAAAGTGTTTGACAGCTTACCTGAGGTAGAAGAGGATGATGAAGAATTAGAAGAAAGAGATGTGTATACAGTGACCCTCAGGAAATTAGAATTACAATTTGCAGATGACATTAATGTGGTCCTGGAAAGACATAAATTTTATGGTAGAACCCAAGGAAAAAATGAAAGTGTAAGTAACTACATTGCCATTTTGAGAGGTATGGCCAATACTTGTGAATTCAACGAGCTAACAGATTCCCTTATCAGGGACCAGCTTGTTAGGTGTACAAATAATAAAAAGATACAGGAGAAGTTACTAGTGGGGAATCCCGATTTGAAAAAAGCTATAGAAATCGCTAAAAGCATAGAGCATACTGCTGTATGCATTAAAGAAATGTCAGTTCAGAGTGATAAAGAGGTGAAAGAAGTGGGAGAAGAACTCAATAGGGTATGTGCTGTAAACAGTAAAAAAAAGTATGATGGTATCAATGAGCAACAGAGGAAGACTATGGCTCAGGAGAACAGAATGAGATGTTTCAGATGTGGAAGCTCAGGACATTTAGCTAATAATATGGGATGCTGGGCAAGAACAACGTTGTGTAGAAAATGTAACCGTAAAGGGCATTTTGCACGCATGTGCAAAGACATGGCAGAGGAAAATGTGAATTCTATCGGCAGCTATGAGGAAATTTGTTTTACAGGTCGATGTGGTTGGGGAAAATGGTGTTCATGCGATTGATTTACCCAAATGTGAAATTGAACTTGAGGGACAAAGGGTAGAAGTTTTTGCAGATTCTTGTTCACCGATTACTTTCATAAATAAGGAAACTTTCCAATCTAAGTTTGAGGAAAATACTGTAACACTGGAGGAACCCGATATAGTGCCTGTGGGGTATAACAAAGACCCAATACCATTAATGGGAATGACAGTTATGAAGATAATGTTCAAAGGAAGAAGCACGGTGGGTAAAGTACACAAGTAAACAAGAGGGTTGTTCAAGACTTTGCATGTGTGGTGACCAAGCTCAATGCTTATTGAAGAAAAGATTCCATGTTCAAGTTTTGCAAGCGTGGCAGTCCTAAACATCTCTCAATCAATCCCAACTGTTATGCTCAAAATTCTGTTTTAAATGTGGCTAAAAAGAGGTATTTTGACCTGGTGTGCAAGAAAGCCAAAGTGCATACTATGAATGAAGTCCCCGAAATTAGTCAAACGGCCATTTTACAAATTGTACCAAAGGATGTTAAACAAGTAGATGGAAACATTGATGGTGCATGTGCCATTATGCCTGAATGTGGGATTCAGATTTGTGGGGAAAATATCATGGATTTACCTGATTCTGTTCCCATTTTACTTTTGGGGGGTGACAAGAATTGAGAAAAAATGTATGGTAAGGAAAATATTACATTATTGCCACCTTGCATAAACACTTAAGAATATGGGGGAATGAAGATTGGTCTGATTGGTTATATTATAATAAACATCAATTTCAAGGGAGGAGAGACGGTGGGAAAGATCTATGTAGTTAAGCAAAACGATAATCTGCTGGGGTGTCATCACCGAAGGGATTTAGGAATTACACTCAACTCCAAGCCTCTTGATCAAGTCTTTTGATTGCTAACATTGAGGAAGATGAGGATTTGGTTAGAGAATTTCAAGATGTGTGCAAGGACAAACTTGATTTGTTTAAAGGTTTCAAACATAAACAAATTTGAAGAAGAATGTGAAGCTTGTGGTACGCAAAGTGAGGAGAGTCCCTAACCTTGTGCTTAAGCCTTTGCAAGAAAAATTGGATATATTGTTGAAAATGGGGGTCACTGTGGAAATAAAATCCTCAGAGTGATTGACTCCTGTACTTTTGACTCCTAGCGACAATGACACCAAGTTGAGGATGTGTATGGATCTCAGGCATGTAATCCAATGTATTTGGGATGAGTGCCAGCCCAAGCCTAATATCATTGATGCTTTAGCCATTTTTTTTTTTTAAATGCCGGTGTTTTCAGTGTTATGGATTTGTCTGCCGCTTACCATCAGGTGCTACTGCATGAGGATTCCAGAACTCTCATGTCTTTTGTCACACCTTTGGGTGCTTTCAGGTTTCTGAGATTACCATTTGGATTGGCTTTGGCAGCCGCCTGCTCCCAGAGACTGATGAAAAATATATTGAAAGGTATTAATTCTGTAAAAAATGTTTTAGGACATGTTGGTATATGGGAAGGCTAAACAGAGGCCTGATGAGACATTGGGGGAAGGTTTGACCAGGCTTAGAGACAGGGGACTTACGCTCAAAAAAGAAAAGTGCAAGTTTAGTATGAGTTCAGTTTGTTATCTAGGCCATACCATATCAGATGATAGGATAAGCCCAAAGTTGGACTTGGCTAACTCCATCGTTGTAGCACCATCTCCAGCTGATGAAGATCAGGTTCGATCATTCCAGGGTCAGGCAGAGTACTATTATAAATTTGTTACCAATTTCGCTAGTGTGGCACAACCCATCAGACTCTTGCTTATAAAGGATGCCAGTGTTCATTAGTCCAAAGATTGTGAGGAATCTTTCAAGGTTATTAACGGGAAATAGTAGGAACGCCAACTCCTTGACATTTTGATGTTTCTAGAAAAACTGTATTTACAGCTGATGCCATTTTGAAAGGTGTGGGAGCAGTGTTCTCCAAAGTATGTGATGGTGAAGATAGGGTGGTGGCTATTGCCTCACGCTCACTTAAGGGAGTGGTGGTAAGATATTCGGTTATCAAGTGGAGACCTTAGCATATGTTTGGGTGGTGCATCATTGCAAGTTATTCCTGTGGGGTTTTCCTTTAATGCTAAGAACTGATCATAAGCCTTTGGTTTAGATGATAGGTTGCTGGAATATTGAGGACACCTTCCACAGATCAACAGGTGGGTTGAAAGTGTGATCGAGTTAAATTTTTGTATTGAGTATTTTCTGGGGGCTAAGAATGTTCCAGTAGGCTTCTTGTTCAAGTTACCTATGGATAAATCTGTTTAGATGGATATGGACTATCCTGTAATGTGGGCCAATGAGTCAGCCATATGCAAAATGGAGTGGGATTCTGAAGTGACTAAGCATAATCTAAGAAGAGTGGTAATGGGTTATGCGGTGGTAGGTTTGACCAATAGCAAATCAGTTAAGGAAGATGCTGTGATCTTTTGGAATGTCAGAGATGAGTTATGAATCGCTAATGGGGAACTTTGCCGTGGAGATCGGTTGGCTCCACCAGCAGGCCTATAAAAGAAAATTATCCATCTTCCTCATGAGGGGCATCTGGGTTGAAATCTAACCAAGGCGAGGATGAGAGATCATTACTGGTGGCCTGGGTTAGACAGACAGGTTGAGAGTGTGATAAGAAATTGTCTCAAATATGAGAGCAATGACAAATCCAGGTCAGTAAGGAGGTGAGCAGCCAAAATATCGAAACTAAAATATCTACCTACACAAATATCGAGTTTTAAATATCGAAGGGACAGAATATCGATGTCAATAATATCTATGGACAGAATATCGATCCTAAGGTAAGTATTTTAATATCGATGTTAGTAATATCGAAGTTAGTAATATCGACATCAAATATATCGATTTTACTAATATTGATGTTACTAATATCGATATTTATATTATTGTTATGTATTTTAATATGTATTTAATATGTATGTGTTATATGTTTTTAGTTAAGTGTTCTACTGGTTTTAACATATATGTATACAATTTTTATATGTTAACAATGGTTTTTTAAGTCAATTTTGTGTTTTAGTACCGTAGCGGGTTGTGGGTTTATAGGGGAATAGGGTGGGAAGTAATTTAATTATATGGAATTAATTATACATTTTTAGGAATTATAAATTAATTTTAATTATTTTTTGCGTTTAAGTTCTGTAGTTCTGTAGCGGGTTGTGGGTTTATAGGGGAATAGGGTGGGAAGTAATTTAATTATATGGAATTAATTATACATTTTTAGGAATTATAAATTGATTTTAATACATTTTTGCGTTTAAGTTCCGTAGCGGGTTGTGGGTTTATAGGGGAATAGGGTGGGAAGTAATTTAATTGTAATTAATTAATAATTTATTTTCATTTATTGGTATTGATAATTATATTATTGTTAATTAAGTATTAATTGGTAATTAATTTTTATTAATTGGCAATTAGTTTTAATTAGTTGATTAATTGATAATTATGTTAAGTGTATTATTTTATTAGTGGAGTGTGTCATGCGTTTATAGGGGAATAGTGTTGGAAGTAATTGAAATCTAATTAAGTAATTATTAAATTAGTTGTTGGGTATTGATAATTAATTAATTGGACAATAATTATTAATTGGTAAATATTTTAAATTATAATATTTTGGTTATGAAAAATAATTAATTGTTGATTAATCATTAATTGTGAATTAAATATAATTAAATATTATGCATTGATATTTCTAATTATTATATTAATAAGTAATTATTAATTGGTAAGTAATGTGTGGCGTATGAAAAATATTTAATAGTTCAATATTTTTTAATTGGTAATTAATGTTTCATAATTATTATTTTGCGGTATATATTTTTTAAAATGGTTAAATATATTTTAATTGGTATTTACTTTTTAATAATTTATATGTTTTTGGTTATGAAAAATATTTTATCGTTTAATATTTATTATTTGGTAATTAATATTTATTAATTATTATTTATTGGTATTTATTATTAATGTATTGTTAATTAATTATTCTTTGGTAGTTATGTTTGTAATAATTATTTATTGGTATTTGTAAATAATTTTGAGTTATTTAATAATTAAATCACTAATTTTTTAAATAATTATTTTATTTATAACTATGTTATTTTTAACTTCTACGCTATCCAACACTTTCCCTACTGTTGCACTCTCTGGAGTTGGAATAGTAATTTGTACCCCTACGCTATCCAACACTTTCCCTACTGTTGCACTCTCTGGAGTGGGAATAGTAATTTTTTCCCCTTCACTATCCAACATTTTCCCTACTGTTGCACTCTCTGGAGTTGGAATAGTAATTTTTACCCCTACACTATCCAACACTTTCCCTACTGTTGCACTCTGGAGTGGGAATAGTAATTTTTACCCCTACGCTATCCAACAATTTCCCTACTGTTGCACTCTGTGGAGTTGGAATAGTAATTTTTACCCCTACGCTATCCAACACTTTCCCTACTGTTGCACTCTCTGGAGTGGGAATAGTAATTTTTACCCCTACGCTATCCAACACTTTCCCTACTGTTGCACTCTGTGGAGTTGGAATAGTAATTTTTACCCCTACGCTATCCAACACTTTCCCTACTGTTGCACTCTCTGGAGTGGGAATAGTAATTTTTACCCCTACGCTATCCAACACTTTCCCTACTGTTGCACTCTCTGGAGTGGGAATAGTAATTTTTACCCCTACGCTATCCAACACTTTCCTACTGTTGCACTCTCTGGAGTTGGAATAGTAATTTTTACCCCTCTGCTATTCAACACTTTCCCTACTGTTGCACTCTCTGGAGTGGGAATAGTAATTTTTAGCTCTACGCTATCCAACACTTTCCCTATTGTTACACTCCCTGGAGTGGAAATAGTAATTTTTAGCTCTACGCTATCCAACATTTTCTTTACTGTTTTTTTTGGAGCTGGAGTAGTAGTTTTATTCTCTCTGATATTTAATATTTTTTGTATTATTTTAGCTAATGTAATATATAATTAATTTTAACAATATTCAAATTAAATGTAATTTTTTAAATGTGTTATATATAAATATTTAATTTTTATTCATGTTATTGTTTTATGTGTATGATGTATTTGTAATTTATAATAATTTTTAACAAGTTATAAGTTATTAAAACAATTATTAAAATTTATTATTAAGTAAGTATATATATTATATATTATATGTATATGTTTAATTAATGTTTTATTACATTATATATATTAATTATTAATTTTAAACATTATAACATATATTTAATTATGTTTATTTTATTTATAAGTATTATTTGGTTTATTTTACTTTTTTTTTTTTTACTAAAAAATACTTTATATTTTTAATAACAATATTTTCGACATTCTATATTTTATTTTTGATATTTTTGTACTTACCATGTTGTAGATAGGATCTCGATATTCTTGTCATCGATATTTTTGTGTCGATATTTTTGTAGGTCGATTTTCTGTCCGTCGATATTCTGTCAGACATTCCAGTAAGGACTGTTCCGCTGTCACCCATGGAACCTTAGAGCAAGTTACAGTTAGAGATTGTCGGGTCTTTTTGAGTTACTGCCACCTCGTGTGAGGTATGTTCTTGCCCTGGTTGATTACACTTCTAAGTGGGTTTCTGTCTGTTGTGTGGATTGTATAGCCACCGGAAGTGTCCTAAAATTATCTTTTGAAAAACACTTTTGCCACTGAGGGCATACCCAAGACCATCATCAATGACAATGCGGTCCAATTTATATCTGCTGAGATGAAAGCATTTTGAGATAGTTTGGCCATTGTACATCACTGTACCACTTTGCATTTGCCCCAAGTGAATGGTTTGGTAGAGACATGAGTTGCCTTGTGCGAACATGTGCGCAATCTGCTTTGGAGATGAGGGTACCTTTAAAGGCTGTTTCGTGGGACAAACTGTGAGCACATCCTAATACTCCCAATGCTGTACCCAAAATATCCCCGATCCAATGTTTGAGAGGTATACTGGCACGTTCCAAAATCACTCGTTGTGGTTAGTTTGCAACAGAACTGTTAGAGAGATGGACTTCTGAGCAGTCAATGAACACTAAAGGGAGTAAAGCAAAAACGTTTTGATAAGCATGGTGTGCGATAGGAAATGGAGTTTGGGGGAGCTTGAATTTGTGGGAAAAAAAGTGTGGCCATCCAAAGACAAATCGAAATTTTTGGGGGCAAGTGTATTATCCAAGTAAAAAAAACATTCTGGTTTTAAGTAGTGGTGAGGCGTGGAGTACGTCAAGGTGGAGCTGAAGGCAATTTGTATGGAACTGAAAGCAATTCTTTTCAGTATTCGTCCAAACCCTCTATTACCATCATCGTTGTCCTAAGCCCTTCCATTGCTATCACGGTCGCAGGTATGCTGTGGGCCTATGACGCGCGTGTTGATCTTGACCATGCATCATCCAACTATAAAGGGATCCGCAAGAGCTCCTGTTTGAGGAGAGGTTTGTTGTATCCTAAAGACTATGAATTGTGATGTTAGATTTTAATTATCAGTCCTGTTAAAAGTAGTTTCAGCTTTAGGTAGAATATTTTGTGTGTTTTCATATTGTTATGATTGAAATCTACTTTACTACACAAGGTGCCCGAACTCGTGGGGTAGCAATCCTCACTCAGAGAAGTGATATAAGGGTTCTTCGTAATTCAGTTGATCAATGGGGTCGTTGGGTAATAATTGAATGCTTGGTTAACAACTTTAAATTTACACTTCGCTCACTGTATGGCTCAACCGGTGACGATCCGGAATTGTTAGAGTACTTAGATGGGAGATTGGCATTATGGTCTGTCCCAGTTGTCTTATGCGGAGATTTGAATATTAATGGTTTAGGTGTACAATGGGATAGTCAAGGAAATAATTACTTAGGAAAAAAGAAGAAAGCTAGCACTGCCCTATATAATGTAGCATACAACAATGGTTTGACAGATGCTTGGGCTCATTTAAAACCTACTGATTTAGGTGGTACCTTTTTTTCAGCTCCACATAAAGTTCTTTCCCGTTTGGATTACTTTTATGTTTCCAATCAACTTCTTACTAATTTGGGTATTGAGAAGTATCCACGTATTATATCAGATCATAATCCATTAGTTTTGACAATTAATATTAGTTTGATGGAAAAAAATAATGTTGGGTGGACCTTTAAAAGGAGGTTATTATATGATCCAGACTATATTGTCAACATGAAGGGGTGGTTTAAAGACGTTTGGGAGTTTAATCGAGGGAGCACATAGGTTGGAGTTTTTTGGGATGCCTTTAAGGCAGGGGTTAGAGGGGAAACCTTAAGTTTCAGCTTGCATCGGCAAAAGATGGAAAGACTAGGAGAAAGAGAGATAAGGGAGGAATTAAATAACCTTGAGGGAATCTTAGCTACAGCCATTAGTACTGGTGAAGGAATAGATAGAATACTTTCACAGTTGGCTATTAAAAAGGCCGAGATAGGTGATCATTTGTCTAAAAAAGCAGCAGAGATTTTTTTGGCTAAAAAACAGCATTGCCATGAATTTAATGAGAGAATAGGTCACACGCTGGCAGTAAGAGCTAGGCAGGAAACCTCGGCCGAGACGATATCTGAAATTTATGACACCAATGGAAAGGTTATTACCGATGCAGCAGGTATTCGAGAAGTTTTTAGGTTATTCTATCAGCAATTATACTCCGGTGGACCTGCTGCTATACCTGGTGGTATTTGTGAATACTTAGATAACATACCCAGTCAGAAGGTCGATCCTATAGATATGGAGGAACTCGAGAGGGTCTTCTCCGAGGAAGAAATAATGGGTGCTTTACAAGGTCTACCGTCTGGTAAAGCTGTCGGTCCAGATCAGATTCCGTTGGAACTTTATAAAAATGTTATTGATTCATTAGGACAGGATCTGGTGGAGGTTCTGCTATCAGCACAAAGGGGAGATCCTACACCCGAGTCTTGGGCGGGGGCAGATGTTGTTATCTTTTTGAAAAAGGATAAACCAGCCAAGGATCCCGGCTCCTATCGCCCAATCACTCTAATGAATAGTGATGTTAAAATCTTCTCAAAAATTTTGGCCATGAGATTAAATGGTATATTGGTTTAAACTATCCATCCGTGTCAACATGGGTTTATTACGGGCCGAGGAACTACGCAACATATAAGGCGAATGATCACCCTTTTTGATGTAACAGAGATCTCAGGGGACCCTATGTCTGTGTTGTTATTAGATGCTGAAAAGGCATTCGATAGGGTCTCCTGGGATTTTCTTTGGGAGGCCATGAGGTGTTCGGGTTGGGAGAAGGATTTATTTAATCTGTTCAAGTATTCTACTTGGCCCCAACAGCTCGGTTGAAGATTAATGGCAACTATACATCCCCATTTTATATACAGAGGGGGACCCGGCAGGGTTGTCCCTCTTCTCCATTGCTGTTTGCCATCTATATTGATCCCCTGCTACGATTATTTGAGGCTAATAGTGGAATTCGACCAGTTGTGTGCCAGGGGATAGAAACTAAAGTTCTTGCATATGCTGATGACGTGGCTATTATTACCACGGATCCGCAATTGGCTCTGGAAAGGGTTGAGTCAATCTCAAGTGAGTTTGGTACTTTTACAGGATATGCATTAAATAAAACTAAGACTCAAGTTATTAAGAATTGTTTTATTAATTTTGAAGATACCCGTGCTGTTGATTCAGCAGTGTATTTGGGGATACAAGTCACCTCAGATCTTGAGAAATTGGTTGCCGTTAATATGGAGCCAGTAATTAGTAAAGCAAGGGTGGATTTTGATAGATTAAATAATCTCCATCTCTCTTTTGTTGGACGGTGTAATCTCATTAAGATGTTATTTTTACCAAAAGTATTGTATCTGTTTAGGTCAATTCCCTTAGAATTTCAAAAATCTTGGTTTATTATCTTAGAAGGTTTAGTTAATAGATTCATTTGGGCACATGGGAGAACTAGGCGGGCTCTTCGGTTTATGTGGTTATCACGGGAGAAAGGAGGATTTTCGGTGCCGGATTTTCGTAGTTATTATTGGGCAGCAGCTCAGCAATATATGAGGATATTGGTAGGGTCTTTTTCCGGGGAAATGGAAAGGGAAAACGATCTCCCGGATGTTTATAGATTATTATTGGGCCAAAATGCTGAATATTGTTTTTTTAAATTTACAGAACCCAGTTTTTACAAACGCACAAAATTTAAGACGTTGATAGCTGCTTTGAAGATTTGGGGGGGGGCTAAAGAAAAAGATTGGTTTAGGGAGGCTCAATTTCTATACAGTTTTGTTTAAAAATCCAATGCTTCCCGAGGTGTTCTCGGATGAAACAATGGCTGGTTGGGCTAGGAAGGGTATTCGTCAGGCTGGGGACATAATAGAATAACAAGGTTTTCTTCAATTTAAAGATATACAGAAGGACTTTGGGTTGGAAAGTTGTAATTTCTTTAAGTACTTACAACTTTGTCGTTTTTACTGTAAGAAAATTGGTGGGGCATGGGGGTTCACTAGTAATTGCATAATTGATATAATGCAAAGGGGTGCTAAGGGGACGATTAAATTAATCTATGCAGAATTGATTAATTTGAAACAAGACGATTTAATTAAACATGAGGGTAAGTGGGGTGAGCGAGTTGGGGCCGCCCCCGGAACAGTTGTGAAATCTTTAAAGATGGCTCAGTCAGTTTTATTTTTGGCTGGGCTTCAGGCACAACATTTTAAAACTGTTTTTTCTTTATATTATACCCCGGCCAAAATAGCACAATGGGGCGGCTCTACAGGGACTTCATGCCCACGGTGTGGGGGACTGGAAGCGGATCTGGTGCACATGTTTGCTTCTTGTCCGCGGTTGCAGGCATTGTTGGATTCAATTATGGAATATTTAGATCATATACTTGGGGTAAAAACAATACTAACCCATGAAACTATTTTGTTAGGATTAAGTTCCTCAAATCAGGATAAGACTGCTTATCAATTTATTTTTGTTGCTATGGCGGTGTTAAGGATAAACATCGCCTCTGCTTGGTTAGATCCCCTTCCCCCTACATTTCAACAATGGTTAGCTCGTTTACTTTCTATATATACAATAGAAAGTGCAATTTATGAAAGGAAGGGAAAAAAAGCGAAAGCATTGGGTAAAAATATTTGGACACCTTTAATAAAATGGAAGGAATTAATACAATTTTTTCAATTTTGTTTGGGAAGATTATGATGGATGATAAGAATTGTGTATTAGGCTTTCTTTAATGTTTTATAGGAGTGCCCTTTGTGTTGTGTTTTCTTTCCCTTATGTTCCCTCCTACTGTTTCTCTTGCTGTTACTTGCACTCTTTTTGTTTTTTAAGATCTGCTATTCGCCTCAAATAGTATAATTTTTTGGGGATATTTGTTTGCTGTATGATATTATGTTCCTGCACTGATCTCTCATGGTTGTAATGGGGGATAAAATCTTAATAAAGATATTTAAAAAAAAAAAATGAAATCTACTTTACGTGGCATACACCTTCCAGCGTCTACCTACCTACTCTTGCTTATCCCCAGGGTCATTATTTCTTTTTAGATAATGGTTGATTTTGTTCTTTCATTTTTCTCATTACTCTCTGTGTTATTATTTCATCTTACTTGTTTTTATTCCTATGTTGATTTTATCAGCCCAGTTTTCTTGGGGTTGTGTATATTTTCTGTATTTCCCTAAGGAAGTTGTGTTGTAACCTGACAAATGATTGGTTAATTCATTGTTCCATCGAAATATTTCATGTGATATTGTGGGTACCATGGGGACTGGAGGTTGTGGAATGAGAGCTGAGGCGTCACTTACAGACAGTGCTGTTTGAAGAAGGATGCTGTTGAGGGTGACTGGTGGAAGCAATACATCTGAAGAAACTTGAATGACTTCTGCCTCCTCCTTCCATCCTAACGCATCACTAGTATTGGTAGCACATTGCATTCCAAGGTACTCTAGTTCAGTTATTGCCAGAAGCTCACCTAGTGGTAAGCTTAAACTCAGTTTCTCTGTAACCTTTAATTCCTTCTATGCGAATTCTCATCCTACACTCATCATGACATCCTCAGCCTGTCATATGTTTGCCGACATCTCTGAGTGTGCCAGGGAAACCTCCAATAGAGTGGAGCCTGCATCTCTCAGTGTGCGGGGAAACCTCCAATAGAGTGGAGCCTGCATCTCTCAGTCGGTCAGGGAAACTTCCAATAGAGTGGAGCCTGCAGCTCAGTGTGCCAGGGGAACCTCCAATAGAGTGGAGCCTGCAGCTCAGTGTGCCAGGGAAACCTCCAATAGAGTGGAGCCTGCAGCTCAGTGTGCCAGGGGAACCTCCAATAGAGTGGAGCCTGCAGCTCAGTGTGCCAGGGGAACCTCCAATAGAGTGGATCCTGCAGCTCAGTGTGCCAGGGGAACCTCCAACAGAGTGGAGCCTGCAGCTCAGTGTGCCAGGGGAACCTCCAATAGAGTGGAGCCTGCAGCTCAGTGTGCCAGGGGAACCTCCAATAGAGTGGAGCCTGCAGCTCAGTGTGCCAGGGGAACCTCCAATAGAGTGGGAGCCTGCATCTCGCAGTGTGCCAGGGGAACCTCCAATAGAGTGGAGCCTGCATCTCTCAGTGTGTCAGGTAAACCTCCAATAAAGGTGCCAATTCCGATCCGGTAAAAAAATTCCCCGTCCGACTCGTATCCGGATTTTTTTCCGTCCGAATCGTCAAAGTAGCGTACAAACTGCCAAGTACGATTCGAACGGAAAAAAGTCCATACGAATCGCATTGGGAAGATTTCCCCACACGTCCTCGGGTCGGGAAAATTCACCGACACGTCCCCGGTCGAAAAACCCACCGTGCGGAAAAATAAAGTCCGACAGCGCAAGTACGATCCCTCCCGTCCTCCCCATTTCACAACCGTACGCAAAAAACACCGTCCGAACCGAACTCCCATAGCAACCATGGAGACATGTGCCCGCATACGCGCCGAACACCCCACCACCCCCCCGCCCGCGTATGTACGCACCGAACCCCCCCCAGCCGTGTATGTACGCACCGAACCCCCACCCGTGTATGTACGCCCCGAACCCCCACCCGTGTATGTACGCCCCAAACCCCCACCCGTGTATGTACGCCCCGAACCCCCACCCGTGTATGTACGCCCCGAACCCCCACCCGTGTATGTACGCACCCAAGCACCACCCGTGTATGTACGCCCCGAACCCCCACCCGTGTATGTACGCCCCGAACCCCCACCCGTGTATGTACGCCCCGAACCCCCACCCGTGTATGTACGCACCCAAGCACCACCCGTGTATGTACGCCCCGAACCCCCACCCGTGTATGTACGCCCCGAACCCCCACCCGTGTATGTACGCACCGAACCCCCCCCCAGCCGTGTATGTACGCACCGAACCACCACCCGTGTATGTACGCCCCGAACCCCCACCCGTGTATGTACGCACCCAAGCACCACCCGTGTATGTACGCCCCGAACCCCCACCCGTGTATGTACGCCCCGAACCCCCACCCGTGTATGTACGCACCGAACCCCCCCCCAGCCGTGTATGTACGCACCGAACCACCACCCGTGTATGTACGCACCAAACCCCCCCCAGCCGTGTATGTACGCACCAAACCCCCACCCGTGTATGTACGCCCCCGAACCCCCACCCGTGTATGTACGCCCCGAACCCCCACCCGTGTATGTACGCCCCGAACCCCCACCCGTGTATGTACGCCCCGAACCCCCACCCGTGTATGTATGCACCCAAGCACCACCCGTGTATGTACGCCCCGAACCCCCACCCGTGTATGTACGCCCCGAACCCCCACCCGTGTATGTACGCACCCAAGCACCACCCGTGTATGTACGCCCCGAACCCCCACCCGTGTATGTACGCCCCGAACCCCCACCCGTGTATGTACGCACCGAACCCCCCCCCAGCCGTGTATGTACGCACCGAACCACCACCCGTGTATGTACGCACCAAACCCCCCCAGCCGTGTATGTACGCACCAAACCCCCACCCGTGTATGTACGCCCCCGAACCCCCACCCGTGTATGTACGCCCCGAACCCCCACCCGTGTATGTACGCCCCGAACCCCCACCCGTGTATGTACGCACCCAAGCACCACCCGTGTATGTACGCACCCAAGCACCACCCGTGTATGTACGCCCCGAACCCCCACCCGTGTATGTACACCCTGAACCCCCACCCGTGTATGTACGCACCGAACCCCCCTGGGCCAATATTTCCGCTGGCGTATGCGTACGCCACAGTAGAACGGACTGTACACGCGCTTGTACGGTCCGGATCACAATATGAGCGCTGGCGTATGCGTACGCCACAGTAGTACGGACTGTACACGCGCTTGTACGGTCCGGATCACAATATGGGCGCTGGCGTATGCGTACGCCACAGTAGTACGGACTGTACACGCGCTTGTACGGTCCGGATCACAATATGGGCGCTGGCGTATGCGTACGCCACAGTAGTACGGACTGTACACGCGCTTGTACGGTCCGGATCACAATATGGGCGCTGGCGTATGCGTACGCCACAGTAGTACGGACCGTACAAGCGCTTGTACGGTCCGTACTACTGTGGCGTACGCATACGCCAGCGCCCATATTGTGATCCGGACCGTACAAGCGCTTGTACGGTCCGTACTACTGTGGCGTATGCATACGCCAGCGCCCATATTGTGATCCGGACCGTACAAGCGCGTGTACGGTCCGTATCACTGCTTGGGGGGTGCCCTAGGGCGTGGAACGCACCGTACCTGTGTGTATATGTATGAAAACACATAGGGGACACATGAGGGACAAGTATAAGGGCCTAAATGCATGATGGTTGCCATGGAGACTGAGTTAGATTTTTGAATTTGAGCACCAGGTGCCCAGCAGAAGTCAGTTTGAAAGAATCTACATTGTTGCAATGTGGATGATGACTTGACATCATCATCAAAACTGAAACCATGCAAAGGCACACACTGGGGTAGGTTTGAAGGGATTGGATGAAACGTAGGATGCAAATGTGACTGACCAATCAATCTGTACTCCTGTACATGAACAGGCCAGCCAGGCATATATAAGGCAGCCAGGTCCCATGAGAGAGCACTTGCCTGCACATCCATTCATCCATGACCACTGCTGCTGATAGTGATTCCTCTGGCACCATGTCCAGGACTGTGGAGAGGTCACAGCCATTCACCCAGGAGGAGAGCCTTGCCCTGATAGATGTGATCCTCCCACAGTTCCAGAGCCTGTATGGTCGACCAGGGGTTCAGGTGAGTGCAGACTCCACTAGCTTACACTGTGCCCCTTTTGTGTGCCATTGACTTCTGCCATTGTATCCATGTGTGACAGACATGCACTGTTGTTTGGAGTGGGTCCCAGGGTGTGGAAGGCCTCATGTCACCCATGCAGAGCATGCTGTGTTTCCTGTGTGCACTCCTCACTTGCATAGTGCCTACTGTGACAATGAATGCACGGTGCATGCCACATTCGGCATGCATACTCCTCCTGGGGATGTTGTTTCCACAGTCCTGATGTGATCCTGTGTTCCCCCCAATGTGACAGGTGTCAGAACCCATGGATGTGTGTTTGTTCAGTGTACCTGTGCTGTGAGTGTCCAAAGGCGGTGTTCGTCCCCTGCACATTGGTGTGTGTGTAAGTCCCCTGTAATGTGGGTGAGTGCATATGGGGAGTGTTGCACACAAGCAGCATGAGGGATGGATGTAGCCTGGTCATCCAATGTGAGCAGGGAGCAGTGCTGTGTGCATGCCGTGCTGAGCCAGCCCCACACCTGTGACACCCCCGTCTACTGGCACATGGGCAGAGTGAGGTGTGTACCCCCAGTTGGCAATGCCATGTGATTGTCCTGTACCTGTGTGTGTCTGTGTACTCTGCTGAGGTAGCATCAGTGTGCTGGGGCAGGTGACTGCTGTGAGGTGCTGTACATAATCCTGTTGTAGCCTGTGAGGCACAGTGTGATCCCTGGTCAGTGAGTGTGTGGTACCCCTCATGCCACCCGTGTACTTTCAATGGCACGTAGTGCATTTGGCCTTCCACAGTGGATAATGTCCCTATGACAAAGGTGCAATTAGTTGCATGCATACCATGTCCTGTTCATAAAGAGGATTGTTCTATATGTGTGTCTCTGTGTCTCTGCTCATGTGGATTAATGTATTCTCACTTTTGCATCCTCACAGGTAGGCGCCATTGCCAAGGGGGAGATCTGGAGTGAAGCCGTCAGTGCCGTGAGGGGTACAGAGGGTCGGAGGCGGAGCCTGTCTCAGGTGAGGAAACGCTGGCAGGATATCCGGTGCTGGACGAGGAGGATTGCACGGGTCCTGCTGGGGGACTCACCTGTGAGCCGTAAGAACCGTGGGCGCCGTCGTCTGACCCACATCCAGAAGCGTGTGCTGGCGGTGGTCTTCCCCGATATGGACAGGCGCCTACAGGAGAAGCAGCAGCAGGAAGGGGCTAGGTACATGTGTGTCAGTTGTGTGTCCCCAGCCAATGTAAGTGTGCAGTTGCATGGATACACTGCCAGGGTTTGATTGTGCAGTGCGTCAACTTCTCAACAATTTAGCACAGTGCTGTTCTCACTCCCTCCCTTCCCCTCCTTGCCATGTGTTCCCTGGTCTGTCTGTAGCCACTCTTGCACAAGGTTATTTAGGCAGGCAGTTCATGCAGGTGCCCTATGCCATCAGCATCATGTGTGGGGGTGATGTGCCACAGGTATGGGGACCTTGCGTGTGCCATGGCCAATTTCCGTCATTGTGGTGTCCATGTCACTTGGCACTGATTGTGAATCACGACATAGGGGTGTATCTCCAAACTGTACAGCCTTCCAGCATGCATGTCCAATTGTGTGCTCTCTGACATGATGTGCCTGAGTTGGAGGCCTGCTAAGTGCAGGGACGGTTGCTTAATTTGCAGTCATGTCCATCCTGGACCATGGAGGAGTGTGGGCACTACTGTGCCCTGGGGCACCTCTTCCTAGGTATCATGTGCGTCATCCAACAATATGGCCATTCACTGTGTCTTCGCCATGGGTTGGGTAGGGTGGCATTGTACCCTGGGCTCAACTGTTAGGACCTACAGGTTGCTACATGTGTCCACTGTACAGGGGGACCCATTTTGCTCGTGCATACTCACAGTGGGCATTACCTGTGTGTGTTGTTGAGACAATCTGATGATGTTTGCCTGTCAATGATGTGTGGACATGCCCACCAGGGGCTGTGTGTGTACAGTCATTAATTAGTGGAGGCCATGTGTTTTCATCCCAGAGTAAGAGGTGTACATACTTTCTCCTTCTCAATGAGATTGTCTCAGGTGTTGGTGGTTTGTGCGTACAAGGCCTACATGTCAGGAGCTTCATCCTCCTTGCTGGGTTTAGCCTGTGTGTGATGTTTGACTGGACATACGCTCAAGGTGCAGTGACCCAGTCATGTTTGGCCTGGTTTCATGTATTGCCTTTGCAGCATGCGCCAAGAGTAAATGTATATCATTCATGCTCATCCCTTTTTGACGACGCAGTGTGGTGCAGGTGCTGTGCACATTTGTCCCCAGAGGCTGGCTCCTCTGTAAAATTTCAGGTGCAGTGATTTGCTGTTGTGTCATGCTCTCCATTGTGTCTCAGTGGCATGGTGGGTCGAAAAACTGTGTGTTCCATGGCCTACATGTGTACATTGTTTTGTAGGTGTTACTCCTGTTGCTTTTCAGGCTATGCAATGTGACCTATGTATATTTGACTCATGTTACATATGTGTACAGGTGTCTGATTATCTCCTGTCTCTTCACCTTGCCCACAGCATCGCCGGGGGACACGGAAGGAGACACTAGCACGGACCGGGAGGAGGGATTGAGCACCAGTGCCAGCAGTGCTGTCCTGTCTGGCACATGGAGTGGCACGGAGGCCGAAGGGAGTGAGGCAGAGGACCTGTCGACTGCCAACACAGACTATGACGCAGACGGGTCCGAGGCTGTGCTCCAAGAGGTGGCGGAGTCTGCCCCCCCAGCTGATGGCAGCCCTCCACATCCCCCCGCCACCTCAGGTTCCATCACCGGCCTCCCACATGCTCGTGGACCTTCCCTCCGTGCTCGGTCCCCACATGTCTCCTTCCTGCCAGGCACCGCACCCCCTGCCCCTGTCACCACTGCTGCGGTGAGTGCGGAGTCTGTGGACATCCTGAGGCAGTTGCAGGTTGGTCAGACTGCGATGCTAAATGTCCTCCATGCCCACACCCAGGTGCTGACCCAGATGGAGGCATACATGGAGGGCATGTCGGCTGCGCAGTCTGACCAACGGCAGTTGCTGAGGTCCATAGACTCCACACTGACTGCAGCACTGGATCTCCTGCAGCGCTGCGTACCCCCCCCTACCCCTGCCCCATCCACAATTCCCACTCCCGTGCCTGTCACACGCACATCCAGACGTCAGCGTGCACGCACCCCAACAGACACAGGCACCACACCACCAGGGAAGTCTAAGCGCACACCTCCTGTCACGCACACACAGGGTGAGGGAGGCACACCCACTGGGTCGGGGGGGAAACGTAGAACACGCAGCCACAGTGGGAGTCCGCATTCCACACAACCCACTCCCTCCAAATCCACTCCCCTTAGCTCTCCTGGCCAACAGTCGGTGACAGCATCATCCACTGCGAGTGTGCCCCCCAGCCCCAGGATGACACCACCCCGCAAGCGGTGGAGGCGGGACCCGGCCAGGGGAGTTGAGTCCCCCACCCTGTCCACACCCTCCCCCAGTGGCGCTGCGACCTATCCCTTTGCCCCCCCCCCCTCCTTGGGGCCTGTGGTTGGATTGGGTGCGGGGGGGTCGCTGGGGGAACTTGCCGACGTGTGCAGCGCCATTCTGTCCTCCACCTTTGGCGCTGGCACCCCCCCCTGTGGCAGGATCATCCCTCCCTGCACCCACAACACCTACCCTTTCCCCTCCTGTCCCTGCGGTGCCTGTTTCCACCCTCCCCCCTGATGCCCCCTCTTCTGTGGATGAAATGGACTTGTGAACTGTGCAGGCAAGCTAGGGGACACACGTCCCGATGTGTACCCCCCCCCGGACTTTGCTGCTGGGCTGGCCCATGGCCCTTGTACATAGTGGACATTTTCTCAGAGATATTTTCCTGCTGAATAAAGCATTTTCTTTTGTTTTTGCACACTGATGCTTTCCTGGACTTGCTGTTGGTGCTGGTGCTCCCTGAGTTGGGGTGGTGATAATGTGTTAGGGGTCTGTGAAATGTTGGAGTGTGCTGCTCATGGGGTGTACCCTGCCATCTGCGTGCCATCACAAAGGTCTCTGCCAATGGTATTTGGTCATGTTTGCTCTCACTGTATGGTGACATTGTCCCAAGGTGTGTTCCATCCTCTGTGGAGCAGGCCATTTTCCCTGCAGGGTGTCTCCCAAATGCTGTGCTGTGCTGTGTCTACATTTCCTGGATGTGTGAGGGTTGCCGTTCAATATAGCCATGCTGGCTCAGCGATGGCTCCGCCTGCATCTGGGGTATCACCCTTGTTGGTGACTGAACTTGTTGATGGGGTATCTTGTACTATGTCTGGGCACTGCTGGGAGTGATAGGCACCCACCCCTCCTGTGTCTGGGCACTGCTGGGAGGACTCTGCACACACCCCTCCTGCGTCTGGGCACTGCTGGGAGGACTCTGCACCCACCCCTCCTGTGTCTGGGCACTGCTGGGAGGACTCTGCACCCACCCCTCCTGTGTCTGGGCACTGCTGGGAGGACTCTGCACCCACCCCTCCTGTGTCTGGGCACTGCTGGGAGGACTATGCACCCACCCCTCCTGTGTCTGGGCACTGCTGGGAGGACTCTGCACCCACCCCTCCTGTGTCTGGCACTGCTGGGAGGACTCTGCACCCACCCCTCCTGTGTCTGGGCACTGCTGGGAGGACTCTGCACCCACCCCTCCTGTGTCTGGGCACTGCTGGGAGGACTCTGCACCCACCCCTCCTGTGTCTGGGCACTGCTGGGAGGACTCTGCACCCACCCCTCCTGTCTCAGGGCACTGCTGGGAGTGATAGGCACCCACCCCTCCTGTGTCTGGGCACTGCTGGGAGGACTCTGCACCCACCCCTCCTGTGTCTGGGCACTGCTGGGAGGACTCTGCACCCACCCCTCCTGTCTCAGGGCACTGCTGGGAGTGATAGGCACCCACCCCTCCTGTGTCTGGGCACTGCTGGGAGGACTCTGCACCCACCCCTCCTGTGTCTGGCACTGCTGGGAGGACTCTGCACCCACCCCTGCTGTCTCAGGGCACTGCTGGGAGGACTCTGCACCCACCCCTCCTGTGTCTGGGCACTGCTGGGAGGACTCTGCACCCACCCCTCCTGTGTCTGGGCACTGCTGGGAGGACTCTGCACCCACCCCTCCTATGTCTGGGCACTGCTGGGGGTGTTTGGCACACACCATTCTTATTGCAGGTTCGGTGCGTACATACACGGGTGTGGGTTCGGGGCGTACATACACGGGTGGGGGTTCGGGGCGTACATACACGGGTGGGGGTTCGGGGCGTACATACCAGGGTGGGGGTTCTGTGCGTACATACACGGGTGGTGGTTCGGGGCGTACATACACGGGTGGGGTGGGGGTTGGATGCGTACATACACGGGTGGTGCTTGGGTGCGTACATACACGGGTGGGGGTTCGGGGCGTACATACACGGGTGGGGGTTCGGGGCGTACATACACGGGTGGGGGTTCGGGGCGTACACACACGGGTGGGGGTTCGGGGCGTACATACACGGGTGGTGCTTGGGTGCGTACATACACGGGTGGGGGTTCGGGGCGTACATACACGGGTGGGGGTTCGGGGCGTACATACACGGGTGGGGGTTCGGGGCGTACATACACGGGTGGTGCTTGGGTGCGTACATACACGGGTGGGGGTTCGGGGCGTACATACACGGGTGGGGGTTCGGGGCGTACATTCACGGGTGGTGCTTGGGTGCGTACATACACGGGTGGGGGTTCGGGGCGTACATACACGGGTGGGGGTTCGGGGCGTACATACACGGGTGGTGCTTGGGTGCGTACATACACGGGTGGGGGTTCGGGGCGTACATACACGGGTGGGGGTTCGGGGCGTACATACACGGGTGGGGGTTCGGGGCGTACATACACGGGTGGGGGTTCGGGGCGTACATACACGGGTGGTGCTTGGGTGCGTACATACACGGGTGGGGGTACGGGCCGTACTTCCACGGGTGGGGGTACGGTCCGTACATACCCCTACCCACGCTCTGCGTGCCTGGGTACGGGCCGTACCCATGCCTTTGGTGGGTGGGTACGGTGCGTCCCCCCATTGTTGCGGTGCCGTGGGGTCCGCACCGTACACAGGCCTTGGGGGCGTGGCTACGGGTCGTACCACGCGTACCCCTACATGACCCCAGCAATGCTGGTACGAGCCGTACCAAGGCATTTCTGACGTGGGTACGAGCCGTAACGCCATTGTTGGAGTGACGTAGGGGGACGCTTGGTACGTTCCGTACCCACGCTCTTGCGGCATGGGTAGGGTACGTTCCGGTTCGCGTGACCATCCACTTCCGTTGTGGCGGACGCTTGCGTTGCTGGCCTCGCCCACACCCCCTGGAAGTGACCAGGCCCTGATGGTCAGGTATGTCCAGGCCATGTGTGATTTGGTACCATGTGTTGGTGTTGTGTGTCCTGCCCCTGCCCCCCCCTTTGCCCCTGGTTGTTGTGCTGACCTTCTGTGGCGTCTGCGTCGGTTCCTGTACGCCAGGTGGACTGCTAGGAGGGCAGGGATGGCACGTAGGTTCGGGTCCATGTCTGTTCGTCGCGTCCAGCTGCTCCTTGCGTGTGTCGTCCTGATTTCCCGGCAGTTTTTGGCAGCCGGTAAATATTTTCCGTGCGGGGTGACGTCGGTTGGAATCGTACTTCCTGGTTCGTGAAACGTAGGCTGGATGCGTACCGACGTCACGTCGGCGCCTTTCAGGATCCGAATTGTGTTTTGTTTCTGTTCGGTCGGTGTTTTGTTCGATTCGTACGGAAATGGTGTTTCCGTATGAATCGTACTTGCATTTTCGGATGGATTTCGCACCGGGTACGAGTCGGACGGAGAAAAGGCTCCGTCCGACGGTTCGTACCCGGTTTTTACCGGATCGGAATTGGCACCAAAGTGGGAGTCTGCATCTCGCAGTGTGCCAGGGAACCCTCCAATAGAGTGGGAGCCTGCATCTCGCAGTGTGCCAGGGAAACCTCCAATAGAGTGGAGCCTGCATCTCTCAGTGTGTCAGGTAAACCTCCAATAAACTGGGAGCCTGCATCTCGCAGTGTGCCAGGGAACCCTCCAATAGAGTGGGAGCCTGCATCTCGCAGTGTGCCAGGGAAACCTCCAATAGAGTGGAGCCTGCATCTCTCAGTGTGTCAGGGAAACCTCCAATAGAGTGGAGCCTGCATCTCTCAGTGTGCCAAGGAAACCTCCAATAGAGTGGAGCCTGTATCTCTCAGTGTGCCAGGGAAACCTTCAATAGAGTGGAGCCTGCATCTCTCAGTGTGCCAAGGAAACCTCCAATAGAGTGGAGCCTGCATCTCTCAGTGTGCGGGGGAACCTCCAATAGAGTGGAGACTGCATCTCTCAGCGTGTCGGGGAAACCTCCAATAGAGTGGAGCCTGCATCTCTCAGTGTGCCTGGGGAACCTCCAATAGAGTGGAGCCTGCATCTCTCAGTGTGCGGGGGAACCTCCAGTAGAGTGGAGCCTGCATCTCTGTGTGCGGGGGAACCTTCAATAGAGTGGAGCCTGCAGCTCAGTGTGCCAGGGGAACCTCCAATAGAGTGGAGCCTGCATCTCTCACTGTGCCAGGGGAACCTCCAATAGAGTGGAGCCTGCATCTCTCACTGTGCCAGGGGAACCTCCAGTAGAGTGGAGCCTGCATCTCTGTGTGTGGGGGAACCGTCAATAGAGTGGAGCCTGCAGCTCAGTGTGCCAGGGGAACCTCCAATAGAGTGGAGCCTGCATCTGTGTGTGCGGGGGAACCTTCAATAGAGTGGAGCCTGCATCTCTGTGTGCGGGGGAACCTTCAATAGAGTGGAGCCTGCAGCTCTCAGTGTGCCAGGGAAACCTCCAATAGAGTGGAGCCTGCATCTCTCGGTGTGCCAGGGGAGCCTCCAATAGAGTGGAGCCTGCAGCTCAGTGTGCCATGGAAACCTCCAATAGAGTGGAGCCTGCAGCTCAGTGTGCCATGGAAACCTCCAATAGAGTGGAGCCTGCAGCTCAGTGTGCCAGGGAAACCTCCAATAGAGTGGAGCCTGCATCTCTCAGTGTGCCAGGGAAACCTCCAATAGAGTGGAGCCTGCATCTCTCGGTGTGCCAGGGGAGCCTCCAATAGAGTGGAGCCTGCAGCTCAGTGTGCCATGGAAACCTCCAATAGAGTGGAGCCTGCAGCTCAGTGTGCCAGGGGAACCTCCAATAGAGTGGAGCCTGCAGCTCTCAGTGTGCCAGGGAAACCTCCAATAGAGTGGAGCCTGCAGCTCTCAGTGTGCCAGGGGAACCTCCAGTAGAGTGGAGCCTGCATCTCTCAGTGTTCCAGGGAAACCTCCAATAGAGTGGAGCCTGCAGCTCTCAGTGTGCCAGGGAAACCTCCAATAGAGTGGAGCCTGCAGCTCAGCGTGCCAGGGGAACCTCCAATAGAGCGGAGCCTGCAGCTCTCAGTGTGCCAGGGGAACCTCCAATAGAGTGGAGCCTGCAGCTCAGTGTGCCAAGGGAACCTCCAATAGAGTGGAGCCTGCATCTCTCAGTGTGCGGGGAAACCTCCAATAGAGTGGAGCCTGCATCTCTCAGTGTGTCAGGTAAACCTCCAATAGAGTGGGAGCAATGTATCAGGACTTCTGAACCCTCTGTTGTCGCCATTGATGCAGTGGAATCTGACCCGCAAGAAAAGATGCCTTGGTCCAGTCATCTGGGTCCTGCTGCCCAACGCGTTTTCGACAACCTCCCTCGGGGAGATGCTCCGCCAGGTGAGGTTGGTACTTTGGTGAACACAAGGAAGCAGCGGCAAGTCTATTCAAATAGATTTTGTAATATTAGAGTGTTTTACTAGAAACACATCATTTCTCAAAAGAAAATAAAGCAGTGAAGAAACTGTGGAGGGATATATTGAAGCGTGGGGAGCACCAGCGGCTCCATGTGGCATAGCGAAGAACGCTGACAAGTATATTCATGACCAATTTGTGTTTCTTATTTCAAACAAATTCAAGAACACTTATGAAGTTGTATAAATCCAAAGCTTTCAGAAGTAAGTTTTGCACGTGGTATAGAACATTCTTTACTGTCAACTCGAGCAATGCATTCTGGTCAGAATTTACCAACTTCGAGAAACGCCGCAATTGATCTGGTCTAAGTTGATATTTTAAACATTGAATAAAATAATGTTGGTTTTCAGAACAAAAAACTGAATGGTTGCGCTACAGACGCGAGTCAAAACACACTTCAGTAATTATTGGGCATGTCCAGCACTGGGCAGACTGTGCAGTATTTGTATGAGCAGAAAGGAAGATTGGAAGATGCAACTTGATGAACTGTGTGCAGAAACAATTATTACGCCTGTTGATTCATCAGAGTGGGTTCCACCCGTTACAATCACATGGAGCAATATGGTGAGATTAGTGTGGACTGTCATCCCCTACAAAAGATTCTGAATTTGTTAGACCATATCGCTGTGGCAAAATATTTGTCAATTATGTATTTGCGGTCTGCTTATCACCAAGTCGCTATTTCTAAAATGTCACAGGAACAAACTTTTAATACACCTGTTGGGGCATTCACATATTTGTGATTACCTTTTGGATTGATACAAAACCCTTCTACCCGGGTCTAAACAATCGAATAAAAAACATGAGAGACCTGAAAGGGCGTGATCACTGACCTCTATAACTAACAAACTATGAAAGAAAAGAAAGCAGAAGTTCTCTTGAAAGGTTTTTTGGGAGGAGTCCTTCTCAAAAGGACGGATTCCCATCACTCACCAATGGTGACATGCTTCATCATCTGGGTCTCCTCCTAGTGTCACACTAGTGACACTAAGGGCTGCAACCCTTTTCAATAGGATACATAAAGTCATGTTACCCTAAGGGGAGATCTTTGCTCTCCCACTGGAGACGTTATGCACATTTGGCTAATAAACTTAGAATTGTGAATGGTATTGTTCTTATACAAGACCTGCTTGTATCTGCAGTTCTTTTAAACTTATTAATCTAGCTCATGAAGGGAACTTAAGAGTCACATTCACTCCTAAAAAACTTAACACGTTCACTTGTAGACTTGTTGATGCTCATGTTACTAACAACATTTTTGTCATATATTAAAGGATTGAAATTAAAGCCTTCCGAAAATTCTTTGCATTCAACAGAGTTTCTAAGGCAGCTAGAGAGAAGATAGCCATGGAAAGTGTAGGTCCATTTAATCTCTTGTGGACAACTCAGAAATACGTGATAGTTTCAATAGACGATTATTCAAAATGGTTTTATTTTAACTTTGCGGACAGTGTGAGTACTGATAACGTGGTTTAAGTCTGGTCTTCTATTTTCACTAAAGAAGGTGCACTTACTTAAGCTACCGCGAGTCGCGTCAGGCCTTAGGGCAGCGCAGCTACCTCGCTACTCTCTTTAAAATTGAATTGAATCAAGACTTTTAAATTGTTGAGGAATTGTATGGAAATTGGTTTTTGACTGTTCCGTTTTTAAAAATATTGTTTTTACCTGTGAATTATTGTGCTGTGATCAAGGAGCTAGGTTATAGCTCCAGGGGGCAAGCCAGCACTGTCTGACGGCTTTTGCACAACATACGAGCGCTTTTAGCTGCCATTACCCAAGTCAGCGCTCTAGTCGCTGGACCTGCCTGGGATTCTTAAGAGCCCAAAGACGCAACCACGCAGCGGATGCGTGCAGTGGGCGCGCCGCTGGCAAGCCTGACTGCGCCCGTCCGCGTCCGGACGGGGCCTGGGGCCACAACCCCTGCCCTTTTTACATCTAATAAGTACTGTTATAGCGTGGAGCATCTTAGACAGTTTAATCCACCCCAGGATCTAACTGCCATCATTCTCAGAGTAGTCCAGCTACCAATTGCGCACACTGCTCATTCAGATGTTGGTCGCCCTCCCCCACTGACAAACATTTTAAACTGCTTTTACTAAATTGCAGATCCCTGCCTAAACATACTTCAGAGCTGTTCATTGTGCTTATTGTCGAAGGCCCTGATGTTTTATTTGTTACTGAAACCTGGCTGAATGCGGGCTCAGAGCCCGACATTGTCCAGGCCCTCCCCACTGACTATGCATTACAGAGATTAGATAGGGCTATTGGTAAAGGGGGTGGCATTACCATCATCTTTAAAAGCCACCTCAATTGTCGGACTTTTGGGAGCCCTCTACTTGACTGTGAGAATATCCATTTCTCAATAGGATTTACGCCTACGCTCGCCTTATCAGGTATTCTAATTCATCGCCCCTCTGGATCTATGTGACAATTCTGCAAATCACTATCTGAAATAGTCCCTACACTGGCCAGCACTGCCATGAATTTCACTATACTCAACTTCAATGTCTACTTCGATGACTTGGCATTTAAGGTTGCATCGGAGCTGTCCTTGGACTTAGCGGCGTTCCAGCTCACACAGAAGATGCTATATGCAACACATTCAAAAGGGCACCTCCTAGATCCAATTTTCTCTCATTTGGAGGAGCTATCTTGTCAGAAACCAGTCCCTATTCCCTGGTCAGTTCACTACCTGATCCCATTCCGTGGGTCCCCTATTCACGCTACCACCCCAACTCAGCCAACGCAAATTAATTCCCGTCGCTGGCCAAAACTTACCACAGAAAAGTAAGTATCGGGACTGGAAAATTCGAAGCCACTCCTTGACATCGATCCGGTTGTGTCTAACGAGAGATTCAACAATTGGATTGAGGGGACATTAGATCAGGTCCTTCCAAAAACAATCACTCAGTCGTATAGAACGGCCTGGTACACACCCAAACTCCGAGAACAAAAACAAACTTGCAAAAACATTGAAAGAGCTTGGAGAAAGGACTTCACCCTGAATAAGAAAAAGGAATATACGGAGGCTATTAAAATCTACAAGCTCGAAATAAAAAAGCCTAGGCTTCTTACTTCGAGGATAAAATTTCCTTAGCAGCCAATTCCCCTCATGAAACATTTTGAATTGCAAAAAAACTGCTGAGCGCTCCTTCTCCCCCGATACCCCCTTTGCTACTGATCAGCGTTGCAATGAATTTGCAGAATATTTTTACAACAAAATCCAAATGATCAACTAATCTTTTGTTCCGTCTGACAGCCTCACCACTCCTCATCCAGAGGACCCTTACACTTGGAGTAAGGAATATTCTCTTAAGGCCTTCCCCTTAATGAACTATGAATCATATCAGACCATCTCTGCACTTGTTAAGAGTGTGTCGCCCGGAGACCCAGCACCCGCCCAAGATTTTTAACCAAATGGCAGAGTAAGTTGGTCCAATCGTTTTGGATTTGATCAACTCCTCCATATCCACTGGGGTGGTTCCCCCCAATGGAAAGAAGCCATGGTTAAATCCCTTTAAAAAAAACCTAGCCTGAACCCAGACTTTCTTGGCAACTACCGACCTATCTCGCTCCTCCCAGGAATTATCAAAATATTGGAGAAGCACATCAATTCGGCAATTTCTGCACACCGGGAATCTAATATTCTTCTTCATCACTCTCAAACCAGATTCCGCCCCCGCCAAGGTACGGAAACGGACTTATTAGCAGTTGTGGAAGAATCCAGAAAGATCCTGGATACAGAAGGCTTCTCAGCCGTGATCCTTTTAGATCTCCGAGCGGCCTTTGACATGGTCAACCACCTCATTCTGGTCCAACGACTGAGAAATCTGGGTGTGTCCAGAGTAGCCCTTACCTCGCTGCAATCCTTTCTGGAAGAAAGATCCTTCCAGGTTTTCGAGGGTGAGGCAACCTCGAAATCCTGGCCCCTCCACTGTGGGGTCCCCCAGGGATCTTCCCTAAGCCCAGCGCTTTTTAACACCTACATGGCACTGCTTGCGGACATCGATCTTCCCTATGGGGTGCACATTGTGACCTATGCTGATGACACTCAGCTGGCTGTGGCGCTTAACCTCTCAGACAGGTCCTCTACCGACCTCTGTACCTGCCTTGAAGAAGTAGCCAAGTGGATGAAACACTCCTATCTGAAATTAAATGGTGATAAAACCGAGCTTATGCTCCTTGGCAATCCTTCTCTTTTTAAGGCAGACATTATGTGGCCAGCCTCGATGGGCTCTGCACCTGTTTCCAAGTCGGAGATAAAAAGCCTGGGCTTCTGGCTAGACTCAGACCTCAACTTTAAAGTCCAGGCCAGAAAGGTGGTGGCCTCCTGCTTTGGCATCATACGGATGCTTCGTAAAGTGCTTCCTTTGCTCCCTTTTCAAGCAAGAAAGCTCATGGTCCAAGCGCTTATTATTTCGCACCTGGACTACGGCAATGCCTTATACCTCGGAGCCCCGAGTTCGGTCCTCACTAAACTTCAAACAGTACAGAACTGCGCCTCAAGGATCCTCATGGGGACCCAGAACCGGAAGTCTGCAAAACCGGCCACGAAAGTCCTCCATTGGCTCCCCGTTTGGGAGAGTGTCCTCCTAAGGCCTTATGCATCACCCACAAGATGATGGGAGGGAAAGGACCAGTTATCATCCGCTCTATGGTCAAGCCCTATCGAGCTAAGAGGCGATTGCGCTCTAACGAGCAATACCTGGCCGTCGTCCCCAGAATTAAAAGAGCTAGAAGCGGCGGCCGGCTAGTTTCATACAATGCTGCCAAACTCTGGCATCCCCTTCCTCTTCAGCTACGAAGGGAATCCACTCACACAGCCTTCTGCAGGCTGCTGAAAACATGGCTCTTTCCTAAGTGAGTCTCTGAGGCCTCAGTTATTCCCCAGCGCTGGGATGCCTACGGGTAGCTAAGCACACTATAAGTGCTGCTTCATTCATTCATTCATTCAAAATGATTTTCACAGACAACTGTTTTCTGAAAGCATGCGCAAATCTGTGCATCATTTTAACATCAAGCCTTTGCAAGTGGCTTTATATGGTTTGTCATCTAATGCTTATCACTTTTTGAATCAGGGTGAACAAATAACTATTGCTGCAAGTTTAGGAGTGAACTATTTTTGACACAAAACATTATTAATATTACACCTCAAAGCACCACAGGGACAGCTCCATTTACGTCACTGGAAGGAAAAACGCCTAAAACAAATGTGTCCAGAGGGGTTAAATGTATTGATGTATGTTGGAAAGCGAATACTGACATTAACTTGAAAGAAAGAACGTTAGAAAAACAGTTAACCTATAAATCTCAATTTGATAACAAAAGAAAGACACTCACTGATTGAAATTGGACGGCGCGTCATTATTAAATGTATTAAGAGAGTCCCAACATTAGAATGTGGGTTTTAGCACCAGCCACGGTCTTCAGAGAGTCAGAGAGAGTCGACCGGTGTTTCTTGCAGGGGGGGGTGGGGGGGGGGGCTGGCGGGACAGACGCACAGTGAACGATTCTCTGATGGTCGGATGTTTCCATCTCAGACAAGGACGCCTGTTGCAGGGTCAGCCCAGGAGTAAAGTTCTTCACCCGGATTCAGCGTCGATGCGTCTTTGGCTGTGGATCAATTTCATTGCGATGTTATTCCTTCAAATTCACCTGGTTTTGAGTCCGAATCTCTCATTTCTTTGCCTATGTTGGTTTCTGATGGCAATACACATGTATCTGATGTTCCCAATTCTTGTTCTACTGTGAGGGTCTCCTCAGGTATTTCTGGTTTTGATTTGCAGAATGCCACTCGGCTTGTTTTGCAATCCGAAGATGTTATTTGTTGCAAACCTTTTACCAGGATTCCGTCGACAGATATTGATTAAATTGTTGATGGATTCGTTTTTTCTCTCATTTAAAGGGGGAGATGTTGTGGTCTGTGCATCGTTATTATATTAGTGAAATATACGCTTTTGTTATGATCGCCTGCTTAGCGATGGGGTTTGACATGTGAGCTGGCTGTGAGGACAGCACTCGATCTCTGCACTCGGACTGGGCAGCTGCTGGGATCGAGCAGTCCAGACAGACGTGTTTCTCCCTCTGGGCTCGTTTCTTTAGGAATACACTTTGTTTCCTCTACTGCATGCGTTTGCATTCAGTTTCATCTTTAAATCTTAACACAACAGGCTCACGCAGGGGGCTGTCACACTAATGTGTCTGCTTTGTGCAACCTGAACAAAATAGCCCCTCCCTTGTAAAGTGCGGCCTTCTGGTTATTTCACCAACGTGGTTGTGTCATGCCCACCTCAGAATGTTCAAACCATGCAAACTCTGGATTGTAGTGCTGGAATGCACAATCCTTGGGAAGGTTTCTCACATTAGGAGGCCGCTGATGGACAGGATGAGCGCAGGGCGCATCCACCTCCACTGCTCCTGCTACGCTGAACAGCATTTCTGAGCATGAAATGAAGCGGTGCCCCAGATCTTCACTGTGCCATTTAGGTCATGGATACTCAGGCTCAGAAACAGTATCAACAACTCTATGGTTCCTGCCTAAACACACCCAGGAATAGCAACTTACACAGTGGAGGAAAAAAGTTAATCTAACCTGCACAAAGCTCATTCTAGAATTATTTTCACACCCTCTTCTTCCCCCACCCTTTTTATCACATAGATTATTTGGATTAGGGGTGGGCAGAACTCATGCAGTTTCACTCTGCGCAATTCTGCAGTTTCAGAATAACTCTGCGAGATTCCACAGAGTTCCGTGAGCGGACGGAAATCCCTACATAGTGCTGATTTTAAGCACCAGAAGCTTGTTCCACACTGCAAAATCAGCATGAATGGCATCACACGGCACACCACGCGTCCTGCGTGCAAGCGCGCGCGCAGAGGGCGCTGCTTACTTGCTGCCACTCGAGTAGATTTTCTTCTTGGGTGGCAGCTTTCTCACCAAGAATGGTGACTACCGCCCTCGTTGGGAAAAATTTAATTTAATTTAAAAAATATTTCTAAAGCGCAGCGTACACCTTGCGGTTTCTTGGCGCTAGGGGGATTGGCAACTGAGGGAGAGAGACCAGAGGAAAAGATAAGAGGAAATATTAAAAGAGTTTAAGAGGGGAAGGCCTGGCTGAAGAGGAACGTTTTCAGATCTCTACGAAAGGGGAGGTACTGAGTGGCAGAGCGGAGATGGTCAGGGAGTGAGTTCCAGAAGGTTGGAGCCAGGGTGGAAAAGCTGGCCCCGCCCCACTTTTTGCGTGTGAAACGAGGGGTCTGAAGAAGGGACTTAGAGGAAGACCGAAGTACTCTTGCAGGTACATACGGATTGATTAATGAAGAGATAAAAGCGGGGGCAGTGCCCTGACGGGCCTGGAAGGCCATGCAGCCGATCTTAAAAAGGGAGCGTTCTTTTACAGGGAGCCAGTGAAGCTCCCTGAGAAGGGGGGTGGAATGGTGATAACGAGGCAGGCCATACACCAGCCGAGCTGCCTGGTTCTGGATAATCTGGAGTCTACGCAAGCTGTACGCGGGGATACCGTGGTAGAGAGCGTTTGCGTAGTCCATTCGCGATATCACTAGTGCGGCCATGATGATCTTAAGTGCCTGGGGGGAAAAAAAACGGGAAACAGTGCGGATAGTGCGGAGAGTGAGGAAACAAGAGGATACCACAGAACTAATTTGTGAATGGAGAGTGAGCTGGTTGTTTATTTTGACACCGAGTGTTTTGACCGTGGTGGAAGGGGTAGGTGCGGGGCCAAGAGAGGGGGGCCAAAAGAAAGAGTTCCAGGGGCTGGATGAACCACCAGTGAGAACCAGCTCGGTTTTATCCGGGTTCAGCTTAAGGTGGTTGTGGTTCATCCAGTCCCTGATGAATGTCATAGTTGACTGGAAGTTAGAGACAGAGAGAGGAGAGGGAGATAGATCAAAGATGAGCTGGAGGTCATCCGCGTAATTATAAACGGTGACCTCCAGCTGTTGGAGTGCGAAAATGAGAGGAAAGATATAGAGATTGAAAAGCAAAGGGGAGAGAGAGGAACCCTGGGGAACACCGCAAGTGACAGGGAGAGGGGTGGCCGTGAAGTCGTCTAGCCGAACCGCCTGAGTGCGGTCCCTCAGAAAGGAGGAGAGCCAGACCAGAGCTGATCCCCCGATACCAGCCGCCTTGACACGGGTAAGTAAGATGGTATGGTCCACCGTGTCAAAGGCGGCGGAGAGATCAAGGAGGACCAGTGCCTGGTGTTTGTTCTCATCCATGCCCCTTCTGAGTTTGTCTAAGACTGCGACCACGACTGATTCGGTCGAATGTCTGGGGCGGAACCCGGCTTGGCGGGGTGCCAGTCCTCCATTTGCCTCAACATGGGCGCTAAGTGCCGCGGTGACGTGGCGTTCCATCACCTTGGCCAGAAAGGGTAGCAGGGAGATGGGGCGGTAATTGGCCGAGATGGAAGGATCCGCGCCAGGTTTTTTCAGGATGGGCACTATTGTAGCTGCCTTTAGCACAGAGGGCACTACGCCCTGTGCCAGAGAACTGTTGAGGAAGGCGATGGGGGGGTCAGGGCAGCCGAAGTAAATTTGCTGCAGGACTCGTGCCGGGCAGACGTCCGCAGGAGACCCCGACTTCACTTTGGGAAGTATCTCTAAAAAAGAGTCCTGAGTGAGAGGGGGGATGGAGGTAAAAGGGCATAGGACGAAAGGTGGGGAGGGATCGACGAAGGCAGACGAGGGTGGTGGGATGTTGGTCTTGATGGTAGCAATTTTCTCTAAGAAGTAGGTATTAAGTTGGTCGCAGAAAGGCTGGGAAGGAGGAATTTGGGACGAGGTTCGGTCTGAGAATGCCAGGTCATTCACTATGCCGAAGATTTCCCTGGGTTTGTTTTTTGCAGAAGTTATTTTTGAAGAAAAGTAGGAGGTTTTTGCGGCCAGGATTGCTGTTTTGTATTTAGCCAGTGCTGATAAGAAGTGGGTTTTTGATAAGGGGCTGTAATTTTTCCTCCATTGCCTCTCCGCCCGTCGGGCGCTCAGTTTGAGATCTTTTAGGTGGTCATTGAACCATCTATTGGAGTCCTTAGGTCGGCGGATGGAAATGCGGCGTAAGGGCGCCACTGAGTCGCAGCCTCCAGCCAGCCAGGTGTTAATGGCCTTGGCTTGAGAGGCAGATGATAAGCCCGCGAGAATGGGAGTGGAGTTGCAGAGTGAGGAGGTCAAGGAGGGATAATCCAGTCTATTCCAATTCCGCGCCCAGGTGTTTTTGGTGTGCGGGGTTTTGGACATCAGGTTTCGGAGAATGGAGAGGGAGATGAGGGTATGGTCGGACCATGGGCACGGCGAGACAGCAGCCGAGGCCACAGGGAAGTTAAGGGACCAGACCTGGTCCAGTGTGTGCCCATGGGAATGAGTGGGGACGGATATGTGTGACACGAAGTTGAGGGATGAAAGGTAATCTGTAAATTCTTTAGAGGCTGAGCACTCGTGTGGGTCTGAGGGCCAGTAATTGAAGTCCCCAAGCACCAAGACCGAGGCGTAGTTGACCACCAGGTTGGCCAACAGGTCTTGAAATGCCGGCAAGAATAAGGGCGAGGGCTGAGGAGGGCGGTACATAAGGAGGCAAGTTATGGGGGGGGAAAATGAAAGAGAGCGGACTGCCAGGAAGTCAGCAGGGGGAATAGGGGGAAAAGGGAGTGGTTGAAAGTTCAACTCCGACCGAGCGATTAGGGCGACCCCACCGCCAGCCTTGCCTGTCGGCCGATCGGCCCGCAGGGCCATATAGGAGGGGGGTAGGGTGGCCAGGAGAACAGGGAGGGAAGAATCACAGTACCAGGTTTCGGTCAGGAGCAGTATGTCAGGTTTCTCTGAGTCGAGTAAGACAAACAGCTCGTGGTGGTGCTTGACCGCTGACCTGGTATTGAGTAGGAAGATAGACAATGCCGGAGAGCGGGGGGTGTCAAGGGGGGGGGGGCAAGGTGACGGGGGGGCGAGCTGCAGGGGATAGGGTGCAATGGGGGAAGAAGGAGCAAGGCCTAGTGAGGAGATCAGACTGCGGATGGGATCCGGGAGTGGCCAATGGCCTTGGAGGGCAATAAGGTCCTTGGTAGAGTAAAATCTTGCCAGGTGCCATTCTAGTCACAGTGCCCGACAATCACGCTAGGGGATGTCAATTCTCACTCACCAACTTACTGTTGGTGTGCCACGCGCAAGAAAAAACTCCACCATGCGGCAGTTGGAACAATTCTACCCCAAATCTGTGTTACAAGTGTAGCGCGAAGTGGGTTAACTCCATGAACCCCTGCAGAGGAATGGAATCCATCACCCACCCCTCATCTGGACAGCGCTTCACACAACTCCAAGGGAGCTTCAAACTACTACAGACTAGGGGCCTGACTACGATCTTGGCGGATGGGATACTCCATCACAAACGTGCAACATATGCCCTCTGCCGTATTAAAAGTTCTATAGGACATAATGGGATTTTACTTTGGTGGATGAGATATCCGTTACATTTGTAACTGAGTAACCCCGACTGCCAAGATTGTACTCAGGCACTTGGTCTTCCTCTGTGGAAGGGCATTAGTTTGTACACAGTTCAGCGGTCGAAGTGGGTGGGATCAGAGGCGCACGTAATTTGAGGAAGACCGTTCCCCTACTTTCTGTGAAATGATAACCATCCCGGAAAGGTTAATTCCGAGAGCTGAAGTGCTTCAGCTGCAGTGTGAGACAGGGAGCCTCCTGTGTGGTGAAACCAAAGGCTGGCAGACAGCTAAACAAGCCTTGCCAGGGTGCCGCAGCCGGAAAGAACTGTAAAAGTGCACAATGGGTCAATCTGCAAAAGTGAAGGTAGCACAGAAGCAGGCGTTGGCTGTAATTAATGGAATCACTCGACACTTCCATATGACACAGATTTATTATTTATGAATGGTATTGGTATGGAGTTACCAGCGGAGCTGTGAATTATGTGCTTTATAACATGGGTCCCTGCGCCACAGGGGCCTGTGTTATGCCCCGAACCATTCGCCCCTGCTCCAACCAGGATTCAACTCTGCGGCTCTCTGGATACAGACTTCTGCAGTGCATTAACTAATAGAGCTTTCATAATGTAGGCCAGTGCATTTCCCACTGAGTGACTTAACGTTATCTCAATTTTAAGCTGTGTTATTTTATATGTACATACCTGAAGGTGAAAGACACAAAAAATGTATAGAACTCTTTTTGCCACACCTTTGACCCGTCACCCACGCTTACTAGCCCCTCCCCCATTGTGCAAAGCATCACAGTCCCCTTACTTTTTTAATGCACTTCGACCGCTGACAGAGTTACAATTCTACTGCTGTGTTCAAGCACTGACTTTGAGACACCACCTTAGACTCCCATTGTAAGGAGTGCTTCCGGTCCATCTGTTACTTTAATGCAGGCTTCTCAAAGTCGGTCCTGCGGGGCCGGATCCATGCCAGGTTTTTTAGATTAACTACATTTTTCTACGTGTGGATATGCTAAAAATCTGGCATGGATCTGTCCCTCAAGGACAGACTTCAGAGAACCCTGCTTTAATGGGTATCAGGCCTACCTTAACTGAGGGGGAATACTTTCATTCATGGTGGGTTTGGGTCTGCTTAACTCAAAGTGTGGCTAGCCTCATGTCATGAGACTAACACTCACAGTGGTGAGGGCCACTCCTGGGTGAACTAGACCTCTACTAGCAGACAAATGCCCCTTGAAGGGAATGTGGGGTTCACAGTAGGACTCCCCTTTATTCTGTGTATCAAGGATTTCTTCCAAAGGCTCTTTTCTGATTTATAATATACAAATGATTAGGTTTAATCCATACTATACCGCGTGCGTAGTGCGGGTCTACACTTTACTAGTACTGATTAAAATTGTCAAACACTGGGGTTAAGAGTAGCTGTCTCAACACATGCTTAAATGTTATAGCAGGTTTTACAAAGATATTTACTTTTACCTGTTTATTTATTCTTTTTTCTTCTAAGATAAGTAATATGGCTGTCCCACTCGATTTTGATTTTAAATTATATTAAAATTTCATGAGAATTTACCAAGTCAGACGCGGAGGTCTCACACTCAATTTTTCTTTGCCAAATGGACAGCAAGCCACCTTTGCAATCTTACAGGATTTATGTCATGTGCGTTTCCTCCGTTTCCTTCTTCCACACCCAGAATGTGACTAGGTGAGGGCAGCTCAAGGCTGAGTTACTGGGAAAACATCTACTTCAGGGTGCATTAAGAAGTGGACTTGAGGCTGCATTTTCCACTAAAATACAGCAGCTAATCCTAGTTTTGCATTTCAAGTTAGAACATATCACCATGTTACTTTGCCAAAATTTCACATAATCACACATGGGCAAACTGTGCTAACTTTGCACACCCGGCGCTCCTACGAGCCGGGCATGAGTAGCTCACGCGGTCCTGGTCTTCACTCTCCTTTCGGTTCTGCTGCTCGCAGATTTGTCTTTACATTATAAATGCAGGACTACATGTCCCAGAATACAAACCAAACACCCGCACTGGCTCACCGACCATAAAATACATGAGTAACTCAAGGCGAAAACAATCGTGGATTGAGGTTAACTGGCATGAAGTGCACCATGCCACCTTATAACAAGGCGAGAGAAGCACACCACAATCGGTATGTAGAGTGGGCTAGGATGAGCTGACATAGGCGTAGCTGCAAAGGAAGTCCGCGCTGCATGCTACACTCTCAGTCACTCCTAGCTTTATACCCCACCTGTTTGTCAGGCCTAGCTTTATACCCTATACTTTCAGTCAATCTTAGCTTTATACCTTATACTTTGTCAGTCCTAGCTTTATACCCTACACTTTCAGACAATCCTAGCTTTACATCCTACACTCAGTCAATCCTAGCTTTATACCCCACACTTTCAGCTAATCCTAGCTTTATACCCTACACTTTCAGTCAATCATAGCTTTATACCCTGTTTGTCAAGTTTAGCTTTATACCTAACACTTTCAGTCAATCTTAGCTTTATACCCTACTTTCAGTCACTTAGCTTTATACCCTACTTTCAGTCAATCTAAGCTTTATACCCTACTTTCAGTCAATCTAAGCTTTATACCCTACTTTCAGTCAATCTTAGCTTTATACCTTATACTTTGTCAATCCTAGCTTTACTCGGTCAATCCTAGCTTTATACCCTACACGTTCAGACACTCCTAGCTTTATACCCTACACGTTCAGACACTCCTAGCTTTACATCCTACACTCAGTCAATCCTAGCTTTATACCCCACACTTTCAGCTAATCCTAGCTTTATACCTTACACGTTCAGTCAATCATAGCGTTATACCCTGTTTGTCAATCTTAGCTTTATACCCTACACTTTCAGCCAATCCTAGGTTTAAACCCTGTTTGTCAATGTTCGCTTTATATCCTACACTTTGTCAATCCTAGCTTAACATCCAGCAGTTTCTCAGTACTAAATGTATACCCAACCCTTTCAGCCAATTCTAGCTTTGTACCCTACCGGTTTGTCAATCCTAGTTTTATGCACTACACTTCCATTAAATCCTAGCTTTGCACCCAGCTGTTTGTCAATCTTATCTTTTTACCCTACACTTTGTCAATCCTAGGTTTATACCCTACACTTTCAGTCAATCCAAGCTTTATACCGAAAACTTTCAGTCTAGCCTAGCTTTATACCCGACACTTTCAGTCAATCGTAGCTTTGCACCCAGCTGTTTATCAGTCCAAATGTTATGCCCTACACTCAGTCAATCTTAGCTTTACACCCTACCTGTTTGTCAATCTTTGCTTTATACCCTACACGTTCAGCCAGTCCTAGCTTTATGCCCTACCTGTTTGTCAATCCAAGCTTTATACCCTACACTTTTTCAATACTAGCTTTATACCCTACTTGTTTGTGAATCCTAGCTGTATACCTTACACTTTAAGTCAATCCTAGCTTCACACCCAGCTGTTTGTCAGTCCTAGCTTTACACCCTGTTAGTCAATCCTAGCTTTATACCCAATTTGTCAATCTTAGCTTTATACCCTACACTTTCAGTCATCCTAGCTTTATACCCAGCTGTTTGTCAATCTTAGCTTTACACCCTACCTGTTTGTCAATCTTTGCTTTATACCCTACACGTTCAGCCAGTCCTAGCTTTATACCCTACCTGTTTGCCAATCTTAGCTTTATACTAAGCCTGGGCGAAGCACTATGCTACGCTCGCGTAGTTTGCGAATTTCGCGCTACTTCGCACTATGCGAACTGCATGTAGCACAGTGCGAACACGCGTAGCATAGTGTTGCGTAGTGCTGCGGTCATTTTTTGCTTGCTCGCGGTCCTCAACGTCAAGTTGGCGACCGCGAGCAAGCAAAATGACATCCCGGCGAGACTTTTTCCTTGTTCGTGATCAGCAACTTCAAGTTGGCGATCGCGAACATGGAAAATAAACCTCCCGGCGAGATTCCCAACGCGAGGAGGTCAGGTTTCTCATTGCGAGTGGTCGCGTATGCTCGCGACCGCTCGCGATGAGAAACTACCAGTTCGCGTTGAGAACGCTGAAGCTCGAGTAAAAATCTACTCGAGCAGCAGAAAACTACAGCTCGCACTGTGCAAGATGCCATTTTCAATGATTGCACAGTGCCGGTTGCTTGTCCGCACTGTGCAATCATTGAAAACGACATCTGGCACAGTGCGAACAAGGTACTACGCAGTTCGCGAAGTGCTACGCGTAGCTCGCGTAGTGCAAACTTCACTTTGCGTAGCTTCGCGAAGTGCTACTTCGCGAACTACGCCCAGGCCTACTTTATACCCTACACTTTTTCAATGCTAGCTTTATACCCTACTTGTTTGTGAATCCTAGCTGTATACCTTACACTTTAAGTCAATCCTAGCTTCACACCCAGCTGTTTGTCAGTCCTAGCTTTACACCGTTAGTCAATCCTAGCTTTATACCCAATTTGTCAATCTTAGCTTTATACCCTACACTTTCAGTCATCCTAGCTTTATACCCAGCTGTTTGTCAATTTTAGCTTTATACCCTACACTTTCAGCCAGTCCTAGATTTATACCCTACCCGTTTGCCAATATTAGCTTTATACCCTACACTTTCAGCCAGTCCTAGATTTATACCCTACCCGTTTGCCAATCTTAGCATTATAACCTACACTTTGTCAATCCTAGTTTTACACCCTACACTTTCAATCAATCCTAGCTTTATACCCTGCTTGTGAATCTTAGAATAATACCCTACACTTTCAGTCAATCCTAGCTGTGTACCCTACCTGTTTGTCAATCCTAGCTTTATGCCCTACACTTAGTCAATCCTAGCTCAACACCCAGCAGTTTGTCAATCCTAAATTCATACCCGACACTTTCAGCCAATCCTAGCTTTGCAACGAGCTGTTTGTCAATCTTATCTTTTTACCCTACACTTTCAGTCAATCCTAGCTTTATATCCTACTTTCAGTCAATCCTAGCTTTACACCCAGCTGTTTGTCAATCCTCGATTTACATCCTACACTCAGTCAAGCTTAGCTTTATACCCTACACTTTTCAGTCGAATCTAGCTTTATACCCTACACTTTGTCGATCCTAGCTTTACACCCTACAGCACTCTGTATAATGGGATTTCAAACACATGCACTAAAAACTAAACTACAACTTCACAAACACAAAATGCCGCGGGCTCAACAGTCAACGGTGATGAAGAGGGTCAGGCGAGGTTGGCCGCATTACAGCTATGGACATTAATCTGAAAGGGAAGTTAATCTAATATTCGGGACAGCCAGCTGCGTTGGGCTACATGTTGCTGTACAACTGATCTTGAAGCCACCAGACTCCGAAACGTACCTTGTGTGTTTTTACATAAAGAATTCTCACCAAGTATCTGTAGCAAACCAACGCCGCCAGATGCCAGGGAGCCTTGGTCGCCGCAACTTCTTTACCAGCCACTGACCCTTCCTCCCTGAACCAGCTAGTGTGGGGAATGAGAACTGGAGGTACAAGTGAGGAACCCTATGAGCAGTCGCTGAGAGCCATCAGCAGGCATCCATTGGCAGTCAGATCAAAAAACATGCAAGCAAAACGTAGCCAGGTGCACAGGCACCCACACTAACACAAATGGACACAAATCCATAGATATTCGAGCACCCCTACACACAGAAATCAACTGCAAGGATCAATGCACACATATACCGACAAAGATGCGCGCAGCGGCACATAATGATGTGCATAAGCAGAGGGAGAGCAAACGCCTGCAGACACACACAATCATACCGAACACCATCAACGCACACACACCAACAGCTTACAAGCAAATACGGACACAACAACAAATTACAAAGACCCAGGGGCAGACACATGGACGGACGCTCGTGTAGCTACAAACAGGCAGGGACACATACAATACAGAACACAGGTTCACATGCACGCACAGGTGATGAACAATCTCTAAGTGAGTGAGTGATGAATGGATGTCTAGGTGGTGAAGTAAATAAGTGAGTGGGGGCGGAGACCATGGGCATCGCCTTTGTTTAATCTTTAGTCACCTTGCACTGCCCTTGACCCAACTGGCGGCAGGAGTCATGAAGGCCTGGCCAGGAAGGTAATCGTCTTATTTACTTTCTGTAGTTTCCACTCTTTATCAATCAGAAGCAAATCTGGGGCTCTTGTGGGATTATTAGTGGCACAAGAGGTCAAACCTGTGACGTCATCGGGGGTCAAAAGCATATTATATCATCGCCTCTCTTTCGGGCATTTAAATTGACAGGTGAATGAAATTATGGTCGAATGAGGACTTGGTTGGTAGGAGAGAAGGGTCATGTGTGAGAGGGTAGGAGGAAAGATGAATGCACAGATATGGGAGTAAGGATAGAACATTCATGCACCCACGAACTTACCCATTTTGGCACTCACTAATCAGTCAATCGTGTATCCACGTTTTCGCCCTTTCTTCCATACATGCGCTCACCCATCATTCATTCATCCACCCACCCATCAACCTTTAAGCCCTTTTATCCATCCACGCACTCATCTATGTATCCAGCATTACTCCGGGCTCTCATTCACATACGCATGCACTCTTATCCGTTCATTCATGCACTCACACTAACTTTCCAATAAAGAAATATGCACTGTCATTTCTTAAAATTAGACCTACTGGCTTTGTCAAATCTCGTAAAATAAATTAATATAAAAATGTTACTTTGAAATACCCCTAATGTTGGAATATCCTTCCACCAAAAGTACCCAAGGGCTCCACCACGTTTAAAATGCAGCTTTCCGATACAGGTTGTGCTAGTAATAACTGCTGGGGAATAGACACAGACACACACCAGTGACTGGAACCCCTCGGCAGGTGTTCCGGTAACGAGGCCCATCGGAAGGCTGTACCAGGTGCTGCTGTGCGGCGCCACCAGCATCAGCACCGGTGTGTGCAGCGACAGAGAAACACGCAGCTTCCCTGGGGTAAGATGGCGTCGCCATGGCAACCTCTGCCTGTGCAACGCATCCCGCCTGCCTGTGAGCGCTGCCGAGAGAACATACGGGGCTGCCCGAGCACCCAGACACTGGAACAGGAGCGGTGTCAATGACAGCCGAACCCCAAAGAGTATACCCTGCTAGAGAGGGCAGCGAAAAATAGGGGGGCTCGGGGTCTGAATCTACCGCCAGTAGCAACACGTCCTTCTGAAACACGTATAAGTGTCAGCAGCTAGTGCTGAGCCCGCCGAGCTCTCCGGCAGAATAGAACCTGCAAGTAATGTCTACAGAGAGTTACAAGGATTCAAATCCTCAAGCATTCGCCCCGTCTTCATAAATGACCAGCAGTGAAACTCCTTTTATGGATTGTTTAAGCTTTTGCTCGATAATGAAGATTCCTGCCCCATGTTTCTCAGATCCGATGTGTTCTTGCGGATTCTGCCCCCTCCATGGAGATGGTGGGTGCATCCGTTTGAAGACTTCCGGTGGAGGTAGCCCCCTTACAACAGCCTTTCCTGGATGACCCCGAAGTTCGACGGAATAAGAATATGAAACAGATTCCTTCTTGAATGCACGCCCCGAACATGTTTCTACTTTCTAAGGTCAATGCGACAGCCTGCGGGGCCCCCACGGAAGGATTTCAAGGGTCAGTGAAGGCCAAACTTCCAGCCTTACAGTTTTGGGGCTGCCATTGCCTCTCGTCTCAACCGTTGCTCTTTAGTTATCACAGCGATGCAGCTGTGGTAGAGCGGTTTAAGAGTTCCAAAACACACACCGGTGACTGGGGCACAGGGAGAAAGCACAGCTGCAGAGGATCACAGGCGTGTTCTCGGACTGGGGCCCCATGGTTGCAGATGGTAACCCGTCGCAGTCTGATCAGCCAGGCGGGTCACCCGAAGGGTGCCATGGCTCTGGACACAAAGGGGACGGTGGGTGTTGTCTCTGCAATGAGTACAAGACGTCTCCGCAAGCCTCGGTGATAGAACACATCTCAAAAACAAGATCAATCAATCATAACACTTGTATAGCGCGCTACTCACCTGGGAGGGTCTCAAGGCGCATGGGGAAGGGGGCCGCTACTGCTCGAACAGCCAGGTCTTGAGTTGTCTCCTGAATGGAGGTGGTCCTGGGTCAGCCGCAGGGAGGGCTCCCGGAATCGCAGACACAATGATCAGGGGCTGGACACCTCTGTGCGATGAGGAGTGAACCCCTACCAGCACTTGAAAGAGGAGGACAGTGTCAGCACAGTATAAGTGCAGAATGCAATGTGATTTATAAGCCAATGTTGAGTGTGGGGGGGGGGGGCATAACACCGAAATAAATGGTGATACTCCCCAACGATGGTAATACACAGCATTTTACACTTTACATACCTGCGCTTATGGTTTATGCCATGCTGACTCAGGTTTTTGTGCAGTAATTGGGAAGGATTTCAGATATAATCAAAGCACAAGTGTTTCCATCAGTGTAACGGCATAACTCGCAGGTATAGGCCACATGTACGTGTGCATGCATGGCATAAACACACACACGCTCTATACTAAGGGATACAAATAACTGAATGTTCGACTGGCAGTCTAGGTTTTACCACAATCTAACTCAATGGTCTTTATTTTATCCAACCCCAGAAGGATGAAAGGCCGAGTCGTCGATTCTGGAATTCAAACAAATCTCCGGCATTCAACCCAGCTGGACTAGCTTACATGCGTGTCTTGTGCTGCCCTACGCAATGGTGGTCCACAGAAAATATACATGTATGACACTAAAAGGGAGGGCACAGGTGAAGAGGCTGCCCAGGTTGTGAGCACGAAGCAGATGGCGCAGCACGATGAAGCCAGCTGGGCAGTGCCAAATCAATGTATCCCACGGTGCTTACAGCGCGGTGGCTGACGCCCACCTCGGGACACTGGGAATAAATCGACGGATCAGTAAAATAAAGCAATGTAGACGGGGGTGGAAACCTACATGAATTACCAAGGTGTGTGTATTGGAGGTAGTCTCTGGACAGGTCCCGACACAGCACAAGGGTCTCACTACTCCCCGAGTGAGCTTTGAAGTGCTCTGGAACAAGCAACGAGAACGCGCTTCCCCGCGCATGCACATGAACAATCAGGGACGTTGTTTACCGCGTAAAATGGCCGTGGAGGGCAGTGGATATCAAAGTCCAGATTTCACGTTCGGCTCTAGTCTTCACTAAAGTGTTTGATCCCAGGAAAATCCCTGCATCTTTGCATGCTTACGAGCCCTCCCTTGTCAATAATGGGGTCCATTATAAAGAAGACACGCGCCGATATGTTCAGATGTACATTGAGACCACGCGCACCTTTCTAGCGCAGTCCCCTGCATGCACAAGACTCGTGGCGCTAGGCCTCCGTGGGAGAGCAGCCTGAAGCCTGGCGTCTGAGCCGGGTGTGAATGCCACTGCATAGACAGCCTCCCCCATGGACAGCTCCCCGGCTTCCTCCGGCAGCGAACTCGCGCTGCTGGTTCAGCACCACGGACAGCTGCCCCGCTCACCACAAAACAAGTTCAGCGCGGACAGCGACACGGCCGCCCTCCCCTCCGTGTGTCTGGGAGCGAGGGCCCCCCGCAAACCTGCGCGCTCACAAGAAGACGCCACAATGAAGGTTCGGCGAACATTATTGCAGCGAGGACATTCCTGGCGGCAGCCTATTTTTGTGCTTATAATTGGGCGACTTTAATTTTGACGTTTGCAGGGATTACCCTACAGACTAAGCATCGGTATTGTTCATTTTCCAATGTGACCCCACACACCCTCACGTGCATCCCTTCCGTGCCTTAACTTCCTCCCCGTTTCACTTTACGTCCCTCGACTTCCTCAACTGAGACATGAAGCCTTAGTTTGGTGACATCTGTGTCGTGACTGACGACCCTAACCGCCCAGTGACCGCTCGTGTGCTGTAACTTACTCTGCGTTTCACGATACTTCCTGTGGCCTCACTCCCCCTCACCTGACCTCATTCACTTTATTTTATTTTCACCTCCACCTTTAGTGGCATCTCTCTCTCTTACATGACATTATAGGTGTCCTTCATGTGACATCGTTCCCTGTCGTGAGATGACAGCCCCTCGGGTGATACCGCTCACCTCTCTACCACATGGATGCATATCAAAACGAACCCATGCAAACCGCAATTTATGCCAAAATCTTCGCTATTCAATACACGCTGAAAAACGCTGCTGCAGACAAAATAAAAAAAATGTTATATACCCTGCTTAGGAAAACAAAGTCGTACACCGCCGGCGCTAGTGCAACGAGGCGCCATTTTGAAAATGCTTCCCTCGTACAGCAACCAGTGCTCGGTGACACTCCATGGCCACAGAATAATGTACCCCGTACACAACCATCTCATTAAAAGAGGTTGCGCCCCAGGTACACAAAGGAGAAGCGTGTGACACCCGGATGCCAAACAGCTACGTGACTGGTGCGGCAAAGGACGCGTAAACACCCGCTCTGCAACCGCTGGAGCCAACGAGAAGCGCATTTCCAATCAGTGCTCGGTGCTGCGCTCCATTAGCGAGCGCGGGCCGCTGCCAAACCAGCCATTTAGTGATGAGTGCTCAAGGACGGCCAGGGTAGAGGCGGGCTGGGGCACGCCCCCTCCCTGCCCGCACCTCCAGCACCTTTCCGTTTTCGACACCAATCGCTCTGCAGAGATGCCATCATCCTCCTGGCCTCGCGCCCTTGCAACAGAGCTGCTGCATCCCTCGCACCCCCCATCACCCCGCGCAGCAAAAACACACCGCTCCCTTGTCGCGTCTCATGAATAGTTTATATCTCTTTTTAAATATACAATATAAAACTGGGCATTTTTGTTTGTACATTTGAACAACATTGGCACGTTGAAAGCTCCATTGTCAAACATGATTGATTTTTTTTTCCGTGAGCGTGTGTTCTAAAATATTACATTCAGAGAGTACTATGAGGTTTTTGCTTTTTTTGAGGAAAGAAGTGTGCAATGTTTCTGCAGTAAAGGCCAGTCAGCACCTTGGAGAGCAGAGCCGCTCGGTCTAATCCCAAGCAACCGAGGGACCAGCAATCCCCCTCCTCCTCCACCCCGCCCCCGCCCGGTGACTTGTCAAGCAAGGAAGAAATAAGCGAAAATATAAATTACTGTCTATACACAAGATAGAAATGCTTGAAATCTCTCGCTCTCGAACATAAAAATATGTCCTAACTATTCAAAGCTTTTGTTCGTTTAGGGGCGTCTGCACACATCGCCGACCCACTGCCCCCCGCCCTCCTCCCAGGAACAATCCACAGAGGAATCTATCAACAGCAACAACGGACACCGGCATGCAATCTCTTCAAAAATACGGAAAGCGCCTAGAGCGCCGTGATTGAGAGGCACAGAAACGCTATCACCAACATCGCCTTGGGCCTCCTCGTACGGAAATACAGTAAAAAGCACACCCTTTCTTCCTAGGGCGGGAAAGCTAAACTGACGCCCCGACGCCCAGGCACTAGCTGGGCTGCTGCGGAGTAGGGGACACCCTACATGATTTTACCCACTGACTCGATGCTTGCACAGACACGGGGTTTTAAACGTGTCTGGGTAGTAAGCACCTGGCTGCGCCGCTCTGCTTCAAAGGAGACATTAGGGTGGTTTCAAATATTGAAATGAGCACCAACGTTTACCCCAAAGGGGTGCTTTTACCCAATCAATGTGGACTGCACCAAATCCTCGCCCCATCAACTCTTCCAATACGGGTTCCATACATCAGACCTCTGTGGACCCTGGTTGACTCTACCCTCCACGTGGCCCCCGGCGGGACGCGCCATCTCTGGGAGAGGGGAATGCAGCAGAGAATCTGCAATGCAGTGCTTTCATCAGCGACCCCTACAAAAGCCCCTCACAGAGGATTCATTGTTGATAAAGGACAGCTGAAAGATGGATTCACCATTGTGTATCAGCAGATGTGCAGAGCTGCCTCAAACGATGGTGTGCCAACATCTGGAGAAGACCAACCACCACCCAGGGAAGGCCACCACCTGGAGGAGACCAACCACCACCCAAAGAAGACCAACCACCACCCAGGGAAGGCCAACACCTGGAGGAGACCAATCACCACCCAGGGAAGGCCACCACCTGGAGGAGACCAACCACCACCCAAAGAAGACCAACCACCACCCAGGGAAGGCCAACACCTGGTGGAGACCAATCACCACCCAGGGAAGGCCAACACCTGGAGGAGACCAACCACCACGGGCAGAAGACCAACCACCCTGAAGCTCTAAGTAGGGCTGTCCTTAGATTTACATAACAAGCTCAGAGCCCCAGAAGAATACTGCCTGCAGATGGTCATCCCACCCAAACCCACCTGGATCAGCTCCAGGGGGCTACTTCACCCGTGCTAATGCTCACGACACATTTTTAGGATGTTATTCTTTCAAGACAGTGGTAATATTGCTTCAACAAGTGGGACCACGAAGAATGGGTCAGCATAACCATTCACCATCTCCAACATCCTTTATGTGAGGTAATCCCATGTTAGGTCTGGAGAAGGAAATTAATCTCCGAGAAGATACAGGGATCAACAAATTCATTAATAGAAATGTCCAACCATCAACCCAATCTCTCTTGCCTATTCCTAATAAATTTAGTGCATTTCATGCTAACACAGAGGGTTGGTTATTCTGGTCGGGAACAGGCGCTAGCATTCAACAATTTCCCGCCAGCTTCATGGAGACTGACCTCCTCTTCTGGCAATGACCCCCTCAAACACGCAAAAGGTGGCGATAGACGGGCACCAAAAGAGCTAATAACACCTTCACCGTGACAAAGCCCTCCTCCAACAAGAGGCTGGTGGGGGCTCCACTGAGAATATGGTTTCTGCTTCAGATGTCCACCCAAAACTTTCAAGCTATGAACATACATTTAGGAAACTTTCAAGCAATTAACAAATATTTAGGAAAGCGGGAGATTGCAAATGTCACAGTCACAATGCAGTTCTCTTTCTATTTTCACCCACAATCCATCATTCTTCTGCGGTCAGGTGTAGACAAGCCATTCCTTGATAGGGCGACATCTAGAGCAAAGCAAAACTAACCTGATGCCTAGGACATATTCAACAGGGGGGCATAGGACTGACCCTGCAATGACCAAGGTTAACTCCACGATGATGCGGCAAAGAGAGAATACCCCTTTGCTTAGCCTCAACAACCCTTGCACTGGCTCTGGTCTTAGAAGGACTGCTCTTGACATATCAGAGGCTTTGATCGATATTCACATCCAAGTTCTACCTAGATAAGGTCATGCCTGGAAGGGGCCAGATCTTCATCATCGCTTAGACAACAGAGCTAAGGCCCGACGTAACGAGTTATGTTAGCAATATATGGAGGTCTGTGCAACCCCGATTGTCTCATGGGCAATGCACCACTCAACCCCCAGCACAGCCAGCTCCTTCATGTAAGGGGGGGGCAGAGTTGACAGGCACCCCAGAGGCTCCATTTTACAGGCAGAACCATAAACCCTTCAGGCCAGCATGTTCTTGTTGATGAAATGTTAGGTGCACACTTCAGCTGTCTGTCTGATGCCAGGCTGGGCCCATTCTGCCAGCTCATGAGGTGGGTGCATTCTTGAGGTGGGTGCATTTGGATCATGGTGTCAACTCTCCAGTCCAGGTGTTCTGCGTTTGCCTACCTCACTAGGGCCCGTGTGAGGCACATTTACACAGATTCATTCCTTTCTCAATAAATCAAACCAATCTCTTAGCATGGGTTCAGTTGAGGCAGCCATGATAAAACGGAGTGTGTGTGTGTATACGTGTTGAAGAAATGTGAGGGACTGGGGAGTCAAACTCTACCCTTCTCTGATTATCAAGACACACACAACAGCATCCTCCGCAAGAGCCCCAGCCATGGAGCTCACCCCAGGTGCAACCCTCTGGTCAGAAGACCCAGCTATCCAGGGGGTTCCTCCACCTCTCACAGGCCCCCAGAGTCATGGACTGCTGGCCTCGCGCCCCAACATTCCCAAAGATGCGTTTCCCGCAGGCTCTTCATCGTCCCATCCTAGTGCCAGCTGCCTGTTGATGGATGGACCAAGACGCTTTCCCCGACCCTCCTCCCCAAGTGGTCTCTGTGTAGATAGTGCAGTGCCCTCCCACCCCACCCCCCACGTGTCCTCTCCTTTATCTAGCGGTCCAGGCTGATGGTCCAGCGGTTCTCCCCCCGGCTCTGGTTCTCTCTCTGCTTCTCCCCCTCACCCTTGAGGTCCTGGAAGACCTGCGTGAAGTAATGCGGGTCTGCGTTGATGCGGAGCATGGGCCCACTCATGACCTGGATGATGCGCAGGCAGCGCTCCCAGAAGCCCTCGCGCCCGCCGCCACCACCCTCGCCCTGCACCAGGAAGGGCTTGAGCGGGTAGGAGATCTCGTTGCCCATGTAGGAGTAGGCCAGGTAGAGGCAGGTCAGGAAGGCCGCTCGCAGCTCGGCAGGCGTGCCCAGTTCGTCGCCAGACAGGGCCTCGCGGCAGAGCAGGTAGACAAAGACCAGGTTGGCCGGGGTGATGAAGCCCTGGTCCTGCCAGCCCTGGAGCAGCAGCGAGCGGTCCACGCCGCGGAACCAGGCGATCAGCTCGCCCGGAGTCAGCTCCTTCAGTCGGTAGCAGCGACGGCAGACGAACTCGCCCAGGCACCGCAGCAGCTCTCCGGTCGAGGCCTGCACCACCACCCGCCGCGGGGACAGCGGGGCCACCACCCCGGAGGAACCGTTCTGCTTCGCACCGACGTCCAGGATCCCAGGGTGCTTCCCCCCATTCTGGCCGCCCCCGATGCGCGGGGAGAGGCGCTTGCCCCCCTGGAGGCCGTTCAGCGCATTCTCCTGGTCCGTCGCCTGGGACTTGCGCAGGTTCTCGTGGTTGCGCTGCGCCACCGAGTCGCTGTTGTTGTTGGTGTCAGGTGGGCCACCGTTTGAGCGTCCTAGTGGGTTGGGGTTGACCTTTTTGGCGCTTTTCTTCTTGGCGGAGGCGGCCACCAGGCGCTTCCAAGTCAGGGCGGATATCAGCACCGAGGGGCGCTTCAAGCTCTTGTCTGGCTTGCCGTTCTTGCTGTTGGGGATGGCGGTGTAGCCCCCTCCGCCGTCTGACTTCTTCTCGTCCAACGAGCCCCCGCCCTTGGAGGCAGGCGAGAGGGATAGCACGGTGCCCATGGCGCACGGGGGTTCGGGCGGCTGTGCACGGGGCGTTGGTCTCGGAGATGTGTGGGGTGAAGATGGAGGTAAAGGCTGTTGGTCTGGGACCGCTCACAGGCGCGGGTCCATGCAGCAGAGGAGCCACAGGCGCCACCGCCCCTCGAGCGCTGCAGAGCTGCTCCCGCTGCGGCTGCCGGCTGCGCACTGATTCTGCGGCAGGAGCGGGCGGCGTGCCGGGCCCGCCCGTGAAGCGTAGCGGGCGCCTCGACCAATAGGAAGGCAGGAGCTGCGGAGACTGACAGCCAGAGGGACGCGCACGGCCCGCCCCCGAAGAGCTTCAAAAGCCCTGGCTCATCCTACTTTACTGGCATCTGATGGAGCCTACAGCAGAGCGTGATGGGAGGAAGTGGGTGGGGCGTAAGGACCAGGCACTCGGCTTGGAACGGAATATGCAGGCCTAGAGTTCTTGAGCTGTACACGACGGTGGTGGGCTTGACCCGGAGAAATGCATGCGTGGTCACACGGTGGCTAAGGGCGAGGTGTCTGTCTTGTTTTCAGTGTGTGATGTACAGTGCAATAGGGCAATGGGGTGTAAAGTACTCTGGGCATGCCACTCGACCTGTGGAGCTCATAGGCACTGCAGTGGTTGGAGGTTGGAGCTAATGGGGGTCTGTATGCCAAACAGTATTGATATCTTAAACTATCAATACTCAAAGAAGTATGGCCGGGGGTGGGAGGGGCACGTAGCCCTCCTGACCTTTAAATGAGCCCCCGTGGTCAACACTGGCCAGCTGTTTACCTGTCTGGGCACTAACATTAGGAAAGATGGTACATAAACAGGCTCACGTTTATTTACAGTTTATCTGAAGTTAAAGAAAGGGTGTAACTAATGTGTTGCTGCGCCACTCACTTTAGGACCACCCTCAGTTCTAAACTCATCTAGCAACAAGCGTGGAAAAATATGATAAGGTCTCTTCAAAACTTCCAAGCCAGTGTATTTTCTTAACACACAAAAGGGTTTCACCTTAGTACATTAGATCATAGCACTGCATTGAGTGATAGTTGTAAAACCTAAATTTAGAAACACTCATGCTTCCACCCATCCTTCCAACAATGCCAATAGTGAGTCAGTTGTCATGTGCACCCTCTGGTGTCCTGGGGTTCTATTATACATGGGCAGCTTTATACTTCATTAATCAAATACAAGAGAAGGTTTTGTACAGCACACATCCTGAACTCATGTGTTTTGAGGTTATTTTATATGTGAAAATGAAGAGAAGGGAGGCAATGTAAAAAAACAAGTGCCTAAGATCACACTTTTTGGTCAAGGGGAAAGCCAGGATTTATTGCAGGTTTTCTGGTTTCACATTGTGCAATTCAGCCATTAGTTGTACATGCTTTGCCTACCCTACATCCATTCTACACATCCTCATACCCCCTCCCACTCCCTACCCTGCTGACATTTGTGTGGCCCTGGGTCACACCACAGACCTTACGAGTACCCATGTCTTAAACTTTCTGCTGTATTTCTTGCCTGGGGGCCCAATAAACCTATGAATGGAACTGGATAGAGACACACAGAGGTAAAGGTAGGCAGAGACAGTGAGAGAGGTTTAGATAGAAAATAGAACCGAACAGACGTGTAAGAGAACGTTCACCGCCTGGCGGGCCCTTGAGAGATAGGGGCCACCATGCCAATGCCTTAAGGAGTCCCTGTGATAGAGTTGAATCATGTTTTGGGAGACAGCACTTTGATATAAAGTGAGATGAGCATTTGCTTGGAAGGAAAGGGCTTTTGTAAGAAGGGTGGAGTCCCCTTGACCTCTTGAGCAGGTGAGGATGTTGCACAGGAGTGAGACACCCTGACAGCGAGTGGACCGAGAGGCTGGATATGCCTATAGGCTAAGTAGTCCCCTCCTCTGTATAGTGCAAATGGTCATGTGTTATATATAATGTTAAATATGTTGTCTATAGTGCTGCCTAATATACCAGGCTATGGGTGATTATGGCCGTTGTCGATTAGAGCTGCTATGTAAAACAAAGAGGTGCAGTACAGAGCTGGGAGATTGTGTGGGGCGGCGGTGCACGGGGCTTTGGACTCTCTGGGCTCGGAGATTTATGGGGTGAAGATGGAGGCGAAGGCTGGGGGCGAACAGAGGCGGATTGCAGAAGGCACTGGGATCCATGGAAATATTAGTGACTGGAGGCAGATTATGGAAGGAATGTATAGACCTTTGGCACTGCAGAGGCTCCAGAGTTGGCATAGGTGTGTATTGCATGGAGACCGTCGCTGCAAACGATGTATGTTGGCCTGAGCCTTGCTAGAGAGTATGCATAGCAATGGTTCAATAATGATTGAGGGGTTCAGAAAAGTGCATAGCAGAGGTGGGACACTGTCCCACGCACTCTGGGAAAAACACGACTTCAGGCACCTGAATGAAATTAAATTGAAAAAAAAAACACGCCTGGCATGACACAGCTTGGCTGCTCAGACACATGGTGGAAAGGGGCGGACATGGCTTCATGTAAGGAGTGCTGTGGTGCATCAGTTGCTGATCCCACACTCCAAGCTGGAAGGGAGCTAGCTCCCGCCTCTGGTCAGGCACACTCCTGTGAGGCCATGAGAGCTGGGTGACGAATAATCACAACAGGTTTTGTAGGTCATTTGGAGGCCGGCACTAACGGGCACCAAAGATTATTGATACCCAGCCTGCTGACCTCCTGATTCTCCAACTGGTAGAGATGTGGGGCAAGGGCTTACTTTCTTATCAACAGCAGAGTCTAAGTCGGCAGCACCGTTAGCAAAACCCTGATGACAGGCCTGATGTAGGAAAGCGCCTTTTTTTGCACGGTTACCCCCCACTTTTGCCTGATGTGATTCCGAACTGAAAGTGCACTGGGTTCCTGCTAACCAGGGCCCCAGTGCCAGATCTCTCTCCCAAACACTGTACCACAATTGGCACAACTTCAGCTACTTACCAAATAGGACCCAACCACTACTGGGTCCAAGGAAGTAGGAGAGGGTTTGCCCAGAGGGCGAGGGACTGTCGTTCGCACTCTTCCATCCAATACAGCTTTCACCAAAGAAACAAACGGGCACCTATGTTATTAGCCCAACCTATTGGGGCTTTTTACACCTTACAACATAGGTGTGCCTTCACTGAGGAATGACTCTAATATGCCAAGACTATGGACTAGCACAATCGTGTGAAAAAATGGACAGGATGGACTCACACACCTCCCAGGTGTCGGGCTTCATCATCAGCCATCCCCCGTTTGCCAAGGAATCCTCTAATGACAAATGAGCCCATATTAGGGCTATAATTACAGCACTAGTTTGAAACTAAGGTGAAAAAAAAGGGAAAAAGAAGGTCCAATAAAAATCCCTTCTGCCTTCCAGTTTTCTATTTTTTAAATGTTATTCATTGGTGGACGAAGGATGATAAAAACAAGAAACATAGGACAATGATAGCCCTATTATGGTGCTATTTGTCCGTTGTCATATACTGAGGTCTGTTAATCGATCAGGTCGACATGTTTCAGCCCTGTAATGGCCCCATAGGGGGCCCGAGCTTTCTTCAGGACTGAATTGAACCCAATATGTCCCGACAGTGCTTCCGTATAACATGGGTAATGAATACATGCATACACTACCCGATATACCCCTGGTCCAATCTGTGCCCTTCAGTGTCAGGAGGAATCTTCTTTAAAAAACATAAACATATATACAGTTTAGTGAACACAAAACATAAACATATACACATTAACAAAATATTTCTTTACTAGTGTCCAGAGTTTGTTTGTAAAATCAACTTATATGCAATACTAATTCCACACCGAAATGTAGTCTCCCAATTAGGTATAAAGTGAATGTTACACACACTATTATTCACCTGTGTACATGCAAGCTCACCTTCTAAAAATATTGTCTGTGTTGTACTCTTGTCAAGCCCTGTTATTTCCACACTGTTCATGTTGGAAATCCAAGGCCTTCAAATTGTCAATAAAGTTTCTTACCCTGTAAACCTGGATCATGTGCCTCATGGAGGGGGAGGGAGTCCTGTAGTCGCACCCTGAAACGGTGTAATAATATAGCAACTGTGTTAAATGCATCTCATGTCATTAGGAATATGGAGAAAGCATTACGTGGCTTTTTGTGCAGGTGGAAAGGGGCGCCTATAGCGTATGTGACTTACTTCATCAAGGTACTCCCTCTCTGGATCACCTATCGTGTATCCCTGTCCCCCTCCCGATGGTGCTGTCTTCCGTGTGCGGTACATCAATTCGAATGCTTGGCACCCGGTCGATGACGTCGTCAGCTGGCAACGGGCTGGGACTCATGGGAAAGGTAGTTCCAAGATTCCAGGCTCAAGGAAAAAGTGTGTTGTTTAATTTTGGATGTGTGCTTGAAATCTATAATCACAGGCACACTAGCCATTCTTTGGCAAACGGGGGATGAAGTCTGACACCTGGGAGGTGTTTGAGGCCACCCTGTCAAATTATTCACACAATTGTGCTGGTCAATAGTATTGGAATATTAGAGTAGGTAGAGTCACTCCTTGTTGAAGGTACACCTACGTTATAAGGTGTGAAAAGCCGCAATAGGTTGGACTAATGACATAGGGGCCCGTTTGTTTCTTTGGTGACAACTTCAGCTACCCCTGAAAGTTCCTACTAAATGGTACCCCTGGTACCTAGGGCATGGGTACTGAAGAGGGTCCTCTTGGGCTGCAGCACTGGTTGTGCCATCCCAGGGACCCCTCACCAAGACTATGAACTCTGCCATTGCAGGCTGCATGTCTTAGTGCCGAATAGTCACCATGGCGCACAGCCCTATGTGCCATGCCACCCATACACTGCATAAGATATATGTAAGTCATACCTACAAAAGGCCTTAAGCCCTAAGGCAGGGTGCACTGTACCCTATGTGAGGGCATATAAGCTTGAGCAGATATGCCCCAGGAATGTCCTGTCCATTCTTCGATTTTGTAAGTGAACAGGGAAGCTATAAACTGTACATGGGCTGGATACTGGTCAACACAAGTTTCTTAACCCCATGATGGCTTCACTGATCTCTAAGATGTTTGGTACTAAACATCTTGTCTTAATAAATCCTTACTGATCCTAGTGGCAGCTTTATTGATAAATTACAGTTTTTGGGGTCCCCTGAAAACCTACCAAGCACTGGTGTGTTTCCTGACTAGTTCTCACCAGCCTGCCACTACCAGATATGTTTGTGACCTCATGGGGTGAGAGCCAGCGCTCTCAAAGGACAGAAACAAAGCCTGCTCTTGGAAGAGTTGTTTCAGACCTCCTCCAGGACATGCTGGCCTTCCTGGACAGGTAGCTTCAAAGGCGATGCCGCCTTTGTAATCCAACCAAGGAACCTCCAGAAATTGGGGGAAGCAAACCCCATTTCCTACTCCACTTTTGGCACTCTGAAAGGCGGAAAAATTACTTACATTAGGAGGAGGGACCCCACTTAGCCTTCACCACCCCTAGGGCAGGGAATGCAATGTGACCCACTCTACTGAAATTCCACCATCTTTAGATGGTTGAAAAATAACCTATCAGAGCTAGGGTGGTGCCTCTTCCGTCAGGAAGAGTTCACGGGCATTCATCAGGACCAGAGATAGACTGTCACTCTGCTTTCATAATAAATCAAATACTAGCCGTACATTCGACTCAGTAATATACTGGGTAAATTATTCTTGTCCTCAGTTTTCACCTATGGTGCTGATGTACAAAGACATATTCCATTCTCAAAGTGTCAGGCCCCATCAATGTCTACAGAGCTGATGTGTTCTGCAAACCATCCCCATGCATGGTACTGTTGAGAGCTATGAAAGCAGAGTGAAAGTCTATCTCTGGTCCTGATGAATGCTGTGAACTTTAGATAGTCATTAAGGGGCTGAAACATGTCGACCCACTGATATAGGATAGTTGTTACCCCCTGCCCTCATGCACCTTTTAATGCTATCCGATGGGGGCACCAGATTGAAATTGTTTATTGCCCACCTGGAGATAGTTTTAACAACACTGTAATTTTCCTTTTTAGCACTCTGCCCCTCATTCTTCAACATTACCATTCTGCTCATTAAAAACACCTCTGCTCCCTCAATGTGTATTCAGGAGTTGTAGCCCACAGAAGATACCTTGCGGTCCTTGTGTGAGGAGGGAGCCCTATGATGAAACAATATCACCCTCGGGTGAGTGAGGGTTCTCGCCCTTAACAGCGAAATGCTCTTCTGATACACTACGAAATGTACAAATAGTGTATAATAAGGACTCCAAGAACCTCACGGCACTTCCAACTTTCAAGAAATCACCAAGAAGCTCCCTTGGAGTGAAGGTATCACTCCCCTGCACACCGCAGGCACCAGTCCTGTGTAGTCCAGTTTGTCGACTTGCTGCTTCTCGACGACCTCAACGCAGCACCAAAGCAAGAAGAGGTACAAGAGTTCCAGAGGGTCAGATGTGTGTCCCCACCAAGTTTGGAGACTCCAGGACACACCGGAGCAGTGGCATACTAATACCCGGGGTACTGGACCCCAGTGGCAAACACCTAGAAAAAGAGTCCACTCTTGACTCCCAAAGCACCAGAAGCAAGCACTCCCTGAGAGACACCGAGACACCCGAGACCCACTTCCTGAGATGCCCAGCTATTTCCAGATCACCTCTCAAAATGACCTGCTCCTGATTACAAGGACCTAAAGACTCACCACGCCCTGCTGACCTGTTCGCTCTGCACCCGGCCCCGGCATCGACCAATTTGCTGTGCTCCCATGGTTGCCAGGCCATTGCGACCTCTTCCTTTGAAGGACTTACCTGTAAGTCCACCTGTGCAGTGTGTTTTCGAGTGTCCCCCTTTGTTTTTGCGCACCAGTTTCCGAGAACTGGGATGCTCCTGAACTTCTTCTGTTGGAACTTTGGAACTTGTCCCGACATGAACCTAAAATGAGGAGGTGATCTTTGGGAAAGCATTGCCCAATTTTCTATGCATTTTCTGCTTCCTATGGTGCGTAAATGCGCATAAAAGTGATATATTTTTAACTTTGAAAAATCATAACTCCAAAAGTTCTTACCTGAGAACTATGTCTTGGTATTAAAAATTCTATAAAAATTGATATTATTTTTATAAATTGGTCTCAGATTTATTCTTGAGTGAGTGCCTCATTTCTTGCCTCTGTGGAGTACAACAAATGTTTAGCACTACCTTCTGGTAAGCCTGATTGCTCACACACACTACCACAAAAGAGCATTAGGATTATCTGCTTTTACCTCTGTGTACCGTTTGGGGATTCTCTGGACCCTCTGCAGAGTGTACTTCGTTTTAGTACACTACATAGAGAACCAGCTTACTATACCATCTGTTACAGGTTTTCACCTCAATAGCATTTGAATTCCCTCCCCAAACAGTAGGCCTGATCAAGTTTAAATTACGCTGGTGAAAATAACAACATTTCAAAATGTTGTGTTCCGTTGAATTCATAAAATGTCTCAAAATTTCTCACAACACATTTCTCTACAAGTAGTGCAACAACTGCCCACTTTAAGGGTAAGGCGAGCCCCAAAAGCAGGACCCAATAAACATGGGAAGGGATCTACAACCTCAAGGACCACAGTGGAAACAGTGCAAATATGCAGGCCATAGTCTACATGCACATGTGCTTTGTTGCATCAGCTCTTTGAATAGGTTTTAGAAATATTAACCTGACATTGTTGCAAACATATCTGCACTTTGAAAGCTTAATTTTTAATGAGGTGTCCCGCAAGTGAAGAGGGGTCATAATCAAGAAAGCAATAGTGTACCAAAAGTCATAATCTTGGTGGAGCCTGGTCCTGTCAGTGTTTAGACAGGAGACATACAAAGACTACACTTGACATGAATAACAACATTTGTTGACATGCATGCATGGTTCATGTGTATTAAGCACCAGTCCAAGTTGACAGTCTCCTCCATCAGAAGTTACCTATCGAAAATGAAGGAGAAGAATATTTTCAGACTATAGGCCTGATTTAGATCTTGGGCGTTTTACCACCGCCCCGATGTGGTGGCGGTCCCAAGGACTTTGCCGAGTCGACAGTCTTTCTCCCGCTGAATTTAAATGCATGCAGGTTGCCTCACCGTCAGTGGCAACAGAGTGTTTCTTGCCACTGTCGCTGTATACCGCCAAGGCCAGACTGGCCGTAGTGGGCACAGGGTGTTTTCTCGGTGGGCCAGAAGTGTGGGGGCCGTTTTGGACGGGTGGAAGCCACTTTTTTGTTACTGGGAGCTGGTTTTGAAGCAGCGCTGCAATATTGATCCCCTGTAACAAAATAATAAAAGCAAGAACAGCGTTTTCCACCAGCACCCCCCCCCCCCATCCCCAAGGCCAGTCCAACTTAATTGCCAGGGCTGGTCAAGTGATGGTTTTTCCCATTCTCCGTGACACCGGTCCCATTATCCCCTTTCATTTAGTACCTTATGGTCAACTATTTAATTGATTCTTATTTTTTGCACAATGCCAGACCTCAAAACTCCATGTTTACTAAGGGAGAATTGTCAGTCATGGTGGATGAAATTCTAAGAATATAACCATAATTGTTCGGAGCCCAAGTCCAAAATATACCCCCATCCAAGAAAAGGCAAATGTGGTCCAGAATTGTCGACAGGGGGATGAAGTAGCTAACAACCTGCACACACAGGGTGAAATTAGGAAGAGGTGGAACGACCTGCAGGGGAGTTTGCGTTCCCTGTCCTCCAACCGCCACATGGGGGCCAGCAGGACTGGTGGTGGGTCTCCCAGGTCCCTAAAACCATTCATGCCCTGGTAGAGAAGGTCTTGCAGATCCTACATACTGAAGGCTTGACAGGAATATGTGCTGGAGTGGAGTCTGGTAAAGTTACACATTGCAAAGTCTCAATAAACCTCAATGTCCTGTTTGTTCTCAACTAAGCTGTTTCCAATGTGTCCTGCTCATATTTCCCTAACATACACATCTCAAAGTATCAGTAGCAGATATATTAGATTTTCGGTCTGAATGTATTGTGTTGTATCTAAGGTTACATGTGTAAATCTCCATTACATGTCACATGATGGCATGGTGCCTGTAAGTGTTAGATCAACAAATTACCCATATGTGTGTCGAAATGTAAGTGTCTGGCCCACTTCTACATAATATTTTCCTCAGGTATATTCCATTAACCATTTAACAAGTGTTGTGAAGTTGTCTTTGAAATGATTACAACTACCATGATGCACGGTTTCTGTTTTACAAAAGTATATTGCTACGTCATGTTGTTCATTCTCTTTCCTAACAGATTTCAACACATTGTAAAGTGTAAACAATGTCTGTTTTGCAGTCAGCTAGTCCTTGTCAATTATACATTTCACTTCTCCACTTTGCTGGGCTGAATAGTTGGACGATGTGAGGTATACTCCCTAATCACTTCATCAACATTTTAGGACATTGAATTACCAACTGATTTGAAGATTTACTGTTTGAAGTTGATGAAACTTTGGGTAATATGCGCAATACCACTGGAAGCTATAATCTCAATAATCTCTACCTATTTTGTCTTCTAGGAATCTACACTGTTTGTCTCAAAAGATTTGAATGTACAATACACATTTTTACTAATGGGAATGCTCTTTATTTCTCAATAGGTCAAACTGGCGAGAAAGTGGGAAGGTACTAGTCACTAAAGAAACCTCCACTCCAGCCCAGCAGCAAGCCTTCCCGTCCTGGGTGATGTTGAGATGACACCACCACCAGCTTCAGCTCACCCAGGAACCAGTTGGATAGGGATTGCTGGGGCAAGGCCACAGGGTACTGGGGTTGGGCGGTCGTGGGAAAGTGTTTTTGGTGCATCACTGATACCCAGACCACCATCACACAAGTCTTATGAGCCTACCATCAGTCCCAAGATATGATGGGACAGGTACTCACTGAGCTACGGGAGATATAGCAGCTTCAGAGAGAGCACAACTAGCAGATGGAGGCCCATAACTCAAATAAGGGTTCCCTGATTGGGGTGTTGCAGGACATGTATGCCCATGTGTGCAGGGCTTTCCAACCACCATCTACCCCTTCCTGTTGTCTTACAACATTTGAGCCATTTCCATCGGCCACAGCCACAAGGAGGAGGGCCCTGCCACCGTAGGAACCACCTGCAGCCCCCCTAGCCTCTGCAACTATGGACCTCCCCACAACAGTGGACGTCCACAGAGGTCACAAGGAGGCGAGGATGGCAAGACCGCTGCCACCTCTAGCAAGAAACCTCAAAACTTATTTCCTCCAGTGTATGCCTACCATTCAGTCTGTGAACTATTTCTGAACACATGTGCCTTTCTGATGCCAGTAGTATTTTTGGACATTGGACTTCAAACAATTCTGGCTCTCCAACTGTAGTTTCATTCACCATGCCTGACTTCTTCACTTTTTGCTTTGCTTATGTTATGTTCACCCTCTTTAATTTCATCACATTTGTTTTATTCCATCGTAAGTTGACAATGGCGAAAATCAAAAGATTTTGTAAACACAGAAGATTTGCAAGTAGGTAATGTTTATTTTAGGTTCCCAAACATGACTCCCCAAAATGTCATAACATTCAGTCATCCACTACTATGTTTATTCCATTTGACCAATTATTGTCTGTCAATATTTAATTTCACTGACAGAACAATCCGTACAAGATACTAATACTCAGTGCCAGTTTTCCCATTACCTGTTCCAGACCTTGCCAACATGGAAGAAGGGAATATATCCGAAACAAAAAGATTGAATAGGCAAAGTTATCATTGATTCATGTCATGAGCTGGAGCCAGATCTTCTGGCTCACATAAAGAATCCCACATCAATAATACCAACAGACAGAAACATGGCTGGACTCCATTTTGTGGCCGCAGAATCATTTCAATCCACTGTTCCAGTGTCTGTTGGAATGTCACAACCAAGTTCCAGTGGTGTGCCACAAGAGGTATGTCCTACAATGATTAGACACATAAATAGCTACATACACATTACACACAATCAGGATTTTGCCAATGTGAAGGGAGATTACCATGATTTGCCTCCACTACCACATGTGTTTTGAGCACATGATGGGACACATGTTGCTTTAGTGCTAATGCACAACAGAACACAGGTACAATATATTCTTAAAATCTTCCATTCAACAACATTGCAAGATGCCTTGGTACAAGATTTGTACATCCCACATAAAGTCTGTGTCTATCTTTACCAGGATCAAACCAGGTTCCCTTTGTACTTGGAAATAGCACCATATACCTGTGAATGTCACAACTCCGAAATTTCAAAATGTCCACATGAAGATGACATGGTAAAGGACTCTAAAAGAGATCAAAACAAACAGATTACCAATCACACAGTCAACTTTTGGAGGACACAGTTTCACAAAACAATCAGGAATAACCAATGTAACTGAACACAGCAGTCAATGTGTCCACAATTTGATCAACACACACCTTTGACCTGATTTTCCTTGAACTTGCTGTTCCCAACAAAGTACCACCACTTACTTCTCTCATCACCACATCAGTGGTTGGTGAAACAGTGAAAGACAGGATATGTAAAGATATACTTACATTCACGAGAAGAAGTTGTCAATGACATATAGACATAAGTCAAATCCCTCCTCTTTACCGCTATCTTCATGTGAAATATCAGGATACTCACTGGGAACCTCGTCATGGTCTCCATCCTCTGCGATGTAAGGGATGTTCCATCGCAGGATGATGTTGCGGAACACACAGCAGGCCACTGGGATTTGGCACACCTTAGCAGTTGAGTAAATGATGGCTCAACCAGTTTTGCCCACACAACAAAACCTGGCCTTTAGGAGCCCGACAGCCCACTCCACTGGCTGCAGTGTTCTTCCATGGACCTCATTGAAGCGGACTTTCCCTTGTGTTTTTGGATTCCTCAGCGGTGCCAACAATAATGGGCGGTTGGGATACGCTGAGTCTCCTAGATGGAGGTAAAAAATAAAGCCGGAAAATAATGTAACACATTTCCAGATTATGCAATTAGAAATAACCCAAGTAATGTAATGAAAGACTGTACTGACCAACAAACCATGCCCTCTCAGGTCCAAGTTGAGACATTTGTAGTGGTATGGGGCTATTCCGTAGTACAAAACAATCATGGGCAGAGCCGGGAAATTGGCACAGATGCTTGTGTCATACAAATCCGGTAAGCAGACAACTTGCACATTGATTGAATGGAAGTTCTTTCAATCCCAGTGTACCTGCTCCCTGGCATGTGGTGGCACTAAGGTAATATGTATGTCATCAATTGCTCCAACTACATGTGGTAGGCGACCCAAACCGTAGAAGTCACCATTCAAATTGACTAAATTCTGCTGCTGTGGAAACTGGATGAAGCTGTTGATGTGTCTCATCACTTATGATAGAGCTTCTCGTACCACACCACTGAAAGTTGGTTATGACATATCACCAGATACTGCCACAGTGTATTGGAAGGATCATGTGACCATAAAATGCAGTACTGCCATGAATCTGACAATTGGTGTAATAGATGTGTGATTTCTTGTGTAAGGCTGAAGCTCTGGCTCCAGCTGATGGCATAAATCAAGTATAATTTGCCTATTCAACTTGAACTTCTCGAATTATATCCCTTTCTTCCAAGGTGGCCAGGTCTGCAAATGGGCGGTACACTGGAGGCTGTTATCTCCTCACTCTCCCACGGTTCACATGTCTGCAGTGGAAAAACATGTGAACATTTTATACATCATCCACAGCAACATATTTGATGATTAACACAAAAGTCATGTATTATGACAAAATGTATTTAATTGAATACATATTTTGAACCAACATTTGCTACTTGTCCTTTATGCATTACAAATAACATTTATGGATTTGATCTGAATCTTAAAAATAAATGTGTAAATAATTCATTTCAAATATATTATTTACACATTTTAATTCTTTTAAAATATATTTTCCTGCAAAAATACAGTCAACGGAGGTGTACACAACATCCCACTAATATTGCATTTCAGCACAGTAACGCACTACACATAAATGTTTCTTTTGAAAGAATAAGTGTCCATCAAAATGTGATTATTTGAAAAAACTATCCCTTATTTGGAGTGGTGGTGACTCACTTAACAGTCACCAGCACATTAGTTTGACCTCCTAAATAAGTGGGTGCCTGAGCTCCCCGATAGGGCATTTAGAATCTGACTGCGGCGGCGGAAGTCAACCACACAGTGGGCAGTAAATGCCATGATGGACACGGCCATAGGCTAGCATTGGTGAACATAACAGTAAAAGGGTCATGGCTGTGTCTGTCTACGCTGAAGATCATGTACATCTCATACATGTATGCAGTAGTTGGAAAAAGGCTCACTTGCCTCCTTCCACTGCTGTTATCAAGACCTCCCCCACGTTTGCTGCTGTTTCTCACCTCTGGGGGAAACCATGCCAAGACCAAAAGGTGCAAGAGCCAGTGCGTTCATGCCAGAGGAACTGGTGGTGCTAGCAACAATGGGCCCTTCCCTGTATGGCCAGCTCTTTGGCTAACCAGAGGAACAGGGACATATTTGGAATATTTTTATGAATCTGTCTAACTGGCTCTTATCCAATTACAAAGGCTACTCTGGCCCTTCGAGTTACAGAGTGAAGTGTAGTCATTGATGTTATGTGTCACATAATGTGGTCCTTACATAAGACAATGATGTTAGGGATTTGTGAGCACAGTACAATGTCAAAAAAAAAAACATCAATATGTGTTGTTAGTTTAAAGGCCTAGATTCAAACTGGTGTGTATGTAGAGATCCATGCACGAATATGTTTGATGTACTTGTGATAAGTTGCCAAATAACATCATGGTAAATACTAAATACAATTTATAATCTTTGCATCTGGTGATATGTATGTACAGGGTAAAAAACAATTGAAATCGATGTTAGCTATGTGTATAGTCCCACAAATCAATCAGCCTGGATCAGGGCTCTCCAAAATGTAGTTTGGGAGCTACCAGTAGCTCTCAGACACCATCAGAGTAGCACACTGCCTTGAGGTCACTTATGGGATGGGCATAAGTTGACCCTTGTAATGTAAAGGTTGAGGAAAGGCAGTGTTGGTGTGACGTCATGATCATTAGGCTGCAGATAGAAATGCCTGTCACTGAGCAGAACTCATTCAGAATCATGGGCCCGGCGGGGGCTGAGTCACAGGATCATACAACTGAAGCACTGATGTACAGCTGTCAAAAACAGATATCCTTTGCAGGTCAAGTTTTTAGGTGTGCTAAAATATGCCCCTGAATGCTTTTAAATGGGCAACAGTTATAAGGGCGATTCCCCTGACTTCTTGAGCTAGCACTTCTTTTCAATTGACTCACTTTCAAAGAATGTCATGTCCAAACTTCAGGACCCTTATTCACAGTGGCCTCGATTCACTGTGCCATCATTATTAATGTTTAGCCGTCAATAGTTCACAATCTTTTCCACTTATTAGAAGTAGGTCACATCACTAATTATGTAGGGGCCCATGGGCGACATGATATAAAGAAACTGGAGGTGCAACGGCTGGGACAGTGGGCACACTCTACCACAAAATCAAAAAAAGTCTCAGAGTCGTCTTCTTTTAGGTGTCCAAAATTTGTCACTTTGGTGCTCATGAGGAGGAAGAGCCATCCATTCTTCCTCGACTTGAAAGGTCCAGAAATGAGCCAAAACGTTCTCCAGGCACACAGAAATCAGAGTTCAGATTTTGGTTTCAATAGTTATTTTAACTTCTTGTAGTCATAAACGCCCTTGCCAACACGTGTTTCGTCTCTGGCAGTTCCTGTTACACCAGACTTCAGCAGGGCTTAATATTTAGTATCTGTCATTTTTCATGAGAAGTGTAGGCGTAGCAATAGCCAGTCAATTCAGATATGTATCTCTTGTGGTCCCAATTCAGTATGTGGGGCATTAATAAGCAATTATAGGTAGTGAATTTGGTTTCTCACATGAGCCACAAAATCCTAGGTCGTATCCACTACCACGTATGTTGGTGAAAAGTGGGTGTGTACCCGTTTGGACCTCCTTTCCCAGACTGGGCCTCTACCTCCACAGCCAGTATGTACTCTTTTCATCATCATGTTCCCTATTCTACATTGCCCAACCTCTTTTAATTAATTGCCCAATTTCACCTTTTTTCCCCAGACCGCAGCCATCTCAGTCCTGATGAGACTCTAATTATTCGTCAAGGGGGTCCAAAAGTCATAAAAAAATGTACAAAGACAGATGGTTTCTTTGAAATGTGATACAATGATTTATTGTGTTGTGTCCTGAATTGCACTGAAAGGAAACACCGGCTGTCTTTCATTGTCAGTCAGTCAGTCAGTCATATACTTTTATTCTATAAAATTAATATCACAAAAAGAAACAATTACAATAAAAAACATTAGTAGACAAATTAAAAATGAAAACAGATAAAGCACCATAAATTTTGTTAATTAACATTATATAAGGCAAGAGACAGGGACCTAAGACACGTTCCCCACAAATTCATACTGGGGTATATAATAAAAATTCCATACAGTTAATATCATCAATAAATATTATACTTAAAATCAGATAAAAGGTCATAACAATCTAATAAAATCAATGTAAAAACCACAGCATCATATCAGATCAGAGTACAGCATGCCCTGAGCCAGCTTTTTTTTTTTCTTCGTCTTATTAATACGAGCAGCAGCAACTAAGAAATTAGCGACATGGAAAATAGTCCGGACATTACTCAGTAATTGTAAATGTACAAGTGCTGGTCTGACCTGAGCAAACCCTATTTCCTTAAGCAACGGTACTAAATACCTTTTCCTAATGTCCGAGTAATACCTGCAAAACATGACAAAGTGTAAAGTATCTTGTGGTGATAAATTTTCGCACTTGCATGGCTCAGCCTTATCCGGAACACCCCATTTGGGAAAATCTCCCAAAGAAAAACTAATTAAGTTAAATCGAAATCTGGTTAACAGAAAACGATGAAAGGGGCGTGTTACTAGCTTCAGGTAGGGTTCCAGACCCGGTAGACTCACTAACCCAAAGTGTAGTCTAACTAGAGGTTTTTTCAACTCTAATTCTTCCCTTTCTGCAAGTTGAAAGTTTGCCATGGCGGTTTTTATCAAATCCAGGTCAGCTTTCTTAATAGTATCTGGAGCCGAAAAAATCTCCGGCCGGCCGAGATTCTTAAAAGTTGATTCAATATATGCTAACCACGGGATCTTACTGGCCATATCTAGAGCCAGACAATCTTTTAGAATCATGTGGTTTAAAGATATCTCTTCATTGAGCCAAGTCTTGAGCCAACATAATAACGGGGCCATTTTCACTTTGTCTAAAACATAATCCAGCCCCATCTCCTCATGTATCGAAAAAGTAGGGGTTGACTGTAGCACAGATAATAAGGTTCTTAGAAATACATTTTCCACCACTTGAATCTGATGGTTTCCTGATACGTAGCCCCAGATCTCAGAACCATAAGTAGCTATTGCAAGGCATTTTGCCTTGTAGACCTTTAAAATAGCTTCCATGGGTCTGGCTCCTAGACGTTTTGAGAAACCCATAAGGGCTGATGTGGATCTTGCAAATACATTTCTTTTAAGTTTCATTTGCGGACCCCATGACCCCTTTTCATCAAATAAGAGACCTAGATGTGTAAAAACAGGGACCCTACTAACCTCAACTTTACCACAAAAAAATGTCATTGTATTTTTCTTTTTTCTTTGTTCCCCTACTATCATTACATGGGATGTTTTAGCATTTATTTTTAAATCAAGGGATTCCATAAATTTGTGAAACTCCATTAACAATTTGTTTAGCCCAATTCCTGTGCGGGCCAGTAAACCTGCATCGTCGGCATAAAGGAGAACTGGAATGGTTGTGTCTCCTGCTCTCGGGACATCTAGCGAGGCTCCCTTCAGGGCAGGTTCTAATGCATTAATATATAGTGTAAAAAGCAGGGGTGCCAAAATGCATCCCTGCCTAACCCCTCTTTCTGATTTAAAATGCCTTGTGCATCTCCCATCTTGGGTGAGTCGTATAGAGGCGATCAAGCCACAGTGGAGGTCGGCAAGAAATTTGACTAAAACGCAGTCGATCCCCATATCGATTAAAATTTGCCACAGCTTTGTCCTATTTACTAGATCAAAAGCTGTTGATAGGTCCATGAATCCCAGGTAGAGGGAGCCCTTTTTGGCAACAGTATACTTACTAATAAGGAGCTGTAAATTGAGACATTGATTCAGTGTGCTCCTTTTTGCTCTAAATCCATATTGAGCATTAGAGAGAATCCCCCTGCCCTCAAAATGTTCTGTCAATCTTGCTAATATAACTCTGCCTAATATCTTCACAGCAGAGTCTATCAAGGAGATGGGCCTGTAACAGGCTAGGTCATCTCTTTGCCCTTTTTTAAAAACCGGAATAATAATGGATTTTGACCAGGAGACGGGCAGTGTATTTGAGCTTGAAGCATTAAAAATATTAGTCAGTACCCTTGCCCAGAATATGGGATAACTTTTATAGAGGTCCGCCGGGACCCCATCTGGGCCTGGCGCCTTGTTTATCATGGTCTCCGTTATTGCTTTAAATACTTCACTCTCCTGGAAGACCACTACTGACGGTAATTCCGAGTTAAAAATATATTCTTGTAGGCTCTCAGACCCCTGACTGCCATAGATTTTTTCAAAATGAGCAGTCCACTGCTCATCTTGGATATTACAATCAAGACGTGAATTATCTTCACTAGAAAAAAAAGGGTCATTAATAGTTTGCCAAAATTTTCCACTGTCCCTCAGGACCTCCAGGGACAAAAGTTTGTCCCATGCCTCATCTTTGATCTGATTTTTCCTTGTATGAATGGCCTGTTTATAGGATTTCCTTAATCCCCTGATTAGCTCCCTATTTCTGGGGCACTGTTTTAATGCTTTACGGAGGGCAGAATGTGCCCTGGTACAATCTTTATCAAACCATCTTTTCCCTCTGATAGTAGATTCGGGGTGCATTCGCTTCGTCAGCTTGCTACTGATTTGTTTACAGATGGTTTCAAAAGCCTCTATAATCAATATATTTGACGTGTCAGTGTCCAAACAGATATTAACTTCCTTCTCTGTATTGGACAAAACCTCCCCCACAAAAAGTTCTGGGATTACTTTCGACCATTTCAATCTCCTGCCTTGATCCGTTGATGTCACCTCTCGACTGATAGCCATATTCTCGGATACTGTGAATGTTAATTGTGCCCCCCGGGCCATTTCTAAAATTACAGGGTTATGATCGCTAAAAGCGGAAAACCCCACCTTATAAGAAACAACACTGCCTAGAACTACAGTAGTCATAAAAATATAGTCTATGATTGTACCAATGACCGTACCCTTAAAGGTAGCTACCCTCGGGCCTCCCTTAATACACCCTGATTCATAGAGATTTGTGGTAGCCAGAAGTTTCTCGAGGGTCTCCCCCTGCTCCGTGTGTTCAAAGTGTACAGGGGCAGAATATGGGGGACCATCTAAATTATCAAAGATACAATTTTGTCCACAAGGGTGAATGTTAAAGTCGCCCATAACAATAACCTCAGCCCATTGATTTTTTGCTTGATAAGCAATTAAAAAGTCCTCTAGGCGTGATAAGAATTGATTTATACACTCACTATTGGGAGAATTATAAAAGTTAACTAGTAATAATTTCCCAGAATGTGGGCGAGATAGCTCCACTGCCAAACAATTATGGCAGCTCACGTCAATCTGTTTTAATGAGCCATTCAAATTTAAGGAAAAAAACATTACTAACCCTCCCTGTGCTCTACCATAGTGTGCCTGTTTAGCAGGGATAAAAAAAAAATGTGTATACCCATCAATATAAAAATTATGGTCTGTGTCCCATGTTTCCTGAAATGCCATAATGTCATAGGACTTTATCTCTTCCAGCCAGATCGTATCCTTACATTTACTTCTCAACCCCGCAATATTCCAACTCAAAATTTTACAGGTGGAAGTTTGGGGGACAATGTTGACCACTGAGCTGTCTATAGCAATTACCCTTTGTACCGCGGCCACCTCTGCCTCACTGGGGGCTATATTAGCATCCCCCTGACCAGAACTAACCCCTTGAAGTCAGTCGCAGTCTTCCAGGCCAGAAAGCACATCAAACCTATTAGACAGCGCTAAATTTTCCCCAAACCTCCGCTCCTTTTGTCCTCCATAGTGCTGAATACTACCCCTTTCTGAAAGCGCTACGGCATAGAAATAGGATAGGGGAAGAGGATGAATTGTTGATACCAGATCGTTTTGGAACCAGTCACAAATGAACTCCACCGTCCTCCTGTCCCTAAAATTAACAATTATGCAATCCCCCCCTACTGTCTTTGGTTTATTCCCCACCCAGCCCGCTCTTCTAGTATGGAGAATTTCAGCAGAAACATGTGTTGGAAGAGGGCGATTCTTATTGAGCCAGTGGATACACTTATTCTTCAGCTCCTGGTGTGATTCCCTCTTGCCCTGACCTAATGAGGGCGCCCCCGCCAAAACCACTACATAGGGTGCAGACTCCGGGGGAAGCTGGATGGTTGGTAATGGAGCTTCGCTATAGTCCCTAATGTTTGTATGCGATGCTACTTTATGTGTTACAGCCATGCCAGACTCTCTTTGCGGCAACAAACCCCTGTCACCTGAGTGCGCTACCCTTGGTGGGTTATTAGAAACTGGTTCCGATGGGTTTACCTGGGGTACTACCAAATTTCCACTCGTAGCTGTTTTACTGCGGACAGAGGGTGGTATCTCTACACCATAAGTTATGATAGACCCCTGTCCACCTCTCCCAACATGATTATTAACTGATCCAATGACTTGTTTCCCTTCCCTACCCCGAGATGAGACTAACAATAGTTCTAGGCATATTAGTCTAGAGTCAATTGAGTCCAGCCGTTCACTAAATGGGGCCCAGGTCTTCTTAATTAGATGTTCCATTTTTATCCAGAAAGATGGGCCCATTTCTTTTATATTATTCAGTTCATCAGAGGGGTCGTTGGATGTGTCTTCACTGGCAGTGCAAGTACTATCAGATTGAATTACGGGCTTGTGGGCGGGATGAACTTTGCCAGGTTTTTTGTTCTTTCCAGGGGTCTGAACTTTGTTATTAATACGACTCCGTTTTAAGGAGAGACCCTGTTCACCTTTGGGCGGCACCGCCTTGGAACTAGTAGTAGACCGAGTTTTAATTTTATCATGACGTATGCCTCCTGTCACAGCAGGGGTAACTATATCTATGCTCTTATCCAATATACTGGCAGTACCAGGAGGCTCACTGGTCATGGGTCTTACTAATTTCGGGTGCCCTAGTGGCCCCTGCACCCTCCCCTACTCTACGGAAGATAAAAATACCAAAGAGTCTTGAGTATAACTCCGATGTAAGTCCGGAGATCGAGCTTCAGCTATCCTGCCCATGGAAGATCTTTTCTCAAAGGCGATGTCAAGTGATAGTCTTTTTTCTGTGAGCTCAATATCCTTGGCAAGGGCAGAGTACACTCTAACTAAAAAATTATCCAGGGTGCCCATTAACGCTCCTCCTGTTGGCTTTCTTATGTCTTTGGCATTACAGGTTGGTGGAGAAGCAGACATGATATATGCAAATGGTGCTTGACCTAACGTCGACTGTTAATGCTTGACAACATTTTTAAATGAAGAATCCACGGACTAACCTTTACATTAGGTGGTACGTGAAAGAGACCAGGCCCGTCCCGGCCTTGACCTGTCTTCAACGGTCTAAAACGGGCCCGCTCTTGGCCCGGGCTTCGCCCGGCGCGTCCAGCGCGCGTCCCGCGAAGCGGGCCTCAGCGTTAGTTATATGCGCCTCCTGGTGCTGGCGCTGCGTAGAGAGGAAGCGCCGCCGCTGGGGCAGCCGGGAATTGAAGTCCCGGGGCGGCGACGCTGCAGACGGCACACGATGACACTCACTGGCACTCACTGGCCCTCCGTGACTCTTGGCAGTGGCGGCGTGATCTGAAATGAAGGTGAGTTCTGTCCCCCCCGCTCCGCCGGCCTCAGCGTTAGTTATATGCGCCTCCTGGCGCTGGCGCTGCGTGGAGAGGACGCGCCGCCGCTGGGGCAGCCGGGAATTGAAGTCCCGGGGCGGCGACGCTGCAGACGGCACACGCTGACACTCACTGGCACTCACTGGCCCTCCGTGACTCTTGGCAGTGGCGGCGTGATCTGAAATGAAGGTGAGTTCTGTCTTTCATTGTAAAGCAACCAAATATAACGGGGAACAACCTTTACAACGCAACTGTTACAACGCACTACACTTACAACGCATTTTTTACAACACATAATCCATTACAACGCACTACACTTACAACGCATGACACTACAACGCATTTTTAAAAACTACCTTTACAACGCATTCCATTACAACGCCTACCATTACAACGCATAATATTACACTACACTATCCAACACTTACCCTACTGTTGCACCCCCTGGAGTTAGAATAGTAATTTTTACCCCTATACTATCCAACACTTACCCTACTGTTGCACCCCCTGGAGTTAGAATAGTAATTTTTACCCCTATACTATCCAACACTTACCCTACTGTTGCACCCCCTGGAGTTAGAATAGCAATTTTTACCCCTATACTATCCAACACTTACCCTACTGTTGCACCCCCTGGAGTTAGAATAGCAATTTTTACCCCTATACTATCCAACACTTACCCTACTGTTGCACCCCCTGGAGTTAGAATAGTAATTTTTACCCCTATACTATCCAACACTTACCCTACTGTTGCACCCCCTGGAGTTAGAATAGTAATTTTTACCCCTATACTATCCAACACTTACCCTACTGTTGCACCCCCTGGAGTTAGAATAGTAATTTTTACCCCTATACTATCCAACACTTACCCTACTGTTGCACCCCCTGGAGTTAGAATAGTAATTTTTACCCCTATACTATCCGACACTTACCCTACTGTTGCACCCCCTGGGGTTAGAATAGCAATTTTTATCCCTATACTATCCAACACTTACCCTACTGTAGCACCCCCTGGAGTTAGAATAGCAATTTTTACCCCTATACTATCCAGCACTTACCCTACTGTTGCACCCCCTGGAGTTAGAATAGTAATTTTTACCCCTACACTATCCAACACTTACCCTACTGTTGCACCCCCTGGAGTTAGAAAAGTAATTTTTACCCCTATACTATCTAATACTTACCTTAAATGCAATGTAATATTATGCGTTGTAATGGTATGCGTTGTAAAGGTAGTTTTTAAAAATGCGTTGTAGTGTCATGCGTTGTAAGTGTAGTGCGTTGTAATGGATTATGCGTTGTAAAAAATGCGTTGTAAGTGCATGCGTTGTAAAAGTGTGCGTTGTAACGTCATACATCCAAATATAACATATTTGTTTATACTTGCACCCCACTTCCTTGTCTTCAACTTGGTTTTGGTTTGTCTTTTCACCTGGGGTACACTCACTTTTCTTAAGTAACACTCACTTTTATATGTTCAAATAACTATTCTTTGTCCGAAATAAACTCGGTTCGGCTGAACCGCAGTTTAAAATACTGGCTGCGCTGATTATTTTCTTTCTCTGGTTTCTCAATTCATGAGTAGTACTGATGTACTTTCAAAAAGTTTTTAATTGATTAATTCTGCATAGGAAAGTCTGTGAATTAAATATTGTTTCGTAAAATTAGTTCCATGTGAACATTTGCTAAGGTAGTCTTGATTCCCCTGTTCCCATGGACATACAGGGTGCTCTTGTTCTTTTGTAGAGAAACTATGTCGCATGCCTGGATTTGTGTTTAGACCATGACATGTGATGAGGTTGGGTCACAGGTCACTATTAAAGTGTGTATTAGGATATTGTTTTAGATCGGCATGTGACAATACACATGTTGTGTGCTAACTTATGAGTTATGCTACTTATATCTGTAGAGATTGTTTGTGACAGCAATACAGGCACACAAAAAGTCACAATACCATTGTTTGTGCTTTCCTTTCATGTAAACATACAGGTCAATGCCCATCAGAAGCACAACATATGGAATTCTATCGCCTGGAAGGTGCAGACCCTGGGGGTCTACAAGCAGCGCATAGTCCATTGCCGTAGAGGTGGGTGGACCTAAGACACTGAACATGTAAGATCGCTCGGGAAGTCCTCACAACATGTGAGGGGCGCATGCTGCACCCTGACCCCCCTAATGACCTGCATTTTTGTGGTGGCCTATCGGGAGCTTGATTGGCAGTTGAGGCCCCAACAGCAGCAATAAGGGGGTAAGTTAATATCAGAGTTATACATGTTACATGACCCATTTTTTGTCGGTGATCCATGTCCAACGCTCAAGAAGTTTTCTTGAAGGTGTAAGTTTACTACAAGGTGTATGATGATCTGCAGTGTCTTTTTATCTTTTAGATAATGATCCCACCTGATTCCTGTTCAAAATCAATGGACTGTTCTGAGCTGACACATGGCTGCCTATACTCTACATATGCATCATGTTGTTTGATGTCATGAGGGACAGTTGTGGCAAACAGGCAACTGGTCTTTACTGTGTCATGTGAGATGCTCCTTCGCTGATGTGGATGATGTCATGTTAGCCCTATTAAAGGTGACATAGCATACTAGACACTTATAATACAGTCGATGTACCAACCGTCATATAGGTGAGTTGGGATTCTACACAAACCAGAGTGAGCATGTGATCCAACATGACTAGTGACAGCAGATTTGATGGCTACATATTGGTATCAAGACATATCAAAATTGTGTTCGGCATCAGAAATACTGTTTCATACATGTTAAACAGTGACAGATTTGCACGAAGTCTTACTGCTTCTCAAATGTGAGTGCAGGGCAGTCTGCTTTTGACCAAATAACTGAGATACGCATGCAATTTTAGATGAAACACAGACAGGTATATGTACACAATGGTGACAGAGTAACAAATACTCCAAACCATTCCTCAATGTCATTTGTCGTGTCCAGATGAACTATCAATGATGGAGTAAAATGGGAAACTTGAAGGTATTTTGGAAGATGGAACGTTCCATCACATATAAGTAGTAGTTTCCCATCAGGTAATCTCATATTCAGGCCAAACTCAAGACTCATTGGGCAAACGTTGAAATGCATGAAGGTGTGATATGTTGCATACTGTGTTTCACAGTTCAGGTTGTGAAGTAAATATCATATATGGATCATAGTATGTAATGATATGTGTGATGGTCTACAACATTTTGAGAATAGTGTACGCCAGCATATTAGTGAAGCCATTTCAGAAAGGTACATCGAAGTTCAGTTAACTAGAGATATTTAGGAGTCAAATGTGAAGATCCTTTTGCTCTGTCGTGAAGTGTCTTAGAAATGTTTCAAGGGCTTTGTATTTACTTACTTGTTGTAGAAGTCACTTGTCAATCCCAATAATATTAGTTTCAGACTGTCTTCAACAGTACAGATATGCATATATTATTATGATACATCGCTAAGCTACTTCAGTACAGAATTCATGTAGAATTATTGACACTCGACACATAATTTAGTGACTTGAAGTGAGTGTTACCATTGTGAAATGTCCAAACAATGGTAACCTGATTTTAGTTTTTGCTAATATTGACACAGCATTGTAGTACATGTTGAAATACATTGATTCATATTTTACCTATTGATAATGATAAGCATGCTGATTTTAGGGCATAATGAACACACAGTACACATGTTTTCCTGGTGTATATCCTTTTTGGTGACATCAGTTCACTATACTGAACAACAAAGCTCACCCTTTTGAGATGTGGAACAGTTCTTGGAAAGACAAGGTAATGGATAAGAGATAACAACATATATGATGAAGGAGGAATGACAAGACTGTGCCCAAGTGTCTTCTGAAAATGTTGCCTACATCCATGGGCTTATGATAAGATAGAGCCAAAGTTTGAGAGGCTTGAAGCACATGAAATCTGAAAGCTTGTTAACTGTTTTGGCGTCAAAGTTCATCATCTGATCTGTGTACACAGATCCAATAACACTATTGTACGTGTCATTTCAGCATCATCCATGGTAGACAAAGGTGAAGTTGCCAACATAGATGGAGAAAAAGCTGGCTACATGTAATTTTATGCGGACACCACAGATAGTGAGGGACCAGTGATCAGAAGGGTGAGGGGAATGCAACGGAGGCCACCAGTGACTTCAGATCTTCTTTGGAGGCCTCCTCCAGCGAGCACTCCCTAGTTGTGGTGGACCCTATTGCTCCAGTTACACCTGCATCCTTGTCTGTTACCAAGTGTACCGTATCCACCCTTCCTCTTGCTCTCCCCCCAGCTGGCCTACCAAGGGTCACTAAATGGTCTGGGATCTCCTTTGCTGTAGGTACCTACTTCATGCCCCTGTCTCCCAAGCTGTGCTAAATTAGGAGGCTATCGACCTCTTCCAGAGCATTGCTGTAGGCCAGACTGCCCCCGGCTGAATGCTATCCAGGGACTTAGCTACCATATGCAGCAAATGGTAGCTTACCTGGAAGGCATTCACAGTGGTATGTCTGTCCTAAAGTGGTCATTTTAAGCTCTGGCCTCCTCATTCACTGCAGCTGTCCAACCATTCCACCTTCTGTCCCACCTCCTGCCTATTCCCAATCCCAATTTCCAATTCCCAGCCGTGTCCAAAGAACACTCACACCTTTAAATGCACCCACACAAACAGAAACATCACACAAAACTCAGATGCTCATCCAAACAAATAGCACACTCACCACCACACACATGCACCATACCCATAGACAGCCTCCTGATATAAAGCCCACCCACCACCACACACACATGCATCACACCCCCCACCAGCACACCCACAGACAGCCCACCCACCACCTCACACACATGCACCTCACCCACTACCAGCACACCCAGACAGCACACCAACCACGACACATATGCATCACACTCACCACCAGAACATCAACAGACAGCACATCGACCAACACACACACATGCACTGCACCCACCACCAACACACCGAAAGACAGCACACCCACCACTGCACACACATGCACCACACCCACCACCAGCATACCCAGAGACAGCACACTCACCACCACACACACACATCTGCCTCACCCACTACCAGTACACAACAGATAGCACAATCACCACCACACACACATGCACCACACCCACCACAAGCACACTGATAGAGAGCACACCCAACAACACACACACATGCACCACACCCTCCAAACACACCATAACCACACCAAGTACATTCATAGCACACGCATACACAGACCCAACAACCTTAGAATTATCACCCAAAAAGCACAGATACTCACATCAAACACACAACAGACACCTATAACACAAGACACACCCATACAAGGACAACATACACCAGACCAACAGGCACCTGCACCCTCAACAGACACAAGCACATCATACACTGCCACTCCCTGTATCTCCCAAACCCCACTCCCTCACCAAAAAGTATCTTATTGAGGATTTCAGTTTTAGCCTTGCCTAACCCCTCCCAAACATCAATCTGTCACGTGGCTAGGTTTGGCCTGGGATTAAACACTGCCATTTTACATGTACACGTTTTTTTAAGTTGCCTTCTTTTCGACACAATGACCTTTGACACACATTTGTTTGCGTGACAGTGCAGGATTTGTTTCTCTGAAACTACATTGCTTACAATTCCACTTCATAAGTACACTATCACGACATTTAGTACAAGGCCTCAACACACATTGTGCAAATGTTGTTGTTTGTTTTTATTCGTTGTTATACCTGAACCTATCAGGTAGCATTTCCCCAAACGTTTTGCTTTGTCCTCCCAGGATTTGCTGATTCTCTTGTTAGGACCTTAGGACTGGGGCACTTTCCCACTGTAAATGCAGTGTGAAAGTGCATGCTCCCTTCCTACACACGTTAGGAAGTGGTGCTTACCTGGGGGTGCTAAACATGTTTCCAGCTTGCCATTGCAATTGGTATGCACACTGACACTGATGATGCTCCTAAATACGGGTCCAGCCTGCCATTGCACCGATGGCGCTCTTAAAGATGCCAGTCTCTCATTGTGCTCAATTGCGCTTTTACTCAGACTGGCATCTTTGAGACACTAGCCATCCTGAGAGGACTTTTCACTTTCACCCGAGTACCAGAGGGTACGTCTTAAGGTGGAAGCGAGTGGTAGGTGAAAGGCAGGGCAGGTACACCTGTGTGTCCTCTGCCTAGGTAGTGAGGTATACCCATGGGTGTTTTCACTACCTGTGAGGTTTGCTCCTCCCTTAGGCTAACATGGGAAAATGGTTGAAATCACTTCAGGCTACAATAGTGAATTGCAGTGGAGCAACCTTGTGACGTTTCCTATCATTGGATTAAGAGCAACAACTCTTTGCCAGTGGTAGAGGTGGCTTTGTCATAATTCACGTAGAAATGAGGAGAGCCCCAGAACAAGTCAGGGTTCGAAACGCGTTGGCTTTTGGGCTGAGGCATAAGTAGTGTTGGGGTACACATGGAAATTAGTGTAAAGTAATTTCCTCCCATTGGTTACACTTCCCCACTTACAATTGTGCATTAATTATGGTGCCGTGCAGTGTGTGCAAGCTCTGCCGGCCTTCCTGCGCCTTTTCTAATTATTTAAATAGTTGGTGTGCACTGCGCACTACGCCCAGGCCGGCTCTTCAGAATTAAAATGGTGCGTGGGCGTGGCGGCACGCAGACTAGTTGTTGTAACTGCGCGCTGCGGTGCCACGGTCTTCAGGGTTGGGGCGGGGCTGGTGACTAATGCGTGCGGCGTGCCAATTTTGTCATGCACATTGAAATTAAATGTGCGCGGGACTTTAGTATTGCCTGAGAAGAACAGAAGAAGGGTGCGGCCGCTGTGGAGAACGAGGGTGCGGCCGCCGTGGTACTCGAAGAGTACTAGCCCCTGCCTGGCCCTGCCTGGTGGCTAGTGCTAGCCTGCACTGTGCCAGAGCTGTGCCTCGCCCAGTCTTGCTGCCCGCCCCAGCCCCGCTCGCCTCCAAAGCTGCAGTCCTGCCGCCAGCCAGGCCTAAGGTGAGTCAGTGAGTTTGTCGAGTCCTGCATCTTAGCCGTCTGTGCATTTTCAGGCTTAGAGAGGCGCAGAAGGGAGATGGCGGGAACCGGAAATATCCCTTAGCACTGGCATGATGAGATGGGGGGGGGGCAGGGATGGAGGACGAACGAGTACTGGTAGTAGTGCTGCTGAAATCACTGCAGTAGAGTAGGTGGACCTGGGAGCCAGGTCTGGCCAGCAGCAAAGCTTCAATGTTCCCCCTCACGTGCCATAGAGATGAGAGGCCCCCTAAAGTTACCCGGGGAGAGATAGAATAGAGGTCATCATAGCCTCTGCTATGGCATCGAATGTCGGGTTAGCTGCAATAAAAATTCTACACCCACTCTTTTAAAAATAGAAGCTGCACTGAGGGACTCTGTGCTAATGTCCGTTTTCAAAGCTGCTTTGTAAGGTTGAAATAAAGGAAACACCTCTGTCACAGACCTGCTTAAGACTTCAGCCGGTTTAGAGTTTATGGCCTCTGACTGAAAATAAGGAGAGGAACCCGCAGTATTATCTCCATTGTATTGGGGTGATTCCCGCTCCTGTCATAGCCGCAGAGGTTCACGGGAGGAATGCCTATTAGAGATGTTGGAGCTATTGCCAAGCAGTCCTGGGTACCAATAAATAGTGTGGGTAAGATTGAAGTTGATTGTAGACAGCTACCAGAGCCTGCCTCTTCCAATATTATTTATATTATTAATATTAGATAAGGCTGTTGAGGAGGATTTACCTGCATCATTATCTGATGGATCTGGGCGTTCAGCTGGCTTTAGCAATCTCTCTGATCTAGCAAGCCCTGCAAATGGCTGAACCCGCCCCCCTTCGTGGTGCATAATTGTCATTTGATGTTAAGGATACTAAGGGAGGTACCTCATTGCCTTCAAGCTTATGATACGTATTGGCTGCTTTTGGCTGCACTTTGTGCATACAGAGGCAAACCTGTCCTGCTGCTTTTGCTGTATGGTTCTCTGTGTGCGGGAAGATTGCCGTGCTACTGCCTATGTTCTACATGTCACAGTTCTTGTTGCTCTATGCACAGGGCATGCTTGGGGAATTTTCACATATTTACGCATTGCCCCCATGCACTGGTCTGGCATACTTTCTGCAAGGTGAGCCAGCCAGTGTAAGCTGTTATCCCAGTAACTTTGCACTTACTTGGTCTCTAACATTTGCCAAGCCTTGACCGAGTCCAGTCTGCTTATAGTTGCCTGTAAACTATGGGTGGTCCGGGAGAATAATCGCAGAAGTCACTCTCAGATCCTCACTGCTAATATAAACTTAAGTGAGTTCACACAGACATGAGTCTCAGAGACTCCTACCTAGAAGAATCAGGAATACACGCTAGCTGAGGCTGTGCCAGGCCTATCAACGGTGCAGCACATGTAGCGGCACCGAGCTAAGGGTTGTAAGTAACCCATTACATTCCACTTACTTGACCTACCTAACTTGGGAGCACGGGCCAAACTTGGGAGCACGCGCCAAACTTGGGAGCACGCGCCAAACTTAGGAGCACGCGCCAAACTTGGGAGCACGGGACAAACTTGGGAGCACGGGACAAACTTGGGAGCACAGGCCAAACTTGGGAGCACGGGACATACTTGGGAGCATGGGACAAACTTGGGAGCACAGGCCAAACTTGGGAGCACAGGCCAAACCTGGGAGCACGGGCCAAACCTGGGAGCACGGGCAAAACTTGGGAGCACGGGACAAAATTGGGAGCACGCGCCAAACTTGGGAGCACAGGCCAAACTTGGGAGCACGGGCCAAACCTGGGAGCACAGGCCAAACTTGGGAGCACAGGCCAAACTTGGGAGCACAGGCCAAACCTGGGAGCACGGGCAAAACTTGGGAGCACAGGCCAAACTTGGGAGCACGGGCCAAACTTGGGAGCACGGGCCAAACCTGGGAGCATGGGCCAAACCTGGGAGCACGGGCCAAACTTGGGAGCACGGGACAAAATTGGGAGCACAGGCCAAACTTGGAAGCATGGGGCCATTTCCTTACCTGCTTTAAGTCCCGCTAAGCTCTGGCTGCACCGCTGGGCTGAGGGAAGCTTGCATTTCTGCTGACCTGTAGTCTCTATTTCGGTGTGAAGAACACTTGCACTCCTGTCATCATGCTGTGCCTGTTATCTGCAACAGAAGCTCCTTCTGTTGCTTCCCCCACCAGTACGCTTTTCATGTAGCTGAGCGAAGCTGTCTTTGCAGTTGCCCATTTTGTTTTCGTTCTCTGTATGTCTGGCACTCTTGCACCTCAGCTTTCTAGACTCTATTGGACATTTGTGTTTTGTGTTTGCCTGGTGCTGCCAAAGCTGCATTTATGTATGTGGGGGGAAGCTTGCATGACTTCTTCCCATGCTGAGACCCCCGCTCCAGACAACTCGCTCAACCAAACCATGGAAACAGACAGAGGGTCTTCTGCCGTCAGAATGGGGGTGCAGCAGGGGGTAAATGACCAGTAGCCGCTTAAACATGGCCCCTCACTTCAGCACACTACAGCAGATGTGAAGAACATCAAAGGTTCCCCCAACAACATTAAACAAACAAGTTCCGAAATCTTCGCTGTCGCTCGGCCATCAGGGAGTGAGGCGTATACATTGCTGGCCCTAGTTTTGCAAGTTTCTGGGTCTCTTCCCTGCAAACTGCATCATGTAGAATGTGTGTAATTTGGGTGTTACAGCATAGTGTGTCACTGCCACTTGTATAAAATAAAATACCATTGTTTCACAGTGTGGCAGGGAGTCATGAATAGAGTATCATCACGTATATCATGTCAGAGTTGAGGTGCATTGGCAGACCTGTGGGAATGTTTTAGGAATGGATTAGAAAATGATGCTTAAAGTCAGGAATGGGGTGCACGGAGAGTGTGTCGGTCCAAGAACTAGATGTGCTGAACTGTGCAAGTAAGCGTCTTCTGCATGCCCTGGTCAGAGTACAGAAATATAGTGATGAGGAATGATGGAAGTCAGACTCGAGGTGAAACGGCATGGATGTCTGTGAGACCAAGGATTGTTATGGCAATGCTGCACATGTTGGGCTAAAGGGCGGTGATGATTGGGGACCAACACATTTTGCAACGGAGCTGCTGGGGGTTCCTTCTTCGCCGACTGTGACTACTATGTTTCATGCTAGAAAGGGGCGAGTCATTGGGTGTCAGATGAATGGAAATGGCCAAGGCACAATGGTTGGGGCGTGGGGTGCAGCCGTAGGGAAGAGAGGAGCGACATGTAGAAGAAAAGGAGCAGAGACAGAGATCTGGATGTAAGGTGTGCGGATGGACGGGCGCACTAGAGTGAAAGTGACGTGGAGAAGGAATGGGGGCACGGGAAGTGAGGTCATCACGGGGAGTAGTTTAGTTAGGTAACAGCTCAAGGGCATCCTTTTATTAAACAATGACTGTCTGTGAGACATGACAGACTTCTCCCTCTGCCCTGGCTTGCTGAAGAAGTGACTGTTTAATTTTTGTTTTTGTTTCAACTGTTGTCCTGTCTGGCATTAAATCCTCTTGTTCCAGTCTGAACAGCCGCCTCAGTTCACGTCACAGAGCGCTCAGAAATGGAGACAGAAGTGTGTTTACAGTCACTTGGGGCAGTTTGTAAAATTCAGTGCCCAGTTTGCTGCTGCTAGGGCGTGCTGGATGGACTCTGGCATTTGTGTCTGTTCCTTTAGGTTCCTTTCAGCAGGAGTTCGGCCACTTTCCCTTCCTATACACATTCTGCATAAGTCTGACAGGCCAGCCCTTGATGAATTGACGCATTTAATGTGGTGAGAACAGGGGGCCTCTACATGCAGACATTCAGGCCAGTGAGCAATCCAGAGTAAGATGGGGTAACACAGGCAAGGGGATACTATGATTGGAGGAGCAGAGAGAGAGGGGGGGTGGCAAGAGAGAGGGGGGAGAGAGGAAGGGGGAGAGAGAGAGAGAGAGAGAGAGAGAGAGAGAGAGAGAGAGAGAGAATAGACGTTGATTTCTGGGACATATGTAGGGTAATGCCGTGGAAAAACATGAAAGATACAGTATCTGCACAACCAGGGTAGTCCCAACGAGTGCAGGTAGGTGGGAATAGGAGACCGTAGGCAAGGCATGACTAGAGAATGCAAGCAGCACAAACCATGGGCCTGAGGCAGGATGACATCCGAAAGCCTAGGCATGCTGTGACCAAAAAAAGAGCCCCCGCCCCACTCTGCCTATTCCTTACATTTGAAATTTACATTTACTGCTGTAGAAGTAAGAATGCTTTTCATGAAAAGGAATATAAAGTAGGGTTGCCAAAGAAAAATGCCAGCCATGTGTTGTTTAAAGACACTGACAGACCTCGTATTGACACTAAATAGGGTTATAGATAAAAATGTATGTATTCATTTGTAATGTGACTTTTCTGTCTTTGTTCCCTTTAATTAGCAGTCATAGATCATCCAGGCAGCCCTAGAACACAATTAAAAGTGTTTTCTATTTATATTTGTTGTTTGAAGTATGCACAGATAAGTGCTGAAAATACGGCTTTAGGTGACTGCTTATTTTTGTCCTGTATGGGGCATCAAAATAATGAACTGGCAACCCTAATCATAAGACTGGAAGTTTGTTGCAGGATCAGCACATCATTTCCTTCACCCTCATTCCCTATTAGTGCCAGAATAACAATAGTTTAACTTGTACCTGAAAACTTACACTGCCGTCAATAACATGCTGAGTTACTTCAAGTTTCCGGGAATGCACCCTGCATTCAGACAACTCATTCTTCATTCTCGCCCTTAATTTTTAAGCTCACCCTGCACTCACAGCAATCACAATGCACTCAAACTGACCACCATGCACTCACACCATTCACCCGTTCACTCTACACTCGGTCATTACTCTGCACTCGCAATGCACTTGCGCTGTTCACCCTGTACCTCACCCTGCAGTCACACGAGCACACTACTCACCCTGCATTCATGTCGCACTTCACTCACCTGTCCCCCTCACTGCTCAATCTGTAATCTCACTCAAATAAGCCTATTACTAACCATGCATTCTTTCGTGCAACTCTGCACTTACATATGGTCACCTCACTCTCCCTGCAGTCACTCCTATTACCCTACTCTCACACTGTTGCATCACTCACGTGTACTCTTTAATATATGCCTACTCAGGACCATTAACTTTAAACACTAGGCATAGTATTTTCTGAATGGACGACTCTGTGCAGTAATCACCGAGGTGGGATTATGAACAAAATATACATCATAAATGGACCTACAGAGATGAAAACAAAATAGTGTGCATATCTCTCACCTCTTAAGCCATTGCTAAGCGCTGCATCCTATTGCACAATAAGCTGCAAGCACCCCAGTTAGTGGTCCTCATGCACCACATGGAATCGGAACACTTCCAACATAGCATCAAAACAAATACAACGCCCTTCCAACCACACACCCTGCACATATTGTAGCTTGCTACTCATGTACGCAAGCGCTTCATACCTCCACATAGGGGTAGTAGGCCCTCTATAAATATGACAATAGAATACCTTCAAGACCGCTCCATCCCCTGTCTTCTTGGCTCTGTCCTTTAGCTCCTGCCTCCTTGCAGCCGTCCAATCAGTTCATGCCTTCTTGCATCTGCCTTCAGCTCCTGCATTCTTTGCTCTCACCATCCTCATCCAACTGTTGAGTGATTACTTCCTCAATCCCATCCCTTCTTGGTTTTTTTTCTGTTTTTTATGGAGTTTTATATAGCACGAACTTGACCCGAAGGTATTGGGTATCAGAGCGCTTTACATAGCACCATTTGCGTTACATGAGGACACATTCATTTTTGTTAGGCACTGGGAGAGTAAGCAGTTTTCACAGGATGTTCAGCGTCATTGCCGAGACTCGAACCCGGTTCCCCAGATGCGAGGTCGACCACCCTAGCCGTTAGGCCAACTCCTCTCCGTTCTTGTATCTCTCCCCTGAGTACTCACCTTATTGCATCCATTCCTCCAGTGCCTGCCTTCAAGTATCCCTCACTCCAACTCTCTACATCAATAGTCGGTATGGTTTAGCTACCGTAGTGTTCAATAATAATGCTTTGTATTTTCTTTCCTTTTAGGCAGCTTTGGTGGAACAAAACCCACAATTACAATCTTTGTAGTGTGCACAAAATATTCTACCTGCTACCTTCATATTCGTGCTCTCTGCTACTACTACATTGACTTTCTACAATTACATTTTAATCAAAGAAATGAGCAAACCGCCAAGAAAGTATTTAAGCAATGCTCAAAAGCGGCATATTAAATCAAAACAAGAGCAGTTTAAAGGCAAATTTATGAAAATTGACTCTATGTTTAGGTGTGCAGGTGATCATGGCGCATCATCATCTCATGCATCATTACCAGAAGGCGATGCAGCTGCATCATCAACAGGAGACAAAGCAGCATTGCCACAGTCCCAATTGGTCCCACCACATGACAAAACATTACAGAGCTCTGATCAAATCACAGATGTACTTTTTAGCATTGAAGCACCAGTTGTGGCAGCACTGCAGGCAACAACAACTATAGGAAACATAGAAAGCAAAAGTAAAAAAGCTGTGTCAGCAGTGCCTCCATCTAATACAGAAGGAGTCGGAGAAACTGCAGGTACACCAGCTAGGCCTACACTGCTACCAGTGACTGAAGAAAGCTCAGAGACTGAGAATACACCATCAACAGATGAATCTCTGAGTCTAATATTACAAACAAGTGAAGGAAGTGCTGAAATTGTAAGTGCATCAGATGGATCACTGCTGCGACCAGTGGCTAAAGAAAGTGAAGAACCTACACATGTGCTACTTGTGTCTGAAGTATTGCCAAACATTGAAGAAGAAACTGAAGACATTATGAGTAAGGATGTGGAATTACATTTAGAAGAACTAGAATCAAGCAATACCCAGTTTTGCCGGGATTTGTACCCGAGTGATAGAGGGAACTTTTTAGACAAACCTTGGCATGATACCGAGTTACGAAGGTTTGTCATTAGAAGTGGCCCATGCAAGCCTAGAGGACCCTTCCCACGAGATAATAAAAATAGGTGCTTTTCCACAAAGTACTATTACAAGGAAAATAGGACTGGAGATAAGACTCCAAGACTGTGGTTGTGCTACTCTTTAAAAATGGACAGTGCATACTGTGAAACTTGTTGGCTTTTTGGAAATAGAAAACTTTCATCCTATCAGCAAGCATGGGCTAATGTTATAAAAGATTGGCAAGGCATGTCTCGAAAAATTAAAGAACATGAAATGACGCGCTCACATTTAGCGGCTTGTGCTGTACATGGAAGATGGAGGCAGGATGAGACGATCGATACACAACTGGAATCCGACTACAAAGAGCAGGTGAATTATTGGACACACATTCTAAATAGGATCATCGATATTACACTTCTGTTGTCAACTTGCAATTTACCTTTCAGAGGACATAGAGAAAAACTGAACGAAAAAGACGGTGGGAACTTTCTGGCAGTCATTGAACTTTTGGCCAAATATGATCCTGTTTTAAATCATCTGATTACAACAGAGAGTAGAGTTAAATACTTGAGTCCTGCTATTCAAAATGAGCTGATTAAAATGCTTTCAAATAAAGTGCAAAATGAGATGGTAAGTGAAATAAAAAATGCACCATTTTACTCTGTTATAATGGACACAACGCAGGACATTAAAAAAGAAGACCAATTAAGCCTGGTTATCCGATATGTAACACTGTGCCTTAATGCTGATGAAATTCCAACTGAAATCAAAATTAATGAAAGATTTGTTGGTTTCTATAAAATTACAGACCAAAGTGCTGAGGGGAGAGCAACGGAACTTGTAAACCTTATAGAGGACAAAGGCCTTGTGCTTAATAAATGTAGAGGTCAGGGATATGATGGTGCCACCACAATGAGTGGTATATATAGTGGAGTGCAAACCAGAATACGGCAGAAAGAACCCAATGCAGTCTATGTACACTGTGCTGCTCATAATCTAAATTTAGTGTTGAATGATGCCTGCATGCACATTCCTGAAATTGCAGAATTTTATGACATTATACAGAAAGTATATTTATTTTTCAGCCAAAGCATCAAACGGTGGGAACTTCTTACCATTATAAAAGAGAGCACAACTCATTCAAAGCCAACACTGAAGAGACTCTGTCCAACACGTTGGGCATCCAGACATGATGCTCTCCATGCTGTACGCTATCGGTTTATGGACACCATGAAAGCACTCACTACCATTTTACTGCAGTCTAAAAAGGTTGAGGAGCGCGCAGAAGCTCAGGGCCTTAGGAAGTGCATGGAGACTTTTGAGTTTGTGGTAATGGTTGTAATCCAGTCCAAAGTGCTGGAGACACTAAATTTTGTGTCCAAACTGCTTCAGTCTAAAGATCTGGACCTTTTACAAGCATCAAATATGTTGAGTAGCACAGCAAATACGTTTGCCAGTTTCAGAGAACGGTTTGAAGATGTTAAAAGCTCAGCATCTTTACTTGCAGCTGCATGGGGAATTCAATTGCATTTTACACAAAAACTACCACGACGCAAAAAAAAGCACTTCGATGAACTCTGTGAAGACCAAAGGCTGTGCAATCCTGAAGATAATTTTAAGGTGTCTGTGTTTTATGCTAACATAGATATTGTTGTAAATCAGATAAAAACTGGATTTGCTGGTATGAACACCATAATCCAATGCTTTCATTTCATGATGCCCTCAGAAATCCTCAGAGCTAGTGAGGAGGATTTGTTTGAAGCAGCCATGACCCAGGCAGCTCATTACGAAAAAGACTTGTCCCTAGAGTTTCCACAACAACTCATCGCTTTCAAAGCAGTGATGAAAGAACAAATACAACTTATCTCAGGTGGCACAATAAAGGATCTGGCTGACCTTTTATTCTTGAGAAACCATGCAATTCTGCCCAGTGTTTTGGATGTTGCAACAGCACTGAAACCTTTTCTAACAATTCCAGTTACTGTAACCAGTGCAGAAAGGTCCTTTTCAAAGTTAAAATTAATCAAAAACTATCTCTGAAGCACAATGACGCAGGAAAGGCTGTCGGGGCCTGCAACTTTAAGCATTGAGAGTGATCGAGCAAAAAAAAATAAATGTGAAAGCTTTAACAGAAGAGTTTATACGAAGAAAGGCCAAGAGGCAAACATTCTTTCAGTCAAGTACATCTCTTCAATTCACTGAACCAAGCAGTAGTAGCCTTCAGCCACCAGTCTAATTTGCCAGTCACTCTTCCTGGTGTAAGCAGTCTTCAGCCTTGTGTTCACTCTTTAAGTATTGTTTTCTGCTGTACCAGCTTTCAAACTCTGCAATTCATTTCATCAGGTTCCTGCAAGTACTGTTCCTACTTCGTCTGATTTTCTAAATGTATCTGTCCGTTGAATCACATGAGGAAGCAGTAAGTAATATGGTATTCTGCCAGTATATCATACTTTAAATATTGTTTGCTTATATATAGGCTACCTCAATTTTCTGAACATAAATTTATAGAGGCAAGAAGAAATGTATTCAGTTTAACCTGACATATATGCACCCCCTTGAACCTTTCTTTTGACCAAACACAAGGGACATCATTTGAGTAAACTGCTTTGTTTATTTTCCTGCTGAGCTTGTTATTGTTTTGCCGGTCCCTTAAATATTTGCGCCTTTATGCACAAACTAAAGGGGCATACTTTGTCGAAACTGGTTTAATGTTTATGCTCCTAAACTTGTTATTGTTTTTATCACTCACATTTGCACCTTTATGCACAAATAAAAGGGGCATTGTTTGACTGGACGGGTTTGGTGTTTATGCTGCTAAATTGCTATTACTTCCCCAGGCACTTTGAAATATTTATGCCTTCATGCACAAACAAAAGGAGAATTAGTCTGACTAAATAGGTTTGATTTATGTATGCTGCTGTCTGCTGTACTTGTTACTGTTTTGCTAGTCACTTTGAAATATTTGAGCCTTCAAAAACGGAATTGTTACTTTAACCCCTTCCATGCTCATGACGGAACGGTTCCGTCATGAGCCACGGTTGAGCTGTGCTCATGACGGAACCGTTCCGTCATGAGCCCGCCCGCGCTCGAACCCTTCAGCACCGCGGCGGAATTCGCCCAGCGCTGAAGGGGTTAAACTGGTTTGATTATTGAATGTGCTGTAATTGTTGTTTATAAGTTGCTTTGAAATAGATGTGCCTTTATGCACACACCAAACGGGGAATTGTTTGACTAACCTGGCTTCATTTTTGCATACTGCTGGACTTGTTTTTACCATGCACTTTGAAAGTATTTTCACCTTGATGCAAGAAGAAAGATGGATTGTTTTACAAAACATGCTTGATTTTTGTATTGCTGGACTGGTGATTGCTTTATTTTGCACTTTGAAAGTATTTGCACTTTTTCTTTTCCTTTACCAACTACAGTTTCTATAGATTGTCATTAGGCACTTGCTGATATGGTTTGTTTTTATTCTACATGCAGTGTTATTTATGGTGTTGCTTGCACTTGTCTGTAATACGTGTAATCTTGTATTTAGCATTGTTTACACTACAGAAATGCTAAATTAAAACAAACATCTGCATCAATGTTCTGAAGCATCCAAACAGTTTTCTTCCTCAGCCTTGTTTGCCTGCCTGTTTTGAAGTGCTTACTAATAAAGACATTATGATTGAAATTGCTTCCTCAGTTCACGTTAATATCATGCACAACTCTTAACAGTCGCTAGTGTGTGCATGCAGATAATTCACCAGTCTATTTCTCTTGACTTTCGCAGGATACTGAGTTATATCTTGTGTACTTCTCATGTATAATGTCAGTCGAGTTTTTATGGAATTGCAGTTTTGGGTTTGTCTTTCAAAGTTTCAAGGTATTGTCAATTCTATTTCCGGCCCTTCATAGTTGTTCTTTGTTCTTCAGCCATAGGCATTTCCTCAGACAATAGCATCGCTCCTTGGCATTGTTCTGACTGCTGCCTCAGTTAAATAATCTGCTTTTGACAGTATTGTTACAAATGGCATAGCTTGCATGTTAAGAGTGTTTCCCATTTTCTCATTAGAACTTAGAGAAAGACAATATGGAGGCATTTCATTTAAATGTTGGAGGTTTCAAATCAAAATATGCTAGATTTCTGGGTGGTTGGGCAAAGTGGTAGATGGTGGGCCGTGCTGCCGGGGGATGGAGGGGCTCCCTCCATGTGCTTTGCAGGGGGCCCCCTCAAGTTTCATTACGCCACTGTACACACTGGAGGTTGGGAGAGCACATCTAGGTATTCCAGAGCGACAGCTATAAAACACTGGGCATGCAACTGGAACAATAGATCTCTGCCATTTGCAGGCCGGCTGGAGAAATTGGAGAAAGAAGTTTTAACACTTGCCTTTTGGAAACAGTCATGGCCCTGTTAAAAATAAAGATCTACATTCCACAGCCCCATGGCAGACAGGACTGAAATTTAGGGGAGACCCATGAACCACCCCAACTTCAAATGCACACTTTAGTATAACTACTGATTCTATACTTCAGCACAGGGTGAGATAAGCTTGTGGGGACGTGGGACAGGGGAACCTGGAACTATGTGGTGCACATTGCCAGTGGACTCTGTGTGCAAAAGGAGGATTACTGCCTTTGAAAGGGACTGCATACCCTTTCGGAATAGTGGCTGGCCTGGGCCGACTACCTGCTGCTTTATGGCACCCTAAAGTGCTCTCTCCAAGGGTTGATCTTGCCCCAAGTGCCTTGAAGGTCTCAGGGACATCAAAGATGCTGTTCACAGGAGAGTCGGTCTTTGTTGAATGCAGTCAGTTCTCTCAAGGGTTCTGGAGGTCACTGGCTGCAGGACAAGGTAACCTTTGGCGCAGGATCTCTGAAAATACAGTCGGCAGTAGGACTGGGGCCAAGTCAGTTCTTCTATGCAGTCTCCTCTGCTGGGCATCTTCTTTCGTCCTTCTTCTTCATAGGTTACAGGAATCTGTTTGCTTGGTTCAGGGCTGCCCCCTAAATACTGTTTGTAGGGGGCATTTTAGGGGTGTCGAGGTCAGTAGCCAATCGGCAACTGACCTTAAGGTGACTACACACTTTGAGTGCTCACCCCACATGGGGAGTGGGCACATTCCCTAATCCTGAATGGAGAGTGCCCTTCACCTCGCCTCCCCCACCTGAAGGGTGAAGTTGGCAGAAGTGGGCACACCTTCTGTGCTGTTCTAATTTTTCATGCTTGTCTTCCCACCAAAAAGGAGGGGAGACAGGAAGGGGGCCTGCTCCGGATAGCAAGGGAACCTGGGGTCACATTACAAAAGCGGCAAGGCCTTTGAAGCTCCCCGGCCACAGATGGCTCTTCCTAACCTGGGGGACGCTTTGATTCTGGGCTCAGGGAGTGAAGGCTCCCACCCCAGGAGTCCAGAAACATATCTCGTGGTGGAAGGCTGGTGTTTACCAGTCAGGGAACCCAGCAGAGGCTGGATGTTTTTCAGGGGCATCTCATAGATGCCTTCTTCGTGCATTGTGTGAAAAAACCCACACTGGCATCACATCAGAATTCAGTAAAACCATTATGGTGCTGTGGAGTTTGTAATGGAAAACTCCAAGACCATATTCTCTTTATGGCTTTATTGCACTTACAATGTCTAGGAGTGGACTTAGACACTGTAGGGGTACAGGGCTCATGCACCTGCACCCTCACCAGTGGCATAGTGCACCCAGCTAGAGGGGTGTCTTACGTATACCATAAGCAGTGGGTAGCAGGCATGGAACACAGGGATGTAAGTGCAATTCCTAAGTGTGAGTGGGATTGTTAAGGTCTGAGAAGAAGTGCTCTCACCCACCCGAAGGATGTCATGCTTCATCATTGGGCCTGCTCCTCGTCGGACCGGCACTGCAATGCACAACATAAACCTGGGGCAAACTACAGGAATCATCAAAACAATAAAGGCCTGGCTGTTACAGAGAGTAAATAATCTTTATTCTCAGGACAGGCTTCTGACCTAGGAATATCTACCTCCAGCCAAACTCTGGCAATATGTCCAGTTTTAATCCTATCCCTGAACCCCCAATTCAAATGTCTTAAAAAATGAACTGCAGTCAGTCAATCCGCCAACTTATATCCTACCCCAGAGCATGGAAGTGAAGAACACTTAGAAATAAGTGAAAGTGAAAGAGTAAGTGGGCACATCACGCACGCAACACCAGGGAGGCTACCGGCAGGTTCTCACCAGTATTCCCACGTGTATCATCATCGGTTGCCCACTCACTGAAAAAACAGAATTGTGTCCAGTACAAAGACAAAAGAGGAGAAAGAAAGAATTACCTGTCCCAAAACAAAGAACCACGTGATTCACAAAGGACCATGTGTTCGATTTAATTAAAATTGAGCTAAGACTCACTGTTAGATTGCCCTCTTTATTCACAGTCGTGAGCTTACTCAGATTAAAAGCACTGCGTGTTGCTAACCCATTCAAAGTAGGCCAACATGTTTCATTGCTATTGCTTATGTTGTGGCAAATTCGTGAGGGCGCAAGCTTCTTTTGTTCGCCTCACTGGACAATAAATTTTGCGATGCGAATTGGCTAATAAAACAAACTGAACAGCAGTTCTTTATTAAAAACTGACCAATCAGATACAGTACCAACAAACGCAATTGCAGATGTAATATACATCACACAGCCATGAGCTTATTTAGTATGTATTTACCAGGTGTGGGCTAAGGGCATTCGTACCAGCCTCCACCATACCATAAGGGGTTGTGTTCATCACAATTACCCCTATTAAAACAGCACTTCTGCTGCTTGTCGTTATACCTGTGAAGAAAATATTTCATCATTACATATATGCTTCATGCAAAATGTAGCCATCATTTAACTGGAGTGTGTAATTTCTATGTCTGTATCACAGTGCATCTACTGCCACCACTTTCATACTGGATGGTAAATACCCTCTATAATCGACCCTCCCATTGTGCCCAGATCTATACATTCACACCAATGCACTATGTGTATGTATCTTCAAGGTTAATTTTTACTTCAAACACCCTCCTATGTCTTTTACATGTGGCGTTTTGCGAGCCCCGCTACCGAAAACACGCCGCAACTCGCCTCGATATGCTGACACATACCAACTGGCCTCATTAAACACTAAGGGGCAGATTTACAAGCCTCTTGCGACACATTTACGCCGCCGTTGCATCACTTCTGTGATGCAGTGGTGGCGTAAACCATGCGCCATGTTGCGCCTTATTTACAACGTGACGCATCTAGGGAGATGCGTTATGATCTGTAAGTCTCTATCGGGAAATACACAGTAGGCACACTACATTCTGACCAGGGTCTGGCGTTCGTCTCCAGGGCTTGCAAAGAGGCCTTGGGACATTTGGGTGTGCCCCTGCGGTTTTCCTCCCTGTACCATCCTGAGGGAAATACAGTTGTTGGGAGAAAAAAACAGGACTTAAAGCAGTGTTTAACAGCAAGGGTACTAGGCTTAGATCGCAGTTGGGTCCATCATCTATGTGTGGTCCAGAGGGCGCTCTGATATCCCTTGGGATCTTGTTCACGCTATATAAAACTTTATAAATAAATAAATAAATAAACAATCTGCCTAGAAAATCCCTGGGTGGTCGGGCTCCTATGAGATGCTGTTAGGGATTCAAATGTGGGTCCTAGACCTCGACAGTCCCAGCACAGTAGTGGCTGAAACAGCATTAGATCTAAATGAACATCTACATGTTTCACAGGAACTGAGCAGTTTCTGGGACAAACAAATCACAGTCCAACTAAAATGCACGCCACTGGTAAACTGAAGTAAGTACTGCCAAGGTGTGGCTGGATCTCAAAGATTGGGGATCTGGTCAGGGAGAAAATTGTGGACAAGAAAGAATTTTGACCATCCTACAAAGCGCCTGTACCTGTCCTGGCTGTTGAAAGTACCAGAAATGTACTTGCCGGCTGCAGAAACAAGAGATTTGCCTCCATTGATCTGATAAAACCTCACTATGTGGCCAATTCGCAACAGTAGGCTATGTGGACTCCTGCATAGTTACCTGCTTCTTCTCACTGCCATACAGGAAGTTTGGATGGAAGCTTTAATTACTGGTGAAACCACCTCTCCCTGGCTGGGGATAGCAGAAACCAACAATTAAGTATCCCTTCTACCAGTTATTACAGCAACTACTATATAGTCAATGAGTACAGAAACACAGATTTCAATTTGTTTTTTCAGTTTGCTGTTTACATCAATGTACCACAGATCAAGTCATCTCCTGGTTCTACAAAACTAGTAGAGCTGCCAAAAATAGATAGGACTGTCTCAGCCTACCACATTGACTTTGATGACATGTTTTCTATCTTTGAGTGAAAAAGAAAATAATTTTTTCCTCCATTGTTACACCTTTAAATTACAATTGTGCTACTTTCAAATGGACACTATCTACCAGAATGTTCTGCGGTACAACTGGTGAACATGGTTCTCAAAACATTCCTCATCACACAGAGAACGAAGAGACCTTTGCCTGGTGAACATTTCGGCTGTTTAAGTTCATGATGTGATTGGGATAGGCTATCATATGATGTGTAT